>NW_027094104.1:3232500-3832500 GCF_029207755.1 Chamaea fasciata | reverse complement strand
ATTTAAAAATATTATTTATTATTATAAATAACACAGAGACATGTGAGGCCAGCTGTGTGCACAGACAGCAGGGAGCTTGGGCCAGGTAGGACTTGGCTTATAGGGGAAAAACCCCTTTCCCTCCCCTCCCCACCCTGCTGCTACTCACAGAGACTGCGATTTTCCCCAGGATGTCCTCGGGAATCGTCAGGCCTTTGTCAATGACATGTTTGTAGAATTTGTCCAGTGAGGTATCCATCAGCTCCATGCAAATCCACACGTCTCCCTGCAGAGTAAAGCAAGCAGATACCCGGATATTGGAACAAAGCATCTCTTCTTTCCTTCTCCTTCTCCTTCCCTTCTCCTTCCCTTCTCCTTCCCTTCTCCTTCCCTTCTCCTTCCCTTCTCCTTCCCTTCTCCTTCCCTTCCCTTCCCTTCCCTTCCCTTCCCTTCCCTTCCCTTCCCTTCCCTTCCCTTCCCTTCCCTTCCCTTCCCTTCCCTTCCCTTCCCTTCCCTTCCCTTCCCTTCCCTTCCCTTCCCTTCCCTTCCCTTCCCTTCCCTTCCCTTCCCTTCCCTTCCCTGTTTTTTAAAACCCATTGAGCAAAACTGTCCTGGGCTTTCTTTTCCCTGCTCAGGAATTCAGTGCTGTTCACATTCCCTACCATTTAGGGCTCTTCCCAAAGCAGACCCACAGTGATTTAGGAGCCCAGTAACTTATCAAGAACTGAGGCTCCCAATGCCCAGCCAGGGAAAGTTCAGCTCTGCAGAGCTGTGCTGGAAGCTCTTCAACAAATCCTGCTTTTCAGAGCTTTCCACACTTTTCCTCCACATGGCTGAGACCGAGCCAGGGTGATTTGAACACTGCAGGACCAGGCTGTGAGCTGGTGGCTGTCCCACCCTCACAGCCACAGTAAGTGACACATCCTCAGGCCAGGCCTAAGCAAACCTCCGTGAGCAGGTGGAGGTTAAACCCCTGGCACTTGGAGGAAGTGCAGGAGCGGGAATTCAGCCCCAGGGAGCCTCACCTCTCGGAAAAGCGCCCCGTAAAAGGTGACGGTGAAGGGACAATCCACCGTCCTCATGGAGATATCCAGATCCATCAGCAGCCTCTTCTGCTCCTGGCTGTTCACCGTGGCTCGGATCCGCTGGAACACAGAGTGTCAGGGCTGCCTGCCCGGGGCCTTGGCACCACACCTGGAGCCCTCCAGCCCCCCTGGTGCCACCCCTCTGTCACCACCTTTGTCACAGGCACATCCCCAGCCCAGCACCCACGGCAGGAGCACCCAGGGGTCCTCTCGCCGCTTTGCTCTTCCCTGCAAACACCACTCTTTCTGCAAGAGCCAAAAGAAAGAAGTGCCTTGGGAGAGGAGAGAGGAGCAGGAAATGGAATTCCAGGCTGGTGGAAAGCTGGGGCTTTTGGAGTCCAGTGGACATGTGTTACATCAGCAGGTTTTGGGAACCAGAGAGGGCTCCAGCCCTGCACCAGAGCCCATGGTTCCCCACGGCTTTGGAAAAGGGGCATTTCCCAGGCCCCCAGGAAGAGATGTCCCTGATGTGAAATACCTGGAGACCTGCCAAACACCACAACAGGGCACACACAGGTCCCACACATCTTCCAGGCTCCTGGGCCAAAGCCACTCGAGGTCAGTTTTGGGACAGAATGAAACTGCTCAGCATCACAAAGAGCCTGAATGCTCCTGCCGTGCCCAGCTGAGATCTTCCATCGCCCTCAGAGAGGTCTTGGGCAGTTCGGTGAACACCAAAGCAAACAAAAAGACCAAATGCAGAGCACAGAGGCCGTGGGACCTGGCCCAGCCAGCACCCACAGAAAATTCTGCCCATAACTGAGGAGCAGAGAGTTTGCTCAGAGCTTCCAGATCTTTTTCTCTTACTCTGAAAGGAGACTAAAATTCAGCCAAGCAAAAAATGGTCCTTCCCAAGCTACAGATTTTCCCATGACCATTTCCCTAATCTCCAAATTTATGAGTCTAAGCTGTTGTTATGAAAACTGTTCATGATAGTATCTCCAAGCCTGCCATGAGTCAAGATCCCACTGCGGCAGGCAAAACGTGAAAATCCCAACAAAAAAACTTCCTGTTCCAAGGAGACTGAAAAAGTCCCACATGAAAAGTCTCTCGTGCAATTATTATTCTTCTTTATAATTATGAAGTGAATCTGAGGGGCTACAGCAGAAAAAAAATGTAAATTTTTATGCGTGTGTATATTTAAAAAATGATGGGATATTGAAGCCTAGAGAAACAGGAATATTGTGGATCAAGGTGAACAGCGTGACTGATGCACTACAATGCCGCAGCATCCCACTTTTACAACACCCCCCCTTTCCTTGGTCAAATAACCCAAATGACCCTTGGTTAAATAACCCAAATACCCCAAACCTCAGGCCCTGTGTGGAAAGAGGATTTCACGAGGAAAGCAGCAAATGTCAGGGAAGGAACCAGGTGGGATTCCAAGTGTGCCCAGCACCCCAGAAAGGACAGAAGCCCCAGGCTCACTCTACCTTCACTGCCATGATCTGCCCGCTGGGCATGTGCCGCATCTTCTCCACCACCCCGTACGCACCTCGTCCCAGCTCGGAGATGGGCTCCAGGTCATCGGCCTTCACCTCAAAGTTCTGGGGGACAAAAGCCCAAAGTGGCCCCTGGGTGTTTGCTGTGTGCAGCCCTGAGGGGCACAGCCCCCTCCCCGGCTGAGGAGGTGCAAACACCACAACGGGGCACACGCGCAGCTCACACACGTCTCCTTCCAGGCTCCTTGGCCAAGGAGCCACTCCAGGTCAGTCATGGGACAGAACTGAACTGCTCAGCATCCCAGAGAGCTGCACAGTGGTCACAGAGCTCGGAGGGGATGTGTCTGTGTCACAAAATCACAGTCACAGCACGGGGAAGGGCAAACAGGGCAAAAAGTCAAATCAACTTCCGACATCCCAGAAGAGACAAGAGAGGTCACTTCTCTCATTCTGCACTGCACAGGAAGCAGAGGGACAAACACCCACGGAGCAGTGGGTATGCATTTGGGGTGCAGAGATGTCGGTCTGTCAGAGGCTGCCCTGTGGGAGCACTCCTTAGCTGCAGCCTGCTCCCCCACTGAGTTCTGTGTCAGGAACAGCTGCAGCAGCAGCAGCTGTCCTGTGTGCTGAGTACCTGGCACTGGGCTCCTCCCTGCAGCACCGTGAGGCATTCAGGGACTGACATGCCCCAGGTGTGTCCCTGTCCTCCCCTGGGGCCATCTGGGGCCATCTGCTCCATGCTCCCTGCCCAGGCTGTGTGGAGGAGCATCCTGAGCAGGGCAGGCACAGCAGGACCATTCCTTCCATGGGATGCTCTGCCTGACAGCCACCCACCGCCCAGAGTCACGGAATCCCGGATCACAGGATGACAGAGCCCTCTGAGCTGCAATCATGGAATGGTTTGTGTGGGAGGGACCTTAAAAATTTTACTTTGCTTTATTTTCCTTCCATCCTCTTCTTCCCCCAAACAATCAAGGAAACATCTCCAGATTTTTTTAAACTTATTTCTCCAAACCTGCAGGTGGGCCAAACACCAGCTGAATGTGCCCTCTTTTTAAATCAGGGAGGATTTCTTTTATCCATCACCATTTCCTCCTACTTTTGCACAAGGGATGGATTTGTGTGGACCCTGCATCCCTACCCTTCTCCTTTCTGCCACGATATCGTGCAGCCACTCTAATCATAATAATAACAATTATTGTTCATTTTTGCATGTTTTAAATCTGCCTCTGCCACTAAACCCAGCCACTGTGCTTGCTGCAAGCACCACCCCAGCAGTGAATCCCCCTGCAGTGGGTGAGGGTGAGCTGATTCCCAGGGAACAATCCCACACGGCTTTCTGCCGGCGCGGCAGAAAAATCCCTGCAGCCTGCAATGAGCCAGCTGGGCATGCCACAGAGAGCAGGGAGACGCTCTGGGAATGTGCACAAGGAGCCCTGACTAACATTTGGGAGTCACAGCAGAGATTTGGGCAGCTCTGACTGCCTGACAGTGCTCCTGCTGCTCACCAGGAGCCTCTCCAAAAGCGCGCTCGGAGCGTTCTCCTCGAAGGAGCAGTGGAGTTTAAAGGGAGAGGAGGGATCAGGGGGAGTGTGGGAATGCTGGGGCCCACCCTACAGGAACCTGGCTGGATAAACAGCTCATAGATCCATGGGAAATGCAAGCCAAGGCGTGCCAGTCCCCGTGAGGCAGCCACTGATCCGTGCCTGGAGAACTCTGGGGGCTGTGAGTGTGTGAGTGTGCAAGGGTGAGTGTGCAAGGGTGAGCTCCCCTTGCACCACCCAGCCCGGCCTCACTGCCTCCTGCAGGGAGCATTTTTGGAGCACTGGAGCCTTCCCTCAGCGCTGGGACTGCAGGGGAGAGGTGATTTTCTTGGAGCAGGCATTTCCTCTGCCTCCGTGCTGCACCACTTTGCATCTCACGCTGTTCCCACCTCCCAGGCCCTGCTCCGAGCCAGGGGAAATACAAAATGCAAAATGAAAGGAAAGCCTCCAAAATCAGGCATTTTAAACCACTACTGGATTAGCATTTCACTGCATAAATTACCTCACTGACACCAAGGCCTGTCTTTTGCACCTCATAAATTTATTGCCCAGCTTTAAAGTGCTTCTCTGAATTCTGCTCTGCCTTTTTCTCTTATCAAAATAACCGTCCTGGGGTTTGTTGTTTTTTGGTGTTTATTTTTTTTCCCCTGGTATTTTTTTTCATTCAGGTGGGCTGGTTTCCATGCTGTCAGAAGGATCTGCTTCCAGGGCAGGAACATCTAACCTGAGTTCAACTCTTGACGAGACGACCTTCAACATTAGCAAAGTGAAATCTTTTGGGTTGAAGGCTTTAAACCAGCAAAGGAACTGCAGAGAGGAGAGTCCAACGACTCTGTTAGCAACCCCCTTGCTTTACAATGGTTATTTCCAGGGGATTAGCTGCACCTTAGTGCAGCAAGGAAGGAATTTCCATGGTGGAAAATATGAAGGGAGCCCACGTGTCATGGGAAGCCAAGGGTGAGTGCTGGGGGCACGTTCAGCAGGGCAGTGCCAACCAGCAGCTCCAGCTGGGCTCCCACCCACACAGCCCTGCCTGCAGCAGCACAAACACCAGGTGCCACGTGGATATTTATGGCTGGACGTAGCTCACAAGCCCCCAGAGCTCACCAGCTCCCAGGCTGGATCTTCTCAGCTTTTATTCACCCAGAAAACTGCTTTGTCTTTCAGGTAAAATGGGCTGCATTATTTACAACAGCTAGTATTTAGTTACGTGCCCTTTTTTTGGGGGGGTGAGGGGGCTGAAGCGAAGCAATCCCACAAGCAGCCAGCCCAGCACGGTCACCTGGCGCCAGAGGTCCCCCAGCCTTACCTCCTCACCAATAGAGATGCAGGCTTTGGAGTCCAGATCTCTGGGTGGCCTGCACAAAAGGAAAGGGAAAAGATGTGAAATGTTCCCTACAAAGGAGAAGAGAAGGCCCAGGCACCACGCTCCAGTATTTAAAAGGTGGCTACAAAGGAGATGGAGACTTCTGTTTAGTGGAGAACATTAGGGGTGATGGGTACAAGTTAATTCCTGGGAGATGCTGAATGGAAAAGTTTTCAGTGAGAACAATCAGCCCTTGGAATAATCTCTCCAGGGAAGTGCTTGATTCCCCCCCATTGGACACCTTTCAGATTTAGCTGGACAGGTTGCTGGGCCATCCTGTCTAGACCAAGATTTTACCATGCTGTTACCAAGAAAGGTTGGACCAGACCATTCCTGAGGACCCATCCCAAGCTGCATTTTGTGATTCTGTTAACAAAAGATCAAATTTTCCCTCAGTGAGTAAATCCAAGCCCCAAGCCATCCCCTCACACCTTCAGACCAGCAGCCCCTGCAGCCTCCTGGCCTTGCAGGATCAACAAAAGTCACCCCAAAAAGGGCTCAGGAAAAAAAAAATCAGCTGGAATTGGCATTTCTCACAGCCAGCTTGCCCCTGCAGGAACCCAGAGGGATTCACTGGGAAATCAAGGCAGGTGGCAAGCACAGAATCTCTGCCAGCCTGCAGGAAAAACAGATTAAATGGGCAGGAACATCTAAACCTGCTATAAATCCTCACCTCAGCCACACAGAGCAGGTTAACAGGCTGAAAACACTCAATCCTCACAGAAGCAAAGATGGAATTGCACAAAGTGCCTTTAAAACAGGGATTCCTTCTGCCAGGCTGAGTAGGCAGGGCAGGGGATGAGTTTTTATGCCTGTTACTCAAACTGCTGGCCAAAGTGCCACACCAGTCAAAACTGGGGGCCCATTCTGGTTTTTTATCTTTTGCTGCATCATTAAGCAGCACAGGAGACACAGATGGGTGGAGGGTGATGGGCTGAGGGTGGTGAAATTATCACAGAATCCCAGAGCGGTCTGAGTTGGAAGGGACCTTAAAGATCATTTAATTGCACCCCCTGCCATGGGCAGGGACACCTTCCACTGTCCCAGGGTGCTCCAAGCTCCATCCAGCCTGGCTTTGGACACTTCCAGGTGCCAGCCGAGGGCTGGAAGGCAGCTGGGCTTGGCGGTTTGTTTTTCATTCTGCCTCAGTGTTTGCTGACTTACGTGGAGCTTGTCTGTGGTTGCTCAAATGCTTCTTTAGGAATTTTCAGCCCAGGGTTTCTCTTCTTGCCTGTGAAACAAGAAAGGGGCAGAGTTAAAGAAAGGCACTTTTTCGTTGTTGTTGTTGTTATGATTTCTTTGGGGTTAATTTGCAAAACACAGCTTGTCTGTATTTGTTGACCTTATTTAACAGAAATGCCCAGCCAGGCTGGTGGGGCAGACTCAGGGCACAGAGTTCAAACATAAAGTGCCTTTGTTCAGCAAGATTTCATTTAAACCTGCGAGCACTTGGCTGCCAGCTTGGTCCAGAAAACAGGCAGGAGCTCTGGCACAGGCAGGCCATGAGAACATGCAAAGGGAAAGGTATTTCTCCTCCTACCCACGTAGGATCCCTTCAAACACTTCTCAGATTTAAAACCATTTCAGATACACAACTTCAAACCCTGGCAGGACGAAACACCTTCTTAAAATCGCATCTGAAAGCGCAGATTCTGATTCTGTTTCACTGCATGTTTCATCCCCTGGCCATTAAAGTTATGCAAACCCAGCAAAAATAAAGCAGAATTCAAGTTAGCAGGCTTCAGAGCCATTTGTTTCTATTCACACTGACCAGCCAAGCTTTTCTGAGCTGGATGCAGCTCAAGATGTGAGGCAGCTGAGCTGCAGCTCTCCTGGAAAGGGGGTCCAAACCAGCAGCCACGAGAGGCAGGCAGAGCAGAGAAACACAAGAACCTTTTTATGACTGCACACATCCAGCCCCATTTCAGCACGGGGCTCAAATTCAGGGAGAAAATAACCTGGAAGCATCAGCCCCGTCACCAAACCCCACGGTAAACATCTGGGTAATAAAATCCCTGCTCCATCCCCTCCCAAAAAAGGCTCAAGCATCTAATTTAGGCATTCAGCATTTTTAACCTAACGTTTTATATCCACTACTCTTTATTTTAAGGACGAGTTTTATTCTCTGTTCCCAACCCTCTCTCTCTAACCTCACCTATGCGTGTCTGAATTTGTTTTTCCTTTTGACACATCAATAGATGCCTGTGCATCCCAGTGCCAGAGGGGTGCTGGATCAAAGGGCAGGCACCCAGGATGGAAAATGACCTTTATGAATCAATTGATCAATTCAGATTAGTAATTTTTTTTAGGGTTTTGGGTTATTTTTTTTCTTGTTGTTGTTGGGGTGGTTTGGTTTGTTTTGTTTTTGTTTGGGGTTTTTTAAAGTTTGTTTGCTTGGGTTTGAGGTTTTGTTTTGGTTTTTTTGTTTCGCTCTTGTTTTTAGTGGATTTTTTGTGGGTTTTTTTTTTAGTATTGTTTTTCCTTGTCTGTTCCAAAAGATGGGCTCATGCTCTCTCCTTTTGACAGAGTCATTCCGGGATGGGGCAGGCTGCAAGAACCCAGCGGACACCTCATGGCAACAGCATTTACTGGAAACCTCTGTGCACCCTGACTAGAAATGAACAGAGCTGTGAACGTACATAGGGGAAGAAAAATGAGGAAAAAAAGCCAATTCTCTGCTCCCAGGAGCTCCCCAGCCCACACAGGAAAAGCAAAATAAAAGCAGCAAGGTCACGGAGAGCACAAAGAACAGCTCCGAGTTTTCCCAAAAAGTAAAAGCTGGTGTTTAAGGAAGCAGAAACGCTTCTAAAAACCAGTGAGGAATTCCTGCGGTGAGCAGAGCTGCTCTGTGCCCCTTTTCCCCCCAGTTTTCCAGCTGTATCCAGAAGGCAGAAGTGAGGAGCAAGCCCTGCTGTGCTGGGTGCTCCAGGTTCCCTTTCCTGCCCAGGCTGTGCCAAGTGCACCTCAGCTCCGTGGGATGTGAGATGGGGAGATGTTGGCGCATTACCCAAACAAAGGAATCTCAAAAAGACAGGTCTGGCAGTGCAGGCAAACAAAACCCCTGCTCCTCTGGCATTGCCATCCCAATGACCTCTCTGCCTCCTGCCTGCATCCTCAAGGAAACGAGACAGGCACGGGAAAAGCAGCTCCAAACTGACTTTGCACGTGGAAAAGACACAAAAACCCACCAAATTGCCTATGGAGGAACTGCTTCTTTTAGGGCTGAACCGTCCCTGTTAACACTCAGCAGCTGCCTGCTGACAAACCCCAAGGATCAGCCCTTCACTCAATGCTGGCACAACCAAAGTCAAACAAGAAACAGGCACAAATTTGCTCTGTTATTCCCCTTTTTTCCCCATTTTATCCTTCATGGCTTCGCTTGCACCAGCCCATGTGCTGTCCCTGAGCCTCAGGAACCCGGCTGTCCCTGCCCTGGCAGGGAGGAAATGAACCTACTGGGAATGAAGCTGATTTGAACTGGACCCAGAGCAGGTTGAATCTCACCGTGCTTCACGAGTGGCGTCAGCAGAACCAGGGAGCAAAACGCCAAACCCAAATAAACATTTAAAAGCCTCTCCTCCTGGGGAACTAAAATCTGCACTTTGGGGAGTTTATTTTCCTTGTCTCTTCTTCACAGAACACAATATTTTGAAACTCTGCCATTTTTTTGAAGCACAATCTGTCCGTGCCTTCGAGCTGCCAAGGCACGGGCAGAGTTTAACGTTCTTCGGGGTTTTCTTTTCAAGAAAGCAGAAAGCAACAACAGTGGCTTGAAGAAGACGTGGATTTCACGATGGCACCAGGAGGAGGGATGGGAAACGGGAATTGCCACGGCCAGGACCTGCACCTGCAGCACCCAGAGGTGCCGAGAGGGGATGTGCTGACCCTGTGGTTATTCAATGACTCCTGGGCTGAAATCAGGCGATTTCATGGCTTTTAACTGGATCAGGGCAAATTTCTGAGCTCCTTTTGTTCCAACGTGCAAAGCGCTCGTCTTTCCAAGCCTCTGGGGCCAACGTCCGCAAGCGGTTTGCAGGAAGCCTCAGCAGCCCTGAGCGTGGCCCTGCTTTGAGCCCAGAACTGAGCAGCAGAACCAGCCCGGCAGGCTGCAGGAACCAGGATCCCCCTTCACCCCAATCCCCAGCTCCAGATCCAACAGCTCACACACGAATGACTTCCTCCCCAAACGCAAACATACTTAAAATGGCTTTTTTGATTTTTTTTTTTTTTAAAGGAAAAGAATAATTGGAAGTCTCGAGATCAGCTCCGTTCAATAGGAGCTGCCAAGCAAGTGTCTGGCTGTCAAAATAAAATCCCCCAGTTTGCCAGAGCAGACGTCGGCTCGGGGAGATGACGCCGCACTGCAATCCTCTGCACAGGAGCTCCAAACGTGGGGGCAGCTCAATAACACCCAAAATTGGGCTGGTACCTGTTCCATCCACCATAAAAAGCAGTATTTTCCACAGAGTTTTTATGGGCCATGACTATTTTTCGCTTTGTTTCCTGGACAAAACCACCGCGTGTGTTTATCTGCCGGTCTGTGTCGCTTGTGGCAGGGGCAAAGCCACGGGCCCGTCTCGGCCCCACCTGACAGAGAAACTTTTGGAGATTGCAAATCTGAGGAAAGCAGCTGGTTAAATAAATAAAGGAGTCCCCAGCTCAGGGACTGAGACACAAAAGCCACCCGTGGCGGGCACCAGGCATCCACACCAGGCTCCAGGTGCCTCAGACACCAAAGTGACAGCCCAGGGCTCCATCCTGAGGCACGAAACACCCCTGCAGAGGGTTTTTACTGCAACCCCCTGGGAGCTGCAGTGAGGAAAGCCCCAGTGAACCACCACACGCAGCACAAGGTCTAAAGGTGGCTCCTTCAGCAGAAGGTTCTGCTGGTGGCTCAGCAGGTGGGATCGTACATCTCCTCCGCAGCACCCAAAAAAACCATGAATTTTCTGTGTAAACAACCCCTGGAGCCTTGCTGGGCCCTGAGCCTACGAGCTAAAGCTCATTTGAGAGCTCTCCCTGCAATTTGGCACACACGGAGACATCCACAAGCACTTGGCTCAAAAGCCAAGTTTTAAGAATAATTGATGGGGAAAAAAAAAAAACGAGCCCGGCTTGGAGTGATGCTGAGAGACATCTCCAGAGCCCTGTTCAGATAAGCAAAACTTCCAGGGTTTTGTGACATTGTGCTTAAATTTTACTTTCCTTTAGGAAAAACTGACCCACAGAAAACACTGAACCGACTGGTGCTGAAGAAGGTGATGAGGAAACAGCCTCAAGCTGTGCTTGGGGAGGTTGAGATTAGAAATTAGGAGGAATCTCTTCACCAAAAGCGTGGTGAGGCATTGGAAGAAGCTGCCCAGGGCACGGTGGGATCACCATCCCTGAAGTGTTCAGAAGACGTGGGGACGTGGCTCAGCGATGGGCTTGGAAGGGCTGGGTTGATGTTTGGGTTCCATGAGCTTGGAGAGCTTTCCCACCCTTAATGCCTCCCTGATTTTGTGGTTCTGAGGCCAGCAGTTGGCTGCAGCATCACCTGGCCCAGCACCGACCCCGACTGCTCCTGCAGCGCCTGGACCAGCCCGAGTAACCCCGAGAGGCAAACCAAGCCTGAGAGCAAAACTGGAACGGGGAAAAAGAAACCCTGACTTAATGAAAACACATTAAATGCTTCCCTGAGAAGGTCTTAAACACGATTCCTGAGGGAGGGGAGAAGAAGAAGCTTCCAAGGCGCTCGTTAAGCTCTTCCCACCGGCACTGACAGAGCCCAGGGATGGATGTTGTTAACCCCCTTCAATCAGGGCAGCGGTAAATATCAATATTGAAAATGGAAGCTTCGACGTTTCGCAGTGAAAAGAACAGAGAATAACAAAGAAAGGGAAGACAGAGGAATTTGCTGCCCACACGGGCTGTAAGAGAAAATAAACTTCGACTTCTGAAGGAAAATCCCGCTCCCCAGTCTCCAGGCTTTTCGCTGCAGTCAAAAACTTTTTTATGATTTAATCCAAAATAAATAGTTCCTTGCCACAAAAAGCTCCTATTTCCTTCAAAGGATATTAACTAGTTCTGTCTTCACCACAATTTATTATTAAAAATGTGTTCAATAGCCATGTAGCAACATTTCCTTTCAAACAACACTCTTAGGCATAAAACTTGCTGGTAAAATTTCACAGGCGGGAAATGCCTCTTTCTCCCATTTTTTTAGGAGATAAAAGTGGCTCATTTACGATTCCCGTCTCTCCCAAGGATTTTTTTTTTTTTTTGGTCTGATTTCTTGGAAGGTTTTGAAAGCTAAATGATCTGGTTTTCCCCTATCAGCTGTGCTCTCTGTGTGAGCAAACCCCCAGCCCTAAAATGAGGACAAAATGGGAATGTTTGGCGGGTTTCCATGGAAGAGGAGTGAATTTTGGAGACTCATGGGCAGCTCCCAAGGCTCCACAACCCATGTCTGGCCTGATCCTGGAGTGCCACTTTGCAGAGGGAGAGGACCCAGGACCATGGCTTAGGTGCAAAACTCCCAACTCAGACAGTTCAGGCAAAACCAAGGAATTAAGATTATTTCTTTTGTGTCCCAGGCACCCTGGAGCCGCCCAGCAGGAGAGAGCTCTTCATGCAAAACCTCGGTGTGTGCAAGTGCAAAGGGCATCTTTTATCCACAGCTCAGCTCCAGCCCACATTTCAGCAACAACGCTGGGTTTGAGGGGCTCAAAGAGAACTTTAAGCCTTGCAGGACACCTGGAAAATCCCAAATCTCTGAGAAATTCACTCATTAACCTTCCTGGACACAAACACTGAGATATCTCAAAGCTGCTGACAACACCCAAGGCAGAGCAGGGTCACCCGGAGCAACTGCTGCTGTAGGTGTAGCAACCTTGTACTGAAAAACACTTGGACAAAATGACCAAAAATTACCAAAGAAGTGAAAAAAAAAAACATTTTTAACAAATATTACAAATCATCTCACAGGTTCAATTATTGATACTTGCAAATTCTTATGGTTGTTACACAAACCATCTTGGCGCGGTGTGAGGGCTGGGGATGGATTTGTCCGTCTCCTCCAGTCCCGTCACCTGCCCCAGCACCAGCTCATCACCACTGCCCAGTGCTCGAGGTTTAGAGCCTTTGATCCCGCCCAGGTTGAAAGGTTCTTCAAATCCCCCCAAGGAATCCCACACGTGGGCACATCCCAGCCCAGCGGGGAGAGGAGCAGGAACATTCCTGGTGTCCCCACAGCCAAACCCTGCCCACTGCAGACTAAACAGAGCCTGGGGCTCCCTGCCCAGCTGCCGTGCTGAAAAATAGAAATACACAGAGATAACAAAGTATGTTCTCAAGGAGTGGGCCTGAGGAGAGGCCGTGCTGCTGGAGCCCTACCCGGGCTCCACTCCAGCTGAAATGGAAATCAAGCCCTCAGGAGAACACAAATGGGGGAACATCCCCCAAGCAGCCACTTCTGGGAGGGTCTGCAGTACAAAACCCTGGTGGCCACATCCCCACGTGTCCCCCCACAGCGATTCCTGCACCATCACCTTCCTCCCACGGGCTGCAAATGGGTGAAAAACCCTTTGAAATTTGGGCAGTCCAAGTGTGGAACCAGGCTATGGATTTGGGATTTGAATGCCTGTGGGATGGAACTGCAGGTGACAGGGAGGCAAGTGCTGGTGACAGCGGCAGGGAGGCACAAGGGAAGTCCTCTCACCAATTCTGCCCCCGTGGTTGGGGTGTGTGCCTCAGTGATATTTTGGTAAATAAAATCCCCTTTGTGCCAGGGTGGATGAATGGCTGAGCTGTGCCCACCATCCAGTTTGTAAAGAGGGAGTTTTAGCCAAGCCCTAACTTCTGGAGAAAACCAAAACCCAGGTGTTCATGTAAGCACCAATAATGTGGAAAAGCGGGTCTGAAAATCTCCTTTCCAACCCTTCCTATAGCCACAGAAAGAACTTAATATGCAAGAGATGTTTAAAAGCTGTAGAAGCTTCAACCAAAGGCCAAGGGACGGGATGAGGTGAATTTGTGCTTTATTTCTCTCCTTGAAACCTGAGGGAGCTGCTCTCTCCTAAGCCCTGCCACTAAATGGCCAAGTGCCACCGGCTGCTCCTCCATCACTGCCAGGAGGAGCTGGATCTGTTGGAAGCCAGTGGAGATGCTCCAGGGATGATGGTGTGTGCTCTGTGCAGGACAGGGACATTTCCCACACGTCCTTTATCTGCCTCTTCCCTCGCGGCCGTTTGCAACAACTCCTTGGAAACGGCAAACTTGAAATGTGTTTCCTTAACAACATTTCTGGGGAATGGAGCTGAGCCTGCTGGGGCCCAGGTGGCTCCCAGCTCCCGTCTGGATGCCAGGGAGCTGCTGGCACAGCTGGCACATCCAGCTCTGAGCACACCACGGCCCCACGGTGTCCACACTGCCACTCACACCTTTCTGTCTGAATTAAAGCGTTATTTGTTTTCCTTTCTGTCCCCCAGGAGTCGTGTTTTGGGCCAGGCAGCAGGAAAGGCAAGAGCGTTTTTATGGCTATGGTGAGTTTTTCCAGCGTGTACCAGAATGCGAGCACAGCAGGAAGCCCTGAAACGCTGGCACCCTACAGGGGCAGACAGTGCTGCAGTCATTACATTAATTCAGTCGGGAATTAAAATCCCAGTTTAATTCCCAAGGCTCCTGAAGAGAAGAGCATGGCCTGGCATGGCCTGGGCACAGCTGTCCCAGTGACCACGTACCAGCTGATCCCCAAGTCCCCAAATCCCTGCTGACACCGTCAGCACTCGCAGGGGAAAGGTGGGGATGCAAGTCACCGTCCTGTCCCAAGAGTGGCCATGCCCAGCACCTGTCTGTGCCCCAGCACCCAGATGTGCCCCAGAACCCAACTGTGCTCCAGCACCCAGCCATGTCCCAACATCCAGATGTGTCCAAGTACCCAGATGTGCTTCAACACCCAGCTGTGTCCTATCACTCAAGACATGCCCCAGCACCCAGCTGTGCCCCAGAATCCAACTGTGCTCCAGCACCCAGATGTTCCCCAGCACCCAGCTGTGCCCCAGCACCCAGCTGTTCCCCAACACCCAGCTGTTCTCCAGCACCCAGCTGTTCCCCAACACCCAGCTGTTCCCCAACACCCAGCTGTTCCCCAACACCCAGCTGTGCCCCAACACCCAGCTGACCCCAGCACCCAGCCGTTCCCCAGCACCCAGCCGTGCTCCAGCACCCAGCTGTTCCCCAACACCCAGCTGTTCCCCAACACCCAGATGTTCCCCAACACCCAGCTGTTCCCCAGCACCCAGCTGTTCCCCAACACCCAGATGTTCCCCAGCACCCAGCTGTTCCCCAGCACCCAGCCGTGCTCCAGCACCCAGCTGTTCCCCAACACCCAGATGTGCCCCAGCACCCAGCTGTTCCCCAACACCCAGCTGTTCCCCAACACCCAGCTGTGTCCCAGCACCCAGCTGTTCCCCAACACCCAGCTGTTCCCCAGCACCCAGCTGTTCCCCAACACCCAGCCGTGCTCCAGCATCCAGCCGTGCCAGCAGTTGCCCCGGGGTTTCTCCGTCGCAGGGCTGAACTGGCTCCTCTGACTCAACCCCGCAACCTGTAATAAACCGGGGCAGGAGAGGCTCCAAACCAAAATAGCAGGGCTGTGCCGGGAGCGGGCGAGGTGCCCCCGGTGACCCGGGCCAGGTTGGGCAATGCCCGGGTTATTTGTGTCCCGGTCCCGGCTCTGCCGCGGGAGCCGCGCTCCCGGCCGCCGGCGGCTGACGCGGGTCAGCCCTGCTGAGGCACGAACACGGCCCGGACAAAGATCTCCGGCTTTGCTGCGAGGTAAAATCACAAGGTCAGGGCTTGGTGCCTGCCTCAGAACGGCCTCCAGCAGGAGAAGCTCTGAACAGCGGCACAAGAAAAGGCTGGAACAAGGCAGAGCAGAGAGCTCGGCAACACGGACTCCAGCAGACTTAATCTGCGGCTCCTGCGGCGCGCACATGGACAGAAATGTCACCGAACCCTGCAAACATCAGGACCTATTTGCCCTCCTTTCAGTAAGCTCTGTCTTTCAGTAATTCAATTTTGAAGGTAATTTCCTGATGCGGGCTAATCTCTCTTACTCTGCCCATTTTCCTCTTAACACACCCTGCAGAAGGGCTGCAGGCTGCTGGGTTACTCCTGTCAAGACTGAAAGCAGAGGGGTGCAATTTCTTCTTGTTTATCTGCACATTTTGGTTACCAGAGTCTGTCACTCTGATAAGAGCGGATTTCCAAAACTCAGAGGAGTTCAGACCTGAGTGCAGAGCGGAAGAGACACTTTGATAGAGATCAGATGTGAGCTCCCGAGCTAAGACATGCCCTCAAGGGGGGCTGAGGGACCCCGGGGAGGGCACAGGCAGCTGACACAGCTTTGGGGCAATCCTGTGCCCCCTGGAACCCCCCACCAAACAAACCTGAGCCCCCCCCGCAGCTCCTGCGGGGAGCACTGGGCTAATCACAGGCTGGAGCAACCATCCAGCAGGTTTTGTGCGACACCAGCGCCCGGGGCCAGTCTGCAGATGAAGGCTGGATGTCTGATGGAGAAGACCCTGCAGGGATGGGTGTTCAGGATCCTCTGTGTCCCGTGGACACCTCTGACACCTCACTGAGCTGTTTCACGGCCTCCCACACTGCCTTGGACATTCCAGCAGCGTGGATTTCACTTCCCAACTGGGCTCTGCCCCAGTGACTTTCCTCTGCCCCACTCCAGTGCTGGCCCGCAGGAAAACCAAAGTGTGGGGCACTGAGGGCCCCATTCCATCACACTCCGAGATCAGCAAAGAGCAGCCACATGCTCCCTCCTGATGCTGACGGGGAGGTGACAACAAACAGCTTTGCCAGACGATGTCCCTTCCCAGTTAATGTCCCCTCCCAGCCCAGACATTGCATCCCTTTAAGGGAACGCTTCAGGGCCCACCCGTCCTGTTCCTGCCGAGCTGCTGGCAGCACCACGCTGGCACCCGCAGAGGTGACAAGGCCAGGCTGTCCCCGGACACCCTGCCCTGCCCTGCCAGGCAGCCTGGGGAGCAGCCAGCCTCCCTCCAGACAGCAGCTGCAACGCAAAGCAGCCCCAAATCCTTCATCCCCGAGGTGCTGATGGGAGGTGGGAGATAGGAGCGCTGCCTCCAGCTCCCAGCACAGGCCACGGGAGAGAGGGATATTAAAAACCCTGTTACAACACTTTGGCTGAAGCCATCTGGGGTGTGCATCCAGCTGCTCCTGCTCTGATGGCCTGGGGGAAAGCGCACAGCTCCTCCCAAACGGCAGCACCTCTGTGCAGACAGCAGCAGCGTCACCCTGCGCGAACAGCGCCCCATCCCCGGGCATTTCACACACCTGAGCTCACCCCAGCACCGAACACCCTCCTCCCAGCTGCTTCCTCCCCTCTGCACTGCCCAGAACTGTAAAATCCCATCTTTAATAACTGAGATATAAAAATAAGCAGGTAAGCTCTTGCGAGATTAAAAAATAGCAAGAGAGCTGCGTGATGGTGTGGCACAAAGGCGGGACAATCAAAGCCTTGACCATATTGAAACGTAATCACAATATTTGGCTGAGCCTTTTGCCGAAATTCCCTGTGACAAAATGCAGGGAAGCAGATCCTCTGCTTCAGTTCTCTCCTGATTCACCTGTGAGGGACAGGCAGTGCCTCGGATCCATGGGATGAAGAGGGGAGGAGGTGCTGGTGGAAGGGATGGAGCACCGGGATGTGCACACGCAAATTTCATCCCCAATAACCCCATCCATGGCCACGGGTGACACGGAGAATCACAAACATCCCTGCTGGAAGGGACCCACAGGGATCTCACCGACTCCCAGAGCTGCACAAGCCTGGGCTGTGTGTCCTCTCTGCCTGCTGCATGCAGGGAGGAATCCAGGCAAAAAACACCTCTGCTGCTGTGGGCTCTGAGTCACATCCACCAAAGCAAGGGACTTCCATGGGCCAGGATTTCTGCAGCTGCCAGAGGATGCAGACCACAAAATGCAAAATTCCAGGCACAAAATGCAGAATTCCACACTCTGTCCACACACCCTCCTATCTCCAACAGCCTGCCAGGCATCCCTTCAGGACCAAATCCTCTTCCTTCTCCTCACCTCCCTTTCCTTAACTGTTTTTCCAGCCAACAACTTGACCTCACTTCCACTCCTCCCATCACAGCATCCCCAACGCCCCCAAATCCTACAGATCACAGCTGCATAACAGGGAAGCTGCAAGAAACACGCAGCCAAGGTTCAAGGGAATCCTACTGGGGTCCAAGAGGTGCCCTCAAGGACAACCAAGGTTCTCTGCTCCTCGTGGTCCTCGTGGCCTCCAGCAGTGGGATGGCCAGCTTCTCCTGCTGCTCTGGGGAAGGTGTGAGGGTGATGGAGATCCTACAGAGCAACACAGGCCACGGGAGCCTCGTGGTCTCTCCGCTTCCCCCACAGCACTGCAGCTCGGGGAGTGAGGGGATGGGGCAGGAGCTCCCCCAGGCACCAGCACACCATAAATCCCCATTTTCCCTCTGGCTTCACTGCCTCCCCATCCCAGAGCCTGCTTCCTGCGCTGCTTATCTCCAATCTGGAAATCCACAGGAGTTGCAGGCCAGGGAAGCTGTTAGAAAAGAGCCTCCAGCCCTGGCTGGTTTGGGGGTTTTTTTCTTTCTTTTTACGAGGGACTTTTCATTTCCCTGCCACTTTGTTTTCAGCCCTCGCCTGTCTTCTTGCAGTGGGAGTTTGCTGGAACCAAAAACTGGAGAAAAGCTCTTGGAATTCACCCGGGGAACAAAAGGGCTTTTGTGCAGGAGGATTTGGAGGACGAGGCTGCTTCTGCTGCTGCTGCTGCTGCTGCTACCTCGGTGTCTGTTTTCCCCATGCCAAAGAGCATCTGGCCTGGCAGAGCAGGAGGAGGGATGGGAGGAGGTGGGCACAGGAGGGGCTGAGCTCTGCCTGGGCACACACACCTCCCACACCTGCAAAAGCAGCACAGAGGGCCGAGAGCTTCCCAAACATCCCGGCATGATGGCTCGGCCAGGCCTTTGTGCCTGGCTCTGCCCCTCTGACAGCAGCCAGGGAGGGCTCTGCTCCTCCCCAGCACCCCGAAAGGTCTCTCCAGAACCCTGCCATGCCACTGGGTGCTCCCCATGGATGTAGGGATGAAGCTCCCAGACCGGTGGGTGAACTGAGGGGATGCTGCAGCTTCGCCCACGAGCTGGGCATCGCTCCCAGTACTCCACCTGCTTTTTTTTTATTTGCCCTTACCCACCAAGATTTCACCTCTGAACAGCACCACGAGTGACCACGGGACTCTGAGCAGCTTCCCACAGCAACCCTGAGTAGGCAGCAGCGATTGTCCCATATTTAACACAAAAGCAGGTGCTCCATCTGCCTCAGCCACAAGGGGAGCAGGATTTAAATCCATGAGGCCCAGCCCAGCTACAAACACCTCTGTACTTCCCAAACCCACTGCTCCCAAGGCTAAAGCACCCATCCCATACAATTATAAATATCCCGAGTTGGAAGGGACCCACATCATCAAGCTCAACTCCTTTCCTCACTGCCACGTGGAGCCCCAAACCCCAATTTTGTTAGGGTGACAAGATGCACTGGCATCAGACACCCCACGGACACGTTTTTGCTCAAGGTCTCTCTCCAGTCCCCATATTGCTTTTCAGGTTTTTAACCCGGGTGCAGCTGGGATTTTCTCCCAGGGGATCTTGCAAAAGCGGTTTTGAAACAGCACAGTGGGAGCTCTGCAACAGAGCTGCAAACACAGAGCAGCTCCTGCCTCTGCCCTGGCTGCAGTGCCCGAGCCAGGGTGTTCTGGAGGTGTCAGCCGTGCTGCCAGCACTGGGAAATGCAACGGCTTTGGGAAAGGAGGTGACATTGCCACCCTCCCGCTGATGCTGCTGCAGGCACAGCGGGGAGGGCTCTGTGCCTTGCTCACATGGAAACACGTGCTCAGCCTGAGCTCACCTTCCCACTAAGGCTGGCCTAAGTGCCAGGCTGGGCTGGGTCAGGGGGGTAAAGGCAGTGCCAGGCTCCTGGCTCAGCTGCAGCACCTGGTTACAGCTTCCAGCCCCAAGAGGGACAGCCTGGCAGCCCACACAGGGACACCGCTGTGTCACCATCACCCTCCCACTGCTGCCCCGTGGGCAAGTGCTGAGGCTTGTCCAGCCCAAAGGAATCAGGAGGTTTAAACCCGGGAAATACAGGGCTTGGGTATCACAGGGGTGGGATTGGGTCAGGAAGGACCCGCCTGGAGAGCTCTGGGGTGTCACTGTCCTCAGAAGAGCGTGCACAGAGATTTATCCTCCAGCTCCTGCTCCCCACACCCACTGCAGCCCCATTCCCCCCCAGAGCGGCTTTTGCTCACTGAGCACCTCCCCTGTGGGATGATTCCTGTCCTGGTGCCATCACCCTCTCAGCAGGCTGCGATAAAATCCAACTGGGGCAATGTGAGGCAATACAGTTTTATTTCTGTTCCAGGGGCTCCAGGCAGCCACAGGAGTCTGGTTTTACCAAGCACAGATTGGGTTTGTTCAGCATATTGTAAATGTGGACATTCCAGCTGCACTGCCAGCAGACATCTCCTGCTGATGCTCTGCACGTGAAACTTGGGAGATATCATTTCTGCTCGGGAGTAAAGATACCTTGGAGTGAAATGGGCCGTTTGTGCTCCAGAGAGAGAAAACTGCCCATTGATCTGGTCGTGCTTTGGGTTATTAAATATCAATAACTCTTAGAGCCAAATGGGAATACCCATGGGAACAGAGGACTGTGCCACAAGCCATTTCTTTACTGAGCACCTTCACCTCCTGCAGAAGGCCCCGATGACCAGCAGGGCTGTGATAATCCATGTGCAGGGCAGAAATTAGGTGGGAACTTTGCCCAGAGTTTTCCTTCACGAGAGGAACACCACAACACCAGCAGCTCTGGCATGGAAGGAGAGGATCTGCTTCCCTGCATTTTGTCACAGGGAATTTCGGCAAAAGGTTGAGCCAAATATTGTGATTAAGCCTCAGCATGGTCAAGGCTTTGATTATCCTGCCTTTGTGCCACACCATCACACAGCCCTCTTGCTATTCCTTAACGATGCAAGAGCTTACTTGCTTATTTTTATACCTCAGTTATTAAAGATGGGATTTTACAGTTCTGAGCAGTGCAGAGGGGAGGAACCAACTCCTGCTCCCTCTGCTGGCAATGCCTCCAGCAGACGTGGAGGTCCTGCTTTAAAAGCACCCAGGAGCACCATCCCCAGGGAGAAGCCACAGGAACCGCAGGAAAACCAAACGCGCATCCCCCCTGAGCCCTGGCACCACCCAGGGCTCCAGCAGAGCAGCTCTGGGCACTGTCCCAGCACGGGGCAGGCCAGGAGCTCCTGGCAGGAGCTGACTCCTGCTCATGGCGCTGCCAGCAGCCCCCAGGGCTGGGCCAGGAGCCCAGGGCACAGGGGACAAGGACTGGAGCTGCTGCCCCACCACCACGGGCACCTGCCACAGGAGGGAGGCTCCCGAGCTCCAGGCTGTGCAGGGCAAGGTGGATGCAGCTTCCAGGGAAGATCTTTCAAGTTCAAACCCGTTTAAGGCAGAGGTCAGAGAGCACGACCTGCCAGACACCTCCTTAGAATCCACCTGAGCTGGAAAGGACCCATCAGGATCATCCAGCCCGGCTCCTGGTCCTGCGCAGACCCCCAACAACCCCACCGTGTCCCTGGGAGTGCTGTCCAGACACTCCTGGAGCTCTGGCAGCCTCGGGGCCGTGCCCATTCCCTGGGGAGCCTGGGCAGTGCCCTGCACCCTCTGGGGAAAACCTTTCCCTAAAACCCATCCCAATCCCACTGACAGGCTCCAGCATTGCCTGGGTGCTGTCCCTGCCACAGGGAACAGAGATTAGAGCTACACCTTGGGAAGGAGCTGCAGATTGCTGAGATCTCTCCTCAGTCTCCTCCAGGCTGAAGAGCACATGCTTGCTTGTCTGCCACACGAAGAACACAAGCCATACATAAAGAACAAAAGGTTTTATCACGCAATTTTATCTCAATTTGGAAAACACACTTTAAAAAATCCATGGCGGCACAGTACTGTGACAGACTTGTGACAGCAAGCCTTGTCCTCCCAATAAAGCGACAAAAGTGGGAAGGTTTTTTTCCTCTCTACATATGTCCACATGGATCAAAGCCCATCAGGTCACGTCTCTCCACCCAGCCTTCTAAAGCAGAGGCTGAAAATACAAACTTCCCTTTCTGAGCCTTTCTGTCAAAGCCCCCACAGAACTCCCCGTGCGAGGTTTGAGGCTGTAGCTTCACTTAGACACACACACTCCCAAAAAGGATTCTGCTTTCCACGTGCCACCAGCAGATAAGCAGAACTGGGAAAAAAATTGAAAGCAGAAACGGGGAAAATAAAGTAACCAAGAGAAGCAGGATAACGTAAATCATCAACACAGATCTATAATGTCCACCCCACTTAGCAACCAGGACAAAAGACATCCCAGCCTTGTAAATTTTTATGCGTGTGTGCTCAACCCCAACCAAGCACACTCAGTCCCACTGAGTCCTGCAAAAGGACTTGGATGCTCTGAGTTCACCACGTGCACTTTCAGGATGAAGACCTTTAAAAAAAAAAAAAAAATCCTATTTAGCCTCTCCTTTAAGGGAAAAGAAAAAAAATTCTTCAGCCCCTTACTGTTCCAAAGAGGGCCCTGCTCTGCACCAGCCCTGAGTGAAGCTCAGGATTGCTCCTGCCTTCCTGCTGTGGCGATGCCTCTTGAAAAAAAACCCTTTTTAGAGCAAAGTGCTGGGAAAGCAGCCCCCCTTGGCAGGAGATGCTCGCACAGGATGGGCCCTAAATGAGATTATCCGAGGTAAAGCGGGGCTGGAAGCGCTGGCATTGTTCTGGCTTGGCGCAGGAAGAGCCAGAGGAGGAATTCTCCCCTACTGCAGGAAGCTGCTCCAGCCCCTTATCAGACAGAAAGCTCCTGGTTTCTTGCGGGGGAAGTACCAAATGTTTTTGAGGGGAAAGAATAAAAAAAGGAAGGAAAAAAAAAAAAGAAAAAATGGCATGCCTGGCTCTAAAGGAAGCTGCCTGGTGACATGAATGGAGCTGAAGTCATGCTGGGAGGAAGCCTGAGGTGCTCAGGTGGCTCTGAGCAAGGGGACACTCCCAGGGCACATTCCCTTGCCGTCACCTCATGGGGTCCTGCAGAGGTGCAAGCCCTGCGGTCCTTCTCTCTGCCTTCTCTCTTCAGCCTCGTCCCATTGCACAGAATCACCCAATGAACCAGGCTGAAGAAGACCTTTGAGATCATCAAGTCCGACCCATGACCCATCACCTCCTCACCAAGTAAACCCTGGCACCGAGCACCGCGTCCAGGCTTTGCTAAACGCACCCACAGCGACCCCACCAGCTCCCTGGGCAGAGCCTTCCAGTGCCCAGCCACTCCTTCAGTGAAGAGTTCTTGCATTTCTGGTCTCCAGAAAGCGACTTGTTTCTCATCACCTCTGAACGCAGCCCCTGTGCCACCCTCCCCAGCTGCCAGGGGCTATTTTGGGCTCTGCCTCCAGTCCTGATGATGCTGTCGGGGGCTGCTCTGGGATGTGGGATGTCCTTCCATGCCATGCACGATCTGCTCTGTTGGTTAATTTATGGAATTGATTGCTTGGCAGGGATCCAGGTTTTTCTGTGGAGACGTTCCAAAGTTTTATTAGCAGTGAGCAAACTGCTGCCGTCCTTGGGAGAGGTAAGGAAGTCAGAGTCTGTGTTCTTTGCCTTGATTTTTTTTTCTAGAGGGTCTCTCCCAAAGGACAATTCCATGTCACAGAGCAGAGCTCTCTGCCTGCACAAGGACCTGCAGATATGATGGTTGTCCTGGCATATTGCATAGGTACCTAAAAAACTTAAATTTTAGGTATGTTCACTATTCTATCAGATCTTCTGCCTTATTTCAGCCAAGAACTCCTTGACTCAGCCTGGTTTCTCCTGGCAGGTTGTTAGGGGATTGTGGTTTTCATCTCTTAGGAGTTAAAAAGCAGAAAAACACTTTGGAACAGGTCAAAACCCAACAGTATTAGAGCATTGCCTTTCTTCTCCTTTAATAGGCTACTCTGACAACCCTCTGCTTGTTAAATGAGAGAAAAATCTGTGGGCAAGCAGTGAAGGTCAATCTTGTGGTTTTTGAAAGCATTTAATTAACACGGTTAAGCATCAAAGTCCGCTTGGGAGGGAACTTCTGCCTTAACCAGCAGCATCTTTCTCTTCAGAGGAGCAAACCTGCACGAGGGGACCGAGTGCAGGATTTACCTGCATCCCCACGTCCCAAACCTCATGGTGCTCAGATTTAGGTGCAGCAGCTCCCCTGTGCTGTTGCTGCTGCCAAGGCTGCGAGGAAATCAGGGTCAGAGCCGTGTCTGCACCTCTGGCTCCCAGCTGGCCAGACCCTGACCTCCTCCTGTGGGCTTGGGGTGACCCCCTGTCCCCCCAGGGCTGCCAGGGCCCCGTGCTGTGCCTTGCACTTCTGCTCCAGGCGTTTTTGTCAAGCGCTTAAACAAATCTACTTAAGATGTAGCTTAGCCCAAAGGGGTTTTGGCATTTTGATGACAGCCTGTAAAGTCCCTGCCTCTTCCTTTAGCTATTCTCAGCTCCTGCAGGTGCTCCTCTCCTTGGATAAAACTACAGTAAACATCCCATATCTGTGTGCTTAAACCCTGGGCAGCCACATGCACAAACCCCACAGGCACAGGCTGACAGCTCCTGTCTGAAAGGCCACAGCATCAGCCGCTTGGGAGAAGAAATCAATCCCAGCCCTCACAAAGCCAGCCTGGGTTTGATTTCTCCGTACTTCTGCAGCACTGGAGACCCCTAATTGCAGGCAATTAAAGCAGCCCCAGGAAAAAGGGCTGTGTTGGAATCCAAGCTGGGAAGCGTGGCTCCAACTTGGGGGCAGCTGCCGGCGCTGGAGAGGCGCCCCGCGAGGAGGAACCGCGCCTGGTGCTGCCAACAGGACCTTCTGAGCTGCTCTGGCAGCGGCTGGGGCAGGGGCTGTGTCCTCTCCTACGTGCACGGACTCCAGGCAGTGGCTCCAGCGGGCTCGGACTGCGGCTGCCGCTCACCAAAGGTGTGAGAGCAGATCCAGGGAAAGGATCGCCCAGCCATGGAAGGGTTTGGGCTGGAAGAGACCTTAAAGCTCATCTCATTCCACGGGCATCTTCCACTGTCCCAGGCTGCTCCAAGCCCTGTCCAGCCTGGCCTTGGACACCTGCAGGGATGGGGCAGCCACAGCTTCTCTGGGCACCCTGTGCCTCACCACCCTCCCAGGAAATAGGTTTTTCCTAATATCTAATCCAAACTTCTTTAGAACATCAGGAACCAACGCTGGGTTTGCCTTTAAAATATTCCTCCTCCCTTCCCTTTTGGTGCCAGCTCTCTGGGAAGGTTTGTCTTTGCTGGATTGGCCCTTCCATCGCTTTAGAGGCTGTCAGAACAACGAAAGACTTTTGAGTCATTTTCTACATCTGACCTTGAACTACTGGAGAAGCAATAAACATTTATAAGAGGAATGCTACCACGGAGTGAAACTGTAATTTTTATAACTTGTTGCTTGAGCGTGAAACAAGCCCCGCTGCAAAGGCAGGAGCGAGGGAGGTCGGGGATCAGCCCCCACTGCAGGATGAACGGGCACAAAACCACGGCCCGGGGCTCACACAGAGCAGCCAGCGATGCTCCGAGGCCATTTGGCACTGCTAAGCGTTCCTCATTGAGTGCAATTACCGATTTTTTGTTCAGAAGAAAGATTCTCCTTCAAAAGCAGCTCCCAAGTCCGTGCTGACTCAGCCTTCATTAAAGGCCTCTTCTTGCAGACACTGAAGTGTTGACTCCTGCACTGATTTTCTATTGCTGCCTTATCTTTGGCATCTCATCTGCAACTTCTGCTGGGTTCTTTCTTTCTTTTTTTTTTTTTTTTTACCTCCCCCCCCTCCTTCACTGTTTTCATCTGAATGCAGTGAAAGTGGCTGCTGCTCAGGCTCCAGCTCTTCTCACGATTTTTGATCTGCCTGGGCGCAGGCTAAGCAAACCCAGCCTTGATTATAAAATTGCAGGCTAAGTAGGCTAACAAAACAGCACCAGCAAGAAACTGGATCAGCTCAGCTCTGTGAAGTTTTCCTGCTCGAGTAGGGAAAAAAAAAATAAAAAAAAAGCTTTTTCTCTTACAAATGTGAAACCCTATCCCAGCTGCAGAGGTTGTTTGCACCGGGCTTCACAGGACTCAGACTTTGCAGCCCAACAAGCCACAGCCACTGCTCCAACAGCACCTGGGGGATGTGGCCAGGGGAGCTCCTACCCCTGAGCCTTTCCTGATGCATCTCTGACCCTGCCCCTACCAATCCAGGCTCCTGCTCGAGGATGGGATGCCAATCCAGAGGGATTTGTCACAGCTTTGACAGCACCAGGGGACCTGGATGCACGAGTGGCTACTCGGAGCTCCCCCAGAGGATGCTCAGAATCCCTCTGCACCACATCCAAAGGCAAGATGACTCAGAAATGCTTTAGCACCCCTGAGACTTCCCTGGTTCATCACAAAGGATGAACCCTCTGTGTTTGGAATCCCCAATTTAAAAGGATGGGGAGATTGGAGGGATGGGTTTAATCCTGGCTTTGGAGCAAGAGAGAGCCCTACAACAGCCTCAGACTTCCCCTCTCCAATCTGCTTTTTACTGAGCCAAGGCCACTGAGCAGGAGTCAGTTTTCCATTCACACTTGTCAAGTGCAGAATATTGTGGATTTGGAGGACAAAAGCAAAAAAAAAAAAAGAAAATTTAAAAAAAAAAAAAGCCCCAATTTTTGCGCAACGAGCAGAGATGGAAATTGCACCGAATGGCCTTCACCACCACAGCCCATAATATCTGCCGTGGCACAGCTCCAGCCTCCTGGATCCGCTCCCCTGCTAACCCTGCTCGAGCTGATAATGCTAATCCTTTAAACTATCCCCAGACAGGCTCCAAGGAACTCCACAGGTAATGAAACAGATTTTTATTTTTTTTTTAATTATAGCTCTGTCCACGTCTCAAATGAAAAGAACGCTCCAGCAATTCCTCTGGCCACTGGAGGCTGACTCAACGTTTTACCTCATGATGCTGCTGGTGGCCACGCTGCCAACTTGTGAATGCACCCCAAAATGGTCCCCCCAAAATGAGAGGGACAGCAGGAAAGGAGTCCTGGTGAGGAATTCTTACTCAGAATGGCTTGTGCCACCCGCTGCCATCACAGCTGGGACGTGCCCTGTGAGGGACGGAGCTTTGCCTCTGGAGCAGCACCAGGAATGGAAGTTCATGGGGTGAACCCCTTGGGGCAGGGCTGGGAACCATCACAGTGACCAGGGGAAGAAGCTCGGGGCCTCCAAGTGCGTTTGCAGAGGGCTGGAAGAGCATCCCCACTCCTGTGCTAACAAAACTCCCACACCATTCTTCTTTCTCCGCCTTAAAAAAAGGGATCTTTTCTCAGGTGTGTTGGTTTCCAATCCTTCTCAGAGAGGCTTCTAGAGGTGCTGTCACAGCTCTTTTCAGAAAGAGAAAAGGCCCAAGTGACAACAAGCACAGGCACCGTTTGGGGGAAAAAGGCGACTTGTTAGACACTTGAGTGTTTTCAAACACAGGACGCAGAATCTGCAACTCTGCTGTAACCACATTCCACGGCTCCATATGAAGTGTCCCATCCCTCCAAAACACTCCTGTGGTTTTCATGGAGCATCATTTGCCTCACCTCAGCAGCTTGTGCCTGTGTCAGGGGAGGGAATTCACCCCTGAGGACACTCCGAGGTTTTTGGTGACAGAAACAACAAAAAAAAGGAGCCACGCTCGGGGTGGCACTGAGGAGCCTGGCAGGAGCACCCAGCTCTCTGCTCCCTTCTTCCTGCAACTTGGCACTTTTATTGCTACAATTGCTTCTAGTTGGAGCTTTTAAATATTTATGTCCTGTCTCTACCGAGAGCCGGGTAGCACTGAGGAGCTGCTGCCCTGACCAGTGGTGTTGGGATGCGTTGGGACATGTTGGGACACGGCAAACAGCTCCTCGGGGCAGCGCAGGGCTCAGCCAGGTGTCTCAGCCCCTCTGGCTCACCTGGGCACAGCAATCAGTGCTTTGCTTCATCTCCAGCCACTTTCTGCCCCAATCCCATTTTCCTCTTCCCAAGCTGGGTGATTCCTCCAGCCTGGCACTGCAGGAGGTTTTTACACCTCTTTAGAAACATTTGGCCCCTCTGGAGCCAAAGCAGGCACACAGGCACCTCCAGCACTGCACCTAAACTAATCCAACAGGTCACCCTCAAAAAAAAAAAAAAAAAAAAAGAAGAAATTAATTCAAAACAAATCACCAACAGGAGCTGAAATGTGCAGCTAGTCCAGGCTTTGCTAGGCTTGCACCTGGCTGAGCGTGGCACGGCTGTGCCCCAGCCAAGCGCCTGTGTCATGGGAGCGTGTGAGTGGGGAGAGGCTGAGCTGGTGCTGATGAGGCAAAATGCACATTGCACAACCCACAGGAGCTGCTGGCAGGTTAATCTTACACCAGCAACAACCTGCCACCTACCTAGGGCTGCAAAAAAAAAAAAAAAAACCCACCACCCAACGACAACAGCTAACACTGCAGCTTTACAGCTGCTCCGCCGAGACTTCTGGCTGGGGAAAACGAGAGTGTTTCACATAAAATCCTGGTATTTGGAGTAGGTGCAGGGCCCTTGGTCAAAGTCCATAGGGTGCACGCTCAGCCAGCGTCACGTGGAGTGTGCTGCTCGTAATCTCAGCCTCCCTTTGCAGCTGGAGCACTGAAAATTGCGTCTGAAACAACAGACTCCGAGGTTTAGGTGTGAGATCAACAGGCAGCAATGCCTAGTTCAAATATCATTTTAATGTATTTATGAATCAGTGCTCTCACGGGTGCTGCTCCCCCTTCCCTTTTCTTATTTCAATGGAGAAATTTGCATATTTGCAGGTGTTTTCTACCACGTGGGCTTTGCCAGGGAATAATTCCTCCGTTGCAAGGAATTTGGGAGACTCCTGGATGTATCTGCTGTCACCAGAGTCTGCATTCACAGCCTCAGACTGTGCTTGGCTTGAAATTAATATGGACTTCCGTTTGTTTTTTTTTTTTTTACCCCCCACTCCTCTTCCAAAATAATATCCTATTAGTCATGACAGCCAAATGGGCTGGATTTGGGCAAGGATTCAACTCCTGAGCTCCCATCAACATCAAGGCCCTGCTGGCCAGAGCAGCCTCATCCCTGAAGGTGAGGAACAGGCTGCAGGAACCTGCTGTGCTGCAGGAAAAGCTGATTTGCTACAGGCTGCTACATCCAACAGAAAAAATACCAGCCTGCAGCTGAAAAGAGGGAATGAAGGTGGGAACAAGCACAGGGGGAAATGCAGGGGTGTATTTTGTATTTGGAGCCCATCGGGGACAGGTAACGTGGCTCAGAACCACGAGCACAAACGCTGGAGGCATCTGCTCATTCCTGCTACAGAAAGGGCCAGAAGAAAAGTGTCGTTTCTGAATTCCAAGCAGAGTTTTAACCTTCACAGATTGTGCAGGAAGCAGATCCCCTCCAGGTTTTTTTTGCACTGCACAGGTAGGGTCCCTCTGAAGCAGGTGGGATTCCTTGCAGGGAACAAGAACAACTCTGCTGCTCACATGTTCCCCTGACACGCTGCATCGAAAAAAATTAATCTCTGGCAAATTCTCAGAACAACTCTGGAAAGGATTCAAAGCAGGCAGAGGGCTCAGCAGCTGGCTGGGGCTCTGGGCTGTATTTTCCAGGGCTGCCGAGGAACCTCCTGTGCGACACGTGAAAGCCGATCCCGAAATGCAGATTATCCCAAATGCACGACACCTCTGGAGCCGAAACCCCTTCCCCAGCAAAAGGCCGGCCTGAACAGCTGAACTTGGAAAAGTTATCTGCGCCAGGAATGCAGGCACTGGGGCTGCACAGAGCGAGGAGGGCGGCAAAGGGAGTCAAGAATGATGCCATTCATTGAGATCATGTTTTGTGGGTTGGCTGCTTCCATCTTCCCTTTTTCCTGGTACTGGGGAGGACGCAAAGGGCCGTGCTGGGGAGCGTGGGGGACACTCAGCAGCCCTGCAGGGCCACCAGCACAGCTCCCTGCGTGTCACACCGCCTCTGCACGCTCAGCCTTTGCCACCCCCGGGGGTTTTTGGGGACCCCCTGTCCCGCCAGGGGTGTCCCAGGGACCCTCCTGCCCGTGGCAGAGCGCTCTGGGTATCACCGGGTTCAATCCTGCATTATCAAACTTCCTTGGCTCCTCGCATCGGAAACTTTTACAATTCCCCGCTCGGCTGGAAAAGATGACTGCAGCAAACCCAAATTAGGAATAAATTATACAACAACTTTACATTTTTTCTTTTACAAAGGGGAAAGAAAAAAACTGTGTGGCAAGAGCCGTGCAGGCAGGCACCTCCTTTCCCGACGTCCTCCCTTTGCAAGGATTATGGTGGAAGGCTCCACCGACGGCTTAGTTGGAACACATAAACAAATAAACACAACACGAGGCAGCTCCAAACCCAGTTTGGGACCTGCTCCCGCCGGGCCACGCGCTGCCTGTCACCCCCCCCCCCCAATCCCAAATATGTGCGGGATGCAGGCAGAGCCGAGCTGCAACATCCGACCCAAGCACTTCAAAAAAGCTCCCAGAGCTGCATCTGCGCGGCCGCTCGCTGACATATGGGCATCTATTTTCACAATGAATGGCCGCGGCACCTCCTCCTTAAAGCCCTCCCCGCCCGCTCTTTGCAGGGGCTGTTGCATTCCCGCAGCATTTTTTTGCAATATTAAATTCTCCACCTCCTCCCACCCTGCTCCCCCCCCCTCCCCGCCGCCCTTGCAAGGGCACAAGGCAGAGCCGCTCCGGAATAAGCAGCGAGTGAAAAAGCAAAGAGCGAGAGCGCTCTTTGCCACCACCACGCTGGCAGGAATAAATCACTGCTGTCCCCTTCCCAAACCCCCTCCCGCTGCTCCTCGGGGCTCAGCTCCTGCCCTTTCGCAGCTCCTCAGCGCTCCGGTTTTGCCCTTTTGCAGCTCCTAAGTTCTCAACTTTCTGCAGCTCCAAAAGGCTCAATTCCTGCAGCTACACGATGCCCAATTCCTGCCTCTCTGCAGCCCCTAAATGCTCCATTTCTGCCTTTTTTGCAACTGAATTTTCAACTTCTGCCCTTCTGCAGCTTCCAAATGCTCCAGTCCTGCAGCTCTTAAACGTTCCGTTCCTGCCTTTCTGCAGCTCCAAAGTGCATAATTCCTGCCGCTCCAAAAATGGATAATTCCTGCAGCTCCAAAATGCATAATTCCTGCTCTTTTGCAACTTCGAAATTCTCCACTTCTGTAGCTCCAAGATGCCCAATTCCTGCCCTTTCGCAACTCGAAATTCTCAACTTCTGCAGCTCCAAAATGCTCCATTCCTGCAGCTCCAAAAATGCCCAATTCCTGTCCTTTTGCAGCTCCTAAATTCTCAACTTTTGCCCTTCTGCAGCTCCTAAATGCTCCATTCCTGCAGCTCCAAAATGCTTCCGTTCCTGCAGTTCCAAAACGCTCCATTCCTTCCTTTCTGCAGCTCCCAAATACCCAATTCCTGCCTCCCTGCACTTCCCAAAACGCTCCATTCCTGCCTTTTTGCACGCTCGGAGCGTGCTGGTGTGACAAACCCCACCGCTGCCTCTGACCAAAAGTTACCAAATATTAGAGGGGAAGGGGGGGGGGGGGGGGGGGGGGAGAGAAACGGGTGGAAAATGATCTCAGCGCTGGCGCGAGAACAATACTTTCCCATGGAAACATAGGTATATATTTAATTCCTGGTAACTCCACTCCAGTTTCACCTTTCATCTCCCTCGCGGACTTGTTTAAAAGTTTGCTTTTAACCCCGCGCCGAGCCCCGGCTGCAGCTGCTGCTCCAACACCCGCCCGGTTGCCGGCCGTGCCAAAGGCAGCCGGGGGGCTCGCTCGGCCCGGGAGAGGCTCCCGGCGGCTGCAGGAAATGCACCGGGAGCCGCACAGGGAGCTGCACCGGGAGCGGCGACCCCCGGGCAAGCGCGGGCGTGCAAATGCGCGTGCACCCGCAGCCCTGCGTGCACGTGCACCCGCGCGTGCACGTGCACGCGCGGTTGCACGCGCACCCGCGGCTGCACACTGGCGGCCGCACGCGCGCGGCTGCACCCCCCCGGCTGCACGCGCACACGCGCGTGCACCCGGCAGGCTGCACCCGCGCGCGCACGGTTGCACAAGCGAGTTGCACGAGCGAATGCGCGCGCGCCCCCCCCCCCAAGTTGCACAAGCACGCGCGCCCGCAGCCGTTGCACGCGTGCACACGCGCGCGCGGCTGCACCCCCGAAATGCACGCGCGAAATGCACGCGCGCACGCACCCACCCGCGGCCGCGCGCGCGCGCGCACACCCGCGCGTGCACGCCGCGCTCACCTCGGGGCTGAGACATCGTCCCGCGCCGGGCCGGGGGCAGGGCGCGCGCACAAAGAGCGTTCCCCCCGCGCGGCTCCTGCCAGGGGCGAGCTGCCCGACACACAAAAGATGCGAGGCGCGCGCTCCCCCCCGGAACGCCGCGCGCGCTCCCGCCTGGGCGGCGCGGGGGGCTCGGGGCGCGCCGGGCCGGGCCGCGCCGCGCCGCGCCGGGCCGGGCCGGGCCGGGCCGGGGGGGGTCCCTGCGCGGCTGGCGCGGGGCCGGCGCGGCTGCACCTACATGATGGGCCGGGGCGGCCGCCCCGGCCTCCGGCGCGCACGGGGCGGGGGGGGCGGGGGGGCGCACTGCGCGTGCGTGGCGCCGCCGCAGCGCCGCATGGGAGATGTAGTCCCGCGGCCTGCACACACATACACATACACACACACACCCCGGCCCAGGGGCCGGCAGGGGGCGCGGCCTGCGCGGCGGCGTTCGCTCCTTTCAAAACGCTTCAAACCGCTCCCAGCCGCCTCCAATCGCTTCAGACCGCTTCCAACCAATTCAAATCGCTTCAAACAGCTGCAAGTCGCTTCAGAATGCTTCAAAGCGCTTCAAACCCCTTCAAGTGGCTTCAAACCGCTTCAAATTGCTTAAAATCTCTTCAAGTCGCTTCAAACTGCTTCAGATCATTTCAGATAGCTTCGAATCGCTTCAAACCTCTTCAAAGGGCTTCAAATTGCATGAGATCACGCTTCATTGCAGAGCATCCCATCACATCCCACCGCTCGGCGCCGCTCCGCCCCTGTGCCAACACAGAGTGCCCGCCTGCCTGTGCCCCTGCCAGCTGCCATCCCTTCCTGCATCCCTGCATCCATTCCTGCATCCCTGCCTGCATCCCTGCACTCCTGCCTGCATCCCTGCACTCCTACCTGCATCCCTGCCTGCATCCCTGCATCCATTCCTGCATCCCTGCCTGCATCCCTGCACTCCTACCTGCATCCCTGCCTGCATCTCTGCATCCCTGCCTGCATCCCTGCCTGCATCCCTGCACTCCTGCCTGCATCCCTGCACTCTTGCCTGCATCCCTGCCTGCATCCCTGCACTCCTGCCTGCATCCCTCCATCCATTCCTGTAGCCCTGCCTGCATCCCTGCATCCATCCCTGCATCCCTGCATCCATCCCTGTGCCCCTACCAGCCACCATCCCTTCCTGCAGCCCTGCCTGCATCCCTGCATCCATCCCTGTGCCCCTGCCTGCATCCCAGCCATCAGCAAGCTCTGAATCCATGGGTTTTTTTAATTTTCCCCCTTGCAGGCAGATCAGATGGAGCGAGTTCATCCCAAGTCAAACAGGGTGTTCTGAGGTGGCCGTGGAGATTTCCCGTGGGAAGGGCCAATAGACCTGATCCAGTGACGCTCCCCTGAGATGGGGACTCTGCCCACATGGGAGACTCAGGGGAGCGGTAGATGGGTGGGTACCCCCTTTGCCACACAGGAACCCCCTTTCAGGAAAAAATACCCTAAGGAAAGGTAAAATTAGACCTTCCCAAAGCAGTGTTTACCATTATTTATGTTTCCTTATAGGAACACCGGTGGAAAAGAAATAAAATGTAATAAAAATAACTGAGCGCTAAGAAATGTGTGCTTTAAAACCATTTGCGGTTAAATTAGTGCTGAGGATATTTTATATCCCAGCAAAATATTGATGACAAAGGTATAAAACCCAGTGAAAAGGTTGCATGGAGGGAGTAGATGGGAGTGAAAGCAATGCTGCCACTCATTCCTTGGGCTGGGAAATGTGCGTTAGAGCCGATTTTGGGGCCGTGCCTTCTTTTCCCAGCCAGCCCTGGGCACTGAACTTGCACTCACCTGACCTTGCCGTTTTTAGCTGCAAGGGCCAAAGTCTAGAGGAGCTGCAACCTTCAATTAGGGCTCTGTGTGCAATTCCTGCTGTTCAGAGGGATTCAGGTCTGAGGGAAGTGTGCTGCTGGTCGTGGCCCTCCCTGCCAAGCACTCAGCTCCAGCAAAGCCTTACAGCCAAGGAACAAATCCCCAAAATGTCAGTTTGCCATGGAAATGCTGACAAACCCTCCACTCACCATTACAAAGGGCAGCTCTGGGAGCAGGACTGTGGTGGGACCCAGTGACCCTCTCCAATGAAGGGCTGCTGCAAGGCTGCAGCTTTTAATTGGCTTCTAATGGTTCTAACCAACTTCTTTTGGTCAAAGCTGCGGGCAGGTGCCAGCTCAGGGATGCTGCTGTGGGTTTCCACGAAGATTTCAAATGACTGTTGGAAAATCAACCACTGGGCCATATCCAAACCCAGCTATTTTCATGGAATATCCTGAGGTGGAAGGGACCCACCAGGGTCATGGAATACAACTCCTGGCTCCACAGGACACGCCAAGGATGCCACTGTGTCCCTGGGAGCATCCCAATATTTCCTGAGCCCTGGGAGGTTTGAGGTGTGACCACTTCCCTGCTCCTGTGCCCAGCCACCCTCTAAGGGTCTTCCCTGCTACCCACTTTAACCCTCCTCTCACACCATTTCATGGCATTTTTTTCCCATAGAGGATGGAGTCCTTGTTCTCCCTCATATCCTGGAGCGCTGGCCCTGTCCCTTGCTGGCTGCCAGGTGCCACCAGGCACACTGGGATGTCCCTGTCACACACACAGGCTCGGACAGCACAGCAAACCCTGTGTCCCTCCACAGCACAACGTCACTTTTTACTGTCTTTTTCACGTTTCTCCTGTTCCCCCTCCCCAAAGGTGTGCAGGAATCGGGGGTCCCGCAGCTTTCCCCAGGATTAGGGCACCCTTGCCCAGCGCTCTGGGGAATTCTCTGCTGATTTTCACGGGTTTAGGCTGAGCTGGGACATGCAGAGGCTTGTCCATCTTGTGAGTGGTTCATGCAGGGCTGGAGGGTGTGGGAGGCTGGACTGGGGGATGGGTCCCAGCAGGCTGCAGCAGAACTGGGCAGGGCGGAGGGGGGCACGGCAGGGTCACCCCTAACTGGGGGGTTGTCCCCATGTGCCAGGGCTGCAGCTTCCCCAGCCCTGTGAGATGCCCTGGAGCCGAGAGGGGACATCAGAGGGTGACACAGCGGGAGCAGGACTGGACTCAGAGCTGTTTGTCAGAGTGCTTTGGGGTGGGAGGGAGCTTTAAAGGTCACCTTGTCCCACTCCTGCCACATTCCACCTTCCACTATCCCAGGTTGCTCCAAGCCCTGTCCAACCTGGCTTTGGACATTTCCAGGGATCAGGAGCTGCCACAGCTTCTCTGTCTCTCCATCCTCACTGTAATATAAAATCATCCTTATATCTAAATTGAGCAGTACCAAAACACTTTATTGCCTTTATTGTTCCCTTTTGCTCTAGCCCAGTGCCCGGCCTTTCACCTTCCAGTTTCCTCTTTACAGACCCTTTGCTTATTAAAATCTAAATTCTGCACAGCAGGTGACCAGATCTCCTTTGTACAGGTGGGATTTACCCTCCTCCTGTCTGGTGACCTGCTCGGGTCCCCATCTCTGCTGGGAAGGGAAGGGGAGGGGAGGGAAAAGGGAAAAGGGAAAAGGGAAAAGGGAAAAGGGAAAAGGGAAAAGGGAAAAGGGAAAAGGGAAAAGGGAAAAGGGAAAAGGGAAAAGGGAAAAGGGAAAAGGGAAAGGAAAGAGAAAGGGGAAGGAAAGGGGAAGTAGAAGTTACTGCAGAGCTGATTGAAGAGTTCAAACTTCTACATCTGGGTCTGGCCATAGCTTTCTCCCTTAGTGCTCCCTGCCTGCAGTAGTTTGAATTTTCTATGAGTTCTGATTTATTTATTTATTCCCCCTCCCAGCTCACTCTTTCATTGCTAAGGAACGGATTTGCTGCTGAGAAATTGGACAAACAATTTCTGTGGTTTCAGTGCTGAAAGATCTCCTCTCTGTGTCTGTAAACAGAAGGTTTGCCCCCAAATGTTGTTTGTTTTAGACACGAGGTTGTTCTCAGCATTGGCTTTGATCGGGGAGCTTGGGAGGCGAGCAGAGTCATGTGCTGGGTTTGTCCAGGGGAAAAAACACAATTGGAGGCTTCAGTGTCAGTGTTTGTGTGGACATTCACTCCTGGGCCAGAAATGAATCCCAGAGCTCTGTCCACAAACAGCAGTGAGCTCCAGCGTCCCCAAATTCTCCTGCTTCACCCTTGCAGGCCCTTTGGCAGAGGCTGTTTCCATATCCCAGTTTCTCACTGGGGAGGGGGCTGCTTTCCCCTGGTGCATATCCCTTCACTAGGAATTATTTGGAAAATTCAGGTGCTGCTCACGTGTGATTTTCAGCTGTTATAATCATGGGTGCTGGGAAACAGGAGCAAAAGTGTGTCCTGAACACCTGTGGTACAGCCTGCTGCATCCTTGAACACCAAGACCAGGTTTTGGGACTTAAATCAGGATTTTCCCAGCGTGTCATGGCGTGGGAAGGGGCCATAGGTTTAGCTCTGAAGCTGTTGTGTATTTTGGACGACAGACCCGTGCAGGGACAGACAGAATTCCTGGGGTTTTTTTCCAAAAACAATGCACTTTATAAATGGAGTAATTAAGCAGAGGAGCCTGGTGACCAAACTTTATGGAGCAGGAGGTGGGACAGGCTCCAGCAGTTCCTGTGCTGAAGGATGCAGTGGCAATTTCAGGGTTTTTGCTTCTGGTTTATGATTTTATTAGATGATTCTGCTCCCAGCCATCACCTCCCTTCATGGGAATGGGAGCTGCAGGGACAGAAGGATAATTTGGGATGAGTGTAGCAAGGTTTGGCTTAGTCTGTCCTGCGAGAGACAACGAGACATTTTCAAGTGTGATCCAATCCTCTGGACAGGATCTCAGGAAATTTCTCATTATTTTTTAGCTCAGGTGGTGGTCAGTCCCCACAGAACAGCTGGACAAGAGAATGCAACCATTCCTTAATGTTCCTAAGGTACAGGAACAAGCTGGAAATTAAAAATAGCCAGAATAATGACCCTAAGGGTCATGGGGCAGCAGGCAAGGCAGGCTCTCTGCTACAAAAGATGAATAAACTGCAGCAAGTTCTCCAACACGAGAGGGACCAGCGGGGCAAAGGGACCCTCCCCAGGGATGTCTGAGGAAGGAGCTGGAAGAAAAACCAAAGCAGGCAGAGGGTGCAGATGCTGGGGAGGAGAATGCGGCTGGGGGAGAGAGGAGGTGAGAAACAATGAGCTGTCCCGACGGCAGCAGGCACCATCTGCTCCCCGGGCTCTGAATGCTGCCGGGCTGATATCCCGCATTCCTTTGTTCCCCGGGAGCTGCAGCCTGCAGGAATTTAAAGCCAAACACAGCTCCTGCGAGTTCAGCCCCATCTCACCTTTTGTCTCAATTTCCTCCTTCTCCTCCTCTCCTCTTGCAGCCCTGAACTCCCAGCACGTTTTTCCACCCTGGATCCTGAGCAGACGGATGAAAACCCAGGAGGACTCGGAATTCTCAGAAGTTAAATTGCTGCTGCCCCAGCACACACAGGGTGGGACGTTGGTAAAATCTTCCTTCAGCTGAAGAGGTGGGGAATTGTGAGAATAAAACGATCCAAGAAGTACTTGCAGCTCATAAAAGAGGCAGAGGCCAGTAAATAACAACGTCTTTCGGCTTAGTAATAATAAGGTTTTAGAGGCATAAATCTGGCTGGGCAGTAGCTGTGAGTCCAGCACGCTCTTCCAGGAGGGGTGAGGGTGATGTTTGTGTGTGTTAACCTGAAGAGGAGGGACAGAGGTGGAGAATCAGGTAGGAATTTTAAATTTTTAGAGAAATACGCAATTAGTGCACAGGTGAACTAAAGCAGCCTCCCACTTCTAAAATCATCGATCTGGGCCTGGGGGAAAAGGTGTTTTTATATGGCCTGTCTTGAACTGCTTGTCCTTCCCTCTGAGCCTTTGCATTCCTGCTCTTGGGGATAGTTTAATTTCTTATAAAAAGCCGGAAATTTTACCAATTACATCTTTTATTTGTGGTCACCTTTTTCCGGGTTGCTGCACAGAGATGTCCCTGCAGAAAGTCAGAGGGCCCATCCCTCTGTCACGCTTTGGGGTTGTCACAGAGGGGCAGAGCTGAGTGTGGTGGCTTTTCCTCGGCTGCTGGCATGGGTTTTACTGCTGCATATTCTGCTGGGTTGTTCTCTTTTTTTAGCGTTTGCATTTGCTGCTTTCTGCCCTGCCTGCACTATTATGTGTGTGTAACAGATTCAGTGTCGGCTTTGCTGCAGTGATGGACCCAAAAGCGTCCTTCAGGCTGCTGGGAGCACTCAGTGCAGCCTTTTGTGTCTGCTGCACTCTCAGGGCTGGCTCTGGGTCCCATCCCCAGCTCCAGGCTCTCTGGTCACAGCCCTGAGCCCGCTCAGCCCTGCCCGGGGCAGCTGCATTCTTCATCTTTTAGAGTCAGACCCATCGCCTCTAGCCCCCGCGGGTTTGACATTCGCAGGTCACTCACCAGGCATTGTTTGAACGGCCGGCGACTCCATCCCGAAGGCAGGAGCAATAAAAGGAATTTAAACTCTGCCCAGTCACCCACAGCCCGGCCCTTTCACCAGGCTGAGTGCAGCACCGCCTGCGCTGCTCTGAGGGGTTTTTAAATGACCCCATCAAGGCTCTCCCGGAGTCAAGACACCTTTACCTCCCACTCAGGAACCGCTGATGCCTTAAGTTTTAGCTTTCATATTTTCCAGATTCTGCACTGCACTGGTATATAACTCTGGACTTCATAGTAAATGTTTGTAAATTCTCTTCACAGCTCTGTCAGACAAAACAATCCTTTTCCAGCCTCAGAACCAAGGACACCGCTGCAGCTTCAGGCCCAGAAAGTGCAAACAACAGGGGACTGAGGAGAGCAAACCGGGAGGATGGGATTTCATAACCTGAAACTGTAACTGGACAATTAACCCCAATATGGAAATGGACCAAAACTTATAAAAGTGTGAAAATTTGTGACCCACTGTCCATCTTGTGTCCATCTTGGGTGCAGCCTTGGCCAGGCTCTTGTCCTGCCCAAGGTGTATCCTATGAAGGCCTTTTAAAAAATATTTTATTCCTTTAACTCTGTCCAGTCTCTGTTCCAGGTCAGCCTCTCTAGTCATCACCACCAGCCAGCCTGGCCCTGTCTGGGGAGGGATTTCCCTCCTTCCCAGGCAGGAGAGGTGGGGCAGGACCCCAGTGACCGGAGTTGTGGCACTGCTGGGTGACACTGCTGGGTGACACTGCTGGGTGACACTCCGTGGGTCACTGGTGGCTGTGTGGATATGTGGCCTCAGCCTTTCCTCGAGTTCCCTGTCCTGACCCCTCACTCCTAGAAGATGTCAGCTCTTAGGATTTGGGGGGAAGGTTTCACCTCAAGGCACCGCTCTGCCTTTTGGACTCGGTTTCTCGCTGTTTCTCCCCAACTCCTTCATTCCACCCTTGTTTTCTTCAGCAAAATGAGCTGCAGGTTCATTCAACAACTCAGCCAAGGGTTCAGTCATAAACTGCTCATTGCTCTGGATCCCCAGGAATGCAGAATGATTTTTTTGAGTGTGGATGCAATGCTGGGGTCCCAGCCAGCCTCAAAATCCCCAGTATGGAGTGTGGAAGGCAAGGGAAAACCTGGCTATTTAGGGATGGAAGCAGAAGCCTCACCAGCAGCCAGGGAGAGGAAAGAACAGGAGGAATCCACTGCAAAAAATGTTCTAGAATGTGGTGGAATGAGGCTGAGCAGCTCCAGTGCCAAACAAGGACAGGTGGCACCTCTGTCTGAAGGGATCTTTCCATTGGGATGGCAGCAGGGAACATCTCTTCATTGAACTGACATGGATATCTGGAGTGTGCTGCAGTTCAGGGCCAGTCAGGAGCTTTTGGAAAGCAGGAAATCCTATTTAATAATCCATCCAAGAGAAGCACTGGGAAGGGAACACAGCTGGAGGCAGGCAAGTGGCTGCAGGACCAGGGGACGGTGCCACACACCACAGTGGTGCTGACAAAAAATACTTCTTTTCTGTCATATCCCCGTCAGGGATAGGTCACATTTCCCCTCCGCCTCCCCCTCAAACTCTGCTGATTTAAAATAGGAATTTGGGTTCTTTTTTCTGCCATCATGAGGTATTACTCATGGCCAGAGTGAATCTATGTTTGTACCCATCTGGCTGTAATTATGGCATGCTATAAGCATTGCACACAATGTATATATTGTGCATGGAGCTGCTGGCAGGGCTCTTGTTAAGACTCTCTTGATGCTTCAGTTTAAAGCTTGGGTTTTTGTTGGTTTGTTGTTTTTTTTTTCCCCCAAGGTTTTTTAACTTCCCGTAAAAATCTATTCTGGGCTGGGACTCCCTGTGCCAAGTGTTAGGCCAAGATTGAAATTTCTCTTATGAAATGTTATTCTGAGCCAGGCTGGATGTTGTTCCAGGAGGCTCAGAGTAAAACCTGTGTCCTGCATGGTGTGAGCAAACCTGACCCCTAAAGAATTGGATTTTGCATAATCACTTATAGAGGTGCAAAGTGCTGCAGTTCTCAGCTGGGTTTAAAGCCCTTTTCTTTTTACCCAGGGGTAAATTATCTTTGTTAATCATGCCCTAGGTCTGAATATCAGGATATTTTTGGTGTCCAGGAGCTGGTGGCTTTGACAGTGGCCAAGAACACTTTGCAGTTTGGTGCAGCTGCAGCCTTGCAGCAGTAAACACTGGAGGAATTTGGGTTTTGCACAGTTTATTTCAGCCTCTTTCCAGCTCCCAGAAAGAGACAGGCCTCTAAATGAGGTGCTCTGAATTCCTGCTGAAGGGCTGCCCTGGCAGGGAATCTGGGCTGTAGAGGATGCAAATGCATCATCCTTGTGCTTTTCCACAGGGTTATTGATGCAAACACATCACTTCCAGTAAATTTGGAGATCTCCTCAGCCAGGGCCTGAGCCAGCTGTGTGCACAAGAAAAAGAGATCGAAACAAGATACGGGCAGGAACAGGGCTGGAGTTGGTTAATAAGTCCAAAGGAAAATGTAAAGCAATTCGGGTTTCTCTGTGTTTGAATCCCAGCAATCTCTGTTATGGGCCTCTGGCTCCCAAAGGGCTCTGCAAAGGCTTGGATAAAAAAAAGAAACTGTGAAAGAGCAGCTGTTTACCTGCCGCTTCTGCATCACTGCACAAAATCATTCCAGCACTCCTGGGCTTCCTGAAAGGGCTCTGCAGGCTGGGAAGAGCAGTCCCCACACAGAGGGGATGGAAGGGCCACATCCATCCGGGATAATATTCCATCTCTGGCCTTTTCTTTGTTGTCTCCACACTGAATTTGCTCTGCTCTCCCTGCACAGCACAGAACCTCCCATATTTACCTTCAAGATGCAGAGCCTGCCCTGCTGGAGGCATCTCCCTCCTGCTCTGCTCCACATCCAGCACAGGAGGTTTTCCCCAGCATGAGCTGGGATGCACCAAAGATTTTGGGAATGGTCCTTTGTGATTTTATTGCCTTTTTCTTTTTCTTTTTCTTTTCCTCTTTTTCTCTTTTTGTCTTTCTCTCTTTTTTTCCTTTTTCTTTTTTCCTTTTTTTTTTTCTCTTTTTCTTTTTCCCCAATTTTTTTTTCTTTACATTCAAAAGGCTGAGTCACAGAAAGAAAGAAAGGGAAGAAAGGAAATCTAGCCAGTCATGTTTCCTTTCTGGATGAATTAATGCATTCCCTCTGCAGTGCACTGAGCTGTGCTTCCATAATATCCTGTTTGCTGAGTCCCTGAGGTGACAACCTGGGCACAACTTTCCATTTCAATGGAATGACCCCTGGAAGGAGATCCTTTAAGCAGAAAGGGGAAGAGATGGCCTGGCCTGCAGGGAGGAAGTGCCATTCTACACGTGCTGCCGTGACCCTGCAACTCCTGGTGTGATGCACAGAGTCCAAAGTGATGAGAACTGGAAAAATTTCCCTCTGCTCCACCATGAACAACCCCAACTCCCTCAGCCTTCTTGCACCTGGAGCCACTGGAAGTTGCCATCATTTGGTGCCATTGGTAGAGTTGTTTAGACCCCTGTTCCACTTCAACAGATTAAATTCTCCTTTTTGTCTTTCAACCCTTTCGCTTGGAAGCGTAACCCGGGCAGGTTTGTGGTGCAAACACAGCACCCACTTCCACCTCAGCACAGACTCTCTTTGGTCTGGAACAAATTCCATCACTTTTGGCTCTTTGTACTCACAAACAGAGATGATGTTTGAGGCTCCTGAGCGCACAGGGCTGCTGTACAAATTAAATAGGTGCTGGTTTGGAGGTGCTTTGAAGATGAAAAGCAGCGCAGTGCTTTCAGTTTCGTGGCTCTCTGGAGGTTCTCTCCCTGTGCTGCAGGCTGGGTTTGACCCTCAGCTGCTGATTCTGTCTGGTGTTTCCCTGGCTGCAGCAGCACCCAGTGCCAGGGGTGTCTCCCCCACCTGCCAGGAACATTTTAGGGGATGTTTTCCTCCCAAATGACACAGCCAGATGTTTTGGAGCCCCCACCTCCCGTGCTTTGTGAGGACCTCTCGCATTTTGTTGCTGTGAATTGTCCTGGAGGGTTGTAGCTGTACCTCTAAAGGAGGAGTTGTTGGGCTCAAACACCCTGAACTGCAAGGAGTTACAAACTTTGTGAGCAGAGCATCAAATCACAGCTTCATAGAGCGCTTTGTGTTGGATGTTGCCTTTTTCCAGCCTGGAAATGAAACTCGAGGTTATTTTAGTACGGAGGTAATATGAGAGCAGACCTTTAATGAAGGCCTTCGGGAGCAGCCACAGAAAGATGTCCACAAGAGTCCACCCCCACAGGGATAAGCACACATTTGTAGGTTTTAGGAAATCAGCATAATTGATGGAAAGCACTAATTAGGAGGAGAAGTGGTGATTCAATTCCCCACCCCCCCACCCCCCCGTCAGGCTCCTTCTCTGGAGTCCCCCCCTGGACTTTGTCCATGAGAATGGATCTCCAAGAGCTGGTGCCAACCTTGGTTCCCAGAAGAACCGAGATAGCACTGGGGCCTTGCACCCTCTGGGGCTTGGAGCTCTGCAATTTGTTGTGTCTCTCTGCCTAGGGAAAGGCCGTGGAAAAGTTCTGGGAAAATGAGCCAGAGCTTCCCCCTCTGGAATCCTTTGCACCCTCTGGGTGGTGACAGAGATTTCGGTAACAAGACAGAGTAACGAATGTATGTGTGAAGAATACAGAGAACATGGAAAAGGAAAAAAGGCAAAACCCAACCGGGCATCAGGAGGGGACCTCAGAAACCATCTTGTTCCAACTTCCACTAAGCCAGGAAGAAGTAGAACATGAATATGAGCAGTCACAACTTTTGAAGTGTAAACAGAGACCACAACAAAGAGACCAGAAGAATTCAGCCCCAGACGGGCTTTTATTGTGTTTAATGTTTGGTGGATGAAGATGAAAAGCTTTGGGTTTCTTTTTTTTTAATTGAAGTTGTAGTTATGTCGTTGTATTTACTCAGTATTCTTTAGGCAATTATTTAATTAGAGTCCTTTGAGTTACTACTCTTGGTTAAGGTGGAAAGTAAGGAAAAAAACAAAGTTTCCATGAGATTTTTGCTGCTGTGGGACTTGTGCCTGACGAGGGCCCTGGTACCAGGCTGGGGCTTCAATCCTGAATTTTCCCAACCGTTGCTGTGGGGGAAGGAGTGGGTGCAAAGGCTTCTGCATGGCTGAGACCTCCTCGTGCAAACAGTGCTCTTCACTTCAATACTGTGCTGTGAGATCCTTCCTTCCAGATGAGGACACAGTGTCCTGATCTCCCTTTTCCAGGAAAAAAACGTGGAGGCCATGCTGTGGTTACAGAGCTTGGTCACTGCTGTGCGTGAGGCTCGTGCTCAAACCAACCCGGAAAAGGAATTCCCAACCCCTGCAGGGACCCAGGCAGTGAATCCCTGCTGCAGCAGGAGCTGCTGGGTGTTTTCTGAGTCCCTGCAGCAGGATTCGGGATGCCTGCAGCTGGATTTGGGATCCCTGCACCAGGATTCAGGATCCCTGCAGCAGGATTCGGGATTCCTGCAGCAGGATTCAGGATCCCTGCAGCAGGATTCGGGATCCCTGCAGCAGGATTCAGGATCCCTGCAGCAGGATTCAGGATCCCTGCAGCAGGATTCAGGATCCCTGCAGCAAGATTCGGGATTCCTGCAGCAGGATTCAGGATCCCTGCAGCAGGATTCAGGATCCCTGCAGCAGGATTCGGGATCCCTGCTGCAGGATTCGGGATCTCTGCAGCAGGATTCAGGATCCCTGCAGCAGGATTCGGGATTCCTGCTCAGCTCAGCCTCTCCCAGCAGCTCACAGGAGGCACTCAGAAAACCAGAACACGTCGGGTTGTGCTCAGCCTGTGCTCTCAGCGATGGGAACAGGGGGATGAACAAACATCTCCGTGGGGTTGATCACATCCCAACGGCAGCAAAAGGCTGCTCAGAAAACCTCTGTCACCATCCACAGGGAGCCAGGGATTCCAGAGGGGGAATAACTCCTCGGGAAGCATCACAGGAACCAGCACCCATCTGTAAATGGCAGGGATTCAGTGCTGGTATTCAGGGCAGCGTTCTCAACGCTTTAATTATATTTTGGGCAATGTAATCAAACCCTTGTGGATGCGGGCAGGAGCTGGGAGCAGTGGATGGAGTGAGGCAGCTCCTGCCCAGCCTTTATCCTCCAGCCCCTTCCCTCTGCTCCCCACCAAGGCTGTGCTGGGAGGTGGAAGGGGTGTCCCTGGGGGGTGTCCCTGGAAGGGGGGGGTCTTCCAGAAGCTGTGGTCCCCAGGAGGAGAGAAACCTTGGAAGGAAGGGTTCCTTGGAGGAGGGGGTGACCTGGAGGCTGAGGTCCCTGGAAGGGAGGGGACTCTCCCGGAGAATTCCCGGGAGAGGGGGGTCCTCAAGAGAGGTGGTCACACAGAAAAATGGGGTCCCCAGGAGGAGAGAAACCTTGGAAGGGAGGGTCCCTTGGAGGAGGGGGTCACCCAGAGGATGGGGGGAGTCCCCAGGGTGGGGGTCCTCAGGAGAGGTGATCACCTGGTGAATGGGATCCCCATGAGGAGAGAATCCTTGGAAGGAGGGTCCCTTGGAAGAAGGGTCCCTTGGAAGGAGGGTTCCTTGGAAGGGGAGTCCCTTGGAAGGAGGGGTTCCTTGGAAGGGAGGGTCCTTTGGAAGGAGGGGTTCCTTGGAAGGGGTAGCACCCAGAGGATAGAGGTCTCTGCAAGGGAGGATCATCCAGAGACTGGGGTCCCTGGGAGGGATGTAGTCACCTGGAAGATGGAGTTCCTGGGAAAGGGGTCCTCAGGAGGAATAGGGTCACTTGTAGGATGGGATTCCTGGGAGGAGGAGGAGGAGGTCCTCGGACAAGGGGCTCACCAGGAGAATGGGATCCCGGGGAGGAGCGGGTCCTTGGGAAGGGGGGTCACTTGGAGGACGGGGCCCTGGGGAGGAGTGTCCCTGCCAGGGAAGGGCTCACCCGGAGGACGGAGCCCTCGGGACGGGGGGGCCCGGGGAAGGAAAGGGGGTCCCGGGATCGGGGCTGTCCCCGGGACGGGAGGAAGGTCACCAGCACGGAGGTGTCGGGCACTGCGGGGCGGCCCGGGGGAGGAGCGGGCGGGGGCACCGGGGGATACCGGAGGGTACCGGGGGGATACCGGGGGGATACCGGAGGTACCGGGGGGTACCGGAGGTACCAGGGGGATACCGGGGGGATCCCGGAGGGTACCAGGGGGTACCGGGGGGATACCGGAGGGTACCGGGGGGGGGGGTTCGGGCTCGGCCGGCCGCTCTCCGGGGCGGACGGGGCGGTCCCGGGGCCGGGAGGCGGTGGCAGCAGCCGGGCCCGGCCCCTCCCGGCCCGGGTGGGACGGGAAGGGGAAGGAGCGGAGAGGAAGAGGAGGAGTTGGGCTGCACCTGGGTGCGCGTCATTACTCGCGGGTGCCGATGGCTGGGGGAGCCGAGCCGGCGGGGCTGAGCGCAAAACGGTGAGAAAACCGCGTTTCCAGGGATTTAGGGCGGGGGGAAAGGGAGATGTGGGAAGCAGGAGTGTCCTCCCGCTGAGACAAGCGGAGGTCCCCGGGGCTGGGGCGCGGTGGGGCTGCGGGAGGTGCTGGGGATGCTCAGGGATGCTGGAGGATCCTCCGGGATGCTCAGGGATACTCAGAGGATGCTCCGGGATGCTGGGGGTGCTGGGGAATGCTCAGGGATGCAGGAGGGTGCTCAGGGATACTCAGAGGATGCTCAGATATGCAGGGGATGCTCAGGGATGCAGGAGGATGCTGAGGATGCTGCGGGAGCCGTGCAGGGACAGCCCGAGCCAGCTCTGCTCCGTGTCATTCCTTGTCCCCGCAGGGAAATAGGGATGAGTTTGGAGGGAAGGGATTTGCAGCCCCGGGCTGAGAAGGGAGAAAATTCAGAGAAGGGAGGAAATTCAGCCCGTTTTTCGAAATCCCTGCATAAAGCACTTGGGTTGTTCTGTGTTGTCACAGTCGCAATTTGAATAATTGAAGCGCTGTAAAGAGCACATCAGAGTTTTGCTTAAGCACCGCCTCGGCTGTCGTCTTGTAGCTGCGAGATCGATAATCTGATTTTCCGCGGGGTTGTTCACTGGTGGGTTGTTTTTGCCTCGAGGCACAGCTCATTTAGCTGCGGCTGACACCCCTCTCGTTGGGTTTGCTTTGGGGTTTTGTGGTTTTTGGGTTTTTTGGGTTTTTGGGGTTTTTTTTTGGCTTGAAAGACAAGGCAAACGTGATGTGCAGCACTAAATCACCATGTGACCTTTAAAGCCCGTTGCCAGGTTGATGCCTGGGGAAGGGAGGGGAGGCTTCCCGAGGATCATCTGAGCATTATTTAAGGAGCAGTGACATCTCTGATGTGGAATTGAAGCCCAACCCCAGCCAGTCCACGAGATGGCTTTGATTGAGATGCCCACAAGGGGTTTTGTGTCACCCACTTCGCATATCAGCACAAATCACAAGACAGTGCCTAAACCGAGGAGGATTCGCACAGGTTGAAAATAATCCTCATTTTGTCTGCTATTCATCCATTAAAATGCCTTGGCAGCTTTCTCTGCTCAGCCTGTGTGTTTGTTTCCTTCATCTGGAGTTTCAAAGAGGATTTGGGTCGGCTTTTTCCTCCCCCAAATACAAATTTTCACCGCTCAAGTGATGCTCCTTCAGTGTCCTTCATCGTTGTGTAGCTTACTTAGAGGCGGCAGGTGTAATATGAAAAATTAATTAACATTCTTCCAGTGACCCTTCCTCCAACCTGGCTGATGTAAATGAAAGCATGGCAGAGCTCCAGCGGAGACGTGGGAGTATTTTGGGTTTTAGAAGTGGATAGAAAATAATTAGAGGAACTGGCACTGGTGATTGAATCTCGTTCAATCATCTTGTCCAGTTTTGGGGGGTTAATTAAAGTGTCGTGGCTGAGGGAAGGGGTTGCTGGGTTAGACTCTTGCGGGGCTTTGAAGAGGGACCTCGGTGGAGCTTCTGTTCCTGGGAGTGTTCCTGGAATGTGCAGACAGTGGCACTTCCAGGGCGTGCTGTGAGCTGAGGGGGGAAGCACAGTCATTTTCATGACCTGTAAGCAAGAACTGCTGCTTTTGATTATTTTTCAAACACTCTGCTGTCACTGGGGAACGTTTCTCGCCTGAAAATATCCACAGGAGTTGTACTCATTTTTCCTGCAGGGCTTGGTTGCTGTCACAGCTTGGTGTTGAAGTATTTTGTGGTTGGATTTTTTTTTATTATTATTATTTTTAAAAGCAGAATGGTTTTTTAATTGTTTTTAATTTCACTCTCATTTCTGAAGTAGTCTCAGTGAGGGGGCAGCACTCCAGGCTGGAGGTGGGATTCCCTCCCAGACCTTCTCTTGTGTCCCACATCCCTCGTGCTTCCAGGGGTCACTGCTCCACGGGGGACCCCAGAGCCAGCCTGGGAGAGGGGTTTGCTTCCTTTTAGCCCCTTTCCCCTCCTCTCATCCCTCCCCTGCTCAGAAAGGCTCCGTGTATAAAGTATTTGTGTATTTATAGTGGTGTTGACAGCTGAGGAACTTCCTGTGTGCCCTCACCGAGGTGATCTCTGTGCTCCAAAAAAAAAACATTTCCCCATTCAGATCCAGCCAGGGAAGGAAGTTGGAGCCGTGTGGTGTGTGACAGATAACTGAGAGCCCAGAGCTGTGCACCGGCACCAGGAACATCAGCCTGCTCCTGCCGTCAGTGCCGGGAGCTGCAGAGCCCGGGGTAGGGATAAATTCCTGCATTCTCCACCGTGTTTTGGCTGAATTAGTCGGGTTTTCACTGCTGTGGGTGTTGCTGCAGGGGGGGGGTTTGTGGTTTGTGGCACCTGTCCCCACTCATGGTGTTGTTTCGCCTCCCCAGGTGAAATGTTCCAGCATTCCCAGCTGAGGAAGCAGAGGGAGATGGAGGTTGACCTGTGATTCCCAAGCTCAGGCAGCAAAAAGGGTGGCACAGCCCAGGAGAGAAGAAAGAATCCTTCCAGCCCCCCCAGTCCTCCCTCCCTCACTCCCCAGGTACTGTTGGAAAAACTCTATTGTTTTTTTGACTTCTTGAGAGGTGTTTTAGAAGATTTTATTCCATTTTCAGTCTCATGGGAAGGATGAGACAATACAGATGTTACAGTTCACGCCATCACAATCAGAAGCCAAAATATTTCCTAAATGCAATACAATGTATTATGTATTGTAATTTACATTTACAATGTAAGTATAATTTATAATACGTTTACAAATGTATTGTAAAATATACGTTTAAAAACAAATGTATGTTTTTTGGCCTATCCGCTTTTGCCACACAATGCTGTTAATGCTTTCAAGCCAATCATCTAAAAATACCCACGTGGGTCTTAGTACAATACATCTTTCATTGTTCTGTTTCTCCAAAATATCTGGTCTGTCTGCAAGGCCATCGTTTGAAACTTGTTTCCAGTTCCATTTCTCTCTCAGCAATGTCTGTCCTATTCCATTGATGCCTTGGGTGGGCTGAGCTGGAGCAGAGGCTGCACAGAGCTGGAGAATAAAGCAGAGATTCATTCAAAGGCCTCCAGGATCCACCTTGGGCAGGACAAGAGCCTGGCCAGGGCTACACCCAAGGTGGGCCCAAAATGGTCCCCAAATGGACAAAGGGTCACCAGGTGTGACACTTGGATGAGTTTTGGTCCATTTGCACCTTGGGGTTGAATTGTCCAATGGCAGCTGCAGGTTGTGAGGTCCCATCCTTCTTGTTCCTCCCTCCAGCCAGCCTTGTTTGTGCTTTGGGGCTGAAAGTTGTCCTTGGTCCATTTGGGAAAGGATTTGTTTTGTGTCCCTGCTGTGTGCAGAGCTGAGTGACACTGACTGTGAGCTCAGAGCTGCACCCCTGGGCAGCACAGGACCTGCAATACAGGGAAGAGAAAACTTCAGGCATCACCAAGGTCTTTCTAAGTCAGCACACCTCACCTCAGAGTTTGCACACAGATCTACAAGACTCTGTGAGCTCTCAGTCGGGCTTTGAGAATCCTCTGCAAACCTATTTCTCCCATTATACGTGCAGGCACTGCCTGGAAGAACATTTTCCACTGAATTTCATTTCTTTTTCCTCTCCCAGAGTGCCACGTGCAGCACTGCTGTGCTCTCCTGGGCTGATGGAAGGGTAAAGGTTAAAGTGAGATGAGGATAAATGGAAAGGTTAAAATGGGATGCAGGATAAATGGAAATGTTGAAGTAACATGAGGATAAATGGAAATGTTGAAGTAGCATGAGGATAAATGGGAAGGTTGATGTGGCATGAGGTTAAATGGGAAGGTTAAAGGGGGCTGCAGGATAAATGGGAAGGTTAAAGTGGGCTGCAGGGGCCATGGAAAGGCTGAAATGGGCTGCAGGATAACTCCATGGTGCTGGCCGTGCTCCAGCAGGGAAGGGGGTTATCCATGCCCAATTGCACAGCTCGCCCCAGGGCAGCTGGCTCTGCTCTCCCTGCTCTGGCTGCCTGCCCTCAGCTGCTGCCAGCCAGCCTGGAATGCTGCTCCCACAGGGATGTTTGGGATTGGGATCCACGTGGAGAAAAATGGAAATAAGCCCAGCTTAAGTCAGGGCTAGTGAGCTGGCCTAGAGCTGGTCCTGCCCTGGGATGCTGCAAGGCATCCTGAAGCATCTTCAGCCCAAATTCCCAGCTGGATTCCCAGTTTCTCTCATTCCCAGTTTCTCTCATTCCCAATTTCCCTCATTCCCACTTGCCAGTTTCCCTCATTCCCAGTTTCTCCACGTGACAGGCACATCACACGTGTGTCACAAGGCATCAAAACATGACAAACTGAGGGTGAAAAGCTGCTGTGAAAATACAAAAATCAGAGGTGCTGAGTGCTGCCACTGCCTGGCCTCGGCTTTGGGAATCGTTTTGTCATTTAATTAAAATTTGTATATTTCTTCTTCTTAAACCAGTCCTGAAAGATGGCACCAGGTGCTCCAAGGGAAGCAGGAGTGTGGAGGCAAACCCGAGCTCTGCTGTTCAAGAATTGTCTCATTAAGTGCAGGACTAAGAAAAGCAGTGTCCAGGTAAGGCGAAACTCGGTTTTATTTTAAAGTTCGCAAAGCTTTATGGTCTGCTCTGGATTTTGGGGTGAAATAGCCTTTTTTAGAAAGTGTTTTTTGTGATCCTTTGGTTAAAAAGCATTCTCATGTGTAAGGCTTTATCCAGATAATAGCCCTGAATATTAAATTTTATATATATATATTTTGTATATCTATAAAATTGTGTAATAGTTATACATTTAAAGATATATTTTGTGTATATATATAATTGTACAATAATAATACATTTAAATATATATTTTGTATATATATATAATCATATAATAATAATACATTTAAAAGACTACAATAATGAATATATTAGTAAATAATATTAGCTGGTATAGTCATTAATAGTCTAATTATACAGTATAATTGTGTAGTATAATAATACTGTAATATATAAAAATATACTATAATATATATAAATACTATAATATAGTACATTATAGTATACCAATTAATATATTAGTAAATTATTATAGCCATTAATACTGTATATATGCTGTAGTATATATATACATATTAATCATGTAAATAATAATATATTACTTAAAATATCCTTGAGTATTTCCAGCTCAGGGCACTTTGAAAAACCTCTAATTATATATATAAATAGTATATATATATATATATGTTTATATATGCTTATATATGTTTATTAATGTTTAGTTATATGTTTAAATAGTGTACCAATTAATATATTAGTAAATTATATTAGTGTAGTCATTAATACTACATATTACACATATTAATCACATAAATAATAATATATTACTTAAAATATCCTTGAATATTGCCAGCTCAGGGCACTTTTAAGAGCTTCTAATTATATATTTAAATAGTGTGTATATATATCCTGCTATTTTTCCTGTTGGGGCTGATCCTGATGAGTATATGATGAGGTTTTTTTGAAACGCTGAATTTTGAAACACTGAATTTTGAAATATTCCTCTTTGTTTTTTTTGGTGCAGAAGCTACTTTTCCCACTGTTTTTCCTCTTCTGGCTGATCCTGATGAGCATAGAATGAGGTTTTTTGACTCTTTAAAACACTGAATTTTGCAATATTCCTTTTTTTTTTGCTGCAAGAGGTGCTTTTCCCCTGTTTTTCCTCTTCTGACTGATGCTGATGTGTGTAAAATGATTTTTTTTGACCCTTTAAAACACTGAATTCTGCAATATTCCATTTTTTTTTGCTGCAGGAGGTGGTTTTCCCCGTTTTTCCTCTTCTGGCTGATCCTGTTGAGTGCACGATGGCGTATTTTAGAACACTGAATTTTGAAACACTGGATTTTGAAATATTCCATATTTTTGAGGGGGCAGGAGGTGCCTTCCCCCTCTTCTGGCTGACCCTGATGCGTATAAAATGAATTTTTTTGACCCTTGAAAACACCGAATTTCGCAATATTCCGTTTTTTTTTTGCTGCAGGAGGTGCTTTTCCCGCTGTTTTTCCTCTTCTGGCTGATCCTGATGAGCATGATGCACCCTCACAGGAAATACGACGAGATGGCCAACACGGACCTGGGCCCCCTGGACACCTCGGTGCTGGTGAATTTCGTCATCGGCTACACCCCGCCCACGCCCATGGCGCGGGAGATCATGAAGAAAGTGGCTTTTGATAACTTTGAGGATGGTACTCACACCTTCAATCCCTTTCTGTTTTCACCTTATATCCCGTGATTTCCCTTGTGTTTGAATGGTGCTGTAATAGAAAAAAAATCTCTTTATTTTCCAGAGGAGGGACGATGGAGATGTTGGGGTTTCTTTGTTGGTTTTTTGGTTTTTTCTTTTTTTCTTTGGGGTTCTTGGGGAGGTTTTTGCTGGTTTGGGGTGGTTTTTTTTGTTGTTGTTGGTTTTAGAGGGGTTTTGTTGGTTTTAGTGGGGGTTTTTTTGTTGATTTTAGTGGTTTTTGGGTTGGTTCGAGGGGTTTTTTGGTGGTTCGGGGGTTTTTTTGTTGGTTTTGGGCCACCCACCCCCACGGCTCGGGAAATCATGAAGAAAGTGGCTTTTGATAACTTTGAGGATGGTATTCACACCTTAAATCCCCTTTTTTTCCCCCCTTATGGCTCGTGGTTTAACTTGTGTTTGAAGGGGAAGGTCGATGGTGATGTGATAGGAAAAATCTGTATTTTTCAGAGGAGGGAATGTCAAGATGTTGGAGTTTTTTGTTGTTGTTTTTTTTATTATTATTATTTGTTTTAGGGAGTTTTGTTTGGTTTTAGTGTTTTGCTGGTTTGGGTGGTTTTTTTATTGGTTTGGGGTTTTTTTGTTGGTTTTAGTGATTTTTGTTGGGTTTGGGGTTTTTTTAATTGGATTTAGTGGGGGTTTTTGTTGATTTTAGGGATGTTCTGTTGGTTTTAGAGGTTTTTTGTTCATTTTGAGGGTTTTTTTGTTTCTGGTTTTGGGTCACCCACGCCCATGGCTCGGGAAATCATGAAGAAAGTGGCTTTTGATAACTTTCAGCATGGTATTCACACCTTCAATCCCCTTTTTTTTCCCCTTTTATCTCATGTTGGAGCTTGTGTTTGAAGGGGGATCTCAGTGGTGCTGTGATAGGAAAAAATCAGTTTATTTTCCAGAGGAGGAAGTGTGAAGGTGTTGGGGATTTTTTGTTGTTTAGGGTTTTTTTTTGCCAATTTAGGGTTTTTTGTTGTTGTTGTTGTTGACTTTAGGGGTTTTTGATTGGTTTGGGGTTTTTTTAATTGGTTTTAGGAGTTTTTTGGTTGGTTTTGGTGTTTTTTTTTACCGGTGTTAAGGGGATTTTTGGGTTGTTTTGGTTGTTTTGTTTGGCTGTCGGGATATTTTGGTTGTTTTCTATCCTGGTGTCACTGTCAACACAACGTTTTTAATTTATTGCAGTTGCTGATTCTCATTAACACTTTGTCACTTCTTTTGAGAGCAGTTGTCCTTTTTTTTTTTTTTCCTCTTTTAATTTTTTTTTTGTTTGGGTTTTTTTTCCTGTTTGTTTTTTTTTGCCCTCTTTGATTTTTCCTGATTTTTTTCTTCTTGTTTTGTCTTTTGCATATTTGTTTGGCTTTTTCCCACTTATTGGAGCTTTTCTATTTGTTTGGGTTTTATCCTTGTTTGTTTTTCTTGGTTTTCGGTTTATTTTGTTTGTTTGTTTGAGGTCCCTTTCTCATTTGTTTGGGGTTTTTTTCCTCATTTATATGTTTTTTTCTCATTTGTTTGGGTTTTCTCCTCATTTGTTTGCTTCTTTTCTCATTTGTTTGCATTTTTTCTCATTTATTTGGGTTTTTTTCCCATTGTTAAGGGTTTTTCTCATTTGTTTTGGGTTTTTCCCCTTTTGTTTCAGTTTTTCCCTTCTGTTTGGTTTTTTTCCCATTTGTGTGGGGTTTTCCTGGGGTTTTTTTCCTCTTTTTTTTCTTTTTTTTTTTCCCCCAACACTTTCCTGCACACCTCACACACAACAAAAACTTATTTCTCCAAACCTACTCTGTTCCTTTTTTTTTTTTTTCAGTTTAGGATCTTTGATTCTTTTCTTTTCTGTTTTTCATCCTTCAAAATTACTTTGGATCCACATCCCAGCCCCACCTCTGCATCTTCCTCATCTCCTCTTCCTTCTCTTCCCATCCACTGCTGAAATCAGTGACAAAAATAGCACATTTTGGTGGATTTATTCCATCTTCACCATCCTGAGAAATGCTGGGAATGAACTCGGGGCAGCCAGCAAGGATTGGGGGCACAGAAAGCGTGAGAGCAGCAAAAAAATGGGGAGAAAAATCCTGGAATGAATTTGAATTACTTACCCTGCTGCTGAGCTGCACACCTGCAGTGCCTGTTCTTGAGAATATTTCTCTCCCCGTGACAAAGAGAAAAAAGAAATTATCTCAAAGAATATTGGAAGGGTTTGGGTGGGAAGGGTCTTCAAACCCCAACAAGCCGTTTGTGATTTTTTCCTGACTCTTCTTTAAGGTGTTGCACGTTTTCATTCCAGGCTGTGCCAGGGGATAGATTAAAAATGAATCCTTTTTTAATTAATACTGCCAGGCCTGATCACTGAGGAGTATTTGAGCGAGGAGGAGCTGGAGGAGGCGAGTTTCCTCAAACCCTCCAACTTCGTGGGGGTGGTGTTCAAGGACTCCATGTCCTACCAGCTGAGGTTCCACGACTCCATTGCCATGTCCTCCATCTACATGGAATCCAGAGGTAAATCTGCAAGGGACTAAGATGGGAAATCAGCCCATATTTCTCTTTTTTTGGGGTTTTTTTTTTGGGTATTTTTTTTTGACCTTGCACTTATCAGTTTGTGGGGGTTGGTGGTGGTGTTACGGGGGGGCAGGGCAGCTGTAACTTTGCTTTTTGGGATTTTAACCTGGAATCCTGGAATGGCCCAGCTCGGAAGGGATCCTGAAGCTGATTATTCCCTGTTTTCCCTGCAGCCACGTGCTCCAACCTGCAGAAGAGCTGCGAGTCTGTGACCTACTGGAGCTCGGGGTTCACAGCGCTGCAGGCCTGCATCGACGCCGCCATCATCCAGGTGAAACGTCCCAGGAAACCCCAGAAAACCCCAGGAAATCCCACCCTCACCCCAAGGAAAGGCAGATCCAGGGGCTGCTTAGTCTGTCTGTTAATCCTGGGAGATGCTGTGTCAAATCCCAGCTGAGATCTGATCAGAAAGCAGAAGTTTTGGGGTGGGTTTGGCCGTATTTTGTCCAGGACTGTTCTGTCCAGGTGCCACTGGGAAAATCCCATAAAATCCCATAAAATCCCATAAAATCCCATAAAATCCCATAAAATCCCCAAGGAAGGGCAGATCCAGGGGCTGTCCAGGCTCCTTTATCTGTCTATTAATCCTGGGAGATGCTGTGTCCAATCCCAGCTGGGATCTAATGAGAAGGGAGAATGTTTTGTCCAGGAGTTCCCCAATCCTGTGGGGTTGGATTGTGAGGATTTTTGTCCCCATTTGCATCCCAGTGATCCTCAGAACCCAAATGCTCACCCCACAATGCCATTCCAGCCAGGGGCTGCAGAACTGACCTTTTTTTGGTGTCACTATTGCTCAGCAATTTTTCCCAATTTCCCTCCCCTCCCCCAGCTCGTGGTGGCAGCAAATTCCATCTTTTTAAATGTCAGAAATCCCACATTTCCTGATTTTATCCCTTTATGCCCAGGCATTCAGGTGTTTTCCAGTGTCCCTGCTTTTGGCCTGGGATTTGGGGTCAGGAAGGCTTTGGCCAGTGGATACAGTGGTTGGGATGGGGCTGAAAACTGAGGAAAAATGTCAAAATAACTCTTCCTTCTCTTCCTTCCAGTTGAAGACAAATCATTCTGTTTGGCAGCAGCTGGATCTGACCAGAGCCATGGTTATGGGAGAGGCTGCAGTGGTGGAAATTGATAATTTCCCTCGTGCAATCATTTTAATTTACCTGGTGATTGCATTCTCCCCCTTCGGGTATTATTTGGCAATTCACATCGTGGCAGAGAAGGAGAGGAAGCTGAAGGAGTTCTTGAAGATTTTGGGACTCCATGACACGGCCTTCTGGTATGTGAGTGTTGGGTACAACCTGTTCCTTATAAAAGAAAAAAATATATATATATGTAAAGAAATAGTTAAAAAATTATTTCTAGTTAACCTCTTCTATCTCACCCTCCAGTTCTTAAATTGTTTTCAGTCTTTAACTGAAAACAACCAAAAACTGAGATATTCTGTGCAATCAAACAGAGAGACACTTGCCTTACCCTGAAAATATGGATATTTGAATAAGTAATCCTGCTGCATTTATTCATGTAGAGCTACGCCAGACTTAGAGGGATTAAACCTCATCATGTGTCAGGTTTTTATGGAGGTTTTTAAATATTTTTGGCTCACTACCTCCTTTCCTAGAAGCTCAACAGGTAACCTGCAGCCTGGCACATAATTAAATGAATCCAACTCTGTAATTTTAGCGTGCCAGAGCAGTCTCAGCAACAGGTTTTCAATTGTTTCCTCACCCCGGTGAAAATTGGCCTGGGCAATAGAATACTTTCTTTTTCTCCCAAATGATGTGTTAATTTGAAACCATTGAGAGCTGAGGGGATAAAACCAGGTTTTGCTTTGCCCTTTGTGGTTTTCACATCTGCACTGAAACAGCCACCTGGGCTATTTGGAATGGGATTTTTTTTTTTTTTGGTTGTTTCAGTGGAAATGTGTCCTTTTTTGCTACCTGGACACAAGCCCCCCCCCGTTTGCTGAGGTCAGAGTTGCTCCCAGACTCACAGCTCTGCTTTTCAACAGAGCAGGATTTTATTACCCTGCCCAGCGCCCTGTATTAAATTTTAAACAGAATTGCTTGAATTATTGAAACTTAGGCCTCTGTTACCCTCTTTTGCTTATACCAGGGAATTAATTATGCTAAAACTAATGGTGAATCACCTGATTGTGCATCTTTAGCTGCCCTGGGTCTCACTGTGCTGAGAAAACCCCAGGCATGTCCACAACAGCTCTTTTATTTAGGTTTTGCTGCATGCTTGGCCTTTGGTGCAGCTGGAATATTAAAGAGTGGTGGGTTTTGCTGTTTGGGTGGCTGGGGATTCGTTCTTCATTCACATTTCTGGTTTTTTGCCCCTTTTTTCTCCCTAGGCTGTCCTGGGTGCTGCTCTACGTGAGCCTGATGTTTGTCATGTCCATCCTGATGGCAGTGATCGCCACGGCCTCGTCCCTCTTCCCCCAGAGCAGTGCCTTTGTCATCTTCCTCCTCTTCTTCCTCTATGGAGTCTCCTCAGTGAGTATTCGTGGCCCTGAGCACTGCAGCCATCCCAACCCTGGGGGTTTGGTGGTTTTATTCCCTTCCCACCTGTCTTGGTTTGGATAGACAGGTATCTGCCAGGGAAGATTGGAGTCTCCTTTGGAATGGAGAATGTGAACCCCACCCCTCCTCCGCTCCTTTTTTTCCAAATGATTATAAATTTGCAATTAAAAGGCTGTCAGGCAAAGATTTTGGGAATAGGTATAGCAGTTCTTTACCAGGGATATAAAAAGTACAGATGTTGTAGTACAAAAGAATTAGCAAACAAACGAACAAGAAATCCTAGAAAACCCTGACAGAGTCAGAAATACAACCTGAGGCCCTGTTGGTCAGGGTGGTGGAAGCAGTCCAAAGGAAGCCCTCCTGGAGTGGCAGATGGGGTCCTGTTGGAAGCAGGGATGCTCCTGTGGAGCCAAGGGTCCAGAGATGGGTCCAGTCTTCCTTTGGGAGTCCCGTGGGAGCACTGGATGTCTGGTGACACTGGTGGCTCCTTTTATCCGGATGGAAATGGTTTGGCTCCTCCTCCCTGGGTGGAGCATCTGACAATGGGATGATGCAATGTGTCATGTCATTGGTGAGCTTTGATGCCCCATTAACAGGAGATATCCCCACGGAGGGAATGGGAGGGTGAGCAGAGATAAGAAGCAATGCCCCACTTGGTTTTAAGAGCTGGCTCGTTATCAGAAGGGCAGCCGCCCCCCTCCCTCCTGGAGTTACAAGAGAGAAAGAAGAAACACCTCCCCACGTGGGTTTCAACAGATGGAATAGAATAAACATTTTTTTTTCTTTTTGGTTAGAAAACCCAGGACACCACCCGGTCTGGTTGCCTCTGCCAAAATATTCGGGGCCAGTGTCGTTTCTGCAGGGTTAGGCAGTGCTGGGAATCTGAGCTGTCCCATCCCTTCCTTGGGTTTTCTCCTGTTTTCAGGATGTTGTGTAGGTGTCACCCATCACCATGAGAAATGCCTTTCCCTCCTGAAATGTCTGAGTTTATAATCATCAGGTTTCTCCACAGAATCATTCTGCTGTCCAGGTCCTCTTCCAAACATTTCCTGTTACTACAGAGTTCAGTGCTAAACCCCTAATAACCTGTCAGAGAATTCTAAAAAAATACATTATAAATATATTTACATATCCAGTTGGTTGTTTGAGTTCATAAGAGGAACAGTTGGACTTGAAAGTCTTTCCCAGCTGAAAATGATTCCATGATTCTGTGTGGGTGAACACTGTGATGACTGTACCAGGAAAATTAGATGATTGCTAGAGGCAGCTATGGTATTTTCCCTTAATTTTTCTACACAATTTCTATACTATTATTATTATTATTATTGTTATTGTTATTATTGTTATTATTGTTATTATTACTACTACAGTACCTTCCTATCTGTTTTTCCCCTCTGCCCTCAGGTTTTCTTTGCCCTGATGCTGACACCTCTGTTTAAGAAGTCCAAGCACGTGGGGATAGTGGAGTTCCTGGCAACTCTGGTTTTTGGCTTTGTGGGCCTCAACATCGTCCTGCTGGAGGATTTCCCCAAATCCTTTGTGTGGGTCCTCAGCCCTTTGTGTCAGTGCAGCTTCTTGATTGGTGTTGCCCAGGTAAATCCCCACCTGCCCCTCCAGCAGCAGCCAAGGATCATTTGCTAACAGCCCTTGATGAGGGTTTTAAATAGATATTTTATTTCTATTAAGCTGGAGATGGTGGGGAAAATGCTTTTTTTTTTCATAGCAGTTTAAAATCCAGCACCATAATTCTGTTAGGAGAATTACATAATTCTCATAATCCCCCAGAGCTGTTATTCTTTGTGTCCATTGTGATCTCAGTCACTTTCTCATTATTTTTGGGGTGTTTTTTTTTTTTTTTTGCCAAGTTTTGCACTGTGCTGTTTTGCCTTTTTTGGTGTGTGGCATCTCTCCCTGCAGGTGATGCATCTGGAGGATTATGAAGATGGGGCAACATTTGCAAACATCAATGCTGGTCCTTACCCGCTCTGTATCTCTCTGATTCTCTTGGTGCTGGACAGCATCTTCTACCTGCTTGTAGCTGTCTACCTTGACCAGGTGATCCCAGGTAAGTTCCTGACAAGAACTGGGCTGTGGGAGGATCATCCTGAAGCCCTGAGCCCCCCAGGGCAGTGGCCTCTCTCCCCTAAATTCTGTGCAGAAAGGAGGTGATGCTGTTTTCACGTGGAATTTTACACTTTCAGCTGAAATAATTTATCTCCTGTTAAAACTGTGAGGTGTGAGGAGGGGTTTTGGCCTGGCCTTAAAAAGCTTAATTTTCCCCTCTTTCTGGAGGAAAAACTTCCTTCCTGAGTTAGCTACAACCTCAGCCTTCACAGTTTCCTCTGAGAAGGTTGGAAATCAAAGACCGCTCTGCCTCTTCCAGATGTCTCCCTGTGACAGAAATAGTTTAACCTGAAACACAGAATGAAGCTGTTAATCTTGATGTGAAAGCCTGGTTAAGCCCCTCAGCTCTGTTCACCTCCAATCCCTCTCTTTTCTCTCTGCCACATTCAAGCCACTGCTCATTCTCTGGAATAGGAGGAGATTTGTTAATTTATTTTAATTTATTTAAATACTCGGCAAAGGTGGAGCATGCCAGCAGTGAGGATGGGGAAGTCGTGGCTTAAATGGAAATTTGGCTGATGGAATTCCTCAGGAGCAGGTGTGGGCTGGCCACAGGAGAAGCTGAAAGCCCAGAGCTGAGGAATATTTGTGGTGGCTGCTGAGGAATTGCTTTTTTTGTGCTGTGCCCCCAGGGGAGTTTGGCCTGCGCCGCACACCCTTTTTCTTCATGAAACCCTCGTTTTGGTCAAAGCACAGGAAAAACTACAAGGAGCTGTACGAGAGCAGCGTCAACGGCAGCCTGAGCTTCAGTGAGATTGTGGAGCCTGTGCCGTCGGAATTCCAGGGCAAGGAGGCCATCAGGTACAGCCCTCCTGGAATTCCAGTGGGGAATTCCAGTTTGGAAATCAGCCTTGGCTCTCCACTGCTCGGTTCAGAAAGCACGTGGATTGCAAGAGCCCTCCTGGCGTGGTTTGGAAAGCAGGTGTCTGCTAAGGAAGGCAGGAGCTGCCCTTGGAATGGAGGATGTAAACCCCCTCCCTCCAAATTATTGTAATTTTGAAACTAAGGGGCTCTCAGGCAAAGATATGGGAACAGAAATAACAGTTCTATGCTAGGAAAATTAAAATAAAAATGCACTAGTACAAAAAACCAGTGACAGTGTCAGAACACGCCCTGACCCCCTGTTGGTCAGGGTGTTGGTGTCAGCCCAGTCCAGTCCTCTGCAGTGACAGATGTGGTTCTGTTGGAGCAGAGATGATCCTGGAGAAGGGTCCAGTGATGGTGAGATGGGTGGTGCTCTGTGTCACCTCTTGTCTTGCTGTCATGTGCTGTTTGGGGTTTCTGAGCTGTTGTTTTTGATGTCTTCCTTTTAGCCCTTGTTTCCATCATTTTCCAGTCGTGTATCCTCGTGGGAGATGGGGAACTGAATCTTCCCTCCTGGCTGGCTTCACTAATCTCAAATATTTGAGTTTAGTGACCAGCAGGAGTTTTGTGTTGTCCACACCACTCATGTCTGTTTGGGCACCTGCCACAGGTTCAGGAGTCCAGTTTAATCCCGATCTTCCCATGAGAACATCGTGGCTGTTGTTGCATTATTTGTCCACTCAGGACTCTTTCCACATGACCCCTCCACAGTCTTGTCATCTTTCCATGTGCAAGTTTTATCTTCTCCCATACTCATTCCCTTCCCCATTACTCACCCTCCATAATCCGCTCACCACCCTCATTTTCAGGGTGATGAGGCTTCCAAAATCCATCCTTGATTTGGTGCCTCACCAAATTTATTTGGAAAAACAGCAGGGCTGGAAGGAAGGTTTTTACCTCTCTTGAAGAGAAGAATACCTGCTTTCTTTTACCTGATTTTGCTCAAGAGCTGTCAGGAGTCACATCTCTGGGGTCCATTCTGCTAGCACCTCTTGTCCCTTTCATGTCTGTGCAGTGTCCTGTTGTGTTGTGCAGCTGCTGGGGAGTAGCTGTTCCCTTTCCTCGCTTGGGAAGCCTCTAGTGCATTGCTCCACCACGTGAAAGAGACTCAGATTGGAAATAATTCAGTTTATCATCACAGGAAATACCTTAGAAGGTGACCAGGAAAAAGCTTTCTGATGCCAGGGTGGAGATGAGCAGAGTTTTGGGAGAACCTGTCCTTGACCTGCCTCGCTGGGTTTTTAACACATCTGGTGCCACTTTAGTCTGGTTGGCTTGTTGTGATTTTTGCTGGGTGTTGATGACTCAAAATGCCATGTAAAGGTGCTGAAATAGTTCATGCCATGACGTGTCTTCTTTCAGAATCAGCTGCGTTCAGAAAACATTCAGGAAAAAGGGGGAAACCGTGGAGGCTCTCAGAAGTAAGAACATTTCAGCTTTTTAGCTGCTCGTGGGATGCAGAGGAGCAGCAGCTGAGTTGCTGAGGGATCTTTTGTGTTTCAGTTCAGGCTGGGTTTGGTTTCTTTTGGAGGGCTGGGGCCCTGGAGCACGAATGCCGGACGTTCTTGTGTGTGTCTGGTGTCTGAACCAGCACCCCAAAAATGAGCCCTTCGTTCCTGAGGAAAGCCTGCTGGCATCACCCCCAGTTCCTCCTCTGCCCATGCAGTGATGTCATCTCCCCTGATGTTGTCACCTCCTTTCCCTGGGTGCCTTTGAGATGTGGGTGTGGGACCATCCCAGCCCGGCCATGGGGTGTTCCCAGGGGCGGGGTGTGAATGCAGCCCCACATGTGAGCACTTGGGTTGGTCCTGGGGCAGGAGCTGGCTGGGGGAGGCAGGATCCCCCCCTGACACTCCTCTCCCTGTGCCCTGGGAGCAGATTTGTCCTTTGACATCTACGAGGGGCAGATCACGGCGCTGCTGGGCCACAGCGGCACCGGGAAGACGACGCTGATGAACATCCTCTGCGGGCTGTGCCCTCCCACGGATGGTGAGTGCAGCCCTGGGGGTGCCCTGCCTCAAGGCCAGGCCTGATAGAACCTTGGTGGTTATTCCAGGGTGCACCAAAGTTTCTTTGGATGGAGTCTGAAGGTGCCCACTTGGCAGTTCCTGTCCATGCAGGGCTGTGAGACCCTCTCTGCTGACTGAAGAGAGAGCGTTGATTCTCACTGCTCTCCCTCCATTGGAGAGTTTCCAGCCCGTGAAGGGGCTTTGGAGTGAGAGGGGCTTTAAGGCCCACTCTAGCCCAAACCATTCCATGATGTCGTGTTAATTCCTTTCAGGGTTTGTCTCGGTGTATGGACACAAAGTGTCTGAGATCGATGAGATGCTGGAGGTGCGGCAGATCGCGGGGGTGTGCCCCCAGTCCGACATCCACTTTGACATTTTAACCGTGGAGGAGAACCTCTCCATCTTTGCTGCCATCAAGGGCATCCCCCAGAACGATCTGATACAAGAGGTAACTCACCTGGGCACAGGTGTTGTCTGGCATGTACATTTTTAACCTGTAAATCAAAATATCCTTGCAAGGTTTTTTCCTTTTGCAGGGAAATATTGCTTTGCGGTACAATGGACAAAGAGGTACAGGCAGAGATTTAGACAAGGATGAACTTTCAGTTTTTTCCTAAGATTAAAATGCCCATGAAATGCTTCAAATCTGGCATTTAGGTCCAATTATAGACACCATTAAACTTTGTGTGTAGGTTGTGCAGTTTGGGTACAGAACACAGTGGGAACAAGCAGCAGTTAATTTGAATGTTAATTGTTAGCAATCTGGTTTTAAAAAATGTATAGGTCCTTTTTATTCAAACAACAAATGTGTTTCATGCGTTTTCAAGGTGCAGAAGGTGTTGCTGGATTTGGAGATGCAGCCCATCAGGGACAATCAAGCCAAAAAATTGAGTGGGGGGCAGAAGAGGAGGCTGTCCGTGGGAGTTGCTGTTCTTGGGAACCCCAAGGTGAGAGGGATGGAATTACTCTCAGCTTGGTCTTGCTGATCCATGGAAGGCTTGGTCTCTCTTGTCAAAACCGGCTAATGTGCAAAATGCAGAAATTGTTCCTTTGAGCCCCTTTTTTCATTCCTTTATGGTTTAATTACAATCATTTCCATCTCTCGGCCTTTGTGCTTGAGTCTCAGGTGACGGCAGCAGCTTCGGGTTTGATCTCTTTGGCAAATAAATAGCGTGGCAAGTTTTGTGTGTAGTTTCTGGCAGGTAGCATTTATCCCCCAGCAGTGAAATTGTTGGATGCTTTCCTTCCAAAGCCATGCAGGAACTGGGAGGAGGAACAGAGTCAGAGAGCTCCTTTGTGTTACAGCTCTGGGATTTCTGCCCTGTGAGGATGGGGACTGCTTTGGGATCTGTGGTTAAAAATGACGTGTGTGACAGTTCCTGGGGGTTTTAAAAGCAGGTGCGTGCATTTAACGACCCCTCAGCAGAAAGAATGAACCCATGGCCAAGCTGTGATCCTACTACATGACTCTGTTGGAGTCAGAATAAGACAGGCCGTGGCATTAATTCATTATAGGATTTTTCTATTTGTCTCAACAGGGGATGGATTTATTCAAAGCACAGTGACAAAAGCCTGCCTTGTTAGTCCGGGATGTTTCCTGTGTTAAAGGAATAACTAGCAGGTTTCAAACAAACACTTCTGGGTGTGCTGGGGAGGGAATACTGAGGTTGTGGCTTTGGAAAACCCTCGTGGTTTTGCCCCCAGGTTTTGCTGCTGGACGAGCCCACGGCGGGGATGGATCCCTGCTCCCGCCACATCGTCTGGAACCTGCTGAGGAACAGGAAAGCCAACCGTGTCACTGTGTTCAGCACACACTTCATGGACGAGGCTGACATCCTGGCTGGTGAGCCCTGCTGCCCCCCAGCTGCATCCCCCAGCCCCGGGATGCCACCTGTGTGGGATCCAGAGTGGGCTTTGGGAGGAGATTGTCCATCTCCTGCTTCAGAGGGGCCTTCCGCGCTTTCCTTTCCAGATCGTAAAGCTGTGATTTCCCAGGGGATGCTGAAATGCCTCGGCTCTTCTCTCTTTCTCAAGAGCAAGTGGGGCATTGGCTACCGCCTGAGGTAACTCTCTGCCCAGTTTTGTACCTCCTGGGTGCCATCATGCCTCTCTTTCTTTACTGCTTTCTGTTGGGGTCTTGTCTTGGTTTGGAAAGGCAGGTGTCTGCCAGGGAAAGCCGCAGCTTCCCTTGGAATGGAGAATGTAAACCCCCTCCCTCCAAATTTTTATAATTTTGAAATTAAGGGGCTCTCAGGCAAAGATATGGGAATAGGAATAACAGTTCTTTAGTAGGAATATTAAAATTAAAATACAGTAGTACAAAAAAGTAAACAAACAGAGTCAGAACACGCCCTGACCCCCTGTTGGTCAGGGTGTTGGTGTCAGCCCAATCCAGTCCTCCTGCAGTGACAGATGTGGTTCTGTTGGAGCAGAGATGATCCTGGAGAAGGGTCCAGTGGTGCTGGGATGGGTCCATGTTCCTCTGGGAATCCAGTGCACACAGGCTGTGCTGGTGTTCTGAATGCCAGGTTTGATCCAGGTGGGAATGCTGGGCTCCTCCCCCTGGGTGGAGCATCTCCCCATGGGATGATGGGATTGTATCAGCCCTGCAGTGAGCCTGGATGGCCCATGGACAGCAGAGATCCCCTGGAGGGAGGATGGGTCCTGGAAGGGATAAAGAAAACATCTCCCCAATGGTTTCTACAGCTGGCAACAGAACACACACTGCTGGTAACATCCTGCATTGCAACCCAAGACAAGCTCTAAGAAATCACCCCTCAGAAAGATCTTTTCATATCCCCTGGAGTGGCCCAGCTGAATGTTTGGTGCTGTGCTGGTGCAGTCAGGCTTTGAAGCCCAGTCCCTGCTGTGTTTTTGCAGCATGCACATCGATGCCTACTGCAACACAGAGGCCACCACCTCTCTGATCAGGCAGCACATCCCTGCAGCCAGCCTGATCCAGGAGAACGACGAGCAGCTCGTGTACACCCTCCCTCTCAAGGACATGGACAAGTTTGCAGGTATTTGTGGGGTTTTTGTGCTGCAGGGATCGGTGACTGCAGCAGGGGATGGTTGTTAAGCATGGCTTTAGCCTGATGTTGTTGATAGGTGTCAGTTGTGCCTTTCTGGTTTTATATTTATTATTATTTGGCTGGTGGGGAGTTGGGGAGGGTTTTCTTGGGTGAGTGAGGATTTTGTCACCTCTTCCAGTGAGGTGTGAGGGCTGTGGGTACCCAACAGCAAACGCTTCTGTGGTGAGGAGACTCCTCCACCTGAGCATCCCCTGGTCCTGCAGAATCACCATCCTCTTGCAGAGGGTTCCAGAGAGCAGGGCTGGCCTGCAGCAGGTTGCAGGGAAGTCCCAAATGCTAGAGAAATCCTGCAAAAATCCTACAAAATCCTACAAACTCTTGTGAACTGCAGAGAGCACCGAGTCACTGCCTTGAAATTCCGTGGAGAGAGGGAGCAGGGAGCAGAGGAGGATTTCACTAGATGGCAGCAATTATCTGAGCAGTCCTGGGCAGGGCTCCTTGCTCGCCTCCCAGAAATAAATGGGATAAACCCTGAGTCCTTTGCACCCTGTGGGAAGCCAAGGGAGGCTCAATATTGATGGGAACGTGCAGCTGATATTCCATAAATGTTTTTTCTCCCCGTTCCATTGGAGTTAATGATTTATGAGCTTTGCCACTGGGTGCACTTCTGCAAACAGGCTGAGACTGAATCAGCTTCCCCAAACTATTTCAGGGAGAAGCCGAGGCTGGGATCACACCTTGTCAACTGGGACAGGAGAAATTGTGGAGGGTTGAGGAGTATTGTCAAATATCCAAGTGCTCCCCCATTTTTTACATTTGAATTTCCCTTCAGCCTCACCTTGGCTCTGAAGTTCCTATTTTTTTTAAGTCCTTATTTCATAGGATTGACAAAAACCCAGCAACATTTTTCACCCCAAGGTGGTGTTAAGTTCTCCTACTCTGAACCTCACTCTGGTCTTCAAGCTCTGTGCCCAGTCCAGCATCTCCTGCCTGGTTAACCTGGCCTTAAACATCTGGGAATTCCTTTTAATGTACATAAAATACGTATTTTTATAGATATAAAATGACTCAGTGGTTTTATTTGTGAGATCCTTTGAGGCTGGGCAGGGATTTAGGTAGAATGAGCTGTGCTGGGTGTGATTTTTCTAGGAGAGGTCACCTTGAACCTGCCCTGAGGAAACTTTGAGCCCAGGAGCTTCAGGATGCTGAGACAATTTTTAGAAGCACCACAACTTCAGCCAAACCACATTTCCTGACCACACAGACTGAAATTCAATGCCCAAAGGAGCTTAACCCACCTTGGTTGTCAAACCATGACCTGTGCATGATTTATTTGCTATTCCCACGTTCCTGCTTTTTCCCAGCAGGCAGGAGGGCTCAGGGCTGTGTGTGATGAGCCTGAAGTGTTCTTGACAGGTGCTGGAGCAGAGTTTCAGAGCTGCCTCTGTCCCTAGGTTTGTTCTCTGACCTGGACACCCACTCCCACCTGGGGGTCATCACCTATGGCGTGTCCATGACCACGCTGGAGGACGTTTACCTGAAGCTGGAAGTGGAGGCAGAGATTGATCAAGCAGGTGGGAAGGAGCAGGGCTGTTCCCTTGGCTCCCCTCAGCTTTGCTTTGGGCTCAGGTCGTGTGGAATTGTCACCGCCAGAAGGAGGGAACCAGAAGAACGTCCCTCACAGGTGCTGCTCCAGCATCTGGGGGTCCTTTGGTCCTCACAACATTCCAGGCTGTTGAAATACTCAGCGTGGAAACCAGGAGAAGGCAGTGAATTGGGCGAGGGGTGATTCTGGTACAGCATCCAGGAGAAAAGCTTTTTACTTATTAATTTTTCATCCAGCGAGCTGACATCTGACTGCTTGGCTTTACAGTTTACTTGCCTTTTAAAATGCCCTTTCTTTTCCTAATGGAGCTTACTTTCAGGAAATTATAAATGAGCAAGATAAAATTAATTCTCAGCCTTTTGTGTGAACAGTAGCTGCACTTAGGGCTAAAACAGCTCAGCTTGTCTCACTTGAAATTAACTTTCAGTCCAAATGAAAAGTTGGGATTGCTTAATATTACTCCAGAATGAGTCTGCTGGTTTTTTTTTTTTTTTTGATGTCAGTTTTGAATGGTTTGAGCTGTTTTAACTGTTCTAGAGCTTTCTGTGTGATCCAGAATTATTAGTGTGAGTAAATATATGTACTCTGTAGTGCATATGTGGTATACTGGGATGCAGATTGCTCCCTAATTGGACTGAGTGCCCTGCTGCACAGAATTTCTGTGTGGGTTTGAGAGGATTTAACAGCTGGATCTGCAGGTGCTGGGTAATGCAGGTGCACAGACAGGTCAAGGGTATGAAACTGAGGCAAATCTGCACCTTTTGGTGGCAAAATCATCAGATCCCAAGGGTGATTGGGAGTGGATGGGGCCGCCCAGGGAGGTGCTGGAGTCTGTCCCTGGAGGTGTTTGAGGGCTGGATGTGGCCCTTGGTGCCGTGGTCTGCTTGGTCACAGGCTGGACTCAGTGATCCCAAAGGTCTTTTCCAGCCTTAGTTGATCCTGTGAGTTAAACCACCAGGATTTCCCAGGGAAATGCTCCTTCATTTCTGCTGTCTCAGCTTTGAGTGCCTGCTGTGTGTGTGGCTGGGCTGGATCCGTGACACTGAGCTGGGTTAAATCATGGGATGGGGATGGAGAAGGGATTAGGATGGGATGGGGATGGGGATTGGGATGGGGATGGGATTTGGATGGGATGGGATCGGGGAATGTGGATGGCATGGGATGGGGATTGGGATGGGATGGGGTGAGGTGACTTCTACAACAGGAGGACCAAGGAGTCTCTGGCCCCTGGCTCCACCTCCTCTCCCGTTTCCCCCCCAGCTCTGTCAGAGCATCAAGCCCTGGTTTTTCCCTGCCCTGTTCCAGATTACAGCGTGTTCCACTCGCAGCAGGCGCAGGAGGAGGTGGACACCAAGTCCCTGGATGACATGGAGCAGAGCCTGCTGATGCTGTCAGAGGCCAAGGCACCAGCCATGAGCAACTCAGCCCTGTGGAAGAAGCAGGTTTCCACCATAGCCAAAGTGCACTTCCTCAGCCTGAAACGGGAGAACAAATGTGTCAGAGTTATGTGAGTACTGGGGCTTCGAGTGTGAGTCCCCAAACCTGCCTGGACAGCACCAGGGGACGCTCATCCTGTCCTGCATTCTGCCCCATAGTAACATTTGAAAAACAGCAATTCTTTACAGTGGAGCTGTAATTTCTGTTAATAAATCATTTTTTGGGGGGGTGAAGGAGATGGGGGTTTTTTTAATAGCATGCACATAAAACTGTGTTGGCTTTCACTGAATTGCAATAAACCCCAAACTTTTATTTCTTTCAGGTTGTTGCTTTTCCTCATTTTCCTTGTAGTTCAGATTTTGTTGTTTTTCATACACCACATCATCAAAAACGCTGTAGCTGCTATCAAACTCTCCCCAGATTTGTACTTGCTGAAGCCTGGAGAGAACTATCACAAGTACAGGAGTCGGCTCCTGCTGCAGAACTCCACAGGTAGGGCAGCACCTCCCGGCTCCACTTTTCCCAGGTTTTGGGTTGGGAATGAACTTTTTCCCTGGAATTAACCCAGCTGAAAAGTTTCCACGTGCCCAGGGGTGGTGAACTGTCAGTTTGTGCCATGGGGTTTGGCTTGGAGATCCTCCTCCCACCACCATGACCTTGTTCTTGCTGTGTCAGATGATGGTTTGGGTGAAAGAAGTGGCCAGAAACATTGAGATAAATCAACCTTAAAATCCTGCTGTAAAACATCTGGGAAAATTCCTTTTTTGTTTCAGCTGAGGATGTTTTAAAAGTGCCCAGCAGGAACCCAGGCAGTCAAAACCAGCACCTGTATTTTATATCTATAAAAATACATTTATATATATTAAAAGGAATTCCCAGATGTTTGAGGCCAGGTTAACCAGGCAGGAGATGCTGGACAGGGCGCAGAGCTTGAAGACCAGCACCTGTTGGAGCCGTGCATGGATAATTCTGTGTGAAATGCTCCAGGCTGGTGATGAGGAGGGATTTAAACGACAGGGAAGTGTGGCACTCAGGGACATGGCTTAGGGGTGGGGAGTGGCTGGGTTTGATGATCCTGAAGTTCTCCTCCAGCTGAAATGTTGTTTTCTGTCCCCAGAGACGGAGCTCAGTGACATTGTGCACTCCCTGGGGAGCATGAACATCCTCTGGGAGCTGTTCAATGACAGTGATTATGTGTCAGTGGCACCTCACAGTGCAGCTCTGAACGTGTTTGCCCTCGAGTCCAGGCAGGTAAGGCACACTCTGCCCAAAGAGCAGCTGCTGGGGCTGGCTGGTGAAATTCTTACCTCAAAAGCAGCTCTGGACTCACTGCAATCAAATAATATCGTATAATATTGCTTATACAGCAGGCTGAAAAGAGGACAGAGTGGGAATCTCAGCAAAATAAATGTTCTTCCATAGTAATAATTACAGCAAGCCAGTCAAACTTCCATCCCATTTTCTTCCCCACAAGGACACAGAAAGTCAGGAGAAACATTCTCCATCACAGGATGCCTGGCAGAGGAATTTTTAATGATTTTTCTTTTTTTTATTTGTACTTTTTTTTATTTGTACTTGACTTACAGTTTGACAGAAGGATAATTCCACGGTGCTCTCATGTGTAAAGAAAAATCAATTTCTTGGGCTGTGTGTGTTCACAGTGACAGGAAGGTCTGAACTTTGGGATCATATTTAATCCCCAGCAAGGAAACTGCTTCACAGTGTGCCAGCTCTGGCTCTTGTTCCCATTTTTATTCCCTGACACTGCTGCCATCGGTGTAACAGTGCAGCCTCTGCACATCTTTACCTGTCTGCTTTTAAATCCATTAGCAGCATCATCCCAGGGCAGCTCCTTGTGTGTTTTGTTTCCCAGGCTGTAATTGTCTGGAGTGCCATTTGTCAGAGCGTCACTGCTCCCTGAAACATGCTGGGAATTTATTCCCAAGGATTTCTCCGAGAGCAGGGCTGTGTTCCTGAATTAGGCCGTGTGTGACAAGCACCCTGAGCAGCCCAGAGCCTCCTGCAAAGCACTTGATTATGCAAAGATTTATCCCGACGTTCAGGTTTAATTAAGGAGAGCCCTCTCAGGGCAGAAGGATTAATGCAGCACATATTTTCCTTCCTAGAATTACATTTTCAACATCGTATTCAACAGGACCATGGTGCATTCCCTGCCAGTTTTGATGAATATTGTCAGCAACCTCCTCCTGGGCAGTTTGAACGTGACTGAGAGCATCCAGATCTGGAGCAACCCCTTAATTCAGGTGAGCAGCTCCCAAAAAATCACCCTGGAGCTCTGAGGAGAGGACAAAGCATCCCTGGGTGGGGGGGGGAGTGCAGAAACAACCCCACAGACCAAGGGAAAAGCTGGTTGGGACTGTGCAGGGCTTAAGAGGATACGAAAGGTGCTGGCATTTTGCTCTGCAGGTTGTGGAAGGAGGAAAAAGGGGCTTGGGAAGAGGATGTTGTGTCAGGGATTAAAGGTTGGCTGGGGCTTGGAGCAGCCCAGTCTAGTGGAAGGAGTTGGGGGTTGGAATGAGGTGATCCATACAGTTCTTTCCAGCCCAAACCCTTCCATGATGCTGGGAATCAATTCATGATGAGTTTGTTGGAGGTTGCCTGCACTTCTTGGTCTGTGCAGAGCTGGAGAGGCCTTTGGGAGAGGGGAGGGCCTGCTGCAGGAGATAAATGCTCTGAAAGTTCTTTATTTATTCCTCATGTAAATACTCCCAAAACTTCCACAGGTGTTTTCCTTCCTGCTGCAGCTCAGGTGATCTCAACATCCGGAGACTTTTTTATTTTAGCATTCCCAGCCATGTTCCAGCTCCCAATGTAACAGGTTTTTTTGTCACGTTTTGGCATTGAATAAAACCTGGTTTCTATCCCAGGATCTTCCAGACACCATTTTCAGGCTGGAGATCTATTTTGAAGCCGTGTTACTGGGGATCATCATCACGGGGATGCCGCCCTACTTCGCCATGGACAACGCGGAAAACCACAAGGTAACAACACCCAGGTGTCCCTGCAGAGATGCACAGGGAGTTACAAATCCTGGGATCTGGGGAAAGATCCAAAGAGGGGTTTAAAGCAATGCCGTGGGTGGCACTGGGGTGGAGCAGATTTGAGAAAAGCTTTTCTGTGCAGAGCTGATCTCGGCAAAAACGGCGTAACACAGGGGCGGATGCACACCACGTTCATTTTAATTAACAGGTGATTAACGCTGTGTTTTCCCCCCCTGTGGCAGATCAAGGCTTACACCCAGCTGAAGATTGCAGGGCTCTATCCCTCAGCTTACTGGACTGGCCAGGCTGTGGTGGATCTGCCTCTGTTCTTCTTCATCCTCATCCTGATGATCGGCAGCCTCTTCGCCTTCCACTACGGAGTTTATTTCTACGTGGGCAAGTTCCTGGCTGTGGTGAGAGCAGGGTTGCCTTCTTTCCTACAAGCCTTGTCTTTTCCTTACTTGATTCAGCTGAATTCTTTCCCCCTGGCACAAAGACAGAATATTTTTCATGGGGAAAATGGCTCCAAGCTGGGAGTTTCATTCAGGAGTGGAATAAAATAAAGCAGCGCCAGGGGAGGTTTTGGTTGGACACAGGAAGAATTTCTTCGCGGAAAGGGTGTCTGGGGCTGGAAGGGGCTGGCCAGGTAGGTGCTGGAGTATCTGTCCCTGGAGGTGTGTAAGGAATGGCCCTTGGTCTGCTTGGTCACAGGCTGGACTCACCTCTCAAAGCTCTTTTCCAGCCTTGTTGATTATTAAAGCAGCAGGATTTTTCCAAGGAAATGCTCCTTTCTTCCTGCAGCCTCAGCCTGCCTTGTGCTCCGTGCTCCGTGACTGCTCTGTTTGCTCACGTGCTGCCGATGGCAAGGGCACGGTGACTTTGGGCAGAGCCCGTCTCTGCAGGGAGCTGCAGATGGGATTGAGGGGAGGAGACCACGAGGCTTCACGGCTTTGATATTGAGAGCTGGCTTCCCTGTGATCCTGGCTGGGATTGAGGGGAATCAGCTTTTCCCAGCTGCTTTTCCAGGGTTAATCAGGTTGGGGATGTGGCCGCAGGGCTGGTTTTCTCCCCTGGTTTGAATTTCTATAAAAATGCTGTGTTGGAATTCTTAGTATTTGCCAGAGCCTTGAGGTCAGCATTTATGGGAGCCTGTATTACAAAATAAGAAAAAAAGGGAAAAAGTTTAAAGAAAACTGAAAAGGGGCGGGGGGGTGAGGTTTTGCCTCTCTGCACATTCTTTAATTTGTGTCTTTAATAACACATTCTCTATGCACCAAAATACATCAAATAAAGTGACAAAGATGAATCCAGAGTTCTGTATCACACTGAGGTAATTCCGGTTGATCCTTATGCAAAAAAAAAATTAAAAAAATCCTGCTGCACATTTTCCTGAGAGACCTTTCCTGTCTCTGCAGATTTTTTGCCTCATTGGTTACGTCCCCTCAGTCGTGCTCTTCACCTACGTGGTCTCCTTCACCTTCAGAAAAGTCCAGAACACGAAGGAATTCTGGTCATTCATATTTTCAGTGGTGAGTGGCTTGGCCTGGAGTTGGGATAAGCGGGAAGATTGGTGATCTCCAAAAAAAAAAAAAATCCCAATTATTTTGTTGAGCTGTGTGTCCCTAATGCACAGGAAATGGGAAACTTTTACCAATGTCTCAGTCGCTGCTACACCCTGAGAGATAAAAGCTTTAAGAAAAAGTGCCTTAGATAAATTAAGAGAGCTTGAAGTGGATTAAAATAAACTTTTTTTTTTTCCCTTTTTCTTTGGCACAGACAGCCTTGCTGTGCACAGTTGTCACTGAAGTGTCCTTTTTCCTGGACCATTACCTGGTGACCACCGTCCTGCATTATGTCTTCTCCATCTTCATTCCTATTTATCCCCTCATTGGCTGCCTGATCTGCTTTATAAAGGTGAGGGGACTCCAGGGATCCTTTCCAGAGCCCTTGGAGATGCCTGGAGTTGGGTGGGTGTCTTTGGTGTGTCCTCTGTAGCCACCGAACACGTGAAGAATAACAACTGCCTGGGGGAAAATTCCCTTTCTTCCTATGATGCCAAGTGGTTTGGTTTTAGAGTGGGGAAAGCAGCAAGTTTTCCATGGAATTTCCTTTCTCTGAGTGGAGGGAGCCTACAAGAAAGATGGAGAGGGACTTTAAACAAGGGGTGGAGTGACAGGACAAGGGGAAATGACTCCAAGCTGACAGAGAGTAGGGTTAGGTTGGATTTAGGGAAGAAATTCCTCCCTGTGAGGGTGGGATGGGGCTGGGATGGAATTCCCAGGGCAGCTGTGGCTGCCCCTGGATGCCTGGAAGTGTCCAAAGCCAGGTTGGACATTGGGGCTGGGAGCACCAGGGGGTGGAATGAGATGGGCTCTGAGGTCTCTTCCAACCCAAGCCATCCCATGATTCTGTGATATTCCAAGGAAAACCACATGTCCCTCAGTGAGCAGACCCACTGAATTGGGTTAATTGGGACTGGGTGGCTTGAAAGCAGGAGCAGCCCCCGGGTTTGGATGGAGCTGTTTGATCCTTTTTGGAGAGCTCAGAAGTGCTTGAGCAGCGCAGCCTGAATGGCTGAGATGAAAGCAGAGTAGAAATGGAGTCTCTCAAGGTGATGATTTACCTGACCACGTTTTTTTTCCCTGAATTCCCAGGTCTCCTGGAAAGGCAAGAGTGAGAGCGGGGGGTACCACGACCCCTGGGACCGGCTGCTGGTGGCAGTTCTGGCTGTGAGCATGGCTTTGGATTCTCTGGCTTTAAAAATGGGAAAAATTCCCTGTTTGCTGTAGGGGATTGTGGCTCCTGCTGGGATCCCCTTCTGCCCCTCATCTTCATCAGGAAAGATCTGCTCTGATGCTGAGCCTGCAGCACCAGCAGAGTCAGGAAAGCTGCTGTGCCCAACCTGCTGCCCCTGTGGCCTGATTAATTATTAATCAGCATTAATTCTGATTATTATGGGAATGCCTGCGGATGGAGCAAGAGCTCCAGAGCAGGGACAGTCCCTTCTCTGCACAAAAACCCCAAATAATTCCTTTTAAATCTAAACCCACTTTGGTTGCGCACCCTCAGGCGTGCTGAGCAGCATTTAACGATACATTTAACGCTTCTGGCAACACCAGCACTTGTGTGGTGGTGCAGAGCTGGAGCCCCTTGTCCCCCATGGCCGTGGTGGGGTCACCCCCAGGGTCCCCAGGCTGGCTGGTGACCAGGGTGGTTTCTGTCTGCCTCAGCCCTACCTGCAGTGTGTGGTGTGGCTGTTCCTGCTGCGCTGCTTCGAGCTGAAGAACGGAGGGAGGACGGTGAGAGAAGATCCCTTCTTCAGGTGTGTCTCTGGAGTGGGTTTTTTTCCCCCAAGACATTGTCCAAAGCAGCTGGTTTGGAAGGTGCTGCTGGTGGTTCAAGTGGGGCGTGCAGTGGAAGAAATAAAATTTCTTTCGTCACGTCAGAAATTGTCACTGAAGTGCAGAAATGGGGGGGTTTGTTTCCTTTCCAGTTACATCACTGCAAAATCGGGAATTTTGGAAGGATGCTCCCTGTGCAAAAACAAGGGAATTGCCATTCCCATTGCATGGCCAGGGGTGCTGCGCCCCCACAAAGAGCTCAGCAGGGAGGCGACACTGGGGCAGTCCCCGAGCTCTGGGATGCGCTGCAGGAATCTGCAAATCTGCTCTGAGCACCAAAGCCCTGAGCCAGCCTCAGCTGAGCCCTCCAGCTGCTTTTCCCTCCTTTTAGAAAATGTTTCACCAAAGCCAAGCCCTGGAAGTTCCCAGATGTCCCTCACGAGGACAACGAGGATGAGGATGTGAAGGCGGAGAGGCTGCGGGTCAAGGAGATCCTGAGCAGCCCCAGGAGTGAGGAGGTGAAGCCTTGCTCACCCCAAAAAAGCCTTGCTCCCCCCAAAACCCCACACTTGGAGGTTTGCTGGGATCTGCAGCCCACTCCCCTCTTCTCTGCCAGATGCCAGCAATCCTGGTCAGCAGCCTGCACAAAGAGTTTGATGAAAGGAAGGAATTCCTTCTGGGGAGAAAAATAAAGAAAGTGGCAACCAAACACGTTTCCCTCTGCGTGAAGAAAGGTTGGAGTTCAGCTGCTTGCTGTTGAGCTGTTTTATTTTTAAAAAACCAACTCTTGGAACCATTTACCTGGTCTTGTGGGCAATGTTTGTGTTGTCCTTTTTTTTTTTGTAGGAGAAATCCTGGGTTTGTTGGGACCCAATGGAGCTGGGAAAAGCACATTAATTAATATGCTTGTTGGAGAGATTGAGCCAACCAGTGGGCAGGTACGTTCCGTGCTGCAGGCGCACAAAAGACCAACCCATAATTCAATTTCATTGTTACTATTGCAAGCATTCCTGAGGGCATTTCGCTAAAGCCATGCCAAAGGAGTTTGGAAATGTGTAATATTTGTAAAATTCTGGGCATTTTCCTCCCAGGTTCTGATGGGAGATGATTCCTTGGGGCTGAGCAGTGAGGATGGCTCGGTGAAGTTCGTGGGGTACTGTCCTCAAACAAACCCTCTCTGGCCAGATATCACACTGCAGGAGCACTTTGAGATTTACGGTGCTATCAAAGGCATGAGCCAGTCTGATGTTAAAGAAGTCGTCAAGCGGTGAGTAGTTCAGTACAGAAATCTTGGTGGTGGAAGTTTTGGGCTTTTTTTATCTTCAGACTTATTGCTGGAGGGGTTTCAGCTTTTTTTTGTTTGTTTGTTTGTTTTTTCCCATTCTCACCTCTCCTAATGCAGTTTTTGTTTCCGTTTAAGTTTGGGTTTAAGCTCGGTTGAAATTCCGTGATCGTGAATTCGTAGGTGAGGAAGATGAAGGTTCAGCCACACAAAATTCAGTTGGGATTTTTATTTTTGACACATGTATTTTTGAAGTTATTTTTTTAAGGCTAGGAAGTACTAACAGTGACCTTTGTAGAAGCTGCAAGGTTGGGCAGTCCTGGCCTTGGAGCTGTTCCTGTGCTGTCACCAAGGCTCCTCCAGGACGGGTGGCTTTGTGTAGGAGCTCCAGTTCTGCTTTTTGCTCTGCTTTTTTTGTACTTGACACATGAATATTTGTACCTGGGCTCTTGGAAAGGAGCTGGTTTGCATTCTCTGGTGAGGGGGAAGCCCAACCATGCCCTTCCCAACCTTTCCCCCCTGCTCCTTCCCTCCCCAGCATCGCCAGCGTGCTGGATTTAAAGGAGCACCTGCAGAAGACGACCAAGAAGTTGGGAATGGGGCTGAAACGCAAGGTATGGGGGGCTCTGGGGTCACTCTGGGGGTCCCCAGGACCCTCCCTGTGCTCACCCTGCCCCTCTGCCTTCTCCCCCAGCTCTGCTTTGCCCTCAGCATGCTGGGCAACCCGCGGGTGACGCTGCTGGACGAGCCCTCCACCGGGATGGATCCCAAAGCCAAGCAGCACATGTGGTGAGTGCTGCCTGCCCTGGGGGCTGAGGGATCCCTGCTGACGCCAGGGACAGCCACAGACACGGTATTCCCTGTAAATTGGGTTGGAAGGGACCTTGAAGATCATCCAGCTCCACCTTCCTGCCGTGGGCAGGGATATCTTCCACTAAGGCAGATTGATTTCTGCTTAATATCCCATCCATCCCTGCCCTCTGGCAGTGGGAAACCATTCCCTGTGTGCTGTCCCTCCATCCCTTGTCCTGAGTCTCTCTCCAGCTCTCCTGGAACCCCCTTAGACCCTGGAAGGGGCTCTGAGGTCTCCCCAGGGCTTCTCTTTGGATTGACACCCACCAACACTCAGCTTGTATCCATAGCAGAAGTGCTCCAGCCCTTGGAGCATCTCCGTGGCCTCCTCTGGAGTTGTCCCAGCAGCTCCTCCTGTGCTGGGAGCCCCAGAGCTGGACACAGGGCTGCAGGTGGGCTCTCACAAGAAGGGGAGGATCGGCCCAACCTGCCTGCCAGGTGCCGTGCAGCTGTGTCCTCTCCCAGAACAGCTTGGGAGTTACAGGCCTGAAAGTTGAAAGAAATCCTTAGAACAATATAAGGAGCACAGATCGGAGCTGCCTTTGGGAAATTCAGGTGTTAATGGTTGCTGTGGGTGTAGATGAATCCATAAATAAGGGTCCATCAGAGGCCTCCTTTCCTACTAAGGCAGGATTTGCTGTTCCCTGCCAAATGCTTTCGTTCAGGGGTGGTTTGGGTTGTGTTTTGCAGGCGGGCCATCCGAGCAGCCTTTAAAAACAAGGAGAGAGCAGCAATCCTCACCACGCACTACATGGAGGAGGCAGATGCTGTCTGTGACCGTGTGGCCATCCTGGTGTCAGGGCAGCTCAGGTACCCCCAGATCCCCCCCGGGCCAGGGGCACCTGGCATGTATTTCCCTGAAAATACAGATGAATTTGGTGCCTTAAATTTGGAGCAAAATCAATCCTTGCCAGCACAAAGGATCCATTTGGGGTCAGGCTGCTCTTGAGTACAACTCGTGTTTTCTGTCTGCAATTTGTAGGTGTATAGGTACTGTCCAGCACCTGAAGAGCAAATTTGGCAGAGGATACTTCTTGGAGATGAAATTAAGGGAAACAGCAGATGTGCAGCAGGTGGAGTATCTGCAGAGCCAGATTTTGCACATCTTCCCCAACGCCAACCGCCAGGAAAGGTGAGGTCTGACAGAAAATACTGGTGTTAATAAACCCCTCTGATCTCACAGCAGCTCCTTGGCACTGGGGAAGGAATGTAAATATTTACACACAGCTTAAAAAAAATAGCCCGAAGAATGAAAAAAAGGAAGGGATGTGGAAGGCAGCAGAGCCCGGGCTGGCAGGGCGGGGGCCGGGAGCCCACGCAGATGTTTGGCACAGAGGAAGCAAAACTGGATTTCTGCATAGCTGTTGCCTGACAGCTTCCTCCTGGGTCAAGGCCCCCGGGAAAGGGCTGAAATCCAAGTCTCTGACTTATTGCCCTTACCTGGAAATGCCTGAGCTCTCTGGGGCTCTCAGCTCCAGGGTGGGCTGGCTGCTGTTCCAGCAGCAGCTCCGGGTTTGTGCCGGAGGGATTGGCTCGGTCCCTGCAGAGACTCCACCAAGGGCACTGCAGGCGTCCAGAGCAGTGTGATCCTTGGGGGATCATGAGTGGGATCCTTCCTCAGAGGTGGGAGATGGAGGGAAGCAGGGAGGGGAGCTCCCTGTGCAGCAGCAGATGTGCAGGGCAGAGCAGCTCCCAGTGCTGCAGCCGGGCTTGCAGGAGCGGCTGCGTGACGCAAGCTTCCAGGACGTGCTGGGACCTCCCAGCTCAGCTGAAATCCAAAACCTCAGGACTCTGGGAGTTCTAGGAAGCAAATCTGCCATGAGTAAGCAGAATAGAAGTGGTTGAGTCTGAGTGGAAGAGCATGAACTTCCAGCAGTCTCAGGGGGTCTCAGCTGATGCACCTGGAGCTGCGTCATTCTCCTTCTCCTGTGTGATCGTGACAGTCAAAATAACCTTCAGAAAAGGAGTTGAAATCCATCCCATGGGGTATTAATGTTTTTACTTTGAGTGATTTTGCCTGAAGCCAAATTTGCTTTGCTTCTTTGTTCCAGTTTTGCTTCCATCCTGGCGTATAAAATTCCTAAAGAAGATGTACAGTCGCTTTCACATTCTTTTTCCAAGCTGGAGGAAGGTAATGAAGCACTTGCCACACATCACACACACAAACCCTTTTGCCTCCTATAACTGACACTTCTGCCATGTGATGTCACTCCTCCATTTCTGTTCCAAATTTATTTAATTTTCTTTAATTAATGTCCCCAACTCCATTTCTTGTGAAATCCAGAGTAAGTAAAGTGTGCCTAAATCTGCCCTTATTGATTCTTTCACCAGTAAAACACGCCTTCAACATCGAGGACTACAGCTTTTCTCAAGCAACCCTGGAACAGGTGTGTTCAGCTCTGGTTTGTGAGTGCCAGCCCAGCCAGGTGAAGGTGTCAGAGGGCAGGGGTGGATGGGATATTGGGAAGGAATTCTCGCTGTGAGGGTGGGGTGGGCTGGGATGGAATTCCCAGAGTTGCCACAACTCTTGAAGTGTCCAAGGCCAGGCTGGATGGGGCTTGGAGCACCCTGGGATAGTGGAAGGTGTCCCTGCCCATGGCAGGGGTGGGATGGGATTTATTCTCCCTTCCAACCCAAAGCATTCCATGATCCCATGATGATGAGCCCTGTGCAGGCAGCTCATCCCCCAGGCTCTGCTCTCGGGCTTTGCTGATGCCTGTTGGGACACTTTTGGGAAACTAAATTCCCTTTTTGCAAAGTGAATCACATCTGCCAGCTCTCCAGCTCCTCTTTATTCCTGTTTTCCCCTCTAAAAATAAAGATGCCAACTGCAGTGACTGGAAGGAAGCAAATGTGTGGCATTAGTGGAAAGGCTGCCCTGATTCATTCCAAGAACAGGCATTTGCTGTTGGTAGCTGGAAGGAGGGTGAAGCTGAGACTTGTAATTGCTTATTGGGGATTAATTACTGCTGACAATTAATATCCTTCAGTGTTGCACTTCCTTTTCATTGTGCTCTTGAAGAGAAGAGGTGGGAGGGTAGGAGTAAAGAGAAAAAAACTCAAAATACTGAAAATGCTGTACTCAGAGATGAAGCACTACACTGAATACTCATAAGGATTTTAGCGTGAGTTGTATTTGTGACCAAGGAAGTTCCTACAAGGACCATGGGGGGTCTTTTCCATCTTTTCCAGGTGTTTGTGGAGCTTGCTAAGGAGCAGGAGGAGGAGGACAGCAGCTTTGGCACCCTGAACAGCAGCCTGTGGTGGGAGAGGACGCAGGAGGACCGAGTCATTTTCTGAGCTCCCCGTGCTCCTGTCGGTGCCAGCGCCATCCTCCCTCTGCTCCTGGAGCTGGGCTGGGCAAGGACAGCTGGGTTTGGGAAGCCCTGAGCCTGTCCCAGCATCCTGGCCTTGGGAATAAGGCCTCAGGAGCCCTGAGCGTCCCCCTGCTCCTCTGGCTGACCCCCAATCCCTGCTCCCGGTTTGTGTTGGGCACGAGGGCACGGCCACGGGCGTCTCCCTGTGCTGGTGGCTGCTGCAGGAGCTCCCACCTGTCTCCCCTGGGCTCTGCTGGGCTGTCCTGCGGGAAAATCCTGTGTCTGAGCAGAGCCAGTGGCTGCTGGAGCACCTGCCCCACGGTTTGCAGGGTCTGGCCGTGCCCCGGTGGGCTCTGCTGCCCCTCCTGCGCACCCAGCCCTGCCCCTCCACCAGCTGAGCCACCCCTGCTTCTGCCTTGAGCGATGCACCTGCTTGGAGGAGAGGGGGAAACCACTGCAGAGTCCCCGTCCTGCTGCAAGGAGGGTCCTGAACTGCACCCCCAGCCTGGAAATGTTCGTTTGGAGATGAAATGTGGCACTTGGTGGCACTGCCAGTGCCCTCCCCTGCAGGCTGGCAGCTGTGTGCTGCCATGTGGGTGCCACTGGGGTTTGTCCTGCGTGCAGGGGGGCACGGGGGGCGAGCAGAGTGGACGTGCTCCTTCCCCTGCTTGGTGAAACGGGGTTTGCTCTGCCTGGTCTCCATTCAGAACAGTCTGATTCTCCCCCTGGCTGTGACGACGTGTGTGTCCCGCCAGCTGCTCTCACACACAGTGCTTCGGAGGTGTTTGCATTTTTCCTTGCCAGCGCATTCATGAGCTCCAGTGTTCCCCGGTCCCTCGTTGTTGTGGTTGCAGTCAGTCACGCAGGGCCCAGCCTGGCCACTTGTCACCCCCTTCCCTTTGTAAAATCCCAAATTAAATGGTCCCAATTCACAGCCTCATCCATAAGAAAGGTGCCTTTGGTTTGCATAGAAGCACTAACAAGAGTAGAATACGTGGTCCTTTAGCCTGAGATATGACAAATGTATGTTGAAAATATATTATTTTTTTGTTTTTTTTTCTACACAAAGCTATCATCACATTTTTAGTTTTATAAGGGGAAATTAAAGATTGCTCCCAGTTGATTTTGCTCTGCAATGAACAGATACAGAGATGTGTTTATTGAGACATTGGCTTCATAAGTCATATCATTTATGTATCTTCACTTTAAAGTCAGAAAATTCCTTTGTTTTTCTTGAGAAAACTCAAAAAAAAATGGGTAACGTTGGAGTTGTGTGTTCAACTGTTTGTAATTATCAGGCAATAATGTGTGTGATGTGTCTGATAGTGGTTTATCAGTGTGTTCAGCCACAATCTGTTTCCATTTGTTTCTTATACAGGGAGAAGTGAACTCCTCATGCAGAATTTCACTTCCTCTTTTGTACCCATAGGCTGCAGAGAAATGCACAGCCTCGGGTTTGTAGTTAAAATTGGAGCCCAAACCCTACAGAAAGCCCTGGACATCCCATTTGCTTCCCCAGGGACCCCCAGCCCTGGAAATGAGGGATTAAAAGGACAGGATTCAAACAAACTGCAGCTCCAGCACCACCTGACGGGGTGAAACTTCCCTGTCAGAAAAGAAAAAAAAAAACAACAACAATTTCAGGTGTTTTATTTTTTTAGCCCCAGCCCTTCTGCTGGCTGGGAGCTCTGAGCTTTGGCCTTTATTTGGAGCAGTTTGGGACTCAGAATTCTCTTGGCACTTTCCCACGCAGGTGTGTACAAGTCGAGTGCATTTTTGCCCAAATCCCACCTTTTTTTTTTGATCTCTTTTTTTTTGCCAGTGGTGTTTCAGCCAAATGTCAGCTGCCCATCAATCCAGCACATTCCTGTCACACGGATTTAGGGAATTAGCGTGACCTGTGAGCAGCCTTGGTGTCTGCCTCAAATTTATTCTTTCACTTGGAGTTAATAGTCTGTAAAATAGTTCTGTGCTGCCGGTTTCAGATATTTCCATATTTGCTCACATTGCAGATGTGAAAACTTTGGATTAGAGGCTGGATTAGCTCAGTTTGGTGCTGTTGTTTATCTTGGAGGAGCCCAGTGGAGGGGTGGCACTGGTTTTTGTGCAGCTACAGAAAGGACAAAGAATTTGGCTCGTTAAGTAAATTCCCTGTTTGGGTGGGATTTTTTTGGCCTGGTGACATCGTGTGTTAAAGTGGGGTAAAATTCCACCCCCAAAACATCACTGTCCTGGTATCAAAAGTGTTTCAAAGTGTCCTGAGATGTCTGTAATTGCCAGAATAGGGAAAACCCCAGGCAAAATTAAACCAGGGAATGCCCTGGGAGCAGCAGAGCTTTTTTCCTGGGATTTGGAGTCCCTTTGTTCAGCTGTTACCAGTGACATTCCAAATCCCATCCATCCAACACACCCCCAACCTGTGCTCTCAGAGATGAACTGGATTTGGGGGGATTTGGGGTAAATCCCCCAGTTCGGGTCAGCATTCCCAGGTGAGGTGACTGGAGCTGCCTTGCAGGGTGGTTGTGAGCAGCTGAGGTGTCCAAAGCTTGGAAAGCGCCTTCACTTCGTGGTGTTGTTACAAGGTTGTATTTTTCTATGGAGAGTTTAAAGTGTCTGGTTTTGTTTATACCTTCCCAAGAAAAAAAAAATCCTTATTTAAGAGTATCTCTGTTTAACACGTGAGGTTCATTGCACAGCCAACACGCAGAGCTCTGGCAGCAGGAGCAGGAGGTGTCAGGGCTGAGGGTGACACGTTTGTGACGCTCCTCTTGCTGTTGGACCACGTGCAGTTCATTTTACACACTTGCCTTTCCTCTCACCACTTGGCTGTACTTGTAAAGGTGAGGATTTTCCTTTCCCAGCAGGAAGTACTTCCAGAATAAAGATGGTTTGGGTTGTTAAACTCTTGGCTCTCTGGGTGTTTTTTGCCGTGCTGGCAATGGGGATGGTTTTCAAAGCCTGGGCTGATTTTGGGGTGCAGCAGAGTTCGAGGTGGTTGGGCTCAGGCAGAGCGTGGGGGGCCCTGGCTCTTGGCATGGCCAGGGCTCTCAGGCTCCAGTATGGTCAACCCAAGACAAGTATTTAAACATTTGAAGCTGCTTTTGGGGGAATTTTGCAGTGTTGCAACACACTCACGGTGGCGTCGCACTTTGCAGCCGGGTTCATTCAGCCCAGCTGTGGGCAAGCAGTGACCCCACGGCAGCTGTGTGCTCCTGGCAGGGCACATGCTCCATCTGCAGGGGTCAGTCGCCTCCAGCCACCGGAAGACCAACCCCAGGAAAAAAATAAGCGAGTCATTTTTGTGCTCTGAGCTGTGCCCAAGGTGAATTTGGCTGGGTGGGTGCTGGCTCCGGGGTGAGGGGCAGTGAAATAGGGGAGGTTTGGCTGGAGGTGGGACATGAAATGTAGGGCACTGTCTGCTCCCTGGGCAGACCCTGCTGAGCAAGGGGAGGAGGTGGTCACCTCCAGCCTCACGGGTCAGTGAAGGGTGCAGCTAAATAAAGGGAGGTTGTGCCCCCTGAGCCCCTCAGTGGAGAGGAAAATAACCCCCAAAGAAGTTTAATCTGGGCTTGGGGACAGTTCCCAGCAGTCCATACTGGTTAGTTTGTGATGGTGTGGAAGGGCAGTGTGCCATGATTTTTTTTTTTTTTTAAAACTGTAAAATTAATTCATTCCCTTATAATGCTTCTATTAAGAGATGTCCAGAAAGTCCCTGATTTACCATGCTGAATTTTTCTTTGATAAAGCTTTGCCGGAGCTCTCGCTGTTCCTTTTCCCTTTGCTTGGCATGTCCCCTTGGAAGGGTCTGGCTCCCTTCCCAGCCCCTCTCTCCTTCCTGGCACATCCAAAGTCTAGTCCTGAGTCCCCTTCTCAGAAATCCTGTGGGGCATCTGCTCTGGGGATTTAATTAACGATATTTTGAGATGCTCTGTGCTCTCCTGCAGAAGCCCTGAGGGGTTGGGGTCCCACTTCAGCAGCAGGGCCATGAGCAGGGTGGGAAATCCCAAAGAGTGCTTGGAGCAGGTGTCATTTTTCTGTGAAAAAGCCTCTTCTGTAGACCCTGTGCAGTCAGGGCAGGGCTGGGTCCCACACTGAGGCACAGGTTTTGGTCAGAAAAAGGCTCTTTTTTTGGTGAAGGGCACCTCAGATGGGCTTTTTGCAGCCACGAGGAGCCTTCCCCTGTTGCCCAACGCGAAGGGATGCCGGAAAACGCTTCTGCTCCTCTCCTAAATGAGCTCATGCCTTGAAAATGAGTAAATCAGCAGCTGCAGCAGAGCCCATGCCTTTTGTTAAGCAACAACCAGCCAGCCCTTGTGGTTTGAGGCAGCTCTGCAAATCGGATGCACGATCCTCAAGCTGTGGAAGTTCCGGGACAGTCAAATTCATTTAACTCGTTGAATTATCCCGTGGCCGTGCACCCTTCCAGCCCCTTTGGATTCCCTGGCTGGTCCGAGTTCCTCACCTCCCTCTTTTGAGTGCAGATTGCACTGGGAAGATGTTTTGTTTTCCAACACCCAGCGTGCTCCATCCTGCTTCCAGCTGTGCCGCAGCTGCTGGAAAAGCAATTAAAAGGAGTGGAAATTGGGGGGGAAAACACCGCTCTGAACAATGGGGGAAAGAGAAAGAAGAGCTGAAATCCTGTTGGTGCTGGGATGCAGGATCTGTCCCAGCAGAGGAAGGAAGGAGCATTTGTTGAGTCAGGCTCTGGGCACGATGGGGACCAAGCAGCAGAGTTTTCCCTCCAGGGAAGCTGGGGCAGGGACAAAGTGGCTTTGCCACCTCTCAGGAGCGAAGGTTGACCCCATCCCAGGCCACCCCAACTCCGCTGCCTGCCGGGAACATCTGCAAGGGCTGAGTTCAGCCCTCCAAAGCGTGGTGTAAACAACCCCAGGCTCGGGGCCAGCTGGTTGTAGGTGCCGTTCCAAGGTTGGGTCATCGCTCCACAAGTTTTGGGAGGGTTTGCCCGGGTGACGTCAGGGCTGGAGAGGGGCATGGCCACCGGGCTGGGCCACCGGGCTGAGCCTCCCTGGGGCTGAAAAGGGACCAGCAGCCCGGACACCTCAGAGCCTGAGGAGACCCTGTCCCCATGGAAAACGCACCATCAGGTAAGGAGTCACATAACTCTCCTTTTTTTCCGAGGGAAAATTAATTTAGACGTAGAGATGGAAAAATTCTCCCTCATGCAGGGGTTGAGTTTTCATGAGGGGATGATTACTTTCTCCTAATTAACGCTTTGTGATGCTGAATGCATAAAACTTGCACCTTCCAGCTCTGTTTTCTGATGGACTATAGGCTCACGACAAAGAACAGATTTGTTCACAACAAATTTTGCTCCTTTTAGAGGAAAAGGAGCAAAAAAAAATTCAGCTTTTCTGGGTGTGTGTGGATTTTGGTTCTCCCCATGGCTGCAGGTGAAGAGCTGAAGGTTGAGCACTGGGCGATGATCCCTCCCTTTGCTCTCCTCCTCCTGCCTTGCTGTCACTAAAGGCATCTAAAAATGCAACCCCCCCCAAATTTCACTGCTCTGTATGAGCTGAAGTGTTGCGCTTTGATTAAGGGCAGGCTCAGGGTTGTTATTCTCAAGTTGACAGTAGGAGAAAACAACCTGTTCCAGCTTGTGTTGGAGCGGAGTCAGTGCAAAGCTCTCTCGGATTTATCAGATGGAAACACAAAAATCTGCAAGAACTCCTCCCTGCAAACAGGAGGGGGTGAAAAGAGCACCTCTGCACTCTCCACGTGCAGGGATTAATCCTTGGCTCTGGGAAAGCCAGTGGATGCTCTGGGAAGTGTGAGATGCTGCACGGATTTCTCCCTTTGAACCCGGCGTTGAGGGGCTCCTGCCAGAGCTCCTGAAGAGCAGCTGGATTTTAGGAACTGAAATCGTAAATTCCAGGAATACTCTGGGTCAGAGGGGACCTTTCAAAGTCACCCAGTCCGACCCCCCCTACAATGAGCAGGACATCTTCAAGCAGAACTCAATAAGTTAAATCTGTAAAGGAAAATAGTCTGAGGAGGTGCCAAAGAGGAATTCCGCGGGATAGTAAATAAAGGGATTTTATGGGATGTGCCTTCCTGGGGTGACTTTTGGTGCAGCAAAGCTGCACGCAGCATCCAGGAAAAGTTATTGCAACACCTTGGCAGAGAGTTCCTGGGGAGCAGGATGTTTGGATGCACTTAATGAGCCCCAGCAGACATCCAGCTTTACAAGTGATGCTCTTAACTGGATTAAAGTTTCCCAAATATCATCGCCTCCATTTTCTGATGTGTTTATTTTGCTTTCTGCATCTGAAGTTTTGAGCCTCAGGCCTCGCAGAGGATTCACTCTTAGCTGTAGTTTTTACCTTTTCGATAATTATCTAATAGATTAATTAGATACCTAATGTAAAGTTAATAATAGCCAATATTTATTAGGCATCTGATTGGAGGTTAAATTCCACAGCCTTTGTAGGCAGCATCCCTTGTTTGAATTCCTGGCTTCATTTTTGGCTCCCAGTGGTATTTGCTCCTTGCTCCACAGGCAAAAAGTAAATTAAAACTGACAGACACTTTGTTAAAATTTTCTAAAAATTTTAGATCTGCTCCATCATTTTAAAATTGTTTGTTGTGGCTGCAGAGATTCCATGCATCTTTTAAAGACCATCACGTTTTCCTTGTTATCCAAATACCACCACGCTTTGTTTACTGCCCAAACATCCTGGGCTGAGCTGCTGCTTCCAGTTCATGACTGAAATCCAGACCTGGGCAAAAAAAACCCAATAAAAAAGTGACACTTCCCAGAAATCCCTTCCTATTTACCTTGAACCTTCAGTGCAGGCAGCGGGGAGGAAGCGTGGGAGGAAGCTTGGGCAGTGAAAGCAGAGCACCAGGAGATAAAATAAGGTAAAAGCAGCCCTGTGATAACACAGAAGGTGAACTGGGATCCTGCATCCCTTGCCCCCGCAGCACACAAATATTTAATTCTTCCAAAAAACAAGCAGTGGAGGGAACAGAGAAGTGGAAGCCTTTATTAACTCCAGCTGCCCAAGCCGTGAAATCAGGAAGCGCTGTCCAAGGGGAATGGAGCACTCTGCCTTTGAGGTTGCCTTGATTTTGGGTTTCAGCCATTTGAAAGGATTAAACCACAAAAACTTCTTGGGAGGTTCCCTTGCCCTGCTCCCCTGGGAAGGGAGTGAAAAACCCATTGCTCTGAACTTGCTCCTGCCCTTGCAGCTTGGCCACGGGATTAAACCTGGAGCTGAAATAAATATCCCAAAGAAATGCTCCTTGCTCAGTATTTAGGAGGATATTAAGGAGCACATGGGTGTTCTAATCCTGCCCTGCTCTAACTGCATTAAAGTTCCTTAATATTTGGGTGAAAACAGAACAAACTGGCCTCTTACCAGCCTGGTGAAGGCAGGCAGTGGCAGCCTCTATTTTAGGTTATTTTTAGCAGCTCCCCAGTGTTTGTAACGTGATTCGGGGTCTGGTTCAGAACCCAGAGCACGTGAGCAGGGGTTTGCCAACAAACCACGTGTCTGAGGCCAGGCACAAATTCACTTTCTGCAGTGGAACGTGGAAAGTGAGCGGTTGCTTCATTCCACAAAGCCTCTTTGGGATGAGGAAGGATGAGTCTGGGTGAGGAAGGATAAATCTGGATGAGGAAGGATGAGTCTGGGTGAAAAAGGATGAATCTGGGTGAGGAAGGATGAGTCTGGGTGAGGAAGGATGAGTTTGGGTGAGGAAGGATGAATCTGGGTGAGGAAGGATGAGTCTGGGTGAGGAAGGATGAGTCTGGGTGAAAAAGGATGAATCTGGGTGAGGAAGGATGAGTCTGGGTGAGGAAGGATGAGTCTGGGTGAAAAAGGATGAATCTGGGTGAGGAAGGATGAGTTTGGGTGAGGAAGGATGAATCTGGGTGAGGAAGGATGAATCTGGGTGAGGAAGGATGAGTCTGGGTGAGGAAGGATGAGTCTGGGTGAAAAAGGGTGAATCTGGGTGAGGAAGGATGAGTCTGGGTGAGGAAGGATGAGTCTGGGTGAAAAAGGATGAATCTGGGTGAGGAAGGATGAAGCTGAATGGGGAAGGATGAGTCTGAATGAAGAAAGATGAACCTGGGTGAGGAAGGATGAATGTGCTTGTGGAGAAGGCACCTCAGAGTCCAGCCCAGCTCTCTGTTCCCTTGCATGGTCTTGGTCTATTTCCTTTGAATCTTAGTTGTCCAAAGTTAAGGAGAAAATTCTCCCCCTTTGGCATGTTATTGGCTTCCTCTGAAGTGGTATTTAACTCCCAGTGACCTGCTTTATTTTAATCATATCATTTTCTTTCTCATCTCAGCTGGAAAAATGCAGGGGATATCCAAGAAAGCCTCACTAGTATTCCAGCAAACCTGTGCTCTCCTGTGGAAAAATATTCTTCTGGTGTGGCGGATGAAGTCAAAAAGTTTTCAGGCAAGTGTCGACTCTTCCAAAGGGAAACCGGGATTTCTACTACAAAGTATTTGCACGTTGCATTGTTTTGGTGTGAGGGGATGTGAGAAGGCTCAGCTGTGGCTCCCTGGGAAATGTCAGCCGTTCCTTCTTCCTGCGACACGACAAATCTGCCTCGTGACAAAGCTGGCTGCTGGCTTTTGCTTGTTGATCCTGCCCTGTCCAGGGGAACACAATGTCCAATTCATGGCTGCGGTGTCCAATTATCCACAGACCTCGCTGGCTCCGGCGCTAAGAAAACATGTTTTCCATCTGAATTTTAAAACACATCACACCTGTGGAACAGCTCTCCCTCGTGCACAGGGGAAAGGCAGAGGAGCTGGGCTGGGCAGGGGGGTCAGGGCTGGGTTAGAAGAGTCCTGCAGGAGCCTCGCTGATGCCTTGGAGTGGCTGCCTAAAAGAGAGGCTCGACAAGATTAAGAGAATAAAAGAATAGAAGTGGGTATTTGTTGAGAGAATAAACACGGATATTTATTAAAGGCCCTCAATAGGTGCACCTTGGGCAATCAGAAGCCTCCAAGGGGCTACAACCCAAGCTGGATGATGGTCACCAGTTTTTCACACAATCATAAGTTTGGTCCATTTACATATCAGGGGTTAATCCTCCAATTACAGCTTCAGGTAATGAAGTGATTTACTCCAAGTTTGCTTTTTCTCCCCCAGTTCACTGTTGTTTGCACCTCTCCAGGCCTGAGACAGTGAGGTGAATCCTTGATTCTCAGGCCTGGAGAGGAATTTTTTGTCTGAACAAATTGGGAGAACAGCAGCTGACAGGCCGTGGAGTTTTAGAGTTACACACTAAAGCAGTACAGGGAAAATAAAATTTAAAAAAAGCTAAAAATAGTATATAAAATTGTACTACAATGTAAAATAAAAAATATAAAATATTATATTAAATAATATAAATTATTATAAAAATATTACAGCTGAAAAATAAATAATATAAAATAATATTATAATGTTATTAAAAATACTATAGCTGAAAAACATAAAAGCATCACCCCCACACCAGCAACTCCTCAGGCTGCCCCTCACCTCTGCATTTCCTTCCTTCCCTGCAGGAAGTTGTGGCATTGCTGGTTTTCCTCTACATCCTGCGTGACTCTGCAGCTCTGATCATGTACTACCCCACGCAGGAGTTCCCCTACAAAGCCCTGGGCAGCCTGGACGACCCAGCCTTCAACGCCTCGGGGGTGTCGCTCCTCTACACCCCTGCCACCAACACCACCAGGAGGATAATGGCCAAAGTGGCCTCCAGCTCGCCACTGAGGGGTAAAAGCTCTTAAAATCCATCTTCCTGAAGTGGAGCTGGCCCACCCTCATGGCAAGAGGGTTTGTCCCGCGTGATTTTTGAGGGGGAAAACCCATTTTCTTTGTCGCCTGAATGATCCGAGTTTCAGACGCGCTGGTTTTGTTATTTTTCTTTTTTATTAATGTTATTTATCTATTCTAATGGCAGGTGTGATTATAGAAGAGGTGGAAAACGAGGCAAAAATGGAAGAAAAAGGAATTTCGGAGGAGGAAACCATTGGTGTTGTTTTTAAGGATGACTTCTCCTACACTCTCCGATTTCCAGTGGGCAGAGCTGTGTTTCCGAATGAAGGCTTTGAGCACATCGGTAACAAAACAAATGAAATCCCAGGCTTTGATTTTGCATTATAAACTGCTTAGCTGGATTTCTCTGCTGCTGTGCCACCCCAAAGGGACGGAGGCTGCACGTGCCAAATGGCTCAAGACAGACATGAGTTAAAATCTGAGGGTTTGTGTCTGTAAAAGGAAAAAGAATACCAGGGAAAAAAGTTACAAGAACATAAATGTCATCCACAGCCAGAGAATCAGAGAATCCCAGAATGGTTTGGGGTGGAAGGGAGCTCAGAGATTGTCCAGTGCCTTTTTTCTCCTCTCCCTTTTATCCCTTAGTACATAATATTAATCATGATCAAAACACACCTGGAAAATGAGAATTTTCTGTGCACTGATGTCCCTGGCTAGAGATTTAACACATTAAAAGATAAAAGGCTGAATAAACCCCAATCTTGATTTCCTCACACTTAGGTAAAACTCATTTTCAACCCCACATGTCATGCCCAAGTATTTATGTGCACGTGTATATGGAAATGTATTAATGAATATTGATTAATTCTTTTTAAAAATATTTGTTTCCCCAACAGAAACCTGCTGGGATTTTTCAGCCAGGCACTGCATAGTTCCTCTGTACTGGTACGGGGGCTTCCTCTCCGTGCAGTCCAGCATTGATGCAGCAATCATAGAAGTAAGTGTGCTCATGATGGAATTTGCTCTTCTTCCCAGAGTTCTGTGTGAACTTAAAACCCAAACTGATTAAACCAAAACTAGAGTGGAAAAAAAGAAATAAACAAAAACCCAAATGCCAAGAAAACCACCCAGCCAGCTCATTTTTCCATCCCTAAAAGTGTCCAAGGCCAAGTTGAACAGGGCTGGGAGCAACCTGGGAAAGTGGGAGGGGTCCCTGCCCATGGCGGGGGGTGGAACTTGGGGATCTTTAAGGTCCCTTCCAACCCAAACCGTTCTGGGATTGTGTGATGCTCTGATTTTCTGTGGTCATCGACTTCTCAAATAGTGTAATACAAAATTTAAATGACTGACAGATCATTTTCACTGCTCGAGGCAGTGAATGGAACCGGGATTTGACATGTTTATTGCAGCTCAATACAGAAAGATACTAAATACTGGTTATTTGCTTATAAACATAACCTCCTTATTGACAAACTGATAATTCTGATGCTTGTAACCAACCCCCTGTTTGTTCTGATGTTGGCTATTTCATTGCAAAAACGAAATGAGCGACCGATTTCCTTCCTTCAGATGAAAACCAACCACTCTGTGTGGAGGGAAATGGAGTCAATCACTGGAGTTCACCTGAAAACCGTGATGAAACCTCTGTTCAAACTGGATTACCTTTGGTTCATCATCTGTGCCATACTGAGCTACTGCCCGTACATGCACTTTTTATCAGTGAAAGTCCTCAAGGAGAAGAAGAGGCTGAAGATTCTGATGAGAGCAATGGGTCTGCAAGATATTTCCTTCTGGTAAGTCTCAGAAATGATTGTGTAATTTGCAGAGGTTATTTTGCCAAGTGTATGGAGCAGCCTGGTCTGGTGGGAGGTGGCCCTGCCCATGGCAAGAGTGGAATTAGGGGATTTTTGGAGGGGCCTAAACCATTCTGGGGGGTTCTCTTCGCTGGGGCACCTCTGTTTCCAAGCCTGTTGCTCTGAGACAGGATTTTTGTAGTTGTTTTGTTGCTCTTCTCCCTCCCAAAAGGGAGGAGGAGCCCTCCTGGTGGAGCAGGGATGTGTGCAGCACGGCTCTGGGTGTGGAGGGGTTGTTTGCCTCCAGAAAATGCATGGAACACACAGGAGAAGGGAAGAAACAACAAATTCTGGAGAAACCCCTAAATGCTGAAGCAGAGGAGGGACACAGGGTCGATCCAAACAGGCTTCCTAATCCCTCTGGGCATGAATATTTCACATCATTCGGAAAAGCACATGGATAAAAGGTCCTGCCTGCAGATTTTCCGTGTCCCTTTGCTGCCGTCATTGCATCTGCAGAGATCTGGGCATCTGCAAGACCTGAATTTGTGGATGAACTTTTTTCCTGAGCAGTAACCAAGCACTGAACAGGCTGCCCAGAGAGGGCGCGGAGTGTCCCTCGCTGGAAATATTCCAGAATATTCCAGATCCATCTGGACACATATCTGTGCCCTGTGCTCTGGGATGACCCTTTCTGAGCAGAGGCATCGACCCTCTGTGTCCCTTCCTGCGACTCTCTGATATTTGCACCTGTCCAGTTTGGAAACTGTAAATGGATGAAAATACAAAATATTCAAATTTAATCCACTGCGCCTTGTCTTGGCTGTGTCACAGCAAGTGTTGCCATGCCCAGGGACAGAAATAACGGTGCCTGTCTTTGTAGGTTATCCTGGAGCTTGCTGTACACTCTGTACGTCTCCATCACAGCCAGCCTGCTCACCTGGGTCACCCTGAGTGAAGCTTTTCATCGCAACAGATTCTTGGATGTGTATTTTTTTTATTTCTTTTACGGCGTGGCATCTGTAAGTCTGCTTTTGTACTCTTATATGGGGCACCTTTGGGGTTTTTTTTCTTTTTTTTTTTTCTGTTTCCTAATTAAAAGATCTGAAAGACTGCAGAGTTTTTAGGGCTGGGATTATATGAGAAAGTAACAAAAGTACTCTGCTGTGATTTTTTGTTATTATTTGTAGGCTTTTATACCACTCCCATTATAATTTGGGAGATTCTGACTCAAAACCAGAGTAAAGAGAGGTGCAAAAATGAGGCTGGGAGTGATTTGTCTGTCCCTATAAGCTCTGAATCCCAGAGCCGTCTGCTAAACTAAGCCTTGTACATCTTGGAGGGAACAACTGAAACCCAGCTGGGTCCCTAATTTTCCTCCTATTTTGATGTTGGTTTGTTTTTGTTGGGTTTTTTCTGTTTGTTTTTTTTAATTGCAGCAGAAATGCATCCTGGTAACTACTGGTTTTCTCTTCTGCAGATTCACTTCACTTTCCTGCTCAGCTCGTTGCTAAATCAGCCAAATATTTCCAGTTTTGTGGGATTCCTCCTCCACATCCTCTTTGGGGCGCTGGGCTTTTTGACATTGTTTGAAAAACTGCCATGGGCTTTGGAGTGGATATTAAACCTCTTCAGTCCTTTTGCCTTCACAGCTGGCCTTGCAAAGGTATGTCCATAATAAAACCAGTGCATCACAACAGCTCAGCCCCCAAATTCTGCCAGAGAACAGCAAAATCCGCAATTCGCATCGCTAGAACAACCCAGTCACCCCCCTCTGCTTTTAAAAACTTGGCTCCAAAGAAGTCTGTGCTAAATCGTGGCAAAGATGGTTGGACCCTCAACTGCATCACGAATTTTGCTGCAACAAATTTAAATCCCTCTAAAATGAGCAGTGGGATGTGGTTGGTGGACACCAAAGGCGGCAGGGAGTGTGAGGGCTGGAAGTGCTGCCTTTGCAAACAGCACGTGCATCGCTCTGTGACTTCTGCATGGTTTGAAATTCAGCTTACTGAGGCATTTCTGGTGCTTGTGGTCAGGAGAAACCCTTTGCCTCCTTAGAAACAGCGTCGTGGTCACGAGTGAATTGGGATTTTAGGGAAAATGGCTGTGATGACACAGCAGTAGCTCGCACAAAGTATTTCTGCCTGAAGGAAATGTGGCATCTGAATTGTGCCTTTTTTTTTTTCCCCTCCCCTAGATGGTAAAAATAGAAAAATACGGGCCAGCATTTACCCCGGAGTTGCATCCTTTTTCTAACCTGTACCTCTTCCTGAGCTTTGACAGTGTCTTGTATTTCCTGCTGGCCATCTACTTTGATAAGGTTTTGCCTGGTGAGTGAAAATGTGAGGGGGGAAATGCAAACTTCATTGCTTTTTCTTCTTTAATTCCCTGCTTTGTAGGGAGAAAGTTACCAAGGGGGTGGTGGGAGGAGAGAAAACTGCCACCCTGCAGTGAGGCACTGAGATCCTGCTCCGACAGCCCTGACCACTGGGGTTGGGAGGGTGTTGTAGGACTTGTGCTGATTTTTTGGGACCAGAGAGGTTGCAAATGGGGCCTTGGCTGTGATTATTCCCCACCTGCATTTGCAGATAGGGACAATTTAAATTGCAGAGTTTATCAATTCTTCCACTCGGCTGGAAGTTCACATCCTGCAGCTCCTGGCGGGAGCGGCAGCTGGGCTGGGCGTTTTTCAGATTCGACAGATGGAGGTTTTGGGGTTGACATTTCACCTTCCCTGCCTCTGTTTCAGGCAAGTACGGGGTCCCACATCCTCCTGCCTTCTTCCTGAGGCCCTGGTACTGGCTCGGGGGCAGCAGTGGGGGCGTGGGGGTGAGAGCTGGCAGCAGCCACGACCCCGTTCTCGGCTGCGACGCCGAGCCAATGCCGCCAGGCTTCGAAGGCAAGGAAGCCATCAGGTGAGGAACTCCCTTTGGCATGAAAAACACAGCTCTGCATGGATTGTTTGGCTCTAGAGAGCACAGCCACGCTGCACGGGTGAGGGTGAGGCTGGCAGCTGGCATTATGGATGAGATTAATCCAAATGTGCAAAACGGAGGGGTTGTTCAGTGTTTCATCCCACCTCAGAGCTGGATTTGAATATTTGTTGGATGTGGGGCATCCTCCAACTCCCTGCCCTGCACCTCCCTGTTCCCCTTCCCTGTTCCCTTTCCCCATCATCTTCAAGCACAGAGTGTGCTGCAGAAATTCTGCTCTGTCCATCCTTGCAGGGCTGGGTGGGCTCATGGCTGGTGCTGCCCATTTGTCGTTACCAGAAAGCAAACAGAAATCTGCCAAAATAACAGCTAGCTCATCACTCTTAATTAAATATCCACATGTAATTCCCCAGAGCCTCCTCCTTCACCCACTAAATGTTCCTCGAGTTTATCTTTGAAACCTTTTAAACAGCTATTAGAAAAGTACAGGACCTAATCCTGTTTTCAAGGTACCAAAAAATGAATTACATCAAGTGATTCCTTCCACAGGACCAGTTTGAGGAGGAGGCTGGGAAATATTCCCAAAAGTTTTCAAAGTGTATTTCGAGGCAGAGGAAACAGCCCCAAATTGTGACTCAATAAGTAATGGCTTGCTTACTTTTCTTTAGACTAAACAATATTAAAAAAATATACAAGAAGAAGAACAAGAGCACCGAAGCTTTAAAGGGTAAGGAGAGGCTTTGTGATTCTTTTATTCATTTTTCGCCAGATAAGAACCCAAACTGTTTCGAAATGTACTGGCTGTACTGAATTCTGCCTCTGGGCCTGTTAAATTATATTGTGCAATGGTTATTTCTGCTGGGGGAAATTACTGGCAAATTCCTACCAGGTCGTTATCTCCCTGTTCCCTCCAGGAAAATCACTGTTTATTATTTTTTTGCAACAGCAGAAGTCTCCTTAAAAGCTGTGTTTTTGCAGTGATGAACCACTCTAGAAATCCCCTCTCAAACCTCCTTTTCAAAATGTTAACTATTTTGGACAAACTTGGGATTTTATGGCCAGATCTGCTGTCCCTGCCTGAGCTGTGTTCTCCAAGCACTCGCCAATGCAAATATTTGACACAGTCATAATAAAGTCATGGGTTATTTGTTAAATGCCTTTGTTTAACAGGAACTTTTTAAAGCGAAAATATCAAAAATGAAAAATACAAAAATATTCTAAAAATCAATATGGCCTCGAAGGTCTATATTGAGTAGGAAAGAAACAAACAAACACAACTTGAACAACCCACAGAAAGACAAAGTATTTTTAAAAAAAGAAAATTATGTAGAAAAGTCTGGCTGCTTTGAAATAAATCCTGAAATCTCACATTTTGGAAGAGTTCTGGGCTGTTCTCTTCCTGAGGACTCTTCCTGAGCCGCACTAAAATAAAATGTTATGAACCTTGTAGAAAACTGGAGTCAAAAATCTTTAAATATCTTCAAATTCAATCAAGACATGATTCCTTACTAAGCTTAGGCCTAACTCCTGAAGAGCCAACCTGTGCTTTTGGATCTGGTTTTGCCTCTCAGCTTCTAAAGAAACGTCACTTCTGTCACCTGTGGCAACAGCTACAGGTCCAAGTCCACTTCTCACACACTTCCATCCTACTGTTGTCCTATTTTTATTCCAGGTTTGTCCTTAAATATATATGAAGGCCAGATCACTGCACTGCTGGGTCACAGTGGATCTGGGAAAACTGCCCTGTTAAATGTGCTCAGTGGGTTTTCCAAGCCTTCAGAAGGTAAGATAATGGGCCTGGAAGCTGAAGAAGAGGAGCTGTTGGTTTTTCCAAGTGTAAAGGGGGAAAGGTGCCAAAAACCTCCAAGTTTTCCTTCAGTCATTCGTGGTGGGTTGTTGTCAGTGCAGATTTCTCCTTCAACGCAAGCTCCAGGGATAATGGATCTCTCGTGTCCATCTGCATGACCTGGTGCTTTCTATGAGCTGCACACCTATAGGAAATATGTTTTTATTTTTAAGGGAGGGTTTTGGTGCTCTGAAATATTTTTGAAAAGTATAAAATCTTTGGGCTGTCCAGTTATTTTGCTTTTTTTTTTTTTTTTTTTAATTTTTAATTTAGCACTAGAGAAACATCCATGGTGCTGGAATTAATGTCAAATGTTTAATTTGCTGCCCTGTGCAGGTTCTGCCATGATCTACAACTACAATGCTTCTGAAATATGGAATATGGAAGGCATGCAGGAAAGGGTTGGGATTTGCCCCCAGAATAATTTGCATTTTGAAGCCTTAACGGTGAAGGAAAACCTGAGAATTTTTGCTCACATCAAGGGGATTCAGTGGAAGGAAGTAGATGAAGAGGTTGGTATGTGCTTCACAGCCACTGACTTGTCTTTTGTGGCATCTTGGGCACATTGTGCTTTATTTATAAAAGATGATCACCTGCATCTTGTTCTGTGGAAATGAGAACAAACCTAATTTAATGGCAAAGTAGTTTTCCAGTTCTTTCTTATCCTCATGGCATGAGTTAGAACTCAGATTTGTCTTATTTTTCTCCAAGCAAAGCTATCAAGAATAGGTAAGTTTGAAATCTCAAAGTTGTAACGTTTGCAGCCTTTTAGGACTTCAAATGTGCACGTTTGGAAATGCGACTCTTGTCTTCATGTGTTCCCAAGGTGCAGAAAGTTCTCATCATGCTGGATCTCACCGACGCTCAGAATGTTTGTGCTGATGCCCTGAGTGGGGGACAAAAACGAAAACTGTCTCTTGGAATTGCAATTTTAGGGAATCCCCAGGTAGGAACCGGTGGTTATGCGCACACAACAGGTATTGTTTAGGGGCACAGCTTTGCATTTTGGCACAGAGGCTGTTGTGGTTTTCCTCTGCCGTTCCAGGCTACTAATTCCATTATTGGAAGGACTGGGGAATCTGGTTCGATCAGAGCCGTATTTTTAATTAGAAGGGTGGTAATATTGCAACAGGAGGAAGAGCAGTAAAAAAGAGTGACACTTGAGGATGTGTTCTCTTCTTTGAGTGAGATCACCAAAAAGCACCAAACAAAGCGATGCAAGCATGGAGCTGAACACACGTGGGGCATGGGGGGGCTCTGATGCTGTTGGCCTTTGCAGGTGTTGCTGCTGGACGAGCCCACGGCGGGGCTGGATCCCTGCTCCAGGCACCACGTCTGGAGCATGCTGCGGGAGCGCCGCGCCGGGCGCGTCACGCTCTTCACCACCCAGTCCATGGAGGAGGCCGATGCCCAGGCTGGTGAGTCCAGGCTGGCACCTTGGGGGGGTGTAAACCAGGTGTCTTGGTTTGGCAGGACAGGTGTCTGCCAGGGAAAGCTGGAGTTTCCCTTGGAATGGAGAATGTAAACCACCCCCCCCCCTTCCAAATTAGTATAATTTTGCAATTAATGGCTTTTCAGGCAAAGGTTTGGGAATAGGAATGACAGTTCTTTACTAGAAATATTAAGAATACAAATGTAGTCGTGGAAAAAACAAGTAAACGAAACAAACAGAAAATCCTAGAAACCCTGACAGAGTCAGAAATACAACCTGATGCCCTGTTGGCCAGGGTGTTGGAAGCTGTCCAAAGTCAGCCCTTCTGGAGTAGCAGATGTAGTTCTTTTGGAGTAGAAATGGTCACGTAGAAAAAGGGTCCAGTAATGGTGAGATGGGTCCAGTCTTCCTTTGGGAATCCAGTGGAAAACCAGTGTCTAGTATCCCTATGTCTCAGTTTTTATCTAGGTAGGAATGGTTTGGCTCCTCCCACTGGGTGGAGCATCTCACAATGGGATGATGTAATGTGTCATGTCATTGGTGAGCCTTAATGGCCCATTACCAAAAGATATCCCCCGGGGGGGTGGAAAGAGATAAGGAACCATCCCCCTCCTGGCTTTAACAGCTGGCCCATTATCAGAAGGGCAGCCGCTCCCCTTCCCCCTGGAGTTACAAGGGATAAGGAAAACACCTTCCCAACTCCATCAGATGGAATAGAATAAACATTTTTTGGTTACACAACCCAAGACAGAGGGGTTTCCAGGGCACAGCCCACCTGTGGGTCACACTGGGGCACAGCTGGTGCTCGCTGGACATGTTCTGTCTGAGAGGGACCACCCAAGCTGAGCTGGGCAAAGGCTAAGACTGGGCTGATGTGTCCCTCCAAGGCTTTGCTCATGCTCCTCTCCAGGACAAAGCAGTGTTCTTCAGGATAAAGCACTTCCACATTCTCTGGAATTGCCTCTATGTCAGTAAAGCTCAGTATTTTAATATATTTAACCCAGTAATTCTCGGTATTTTAATTAGATTTAATCCAGCATTTTCCTGGATTTCATTTGCCACTGTTCCTGTGTTTCTGTTATTCCAGTGCTGCGTGGGAAATTCTCCACAAACCCACAGAAATGTAGAACTAAAGGAATTAACCATGATGTTGAGGAGAAAGGCGTCGGTTTAGAAATAATAGAAAAAAAACCCCTTCAGGACTGGCCTGGTTTTCTCCTCTCAATTTATTATTAAAATGTGTGCTGAGTTCAGAAGGAACAGACTGAGGTCAGTCTGCTGCGCTCTTGTAAATCGCCCTAAATCCTTTGTGTTCCCTCCTCCTTAGATCGGAAAGCTTTCCTCTCCTGTGGGAGATTACAGACTGTTGGCTCATCTCTCTACTTGAAGAGAAAGTGGGGAATTGGCTATCACTTAAGGTAAAACCTTCTGTTCTGTGAAAAGCTTCCCGTTCTCATGAGCATTTTCTTGTAGAATCTGTGTTTTTGTAGTGTTTATATAGACAGTAATAGAAATCCTGACAATTCATTTTAGAAGACCTTTAAGGCTGCCAAAATTTCCCTGCTTTGGACACCAAGCTGCCTTGCTTTGGAACCCAACCCTGAAAGCTCTGAGCAGGCAGCTAAAATGACTTTACAACCTCCTCTGCAGCTGAGAGGGGACCACAGTGAGGTGATCTGTGGTGCCAGAGTGATGCACAATGGCTTTGATGCAGAGTTGTTTTTCTTAGGAGTTTGATTCCTGAGTTCTTGGTTTAGCAGCATTGTCCAGGATTGTAATTCTTAACCTCAATAGTTTTGTGCATGCATGGCAAAAACAGGGGCACTGCAGATGGCTGCAAAAATTCCCTCTGAAGTTCTGCCCAGTTTTGGGGGTTTCCCTATGGAAGAATCACCACTGGCTCTGTACTCCAACCAGATGATGCACACTTTTATTTTTTTTGTATTTAACATTATAACAATGGGTTTTGGGGGTTTTTTTTGTTTTGTTTTGTTTTTTTAACAGGATGCACATAAATGACCTGTGTGACCCAGAGCTTGTGTCATCCATGGTCAGGCAATACATCCCTAATGCTGTGCTTAAGGGACAGAAGAGGAACGAGCTGTGTTTTAGGCTGCCTCTGGAAAACACTGACAGCTTCCCAGGTAAGGAACCTGTCCCTGTGCCAGGGTTTTAAAGGGAAACCTGTGAAGTTCCTGTGAAGGAAATAATTATATCCCTAGGTCTATAATGTGTGGTATTAGGAAGCTGCATAAATATCCGCTTTACAGAAAGCCTTCAGTGCACCTGCTACTATTAATAACAAAGACGAAAAGAAAAAGAAAATCCACCAACTAATCTACACACTAAAATCCACTGACCCTCTTCTGTTTTCAGGATAGCCTGTGAAAATCAAAACCATTGAATTTGCCACTAGTTACCTCTAAAAAACACAATAAATTTGTGACTTTCAAAAATAAATCTTTCAATAAATTTTGACTTTCAGGTTATGGGGATTAATGATGTCAATGCTGGCACATCCAGTGCTGTTTGGCTGAGCTTGTGCTCAGCACCAGGCATGGTGCCTGGGCTGAGTCTGGCTGTTCCTTTCTTGCAGATCTGTTCAGCCACCTCGAGAGCAGCCTCTTGCAGGGGGTTGTGAATTACGAGGTGACCAGGACAACCCTGGAAGATGTTTTCCTGAAGCTGCAGGGTGAGGAAGCCATTGATCCAGAAGGTAAAGCACTGACTCCCTTTTGCAAGCGTGGCATCCCTAAAGTTCCATCTAAATGTGTGTTTTAATTGAATATCTAATAAATTTCTGCTAAATGTGGCTGTTGATAGGCCTAAAGTGGCACTTGTATCCCACTTGCCTTCAGTGAGAAATATCATCTTGGAGAAGCCCAAATGATTCCGTCTTGGCTTCCCAAAGGCTTTCAAGCACAGGAATTAAGGCTTGTGTTGGAAGGGTATTTACCTTTGAAGGGTCGTACAGCCCAGATCAGGAGGTGGGAAGGGATAAAGTTTGCAGAAGGCGCTTCTCAAGGCCCAGTGAAGATCTTGGATGTGTTTCCACCCCAGCCACTCTGAATTCACTGATAAAAATTCTATTCTGGATGAATTCTGGCCCCTTTTTTCTGGCCTTCTTAATTTTCTCTCTCTAAAAAAAAAAAAAAAAAAAAAAAAAGGAAAAAGAAAAAAATCAAAGCATTCCTCTGTTCAGAGCAGAAGACCCTTGATGATTGTTTGGGATTAGAAGGTGTCCTTTGAGGGCTCTTTGTGGGTGATGGCATTTCTCTTTGTGAACACGCAGGAGATGGAGACCTCGAGGAGAGGGACCTGAACTTCCCAGGGTTCTCCAAGCAGGGGCTCCTGGCCATGAGTGGGATGATGCTCTGGAGGCAGCAAGTGTGTGCTGTGCTGAGAATTCGCCTGCTGAGGCTGAAGCACGAAGGAAAATTCCTCAGGGGAGTGTAAGTACAGAAGCTCCCACCTACCCCGCAGCCCTGGAGTGGCTGAGGGAAGGCTTAAATACTGCTGGAGACATTTGGAAGCAGAGAATTAGGTGGGAAACGTTTCAAAGCTGCAAAAATAGGGACAGTCTGGATTTGCTTAAGTTTTAAATTTCCCCATAAATCACACAATTACTTACTGGTGGATTTCCCCTGGCCTCACTTATGCTCTGTTTTTCCATCTAGATTGCTGCTATTTGGAACATTTATCCTTCCACCCCTGATGGTTTTAACGCTGTTTTATCTGTGGCATGACTCCAGCAGCTGGGAAATCACATCTAGCCAGTATTTTCTTCCCACAAAAGAGAAAATTCAAAATAGGTCTACAAACCTCCTCATCTTCAATGACACAGGTGAGGAAAAACATGTGAGGCTGACTCACTTTCTGCATCAGTGTGAATTTCATTATATTTGACAGAGCAACCTTGAAAATGCCGCAAAAATATAAAGCAATGTGCATTGAGAGCTGTTTTCTTTTGAGCAAAAGCAAATGCAGTTCTAGTGATCATCTGGATGATACGCAAAAGAGTAATGAACCAGGCAGGTTTAAAAAAAAAGCAATAAATTAACTAAGTTTGAAATATATATTTTGTTTAACGAGTTTAAATAAATAGAATATATATAGGAAATATGTGTTTGCTTAATTTCTCAATATTTGGGGTTTTTAACATACCTCTGTTTTGCAAGTAGGAACTTATTTATATGAAACTGTTTCTATTTAAAGGAAAAAAAAAACTCTCTAATGACTCCAGTTTCTGTCCTTGACTTGATTTCAGGATCAGAAATTGAGGATTTCATTGCTGCTTTGAAGGCTCAAAACATAACCCCAGAAATAACTCCGGAGAAAAACATCACAAGCCTTCCAGATTACAATGGAGCTATAAAAATATCCCTGGAAGGCAAGGTGAGGGATATTTTTTTCCCTTCTTTCATCCTGTACATCAACAGGATTTTCTAAGAAGTATTTAAATGGGAGAAATAAACACGCCAGAAAAGGGAGAATATTTTTTTTTTGGCGTAAAAAGCACTTTCAGTAGTGCTGCTCACGCCTCTCAGGGACATGAAGGCCTTTTGTTTTGATACCTTCAGAGCCGCCAGTTCACGGTCATGTGCAGCCCAGAGCCCATCAACTGCTTCCCTGTGCTGGTGAACATCCTCAGCAACACCTTCCTGAGGCTCCTCAACTCCACCGGGCGCCTCCGCCTCTGGAGCCAGCTCTTCTACACGGTGAGGGCCCTGCCCTAACCGCTGGGCCAGAATTTATGGGATAGCTGGAGGGGTGAGGGCTGCACGGCTTGGAAACCTGGCCGGGAGAGCAGGTTCCAAGGGTTGGGGGCAGTGGTCACACTGCTGGTGGTCCCACTGCTCTTCTACAAGGTGAGGGTCCTGCCCTGCTGGGTCAGAATTTATGGCACAGCTGGAGGGGTGTGTAGGCCTGGTGCCATGCCTGAGGTGTTTTGGTTTTCTGAAATTCTCTTCCCAGGGAATCTTCTGTAAACAGGAGGAATGTTTTTGTAACCGTACCTATGTTACTCATTCCTTTTCCTAGGGGGGACTTCTTCTGGATGTCCCTCTGGTCTGACCAATGTGATTGAAGAGGTTTTGCCTTTGTTTCACCAAACAGATTGGTCTGTGTGAAATAGTATAAAAGGGAGACACATCCCAAAAACAGAGGAGTCATTTTCAGCCTTCTGAAACTCGGAGTCTGTGTCGTTGTGGTGTAAAACAGCATCAGGGGTGAGCTGTGCACAGCTTGGAAGCCTGGCTGGGAGAGCAGGTTCCAAGGGTTGAGGGCAGGGGTCCCACTGCTGGTGGTTCCTGGAGGTCTTCAATGATGATTTTTCCAGCAGCGTCCAAGGGTTCTGTGGGATTTTGGTAGTGTATTTAAGTTTGTGCCGTTTGCAGAGAATTGGGGTTGTTCTTGGGAAAGAGAAGTTTCAGGCTGACCTAACTGTGGCCTTCCCGTCCTTGATGGAAAGATGGGGAGAGGCTGTTTACAAGTGCCTAGAGCGACAGGACAAATGGCTTCCCACTGAGCCAAATTGGTTTACATCGGATATTAGGAAGGAATTGTTCCCTGGAAGGATGGGCAGGCCCTGGCACAGGTGCCCAGAGAAGTTGTGGCTGCCCCTGGATCCCTGGCAGTGTCCCAGGTCAGGTTGGACATTGGGGCTTGGAGTGCCCTGGGACAGTGGCAGGGGTCCCTGCCCATGGCAGGGGGTGGAATGGGATGGGCTTTAAGGTCCTGTCCCACCAGATCATGCTGATGAATATGGTGGGAATACAACAGTGACCTTTGCAAACCCCTCAGCAACAAAAAGTTGGTCTCCCTCCTCAACAATTTACAGGAATCCAAATTCTTTCTGCAAATTCTAGGATGCTAAATGTCATTATTTTGTTCTTTTTGCCTTGTTTTCTGTTCTTAAATACAACTGACTTACCATTTAATGCTCTTGCTCACTTCAACCATCTCATGAGCATCGAGCCAGCACCAGATTTTCCCTGGGCAGCATTGTTTGTGGATGACTGAATTTCTCCCCACAGGGAGAAAACGGAGAGCTAAAGAACTACATTTTCTTCGGCTTATTCACCTACCTGCTGGTTTTGGCTGCTGGCTTGCCTCCTCTCTTTGCCATGAGCAATGTGGAGGATTACAAGGTAAAGAGCACGAGCTGCAGGTGGTTGTACACAGGGAGTGAATGAGATGCAAAGTGTCTGCAGGGCACCAGTGGGGAGGCCCTGGCACAGGGTGCCCAGAGAAGCTGTGGCTGCCCCTGGATCCCTGGAAGTGTCCCAGGCCAGGTTGGACACTGGGGCTTGGGACACCCTGGGATAGGGGAAGGTGTCCCTGCTTGTGGAGCTGGATGGTCTTAAAGTCCCTTCCAACCCAAATCATTCTGTGATTCTGTGTTTTCTAGGTAGGATGACAGAAGAAATCAGTCAGATTAGCACCAACGTGCCCTTCTCTGCATCCCAGGAAGCCAGCTGGGGCTCACAGTAATTTGGATGTTAAAAAAGCTTTTGAGATCGGCACGATCTAATTTTTTTTTCCTTTTAGGAATTACATGGTTTTAAACAATGGTTGAGCTAAGAATTGGAAGTGCTCGGAAAGGAGAGGAAGGGAGGAGGAGCAAGGGAACAGAGAAGGAGCAGGAATGATATCTCAGGTTTCCCTTTTCTCGTTTTTGTCGCTTTTGCAGCTCCGGGCTCGCTCCCAGCTGCGGCTGGCAGGGCTCTTCCCCTCAGCCTACTGGTGTGGGCAGGCTCTGGTGGACATCCCCCTCTTCTGGAGCCTGATGTGCCTCATGTTCGGGCTCCTGGTGCTCTTCACCCGCATCTGCCCCTTGGAGGCCAAGGCTGTGCTGACCCTGGTGAGCTCTGGGCCATTTCCGAGCAGGATTTGGCTTTAAAGAGTTTATTTGCAATGGGCTGCTCTGGGCAGGTTTTCATACACCCACAGACCTCCTTGTCACTGATGTCTCTCTCTCTCTTTCCAGCTCATTTGCATCTTTGGTTATGGGATATCTCTTGTCCTCTTTGTTTATTTAATGGCCTTCGTGTTTCGCATGGGGCGAAGGAATCGTTACATTTGGTCTTTAACCTTCATTTTGGTAAGTGAGCAGCATCTTCACTTTGAAATGTTTGATTTGCACACCTTGCCACTTGGGGCTTTGTTTCAAATTTACATCATTAAATTTCAATTTGTATCAATATTCAGCAGAATAACCTGAATCGCTGACAAATATCCTGGGTTTTTAGCAACAATACATTAATACTGGAAATAGTTCTCCTGCTTTGTTCCAGGTGAATTATGCTGCTTTTATGAACAGTGACCTTCATGAAGCACTTTACTACTTCTGTATGCTGATCCCTGTGTTTCCACCTGTGGGCTGGATCATGTTCTCTGGACTAGTAAGAAAAAAACACATCCTACTAAATTCAATAATTATCCTCATGGTTTGCAAACTGGCAAAGCAAGAGGCACTTCCCAAATTCCCAGTCAAAAAGAGAGAGTGGGAAAAGAAAACAGGAAAAGAGAAGTTCCAGGCTGTTGAGTGAGAGAAGAGGCCAAGATTTGTCCCGTTAATCCTTTGTTTCTTTGGGATATTTTTGGTTTGTTCAGTCACTAAGAGCTGATACAGTGGCTGTATTTTGGCAGCAAGGCTGGCATGGGAGGGGAAAGTGGTGGAGTGGGAAAAACAGGAAGGAGGAGGTGAGCTGGGAGGAGGCCAAAGGATGGGAAGAGACAAGCAATGATAGAAAATGTCAACTTAACCTGACTGATTTGAGGCCTCTGAATTACTGTAGGCAAGGAACCAAAACCCTTTGAGGCGGTGAGAACCAAAGCAAAAAAGGCAGATCAAGGCTGCTTTATCCCACCCTGAAGAAAATCTGAACACCCCCACATGCCACACTTGCTTTGACCCTGCCCTGAGACCACCGTGCTGAGGAATTTTCTAATTGACTGATCTCCTTTTCTTCCAGAATTTCCTCATGTATAACGATTACACAATTTTCGAGACGTGGAATTACATCTACATGCCTGTCTTTGCAGTAAGGAGGGACTTGGAGATGGTTGCTTGGGCAGGGATGACTGTCACTGATGCAGTGGGCTTGCACTGGGATTGTAAACTCTCCCCATAAAGAAAGGATGGGTTTTTGTAGTCACAATTTCCCATTAAGTGTTGGCAGGGGAGGCAAATTCCAAGTAATCCTGGGCTCATGCCTCATGTGGCCCTTGGATGCTGCAAAAATGGGGCAGGGGGTTAAGTGGAGCTCATGTGGAAGGCTGAGATATCATTAATAAACTGATCATCCCAATGCTGCTTCTACAAAAGGATGAGATAATCTCCCATCCCATAGGATGTCTGTGGGGGTGCAGGTGGATTATCTGGGCTAGAGCTGCTGTAAGAAATCAAGGCTTTTGCAGATAATCTGCATATCAGAGAGGAATGTCTGCAAAGCATCAATTTAGCTCCTTCCCCTTGCAGACCTTTTCAACAGCTGAAATTAATGAGATAGGTTACTGCATCCCTTTATAATTAAAATTAACAGTGTGTGTTGTTGCCTTGTCTCCATACAAACCTCATTAATGTCTGGTTTTCAGCCGTACATCCACTGTGTGATTTTGGCTTTCCTCCTGCGCTGTTTGGAGATGAGATATGGAGAAGCTGTCCCTGGATTTGATCCCGTCTTCAGGTGTGTCCCAGGGATTCCTTGTGATAATCCCAGTAATCCCAGTTTGCAGGGTGGTCTTGGAGCTGCACAGCCAGGCAAGACCCTGACAGCAGGAGGGAAAAACATGATATGTGAAAAATGTTTTCTAACGTGTGGATAAAGCTAGTATTTTTAATTTTTTTCTATGTCCTTGAGAGGATAAAAATTGTGATTTAACCTTTTTTTTTTAAGGTTCATAGCTGAGATTTCCGGACATTTCCCTACAGGGGGCTAAATTATAGTTCCAAATTGAAACAAAAAATTTACCTCCTTTTTAAAGGTGTCAGTATTACTCCAAATAGGATGGAGACTTTCCCTAAATCTTCACCAGGTCGAGGTTGTCTAAGTGCTCTCTGCTTAATTGTCACCAGCAACAAGTGGTCAACCACCTCAGTCACGTGGGAGAAGACTTATAAAAAGTATTTCATTCTCAAACATTACCAAGACTTATAAAAAGGATTTAATTACCAAACACATTGGGAGTTAAATGCCCAAATTGGTTTTCAAACCTGCCACTTGTATTTTAATTCTCCTTGAACGGAGGATTGGCATGTGTGGAGCAGGGAACCAGGCAATAATTACAGATGAAGGAAAAGCTAAAACTGGCCTTCATTTTCTCAGCCATGCTGGTAAAGTTTAGCTTTTCCTCCCCAGGAATAAATACTTGAGCAGACACTGTCTGTGGAACAGCTCAGTGATCCTTGTGTGTCCCTTCCAGCTCCGTGAGCTCCCCGAGGGCACATAAATTTTGGGTTTTGTTGGCACCGCCCTGGGAAAAAAAAAAAACTTATAAACACAAACCTTTTTGAGAGTGATTCCCAGTGAAAGCATCTCTCCTCCTCCACTGGCAGGATCCAGCAGAGGAGAGTGGTCACCCAGCAGAACAAGGACCACCCCGGAGAGGAGCCCCCCGAGGTGCAGGTGGAGAGGGACAGGGCACGGAGCGCCATGGCCTCGCTGCAGCACGAGGAGGTGAATCCAGACCCAGCCCTCCTCTGCACGGTTTGGCTTCTCATTGCCCATCATTTCCCTTCTCTCATCTGTCTCTGCTTTCTTAGCTCATGCACTCAGATCTCCTGATGTGATCTCACCATCCAGCCCACAGTCACCCTGGCACCACACGGGCTTTAGCTAGCACCATTAGTTTTATTCCCATTCTGCATATTTTCCTTTTTTTTTTTTTTTTCCCTGTTTCATGGCTTTTTAATTTAGAAATTTTCTCTTTTTCAAAGTCCTGCTTAATGGTGAGAACAGACCAGCTGTCTCATGGGGTGGGAGGAGAATTTTTATTTCCCTCTCTGTCTCTTCACAGGACTTGGTTGTTGTCAACAGTTTGCGCAAGGAATACGAAGTCAGGACAGCCACTTCCATCTTTAAGAAAAAGAAGAAACTTGCTGTCAAAAACCTCTCTTTTGGTGTTAAAAAAGGTTCAAGTACTTTGCTGCACTCCCTATAATATAGATGACTAAAATCTAAAGGGAAGGTCTCATTTGGAGGCAGTACTTTTGTTAGAGTCTTACTGTGGGCATTGAGACCTGATGCTCAGGTCTCCTGCATTCAAAGTTTTAATTTATGGGGATAAAACAACCCTTTCTCCTACTGTACTTTTAAATATTACATAGAATACCGGGGAGAAATCGCATTACCAATAAATATTCTTAACAGTTGTTGCATATTTGTTCCAGGAGAAGTCTTAGGTCTGTTAGGACCCAACGGAGCTGGGAAAAGCACAACTCTAAACATGATTTCTGGAGGTGTAGCAGTGACTGCTGGGGAGGTAGGTGGCTCCTTGGAGCAGCTGCAGAGATGACCTTGATGCCTTTAAAAATTAAGGATGTGATAAGGCAAGCCAGAATATCTCCCTACAGTCAGGGGATTTGTGGGTGTTTACGTACAATTTATGTGTCCTGGATATTTACAGAGCTGAGAAAAAAGCATTGATTTATGCCAGACATAAATTCTAGTGTTCATCAAAGTCAGTGCTACAGATTTAAGAGTTTGAGCGACAGGAAATCTTCAGCTGCTGTTGGAAGCCCATTGTGAAATGTCACAAGCCCTGTAAGAATTTGTGACATCTAAAAAAAACCCAAAAATAACACTCTCCATAAACAGCCTTGCAAAACCAGGAAATTGAAAACGAATGTGAGCAGTGTTGGGCCAGTAATAATCCATCACATAATTACGTGCAGAATGATTAATGGCATGTGCTGAGGGAGGGGAAATGCCATTGCTCTTACAGATTTGGGACTGAAGGTTGGAAATACAAAAGTGTTACTAGGAAAAGTTACTAGGCTGATGTTGGCAATATTACCCAGAGTGAAAAGGCAGATGGAGCAGGATCACCCTGCTCATGGAGTGACCACTCACAAGTGGCTGCTGACCACACAAGTGCTTGGCTTGGCCAGTTGGATGGGGCTTGGGGCAACCTGGGCTGGTGGGAGATGTTCGTGTCCATGGCAGGTGTGGGACAGGATGAGCTCTGTCTTGGTTTGGAAAGACAGGTGTCTGCCAGGGAAAGTTGGAGTTTCCCTTGGAATGGAGAAAAGTAAACCACCCCCCCCCCTTCCAAATTATTATAATTTTGCAATTAAGGGGGCTTTCAGGGAAAGATATGGGAATAGGAATAACAGTTCTTTACTAGGAATATTTTAAAAATACAAATGTAGTAGTACAAAAGACAAGCAAACAAACAAACAAAAAAAATTCCTAGAAACCCTGACAGAGTCAGAACACAGCCTGACCCCCTGTTGGTCAGGGTGTTGGTGTCAGCCCAATCCAGTCCTCCTGCAGTGGCAGATGTGGTTCTGTTGGAGCAGAGATGATCCAGGAGAAGGGTCCAGTGGTGCTGGGATGGGTCCATATTCCTCTGGGAATCCAGTGCACACAGGCTGTGCTGGTGTTCTGAATGCCAGGTTCGATCCAGGTGGGAATGCTGGGCTCCTCCCCCTGGGTGGAGCATCTCCCCATGGGATGATGGGATTGTATCCGCCCTGCAGTGAGCCTGGATGGCCCATGGACAGCAGATATCCCCTGGAGGGAGGATGGAAGGGATGAAGAACACTGCTCCTGGTGGTTTGAACAGCTGCCCATTAACAAAAGGAACCCGCCCCCTCCCCAGCCTGTTTCGGCAGAAAATGGAAAATAGAATAGACATTTTTGGTTACATTTTGCAAACCCAAGACAAGCTCCAAGATACCTCCAGCCCAAACCAGGCTGTGACTGTGTGACCCCACAACCACAGGGCTGTGTGTCTGTGCAGGTGCTGCTCAGGGGCCGGGATGAAGCCCCCCCGTGCCCAGGGGCCCTGGGCTGGTGCCCACAGCTGGACCCACTCTGGCCACACCTGACAGTGCTGCAGCACCTGGAGGCCTTCGCTGCCGTCAGAGGGATGAGAGAAGAAGATGCTGCTCTTGCCATCAGCTGGTAGGAAGCCAAATGCTCCCATCTGTTGGTTTTCCCTCTTTCCAGAGGCAGGGAGTCTTCCAGCCCAGTCTATGGTTTTGTAGGGTGGGGAAAGGGTTTCTCTGTTAACAAAACTGGCTTGTGTGGTTAAGAGACGACATCTTCAATGCCTCTCACCTTAGAGAGGTGATGACATCTGCTATTTTATACTGTTCTCAGTCCCTTGCCAATGAAGGTTGTAGCCCAAGTTTACCTGGAAAAATTCAGGAAAAAAATCAGACTTGTCCCAGTTCATGGCCAGTTGCATGAGTAACTCACTTCTCTCATTAGCTGTGTTTCCTGCCTTGAATTTCTGCAAAAATTCCTCAATTTACCATCCAGGTTAGGAGCAGAGTCACCAAGTTACCCAAGGTGACCTGAGCATGTCAGTGTCTGTTTCCTCAGCACCCCTGACCACAGGGGTTGCACACCAAGATGGTCATCTGGGGCTTTTCCCTTTCCATTCCCCACAGCCTAGGAAGGGCCTTGGATCTCCTGAAGCATTTCAAGACCCCAGCAAGAAGTTTATCTGCTGGAGAAGCCAGAAAGGTAAGTTTTGGGTTTGTCTTCACTACTTAACCAAACCTTGCTCGCTCTTTCTTGGATGTGGTGCAGAGGAAACCTTCAGCTAAGTGGATTCCTGGCATCATTCATTTTCATCAATACCTTTTGAATCCAGCCTGGCAGGATTCCCTCCCTCCTCCTCACCCTCCTTTCCCACCCTCCTGCACCGTGTGTTTAATAAGTGCTAACCACAAATTGGATTTACAATCACCTCTTCACGCCCCACCACCTACATCCGCCTGTAAATGGGATGGAAAACCACCTTCACATCTTTGGCAGGCTCAGGAGTTCTGGGGGAATCTGATTTTGAGAGATTAAAATGTTAACTGAGAACACCTGAAGTGGAATTTTTTTTTTTTTAATCCCTGTCCCTCTTTTACTTTGGAATCAAGAGCTTCAGCTTTGAAAAATTCACAGAGATTAAGGTGCACCAGCTTTGCAGGTAAATAAAGGAGCCCTGACCTCATGTTGTTCCCATTCCAGCTGTCATTTGCTCTGAGCATCCTGGGAGACCCAACAGTGATGCTTTGGGATGAGCCCTCGGTGAGCATGGATCCCAAAGGGCAGCGCCGCATGTGGTGAGCAGCCCTGGCCTGGCAGGAATGGGAATCTGGGACAGGTTTAATGGGAGGGGCCCCACTCTCCCCACCCTCCCCACTGTAGGAACTCCTGGGCAGGCAGAGGTTCTGTCTTTTCCCTTTTTCCTAATGCCCAGGGGATGGGGAGAACTTGCTGAGCTCCTCACTCAGCTGGCAGCAAGCCCCGGTAATATTATGGTCATTAATGCGCCCCAAAAAATCTCAGTAGACACCAGCTGAACTCATGCAGTTGGTACAAAAGACACAAATTTCTGTTTTCTTCTGAGCAAGAGAAAAAACTGCAGGCAGTCCTCCCTTTAGTCATTCAGCACTGGTGTTTGTTTCAGCTTTTCATCACCAGTTTACACCATCAGTGTAAAATTTGGAGGGATGCTGACATGACAGATTACAACATAGCAGTGGCATCCAGGTCATCTTTAATTGAGCAAACTGAAGTCCTTTAAATAGTTATCTGCTTTTTAATAACTTTTAAAAGCTGTTTCTAGGTAGGGAGATGTTGGAGCCCTGGGCACTGAGAATTCCAGACTTTCTGTGCTGACAGGCACTGACCCCCAGGCAAACACTGCATTGACCTGAGGCCGTCGAAAAGGCTCCCAAAATTGAGTGACAGCACTGGGATTGTGGGTTGGGGCTTGAATAAAAGTGTGTGATATCACAGGATGGAAAATATAGAGTTTAAGGTTTTAGAATATAGTAATATATATATAAAGCAAGATGGAGGATTTAGGGCATAGGTAAAGTCCTTCTTTTTCACCTTCTCCTTCATGGCTCTGGGTGGGATTTTGTATTTGGGTAGAAAATCCCACATTGTGGGCCATGGGTGGTTGGTTATTGGGTTAAAAGTAAAAATAATTTAGGTGTCATTTCTTAAGTTTATCCTTAAAAGGCCTTGGAGAGAGAGAGAGAGGCCATTTTTCCCCTTGTTAGCCAGAAGTGCTGTAGAACTCACAGTTTGTGAGACTGTAATTGAGATAAGAATTAATAAACATCTGAGTCCGAAGAAGAAACATCATCTGGTGCATTTAATCCCAACTGTGGCAGGAAAAAGAAGATAAAAGCTACAGGGAAACATAGGCCAGGAGATTATCTGTGGCCATTCCCAGGAAGTGACTGTGATCCCTGTGTTCCCAGGAAGGTGATCCAGGCCTCCATGAGGAGCAAGGAGAGGGCGGCCATCCTCTGCACGCAGTCCCTGGAGGAGGCGGCGGCGATGTGTGACCGCGTGGCCATCCTGGTGTCTGGCCGGCTCCGGTGGGCACTGCCAGCAGGGGGTTTACTCTGGGGGGCTGTTGGGCTTAGTTTGGGGTTTTTTAATTTGTAATCTAATGGAAAATACTGGTTTGGATGCGTTTGGTTTGGTTTTGTGTGTGCTACAATCAGTTCTGTGAGGAGGTAACGCAGTATAACGAGCTGATGGATAAGGGGATGTACAGCTACTCCTCTGTTCCCTCAAACTGATGCCTTGGAAGGCTGACCTGAAACAGAGACTGGACAGAGCTAGAATAAAGTAGAGATTTATTGAAAGGCTTTTAAGGATACACCTTGGGCAGGACAAGAACCTGGCAAAGACTGCACCCAGGGTGGACCAAGAATAGTCACCAAAATGGCTGACCGGTCACGAGGTCTGACACTTGGATAAGTTTTGGTCCATTTGCATCTTGGGATTGAATTATCCAATTCCCAGCTTCAGGCTGTGAAACTGGAATTCCTGTTCCTCCCTCCAGCCACCCTTGTTTGTGCTTTTGGGCCTGAAAGTTGTCCTTGGTCTCCAGCAGGAAAAGGATTTGTTTTGTCTCCCTACTCTGTGAAAAGCTGAGTGACACTGACTGTGAGCTCAGAACTGCACCCCTGGGCAGCACAGAACCTGCAAATGTGAAAGCTAAAGCTTAAGGCATCAAAGCCATTGGTTTCTTTGCTGTTTATGGTGGTTTGAGCAATGTTTTGCCCCCTCTGCAGGTACATCGGTTCCCTTGAGGACCTCAAAAGTAAGTTTGGCACAAGTTACCACCTAGAGCTCAAAATGACAGACGTGGGGCACAGCGATGCTCTCCACAGAGAAATCCTGAACCTCTTCCCCCACGCAGCTCGGCAGGAAAGGTCAGTGTCCATGGGCTGCCCCCAGCCTGGGCCTGGGCTGGGCTGATCTTTTCCTCCTACTGACCTTGCTCAGTGATTTACCTGGAGCACAGTTGTCCTACAAACCCGCCCCAAACTGCAATGCTGAGTCAGGAGATGAAGAATTCGATTTTTTTATTACTTTTTCAGAACTTCTTCCTTGCTGACCTATAAGATTCCAGTGGCAGATGCACTACCTCTGTCCAGGTCTTTCTCCAAGCTAGAAGCAGGTAAAAGGAGGCAATCAGTTAAATAAGGAAATCACTTTCAAGTTGTTTATGGGGATTTGGTTTTTAAGGATGATTTCTCCATCCCTCCGCAGCTAAACGGAACTTCAAGCTGGAGGAATACAGCTTGTCACTGAACACTTTGCACCAGGTAGGCTGATGCAGGAGCTCCATGTTGGGAACTGCCTGTGGAAAAGGGAAAAATAACCTGTGACCAGCTCAAATACAGCCAGTCCATGGCAATGATGGGGTGTTTTCCATTGTGTCCCGTTGCAGGTGTTTGTAGACCTCACCAGGGATGCAGAGGAGCACGACCTGGAGGTGGCATCCAACGGGGCTGTGGAGCAGAGACCCCTTCACCCCTGAGTCTTGGAGCCACAGTGGGAAATATTCCATGTATTTCATCAGTGTTACTGGATTTCATCAGTCACTGAATTTCATCAGTGTCACCGATAGCTGTGATCAGCTGCAGCCCCAGCACTCGGTCACCCACGTCACAACACACGCAGCCCTGCAGGTGTTCTGCCTCACAGAGGAAAAAAAGAGTTATTATTTTAATAAATAAAGCCTTTATCCTTTGACACATTGATGTCTGACATTCATCTGTGCCCCTGCTCGGACTGGCTCGTGGCTCCTGGTCCTGAGGCTGTGAGGGAGGCTGTGGCTGGGAAAGGGGTCTCAGCCCCTGGAGAAAACCAGGAGCAAGCCCAGGGAAGGCTCTGACACCTCGCTCACCCATGGCAGGAAGAGGACACCAGGTCTCTGCCTTGCTCAGCCCTGAGAATCCCCCCTCTGGCTGCTGGAGTGTGGCCAGCAAAGGTGCTGATTCCTGGCAGGGAGGGGCACAGGGCTGCATTTTGGCCCAAAAAGCTGCTCTTGCTGTGAGTTCCAGCTCAGGCCGGCTTGGCCCATCTCATCCCCACCACCGGGGCCAGGGCCAGAGGAAAGGACTCAGCAGTCCTGGATAAATATAATGAAAACTGGCAGCTCTTATATCGTCATCTGTAAAACCCCAGTTACTATTTCGAGTCAAAATAAGGTGTGCTTTGACCCAAAATAGTGCTGAAGAAGGACAGCAGGCTGAGCCTTGCTTTGGTCATTGGGAAGGGAAGGGGAGGCTCCTCACCAGCACCCACCCCTGTGTGTGCCTGGGAGGGATGGGGCAACTGATGGGGAGCTGGGGGCAAGCAGCAGCACTCTGACCCTGTCTGAGCAGATCAGCATCTCCTGTTGGATATCTGCCTGCCAGGACCAGAGTTTAAAAGTGAAAAAAAACCAAAAACCAACAAAAAACAGCAACAACAACAACAAAAACAACAAACAAAAAAACCCACAACAACAACAAAACAACCCACAAAAAATCCACCAAAAAAAAAAAAAAAAGAAAAAAACCCCACACGAAATAAAATAGGAACTCCCTGCATCCAGGCATTTCCCCTTGTGCCCTGTTGCCCTGTTCCCCAGCACCCTCGTGGAAATACAGGTTGGATGTCAGGAAAAAGTTTTTTACAGAAAGGGTGATAAAATACTGGGATTGTCTGCCCGGGGAGGTGGTGGAGTCACCATCCCTGGGTGTGTTTAAAACAGAACTCGATGTGGCACTCGGTGCTGTGGTTTGATTCAGATGTTAGGACTGGGTTGGACTCCATGGTCTTGAAGGTCTCCTCCAACCCAGTGATTCTGTGCTTAATTCTGATTCTGCGATTCTGGCAAAGGCTGGGCTGGGGCCCCCCTGGAGGCCAGGGGCAGTGCCATCCCCTGGGATGGACACAGCAGCATGGTGAGCCATGCCCTGAGCGGCCCTGGTTCCTGTGGGGGTGCTGGGGGTGCGGGCAGGGATGGTGCTGGGCTGGGACACGGGCAGGGAGAATTGTGCAGGTGCTTTGGGCAGGCAGGGAGGCGTGTCTGGGCAGTGCAGGCAGGGACGTGGGCAAGCAGGTGCCAGCAGGTGGCTGCCGTGGCTCACGGATGGGCTGCTCCTGCCAGGAGAAGTCCCCGGAGCATCCACCCACACCCCGCGATTCTGCTTTCCACGTGGATCTCCAACATCAGCGCTCTGCCAAGGAGGTGGGCAGGCAGGAGACCCTGAGATTCACTGGCTGGGACCTGGCATCTCCTCCTCTTCCGTTAGAGTTGGGTTTTATCCTTTTGCATGGAGGGGAGGAGAAGGTTTGGACACCCGGGAGATGTTCTGGGGACAGGTTTTAACTCCATCCCGTGCCCTGACTTACCGCACCTCTGCTGTCTGCCTCGCTCCGAAACATCTGAATGGGATTTAAATCTCAGGGGTGGTTTTTTTCCTGCTAGGCAGAGCAGAAGGAGGCAAATCCAGCCGCTCCACTTTGCCAAGCCCAGCCTCTGTCCCAGCTGCTCCTGCTCCCTCCCTCCCCTGGTCCCTCAGCCGTGGTGACCCCGGGGATGCTGCTGAGGGCGACCAAGGGGCAGCCACACTCCATAGCCTGGGACGAAACCAAACCCATCCAGTGCAGAGTTAGTCAGGAGAAATTTATTTCAACCTTTCCAAGATGTTTTTTTAGCTGGGAGAGCTGTTGCTATCCAGGAGGCAGCGCTTCTCTGCGGCTCCTGCTCGGTGGCTGATGCCACGGGAGGAGTTTGCCACCTTTTGTCCTCCCCTGCCTCTGCTGTGACATCGTTGTTGACTTCAGCCCTGAAAAACACAGCAGAGCTTGCCAGAGAAAGGATTTTTGTGTGGTTTGTTGTGGGGCTTGTTTTTCTTCTCTTGGCCACGACTCAAGAATGTCCCGAGTTAACTTTTGGGACAATGCACACCAGCGCCTCAACAGCGATGTGCTCTGTTTGCCTTTTCTGACACAAATAAAGCTGGAGCTCTGCCAGGGAGGAAGGGGAAGGAAGCCAGGGGAAAAAAAGAAGCCGTGGTGTGAGGAATGTCTTTTGCAGAAGTGCCTGAGGGAAGAAAAGAGCAAAGGAGAGCTGGGAGTCTCCGGGACAGTCGGCCAGTCCATCCCTCGGCCAGTCCATCCCAGGGAGGCTCAGCAGCTCTGCTCCTGCAGGACAAGCTCTGGATTCCTCTCAAACCCTCCTGTTGAGGTAAGGCTTAAGCATTCTTCCTAAGCCTAAATAATAATAATGAAAAGTTATTTTGAAGGTATGAAAAACCCCAGTAAATTATAATGCTGTTAATAACACTGGGTGAGGGTACAAATGTGTGGGTGGGGTAAGGGAACATCTTTCTAATGGATTGAGTTTGAGTCAAGCTTGTGTTTAACCTTAGGGGTGTTTAAAGGCAATAGAGTCTTTTTAAGCTTACTTTGACATGAAATAACACACCAGTGGAGCTCAGCTTATGGCAGAGGTTTCTTTCCAGTGTTTCTCAGCACTACAAGGAAGCAGCAGCTTCAGCTCAGTATTTTAAGTGACCCAGGACGTACCAGGAGCAGATTTCTTTCCCAACATCCAGTGAAAGCTAAAGTTTGTATTTAAAACTTCTGTCCATGTTATGCTCTAAAGAATTCCACCTGAAATACCACAAGAGCAGAGAAATCAGTTGTCCCACGTTTCTGCCAGCTGCCCAAACCCTGCAGCAGCACAGATGGGGTCGGTCAGCACTGGGGGGTGACCACACCACGGACATGTGGGATGTCCAGGATGAGTTCCTGCTGTGTCACCTCTCCATCACAGCCAGGATCTCCTGGGGGTGTCAGCCTGCTGAGGTTACTGCACAGGACCCTTAGAACAACCTGGCAAGCTGCCCTAGCTCTGACAAATATCCTGTGTCAGAGGTGGAGATGTGACACAGGACATCCTAATCCTCGCCTCTGTGGGGCGAAAAACCAACCAAATAACAGCAAGTTTAAATCCATAGTTTATTCGAGGAGGTCTAGAGGTTATTACACAGGCTAAATTCAAATTTTTACACACCTGGGTTTGGTGAGATCATCAACGAGGAAAAAAATCTCTTCAGAGATGATGGCAAAAGCCAGGGGAAGTGTTTGCAGCGCCTGCTGTCTCATCACATGGAGATCCAGCCCCTGGGGCTGAATAGAAATATTTGGAGGAAGATAAACTCTGTCTTGCCTGTCAGCACCATGAGGCATTTTCCCCCAGGGGAACAGGACAAGGTAAATCTTCCTTCCCTGTGACAGGAAGGCTTGAAGGGATTAGGTTTTTAAAAGCTCTGTTTTTTCTACCTGAGAATCACTTAGAGGAGACCAGGATTTTGTTTAAAAGCAGATTTCAGCTCCTGATGTGACAGCAGAGCAGTTTGGCCATGTGAGCTGAGCTCTTTTGCATAGAGGTGTTGAATCCTTTTGCTCACTAAGGGTTATTTTATGGACAGTTAATAAGCACCTGTCTCATCTGCAAAAATCTGAGAGGCAACTTTATGCTTTACTTCTTTCAGTTCCCACCAGCAGCATTAACCAGGCAAAATAATCCTTGTTTTGTCTGACCATGTCATTTTGAGGATTCTGCCCTGTCTGCTGGAGTAACACATCACTGCATCCTTGTGGCCACTCGGTTTTCTCTCATTTTTCATCAAGAACCCACCCATGACATTTCTCCCACGCATTTCCAAGAATTTGTTCTCTCGTGGTTCCCAGTTTCCTTCAGCAGATGCTGTTTACCACAGGAGCTCAGCTCACACCACAGCCAGGAGTTGCTCAACACTTCTTGGTGTTGAGCATACAGCAAATTAAAATGACAAGTAAAAGGATTTTAAGGGATTTTAATTGACTGTATTGTTGTTGTTTCTTGGATATGGAGCCCACCCAAGCTGATTAGGTCATGTAATGTCCTAATGTCCCTTTTTTATTTCATCAATAACTCCTCCCAAACTCCCCATGCTGTAGCATGGAAGCCTGAAATTCTGCTTTTTATCAGTTTTTGTTGCTGACCTGTGAGGGTTGGAGCGTGTTGAGGGTGATGAGGTCTCTTGGATCCTGTGCTGCGGGAGTGGTTGTGCTCAGCACACAACATCTGAGTTTCTTCAGCCCATTCTTGCTGTAAAAAGGGAGAAAAAGTTTCACTGCACATCTGCAAGGACTGTGCAAGTAAAACCACTTGCCACTGGTTTGGCTTTTGTTGTATTTGAAAGCAATTCTCAAAAAGAAATTGTCTCTAGATTCAAAGATGAAGACAGTCCAAAGGAATATAAGTGTATTCCAGCAAACTAAAATTCTCTTGTGGAAAAATGTCCTGATCAAGTGGAGGATGAAGATGCAGAGCTTTCAGGTAAGAAAAAATTAAGAATAAAACCAAGACAGTAGCTAACTACTGAGAGTAGCCAGTCCCTGCTTGCCTCTAGACACCAACATCTTTGGCTAAAATTAGAACTTAAAGCACTTTTGAAAAGCCTGACTGGTAATGAACTCTTGGAGACTTGAATTCGTTTTAAATGGTGATATTTATGTCTGGTTTGCGACAAATGAGGGCACAGATGGGCTCTTGGAGCAGGTGATGGGCACAATGCAGAGTCTCTTCACCCACACCTAAGAAATGGTCATGACTGAGTTTCTCCTTTTTATACTTTAATCCCACAAAGACTGAATTCCTCTTGTTTACATTTCAGTCCAACAAAGAACATGTTTTTACACCTCCATGAAATTCTCCTCCCTGCTCTCTCCGGTGTAGGAGTGGATTCTGTCCCTGCTCTTCCTGCCCCTGGTGCTCCTCACGTCCTCCTTCATGTCCCAAGTTCACTACCCCGAGGTGCCCTTTGGCCACCTGGGCCACCTGGACGACCCTGCCTTCAATGCCACCGGCACCACCGTCACCTTCACCCCCACCACTGCCACCACGAGGCACATCATGAACAAAGTGGCCTCCAGCTCTCTCATGACGGGTGGGTTTTGCTTCTTAAACATTGAATTTCCTTGTGATTCAACCTTGTTGGAGCCCTGGAAGCTGAGAATTTTAGGCTTTCTGTGATAACAGGCACTGACCCTCAAGCAAACACTGCATTTGACCTGAGGCTGTTGAAGAGGCCTCCAAAATTGAGTGACAGCACTGGGATTGTGGGTGTGGAGTTTAAATAAAAGTGTGTAATGCCACAGGGTGGAAAACTTAGAGTTTAAGATTTTAGTATATAATAATGTATATAAAGCAAGATGGAGGTTTTAGGGCATAGGCCAAGTTCTTCTTCTTTCACCTTCTTCTTCATAGATTTGGGTGGTGTTTTGTAATTGGGTGAAAAGGTCCACACTGGTGACCAACCAATTAGTTATTGGGTTAAAAGTAAAAATAATTTCGGTGTCATTTCTTAATTGGACAGTTTGTGCTTTAAAGACCTTGGTAAGAGTTAGAGACAGAGCCATTTTTCACTTTATTAGCTACAACTCACAACTGAGACTGTGCTATAGATAAGAATTAATAAACATCTGAGTCCGAACATGAAAACTGTGTCTCCCTAGCATTTAATCCCAGCTCTAACAACAGAAAAGAAGATAAAAACCCACATAGCCTCTTGTGCGTGTGCTATATTGTAGCGGTTCTCCAACATCTTGGATCAGGAGAGAAAATTCATCTTAAATCCTCCATGTTCACAAATATTTCTTCTCTAGGATTTAAACCACCTGTGAGGTCAGTTTGCCCTTCTGAACTGGAAAGCACTGCCTTACCCCTAATACTTTTAAAACACATTTAAAAAAAGATCATTTTGAGGTGCACTGGTAAAGTCTGAAGTGTTTAGAGCTGCCTCCCTGGCCAGTGAGAACTGGGAAAGGAGAAGTTGCAGTGCTAAGAAAGCAGAACACTCCCTCAGTGCCGGTGGACACATTTCCAGACTCACAAATTCTCATGGCAATGTTTTTCTGGCACTCCACAGGTATAAAACTAGAGGAGCTGGATGATGAGAGAGCCATGGAGGAAGCCTGGATTTCAAATAAGGAAATTATAGGAGTTGTATTTAAGGACAACTTCTCCTACCACCTCCGGTTTCCTATCAGCCATGTGGCTATTCCCAATGAAGTCATTGGATACATAGGTAACACAAAATGAGGATTTCAGGGTGGTTGCCTGGTGTGGGCAGGGTGGGAGTAACCCATGTTTGTTAAGTGATGGAATAAATTGTGGTTTGGGGTGTTTTGGTTTTTTTGGGGTTTTTTTTCTTGTCATTGTCCATTGAAGAGTTTCCCATGGTGCCACTATGTTCTTGTCATTACATTTGATACTGAAAATTAATAACTTTCCATTAGTGCGATGCCCTTTGCCTTGCAGACGGCTGCTACAATTTCTCCTCGTGGCACTGCAACAGCCCAATGTACTGGTACAAAGGCTTCCTGTCCCTGCAGTCCAGCATTGATGCTGCCATTATAGAGGTAAATCCAATTCAGGAACTGATGGAGGCAGCCTTTTATTTTAAATATAATATAGGAAAGGCAAACTCTTCTGTGGGAATGGCAAGGGATGGGTTTGTCAGAAAATAGAGCAGCTTTAAAAAATTAATCCAGGGAGGATGAAGCAGGATGTTCCTTGTATAAATGCATCTCGCTGCAGAAAATAAGCAAAACGCTTACCTGTTGACCTTGCATTCCTTCAGATGGCGACAAATCATTCTGTTTGGGAAGAAATGGGATCCATTGGTGGCATCCAAATGGCGTCCCAGAGCACCATCTTCTCCCTCAGCCTGGAGTACAGCTACGTCATGATGGTCTTCGTGATGTGCTTCTCTCCCTTCATGTATTTCTTATCAAAGAATGTCACACGGGAAAAGAAGCAGCTCAGAGTGCTGATGAAGACCATGGGGCTGCAGGACATTGCATTTTGGTGAGTCCTTTTTAAAGTGGAACATGTTTGCCAAAAAAATCAGTCTGTTCCTGGGCACTTAATTGAGAAGCCAATTAATGAGTTCAGTGGGTTCGTAACTTTTCTCCAGCACTCGAAACTGTGAGATTGATTCCTGGTAAAGACAAGGAAACACCCTTCTGCAAACATTTCAGTTAGTCAATGAAAGAAAACAATTGCATTGCTTGAAAATTTCTGTCAAATATTGATATAAATATATGAGTTGATGCGACTGATCACTGTTTTTTTCCAGTTTCTCAGCCAGAGGGTTGAGCATGCCAGTGGTGTCCTCTGCTGAGCTGGATCATCTGTCTGTTTTGAGGGTGTGAAAGAGAAATTATTGCCACAGGAAATAATTAATACTTAAATGTCAACACTCCTGATGTGCAGATGAAGCTGTGAGCAGAGCTGTTGATTACCCACAAGGCTAATTGTGATGATTCTGGCTTCTTTTTCCCTGCCAGGATCAGGATTAGTACGCGGGAGTCACAGTTTCGTGTTCAGACTCAGTCGTTTGTTATTTCTCATCTATTTTCAGACTCACGAGCCATGAGCTCTGACTAGCAAGGTGAAAAATGGCTCTGTCTGTAACTCTTTCCAAGGTCTTTTGAGCATAATTTGTCCAATAACGAGATGACACCTATATTATTTTTACTTTTGACCCAATAATGGTCACCCAAGGCATGCAATGCAGACCTTTTTCACCTAGTTAGAAAAATCCACCCGAAACCATGAAGAAGAAGGTGAAGAAGGATTTAGACAACTCCATGTTGCCCCATGTATATTACCATATACCAGAACCCCAAAGTCCGAGTTTCCAGAATTCCGACAGCTGATGGCAGCTTTCCCTCCCCAGGCTGTCCTGGAGTTTGCTGTACTCCTTTTATGTGCTGATCTTCTCCTGCCTGCTGACAGCCCTCGTGCTTTGGGAGCCCTTCTACACCAGCAGCTTCCCTGCAGTCTCACTCCTGATTTTCCTCTATGGCCTGGCGTGTGTAAGTCAGGCTTTAAAGCCAGATTTCCTCCCCATATGATTTATTATTTGTTGCATTTTATCTTCTTTTTGCCAGGGTCAGGATAAAAAGCACCAGACAGTGTTTCTGGTTCGGACTCAGATGTTTATTAATTCTTATCTCTATTACAGTCTCACAAACTGTGCGTTCTACAGCACTTCTGGCTAACAAACTGAAAATGGGACCCTCTCTCTCTCTCTCTACAAGGCCTTTTAAGCGCAAACTGTCCAATTAAGAAATGACACCGAAATTATTTTTACTTTTAACCCAATAACCAACCACCTGTGGCCCACAATGCGGATTTTTCTACCCAATTACAAAACCCCACCCAGACCCGTGAAGGAGAAGGTGAAAAAGGACTGGCCTATGCTCTAAAACCTCCATCTTGCTTTATATATATTCTATATATATATTTTCTATATTCTAAACCCTTAAACTCTGAGTTTTCCACCCTGTGACATCACACACTTCTATTCAAACCCCACACCCACAACCCCAGTGCTGTCACTCAATTTTGGGAGCCTTTTCCACGGCCTCAGGTCAATGCAGTGTTTGCCTGGGGGTCAGAGCCTGTCAGCACAGAAAGTCTGAAATTCTCAGTGCCCAGGGCTCCAACAATTACTGTGTTGATGAGCCCGAGCATTGCTCCAGAGCCTTTTGCACAGTGCTCAGGACCTTTGTGGGCCACGCTGGCTGAAACATCTGAGTGGCTTTTCTAGGCCAGCAGCAGAGATTTCATTTGCAGCCTGAAGGGCTGACAGGCTCTTGTTTGGCTACAAAAGGCCCAGTTTGAAACTCAGATCAACCCACTCAGGAGGGCTTTAGTGGGTTTTGTTATACAGACTCAGCTCAACACAGATCAGTTGCCTGGCAAATGGAAGTGTTGCTAGTGCTGCTGTTAAAGATATTTATTTCCTTCAGTGGTTGAAGGAAAGTTCTGTTCTTACAGATCCACCTGGTTTTCATGCTCTGCTCCCTCTTAAGGACCTCCAAGCTTGTCAGCTCCGTGGGCTTCCTCATCGTCTTTATCTTTGCCTTCCTGAGCCTGGCGGTGCTGATAGAAGATGTCCCCGACCCACTGAAGTGGTTTCTTGGTCTCATGTGTCCCTTTGCATTCAACACTGGCATTGCCAAGGTACGGGGGGGCTCCACCCTTGCAGCTGAACCTTCCCCTGCTGGTAAAGGCACAGGGATTCCTGCCCTCAGCTCAAAAATCCTGCTGTAATTCCTGCCCTCAGCTCAAAAATCCAGCTGTGGAACATTCAGGCTTTTTTTTTCTTCCTCTCCACAGCCCATTTGAAATCCCCTCATGAGCTGAGCTGAGCTGGGCTGGGCTGGGCAGCACAGAGAGGCTCCAACACCCTCATCCCTTTCCCCTGCTTTAAAAGCAGACGAATGCAGAGACAATCAGGGCCTTTGGCACACACAAAAAGAAGAAATCTGCTGTTGTGCACGTCTGCAGCTTCCACATGACCCCGAGGAAGCCCCATCCTGCGCACAACAGCCCCATTATCCTCGGGAACATCAGGGACAGCATCCTTGGCTGCCCAGGCACTCCCTCCTCCTGGCAGCAGGGGCTGTGCAAATCCAGCTCTGCATTCCTGCTGCTGCTGCTGCCCTTCCTCCATCCCCGCCCTGGATAAACCCCTGCAGTTTCCCACTTTGCCATTAGTCATATCTCCACAGCTCTTCCTAGCTCTGGTAATCTAATATTGGATATCTTGAAATATTAAAAAAAAAAAAAAAGAAAATCTGTCTGGGAGAGGAGATTTCTGCACCAGCAGAAAAAGGGACTGAGTTTGTTAATTCGCCATATGGTTAAATCAATCATTATGTAAATTAGAAGATTTTTGTCGTGACTCTGTCACATCAAGAGTGCCAATATCGGGTTTTTTGAATTGATCTCATCTAGAACTCTGATCTGTTCTTCTGTTTCTGGATTGTTCTGGAAAATTCTGGATGAAAGCATGAAGATCTCTGCATGGAGTAAAGTCATTTCCCTTTCCCCTTTAGAAAGAAAATGAGAACAGTTGGTCAATACTGCAGACGATTTCGGAGTTAACAAACAGAGTTGCATCCATGGCATGTGCATATTTTTCCAGCCTGAAATTTATTCTTCTTTCTCCTTTTTTTTTTTTTTCAGATTTTCCATTTAGAGAAATACAAAATAGGTTTCTCCTTTTCCAACCTTATGGAAGAAGGATACTTTTTATTTTCAACATACATACTGCTGGTGTTTGACTCAGTCTTGTACATGCTGCTGGCTCTGTATTTCGACAAAATTCTGCCAGGTAGCAATGATTTGTTTTTATTTTCATGGATTGCATGGGCTATATCAAGGAAATGATGGGCTGCTCCATTCTTGGACTCAACCAAAATAAGGTTTGGACTAAAAGAAATTTAAAATGTCACGGAGTGACTTTTCTGTGTCTGGCACAAGCCAGATTGAGAGAATCAATGACAACAAAGTATTTAATATTTTTATTTAATATTTTGTCTTTCACATTATGAGATTATAGTGTAATAATGTGTAGGACAATACTTTAATTCATTACAAAAATTGAATTCATTACAAAAATCCCCGAAGCCACCCTTCTTGTCTCCTTTGCCTCTGCTCCAAACCTTGGGGTTTTGACTGGAAAAAGCAACAATTTTGTACTTACTTGAAACTGCTAAAAGTTTAGCCTAGGATGGTGTCTTGGCTGTGCCTTTGGTTAACGACAAAACATCTTTTTTGCTTTCTTGGCAGGCAAATACGGGATCCCAGACCCTCCTTTGTTCTGCCTGAAGGCCTCGTACTGGATGAGGAGCAGGAGAGGCTCCAGCAGGGACGTACCCAGAGCCACAGCAAACCCTGAGGAGCTCCTTGGGGATGACATAGAACCTGTGCCCCCCGAATTCCTGGGGAAAGAGGCCATCAGGTTAAGAGAGAAGGAAATGCTTGTGTCTGGTTTAGTGCTTCCCACTCCTTCCATCAGCTTGGGCCGGACTTTTCCAGGCAGTTTTCATGGTCGTGAGGCTCTTGTAAAACATTTTGTTTCACGGAGAAAAATGAGAGATAAAAATGTTTCACAGAGAAAAATTAGAGATAAAATGATAATTCAGACTGGTCACTAAGGGTGAAATTTAGATAAATTTAGAATAAAAAATAACTGGGTTCTATTTGTTGTGGTCTTTCAATATCCTTTAGGGACAAAAGGGAGAATGAAGAGGGTAACCCATTGTAAAAGTGTTGCAATGGGTTTGGCCTTGTCTTTGCCAGTCTTGCTGCCCCATTTTTTGGTGCAGGTTGTGATGTTCACACCTGGGCACAAAGCCTGTCAAACCTGTGACTCTCAGCTTTGTTTCTCAGCCCCTTTTGTTATCTTCATGCCATTTGTGTCATTGTAACTTAAGGTCTATAAAAATGTAAAAGAACAGCAAGGAAAAGAATTTGCAATCTTTACAATTACAATAATTTTGCAATCAAAAAAAAGAAATATCCAAATAATAACCTCCTGACCTTCTCTTTAGGCTCCACAATATTAAAAAGGTCTATAAGAAGAAGGACAAGAAGACAGAAGCTTTAAGAGGTGTGAAAACTGTGAGATTGATTCCTGTTAAGGAAACACGGTTGTGCAGTCAGACAGTCAGTCAATGAAAAAAACACTTGCATTGCCTGAAAATTTATGTCAAATATTAATTGATGTGACTGATCACTGTCTTGCTCAGTTTTTACTGATTTGCTGTTTTTAATAAGACTAAAAAGAAGAAATTTTTTTTAAGTTATTTCTGTCTTTTCTGCTAAATACAGGCCAACTCCTTACGCCTTTAGTTGAAGGTTTGCAGAGCTTTGCCCCACTCAGTGCTCTTTTGACTAATTATTACCATTTAATTCTTGTACGTTTTGACTTCTCTTGCCTTTTTACAGTGAGTGGGGGCTATTCAAACCCCATTTCTCCCCCAAACTCGACGTTATTTTTGTTCTAGGTCTGTCTTTAAACATTTATGAGGGTCAGATCACTGCCCTGCTGGGCCACAGTGGGGCTGGAAAGACAACGCTGCTGAACGTGCTCAGTGGGCTCAGCTTCCCCTCGGAAGGTAGGAGAAGGCTGGCGTGGGGTGGCCTTGATCCAAAAGCTCCAAAGATCACTCCATTCCCCCTCATCCCATTTATCCCCTTGGACAGGCTCTGCCACCATTTACAACTACAAACTCTCTGACACGGGAGACAGGGAGGAGATCAGGGGGATGATCGGGATTTGCCCGCAGTTCAACACGCAGTTCGAGGTCTTGACGGTGAAAGAAAACCTGAAAACTTTTGCGGAAATCAAGGGCATCAAGTCCAAAGAGGTGGAGCAAGAGGTGAGTGTGTGCTCCCCACCGTTCCACAGAGGCTCCTTTTGCACTGGGAAGCTCCAAGAATCCACCTGGATCTTCTGAGAATTGAAGCCCCAAGCCCCAGTGTCCAACCTGGCCCTGGACACTTCAGGGATCCAGAGGCAGCCACAGCTTTTCTGGGCACCCTGTGCCAGGGCCTCACCTCCCTCACAGGGAACAATTTCCTTCTGATATCTAATTTAAATCTAAATCTACTCTAACAAAGGAAGGAAGGACAGTGGCTGCTGAGAATGGATATCCTTGTGCTTTTCTAGGTGCAAAACATTCTGGAACTGCTGGATATCAGCAACATCCAAGACACTCAAGCTGAAAAACTGAGTGGTGGACAGAAAAGGAAGTTATCCATTGGAATAGCCATGCTTGGAAACCCCCAGGTAAAGCAGCAGGCATGGCTCTGTGATGTTGGAAATACTCAGGTCCAGCATAATTAAAACCTTGGTTACATGTTTGGCTCTAGGATTTCAGATTTCTTTAATGTGCTTATAATTAGAATGAATAAATTTCATGAATTCTTTTTTTTTTTTTTAATTCCTAACCCACCTTGCCAGGGGACTTTTGAAGCAGACAGAGCTCCCTGAGCTCTCATAGCCCCCGGAAGAGCCTCCCTTGTCTAAAAGATGCTCTGGGTCTCTTGCCATCAGAACACCAAACCCCAGAGACACGCAGCTGCTCCGGCAGTGAGGAATGTCTGATTCCATCCCTCCTGCAGGTTTTGCTCCTGGATGAGCCCACGGCAGGGCTGGATCCTCTCTCCAGGCACCAGGTGTGGAGCCTCCTGCGGGAGCAGCGGGCGGGGCGGGCGATCCTGTTCAGCACCCAGTTCATGGACGAGGCCGATATCCTGGCGGGTGAGCACGGGCTCTGCCTGGGCCATCCCTCTGGGATAACCCTGGAGCACAATGCCCCAAAAGATGGTAACATGCAGTTCTAGTTCTACTGCTCTGCACTGGAAATTCCTTTGGCTTTTCCTTTTTCCAGACCGCAAGGCTTTTATCTCGCACGGGAGGCTGAAGTGTGTTGGCTCTTCTCTGTTCCTGAAGAAAAAATGGGGGATTTGCTATCATTTAAGGTATTTCCTTAAGGCCCAGCAATACCTGGCAACATGCAAGTATAAGGGGACACCAGCATTAATGAGACCGTAGAGCAGATGTCATCCAAACAAACAAATTGCCTGCATCAAAATCCAGCTCCATTAACTGAAACAGCAGTAAGATTTAGGGTTAGTTAATCCAGAGTAGGGAATGAATGAAGAATATTGGAGTTTTCCTTTTATGCATCCATAAAATTGTGGATGTTGTTTGTTTGGGTTGTTTTTATTCCAAACCTAAACGTCCGTGTTTTTTTGCACACGACAGGATCCATGTCAGTGAGTCTTGTGACCTGGAGAATCTGACATCCCTGGTGAAAGGGTACATCCCCAACGCCACCTTCTCAGGACACACCCAATATGAACTGAGATATAAACTCCCTTTAGAAAACGTGAATAAATTCCCAGGTAAAGTATATGAAAATAATTGAGAGTTATCCCTAGAGAAACAAAAAATAATGACAAATGTAGGGAAGGAGAAATGCAAAGGAAGATTTTTTTACAAGAGTCATGTCAGGATTCAAAACCATCGCAGTTTGGGTTTTCCCCACAATTTTATCAGACATTTAAGATCAAATTGTGCAACAAATGCTTTTCTACTGTTTGTAGTGACAAACTCTGCAGGCTAAACTGGGCCTTGTGTGTTACTGGGAGTTCAGTTCTCTTTCTGTTAAATGAAAAGACAGAGATAAGAGAAAAAAAACCCCGCACAACCTGCACTGCAGTGCCCTTTTCTCACCCACCGTGCCCATCACTTCAGCCTGAGCATCCCACAGAGGATGAAAACACTCTGAAATGCTGGTGCTGAGCAGAAAAACACCTTCCATGAGGGATGGCTCTGGCAGTTTTGTGTTTCTCCACACCTTTGTGTCCTGGCAGTCCATCGCTTTGTTGACAGTGCTCTGTCAGTGGAGATGCTCCAGTCAGGCTGGCTCAGAGTGGTCTGGATATCTGTGTTTATGCCTCGATTTTATCTCTGTCCTGCAGATCTGTTCAGTGGCCTCGACAGCTGCCCTGAGCAGGGAATTATCAACTACGGAGTCAGCATGACGACCCTGGAGGATGTGTTCCTGAGGCTGGAGGGAGAAGCCACGGCCGACCAAGAAGGTACAATTTACAATCTACAGCCAGAGATCAGCTCCCATGCAGTAACTTCCTGTCTTAGTTTGGAAAGGCAGGTGTCTGCCAGGGGAAGCCAGAGCCTCCCTTGGAATGAAGAATGTAAACCTCCTCCCACTGAATTACTGTAATTTTGAAATTAAGAGGCTCTCAGGTAAAGATATGGAAATAAGAATAACAGTTCTTTACTAGGAATATTTAAAATAAAAATGTAGTAGTACAAAAAAGCAAACAAACAAAAAGGAAAACACTGTCAGAGTCAGAACACAGCCTGACCCCCTGTTGGTCAGGGTGTTGGTGTCAGTCCAATCCAGTCCTCCTGCAGTGACAGATGTGGTTCTGCTGGAGCAGAGATGATCCTGGAGAAGGGTCCAGTGGTGCTGGGATGGGTCCATATTCCTCTGGGAATCCAGTGCACACAGGCTGTGCTGGAGTTCTGAATGCCAGGTTTGATCCAGGTGGGAATGCTGGGCTCCTCCCCCTGGGTGGAGCATCTCCCCGTGGGATGATGGGATTGTATCAGCCCTGCGGTGAGCCTGGATGGCCCGTGGACAGCAGAGATCCCCTGGAGGGAGGATGGGTCCTGGAAGGGATAAAGAACACTGCCCCAGGTGGTTTGAACAGCTGCCCATTAACAGAAGATCCCCCCTCCCCAGCGTTAGAAGAGTTTGAGGTCACAGAAGAAAAAAAAAAAAACAAGACACCTCCCCAGCCGGTTTCAACAGATGATGACAGAATACACATTTTTGGTTACATTTTGCACTGCAACCCAAGACACTTCCAAAGGTGGCTCTTAAACTTTCATGAACCCCAGCCTAGAAGCTGGTCCTAGACATAAACATGAGAGTGGAAACTCTCCACAGATGAGCACGTCCCCGGGGAGGAGTGGGGAGGAGCAGCCCCAGGATGCCCAGACGAGGCAAGGCCGTGCTCCCTGCTGCCCTCGGACACCGGGAAGGCGTTGGAGCAGGGCCTGGCCCTCTGGAGGCAGCAGGTCTGTGCCATGGCACGGGTGCACTTCTTGAAGCTCAAGAGCTCGGTGAAGAACCTGCGGTCCATGTAAGTACCAGAGGGGTTCTGCCCTGGAGGCCTGGGAGTGGACACCGTCACACCGGGGGGGTACAATTTCCACACCCCTGCTTCAATAAGTTTGGATTAATTGATATGAGGGCTTGGCTAGGAACGATCTTGGTCATCTGCACTCAGAGGAGGGGAAAGGTTTTTTTCCTTTGCAGTGCCAGTAATGCAAAATCTCCCTTTTGTGCATTTTCATTTCATGCTGAATAATTTATGCAGAGAAACCCATTTTCTTTCCAAAGAAAAGAATCATTTAGAAATGCTTTTATATCAAATGGAGGAAGTTTTAAAATAAGTCAGGGTGTACAGAGAGTACTTTCAGGCTTTCTCTGCTTTTTTTTTTTTTTTTTTTTAAATTCTCTCATGTTGCCAGTGTTTGAACTCATTTGGCCCCACTGGTGTTCAAGCTGGAGTTTCCTGGTGGGGCACAAAAGGAACTAAAAACCAAAGGAAACTAAAAACTAAAACTAGAGGAGCATGCTGATTTATGAGAAACTTGTATCTAAAGGAAGTCTGAAAGGCATTTCATGGCCCTAAAAAGTTAAGCAGTCTGGACCTGAGGTTCTCTTCCTGATAGATTTTTGAATCATTTAGTGAATGATCAAGGTTTGAGACTTCTGGAAATAAAATTCCCTCTGGTCATTGGGGACAGGGCCTGAGGGAATGGCTGGAGCAGTGCCAGGGGAGGTTCAGGTTGGATATCAGGGAAAAGTTTTCCCCCAGAGGGAGCTGGGCACTGCCCAGGCTCCCCAGGGAAAGGGCACAGCCCCGAGGCTGCCAGAGCTCCAGGAGTATTTGGACGTTGCTCCCAGGAATGCACAGGGTGGGGTTGTTGGGGTATCAAGGCCATGAGCTGGATCCATGATCGTTGTGGGTCCCTTCCAAGTCAGGATATTCCATGATTCTAAGAAAATTGCCAAAAGTTTTTATCAGAGCGTTGGGTGACCTGAATATCACCCACCATTTCCTACGCACAAATGCATTCTCAACGCATTTCTGCTGAACATCTCTTTCCAGAGCATTTATTCATCTCTTTGTTAACGCAGTTTGCTGCTCTATGTGGTTTTCCTGCTTCCTCTGATGTTGCATCTGTGCGTGGTGGCTGGCTTGCAGAGTGTGAGTGCCTGGCAGCTCTCTCCTGCACGGTACTTCTTGCCCCTGGGGAGGAGATCCTACATGGAGACCACCCCCCTCCTGGTCTACAACCACACAGGTGAGGGCAGCGAGCCTTCCCTATCCATCCCAGTTCTGGACTTCCTGCTGCTCCAAAGGAAAACACGGGACAGAGCAGATGGGTGTAGGTGTAGAGGATCCAAGGGGGGATGATGGTTTTAACGTGGGAAGGGAGTAGGGACTGTCTTTAAAGGGTGCTGAGGGAAGCCTACTGTGGCTTCAGCAGCTGGTGAGACCCTGACGAGGGGTATGCAAAAGGGTATCAGAACAGGTGAGATAGGATGGGGACAGGGTTCTCTCCCTGCCACAAATCCAGGTCTCTATCCAACCAACTTCTCAATGTGGGATTTTCAAAGCAGGCACCACACTCCAGGCTCACTCATAGTGAGTCAAATTAATGGGCTGCTTCCAGAGTTTCACCTTCAACATTCCCATGGGTGGATAATATTTCATGTTAATTAGCCAGAGAATGACGCAGGCTAATCTTCATCAGATGATCCCAAAGGAAAATGCATTTTGTAGTACTTCAGAAAAGGCTGGGGGGAAAAAAATGACCATGCAAAAATTCAGACTGAAATCCATTAACTTCCTGTAAACTAACGCGCAGTGATCCAGCACACATGTGCTGGCTGACGCCCACAGTTATTAGATTTCCTCTGTTTTTGTTTGGTGGTCATGGATTTAAAAATAAAAATAAAAGTCAAATCATCAAAGACCCTTTTGTTTTCCAGTGTTATAATTCCTCTGTTTTTGGTCCTCACACAAGGCACAAGCATTGATGACTTCATCCATGTGCTCCAGAGCCAGGATCTTACAGTGGAAATAGCAAAGGAAGAAAATATCACAGAGAAACTACAACAAAACGGGGCTATAAAAGTGTCCCGCGAAGGTCAGGTGAGGATTTTTCTCCTCTCCCTCCAGTCTCCTCACAACAATTGAATAATTTGTTGAGCTGAGGTCCCTCCATCAGCTCTCTCTTTGGGATGGCCCACGTATGAAAATGAGAAAGTGTTTTGAGCAGCAAAGCCCATGCTAGAGGAGACCTTATCTCTCTGACTTTCCACCTCAAAATGCACATTTTTAGCACAGCAACACAGACTTCCAATACCTCATAATTTGTTTGTTTTTAGCGAACAAGGCATAAGCAAAGCTATTTCAGTCCTGCATTTTCCTGGTGTGCTCCTTTTCTACTGCTTCCCTGCTGTAGATGAGAAAAGCCAGGAGATCTCACCTTGTTTTCCTCCTCTTTGAAGAGCTACAGGTTCGCCGTGCTGTGCCACATGGAGGCTGTCAACTGCTTCCCAGTGCTGGTGAACATCATCAGCAACGCCCTGCTGAGAACCCTCAACTCCACCAGGCACATCCAGGTCTGGAGCCACCCCTTCTTCTCTGTAAGTGAAGCCAGAAGGAGTCAGAAAACCAGTTAAGGTCTCACTAATTCATCAGATTTTAATGGAAAGCCTTGTAGGGCTGTCTGAACGTGTAAATCTGCCTTCCTTCATGTTGTTCCTGGAACCACCAGGTTTGACTTCAGGAAAACCAGATCTGATTTTTCCCATGTGGGCCTCAAGGGCTGCTGGATGGGGAGAGTGGGTGGGAGGGTTTCTCCAGGAGCTTCCTCATTCTCTCCATCACATTATTCAGTCTTTGGCCCATCAGCTGATGGTGCAGACAGGCATCAGAGAGATCCCCACAAATCTGGATGGAGGAGTGGGATGTGCACCACCCATGTCTCCTCACTAGCAAGCACTTTGCATGGCTCTGGTTTGGGAAAACCTTCCAGAATTTGGTTTCAAATCCCTCTTTTTTGTTCATACTGCCCTGTAATCCAGGAGAAATGCAGTAAGAAGAATGGTAAAATGAATTGTGGGCATTTTCCACAAATGCTTTTTTCTTCTGTTTTCAGCTGTTCAATCCACAGTTCTGGAATTTTTTTATATCCATTAACCTCATTCATATGCTGCTGTTATTCCCTGGTTTTCCTCCTCACTTTGCGATGGGCTACACGCAGGATTGCAAGGTAAATTCCTTGAAATGGAGCAGGTTTGGGGTGGGCAGAAGGGATTACAGCTGCAGGAGGATGTTTGAGTACAGAATCATGGAATCATTTATGTTGGAAAACACCTCTGAGATAACTGAGTCCAGTCCTATGATCGGCAACTGTAGGTGTTTTGATCCATGGGAAGTTTTGCAGCCAGCACAAAATATTAAAAGACAAAAAGAGGTCGAATTTTACCCCAGAATGACAATGCTGCCAGGTTTTATTCCCGTTTCATTCCCTGGGGCCATTCCCATGGGTGCAGTTGGCCAACCAGGCACAGACAATAAACCACGCATTAAAATTGTGCCTTCCCAGGCAGGAGCTCGTGCCCAGCTGCGGATCTCGGGGCTCTTTCCCTCGGCCTACTGGTGTGGCCAGGCCCTGGTGGACATCCCACTCTGCTGGATCCTGCTCTTCTCCATGTTTGGCCTCCAGTTTGCCCTGAGCAGCAAGTTTTTCAGCAACGCCAGCGCCTTCTTCTTGCTGGTACTTCCCATTCTGGTCCTTGCAGGTTTGCTTTGAAGGGATTGAGGGGAAATATTTTGTGTGGGTGCAGATGGTGCTGGAACACTCTTGTTCTTCTTACTGACCTTCTTGTTTAACCTCCTACCCTTTGGGTTTCTCCAGCTGGAAACAAAAGGCAATAAATCTTGCTTTAATGTATCCCTTTACACCTCAGAGTAAAATTGTGGTAATTTCTAAATGCCCTGATCTTACTGTGGGATCATTTCCACCACTCCCCCTTGCTATAGATGGGTTTCTGGTGGTTTACCTCACTCCATTTTCTCCAACCAAAGCCTTTCTTCCTTTCTTCCCTGTAGGTCACGGGGACGTTGGGTTATGGAATTTCCCTCGTTCTCTTAGTCTATCTGATCTCCTTCAACTCTCGCAAAGGATGGAGCTGTGATCTTTGGTCTTTTATCCTGATAGTGGTGAGCACACGCTTGGAAAATGCACTGCTGGGTTTACAGACATTCTGAGATCTTAAGGATGAGCTGGATGTCAGAACACCAAGCAGAGATGTGGAGCATAAATCTGGGCATGTTTCATGGCAGCCAATTCTGTATTAAATTTGTGTCACTGTGTTCTGTTGCCACAATCCTGCTGTGACATGGGGAAATACCTGAAACCAACCTGAAGAGGTGCAGGAATGGAGGCAAAAAGTGAATTTGTCACTCTCCTTGACACCCCACATCCAAGAGATGTAACGTGTTGAGACAGGAGCTATCAGGCTAGGCACTGATCATCCAAGCCTGACCTGGAAGGAGGTGGATTATTGGCATGGATTGGGTTGGGAATGAACAGGACGGGATCCTATGTTTGATTTTTCTGCCTGAAGTGACCCTGTCCCTGGGAAGAAGTCTCCCCAGCCGACCCAAAGCAGTAGCCAACCCTCAGACAGAGACAGCTGAAGATCTCCTGAGCCCTCTCTCTCATCTTTCTCTTTTTTTTTTTTGTCCATTTTTGTGGAGTTTTAACGAGCAGTGAATAACCCTTCCCATCAGCTGAGTGACCCTCTTCTTTTATTTTCAGGTGTGCTTTATTTCTTTTTTCATCAGCAAAATCATCGATCACCTAGTCTACCCCAGTGCCTCCCTCTACATTTTGTCCCTCTTGGTACCCGTGTACCCCCTGCTGGCTTTTGTGGATGATTTTGTGTTTAACTCCCTACAGGTGAGTGGTGGTTCTGGCCAAGGAGCGGCCTAAAAACACAACCCTGGGTTCTTGTGATCAAAGTCTGGAGGTAACTGCCCCAAAGTCTGGGGGTAACTGCCCCAAAATCTGGTGGTAACTATCACAAAATTTGGTGGTTACTGCCCCAAAATCTGGTGGTAACTGCACCAAAGTCTGGGGGTAACTGCACCAAAATCTGGGGGGAACTGCACCAAAATCTGGGGGTAACTGCACCAAAATCTGGGGGTAACTGCACGCTGCAGTCTGGGAATGCTCATCCTGGGTAGGATTTTCCACAGTGCATCGTTAAGTGATTGTTTCAGCCCAGATCTCATTTTTCCAGCTGTTCATTAGGGCTGGGGGTGACTTCTTGTGCAGCTGTGACTGTGGATTAGGTAAAAAACTCTTCATTCTTTCCATGCAGAGTCATAGGATGGAATCATGGAATGGTTTGGTTTGGAAGGGACCTTAAAGCTCATCTTGTTCCACCCCCTGCCACGTGAGGGGACACCTTCCACTAGACCAGGTTGCTCCAAGCCACATCCAAACTGGCCTTGGACAATGCCAAGGATGGAGCAGCCACAAAGTCAGTCAACTGTGGCTTGACCAATCCTAAGAGAAAATCTGAAGCCACGTATCTGTCTTTGCATGGAAAAAATACCTGAGTGAGAATTTAGGATACTCACAAGGGGCTTTACTCCGTGTCAGCTGAGGAGGTGCTGGAAAGTCAGCTGAGAATTTAATAAAACCCCCCAGCTATGTGCAACACTGCTGAAAAACGATGAATTACAGAGGGGTGAAGTCCAAGGAGGAGAGATTCCTCTTCTGCCCTGTCCCACTCACCTCTTCTCCACTGGGACCCAAAGCAGAGACGTTTTCCTGGCACAGAACATCTGGCAGGAGAGTCTGGTCCATGTAATGAGAGCTGTGACATGCTGTGGTGTAGGACCAGGGCTCCCAAAGCCAAACATCTGTATGCTGAATGTTTGGGGAAAATCAGAACTTTTGCAGATTTCCAAAGCATCTTTGAACGTGACTGCATTAACCAGAATGACACTAAAGAACTGCACACCTTAACTGAGTATTTTTTTTTTCATTCTTACAGATGTTCATGCAGGACATTGAGACATTCAGTGCGGCTTCAGGCAGTCATGTACTGATTGCTGTCTTTGCAGTAAGAAATCATTTGACATTGCTTTTATTGAGGAATGTGGGTTTCCTAAAGCCCCTCCTCAGGTATGAGGAAGCAGATGGAGGATCTGGGTGGGACTGGGTGACATTTTACCCTCTGTGCTGAAATCATTTCACGCCTTTGAAATGGGGAAAGCAAAATGAAATAAGCCCAGATCACCTCATGCTCTCTTGTTATTTAATGAATTGCGGTTTTTCTGCCCTTAGTGCTTTCTGCAGTGTTGATTGCACTGAGTTTCAATGTTAATGGGCTCCATTTTCACATATTCTGTTTCCCCCACGTATTTTATAGCACTGCCACCACCTCAGTGCCAGCTATGGTGGGGGGCAAGGCAAGGCTGTTAATGTGGCAACCTCTGTTTTTCAGCCTTACATCCATTCTGTGGTGTTCATTCTTCTCCTTCGCTTTTTGGAGTTAAAATATGGAAAAGCAGTGCTGAGACAGGACCCAGTATTTAGGTTTGTATAAACACACGTTACATGCACATGTGAGATCTAAATTCCTGCCCCACTGCTTCTCCTTGAAAATATCATTGCATTTGTGTCCCTATTTTTAAATCTTTTTTAAAAAATTATTTTTGGTGATTTTTTATGACTTTAATAGCCCCTTAAATATTGCAGTGATGGGATAATATAAAGCAGCTTTTAAGTTATTTAGTGCCTCCACAGGATGTTGCCTGTGCTGTGGGATGTACCAGCTTCTTTTTTGGTACAAAACAAAGATTATAAACATCATCATTATCATCATCCCCAATAATAACAATAATGATGATGCTATTAATAGTAGTCAATATAATATACTATACTATACTATACTATACTATACTATAATATAATATAATATAATATAATATAATATAATATAATATAATATAATATAATATAAATTCGATCCCAGGGAAAATCACTCTTGTTCTATCCAAAATGCACTGATGGAGAACAAAGGTAAAGAACAAATCCTGAGCTAAAGCTGGTGGGTTTTCAGGATTTCCCCAAGAAAAGAAAGCAGCCAGCAGCCCCCCAAGGAGCTCGAGGAGGAAGATGAAGATGTCAGAGCTGAAAGGGAAGCAGTGAGAAATGCCCTGGTGGCTCCGAGTCAGGAGGAGGTACCCCTGAGTGTGATTCTTCTTGCTTTGTTTGATTTTCTACCTGGTAAAACACAAACCAGTGCAGGTCAGTGCTCTGGCTGTGTTGTTCTCATTGGGAAAATCAAAATTCCAGAAGTGTGGGTTCCACCAGGAGATGAAAGTTCTTAAGAGGAACCTGGACAATAAAGTGTCCTGTTGCACCTCATATTCCTGGTGAACTATAAAACAAAGATCTTCAGAAGGTTTTCTGCCCTTTTAATGGAAAAATACAACTGAAGGATTAATGCTGTCCAAGATAATAAATTAATGTTGCTTCTTCCTCCTCACTTTCAGAAATCAGTCATTATAGTCAGCAATCTGTGCAAGGAATATAATACAAAGCAAGCTGGCTCGTTTTTTAAGAAGAAGAAGAAAACAGCCACCAAAAACCTTTCCTTCTGTGTTAAAAAAGGTGAGAACTGGGACTGTTCGCCCAGACCTGTGTTGAACACCAAGTTAATTCCCTGCACATTCTAAGTTACATGACAAGGACAGAAAAGTCAAATCCATTTGTTCTGTTTTTAAAGCACCTTCAGTCTGGGCTTGATGTGTTAATGGCGCATCCTGTTAATGACCTGTGACTGTCCATTATCTACAATAAAGATAAAATAAAGATCCTGGGGAGAGGGGACCACTTTAGCAGCGGCTCCTGGGAGCAATTCACAGCATCAATTTAAGCTGAAATCTTATGGGCTCTCTGAGCTTGTATTTTATACAATAAACCCTTTTATTTTACATGATCTTTGATATTAGTATGCTGCCTTTTCTGTGTTTTTTTCTTTTGTGGCTCTGTACATGATATATTTCTTGAATGGGGAATAGTCCTAAGAAATTCTGTGTACTGACTGCAGGAGAAGTGTTAGGACTTCTGGGGCCCAACGGAGCTGGGAAAAGCACAGCCATCAAAATGATCACTGGAGAGACAACCCTGACTGCTGGGCAGGTAGGAGACACCTGGAGACAAGGGACGGACCCATGACAAAAATCCAAACCTTGCACCCAGGCTCAGCTATCATTTTTATCAAGGCTGCAGCTTTTCTCAGAGCATTATTATTGATCAGGGCTTTAATCGAGTTCATCGTGCTATTAAATTAAACAATGCATTAATAAGATGATGGTGAGCCACTTCTAATTTTGATAAGCTGTTGCATCTGCCCTCATTGCCACGTTTATATTCAAGAACAGTGTGAAATCACTCCCTCACTGCGGGTTTCCTCACCTAAACCCCACCATCCACCCCTTGTACTGGGCAAGGCTGTGTCAGAGGACAATGCCCAGCCTGGTTGTGCAGGTGCTGATGAAGAGGGGAGATGGAGGAGGCTCCCAGGACCAGGCTCCTGCATTCCTGGGGTACTGCCCCCAGGAGAACCCCCTCTGGCTGGACCTCACCCCGCAGCAGCACCTGAGGGTCTACGCGGCCGTGAAGGGGCTGCGCCGGGAGGACGCGGCTGCTGCTGTGCACAGGTACAGGGGGAGGGCTGGCATGGCCCATCTCCCACCCCTCAGCCACGGGGAGGGCACCAGAGAGTCAAAATTCACAGAGGAAACCTTGAAAGAAACTCAGCTGCTAAAGTGCTTTTGTGCTCAGTGCTGTGATTTAATGAGTGGGTTGAGAAAACCTCCAGTTTCCCTGAGTGCTTTTGGTGGGGGCTGAATTCGCCACTAATGCCCTTTTAAGAATGTTATCTTTAGGCAGCTTTTCTGAAATCTCTGATGTTAGAGTCTGGCACCACAAGAGAGGGTGCTGAGCTGACACTGGCAAGGGGGGATGGATTCATAATGCTGTTGACACTGAGGATGGGTTTAGAAAAGAGCTTGTGGCTTATTCAGTGCACTCTGCTTCAAATAGTCACTTACATTTTAATAACACAATCAATGTTTAATGAAAATAAGCAAGAGTCAAGAGCAAGGGGAGGAAAGTTCATTTTTCTTGTCATTTTGGGAACCCTTGATGAGAGTATTGATTGAGAATAATAAAAATGTTCTTTTTTTCATTTTCCCCACAGAATTGTGAATGCTCTGCAGTTTCAAGACTACTTACACAAAAAAGTCAGAAAATTACCTGCCGGGATAACCAGAAAGGTGTGTTTTGGGTCACTGCAATGCTCAAGCACTAATTAAAACTCTCCTTCCTGAGTGGAGGAACCAACCTGTGCCCTGGGAGGTCCTCCTGTTGGGTGGGGTGATGGAGCTGAGCCTTTCCCAAACCCACATTTCCCATAAGTCAGAACTCCTGAGGATGAGGAGGCGCTGCCCACAGCTGTGTGTGGGCACAGTGCCAGGCTGTGCAGGAGGTTTGGCTGAGCCTTTTCTCCGTGTCGCAGCTGTGTGTGGCACTGTCCTTGCTGGGCAACCCCTCGGTGCTGCTGCTGGACGAGCCCTCCACCGGCATGGATCCCAACGGGCAGCGCTGTGTCTGGTGAGCACCAACCCGGGCACGGGGCCACCACGATGGGAAAGGGGTGGGAAGCCAAAAGGAGATGTTTGAAGTTGCATGAAAAGGGTTCTGCCCCATCCACAGACAGTGCTGTCCCTCACATTGCAATGGTTCTGTTGAAAAACGCATTTTCTGTCTCTCTCTAACTCAGGGAAGAGCAAGAAGAGAGAAAAGCTATTTTACCTTCATCCTTCTTGCAAGATTTAGGACAGTCCTAAATGGGAATTGGGAGAATTCATAAAGATACTGAAATCAAAAGTATTCTTTGTGATTATTTCAAAGCATGACCATGTGCTCGTTAATTAGGATAGTCCTAAATGGGAATTGGGAGAATTCATAAAGAGACTCAAGTCAAAAGTATTTTTTGTAATTATTTCAAAGCATCATCATGTGCTCGTTAATCTAAAGTTGCCGCATGTGAAAATTTTATTCTTATTTTAGGAGAAAGGCAGTTGGATGGACAAAGATATAAGAACAATGTCTGATATTTCTAGGGAGTGTTAGAAAATTTTTTTTTCATATTTTTTTTTTCACTCTGATCCTCAGGAAAACAATCCGGGATGCCCTGAAGCCCAAGGAGTCAGGAGCCATCCTGACCACGCACTACATGGAGGAGGCAGAGGCCGTGTGTGACCGTGTGGCCATCCTGGTGTCCGGGCAGCTCCGGTGGGTGTCGGCACCTGGAACTGACCCCTGCTGCTCCTCCAGCCTCCCCTGCCATGGCCCTCATGGAGCGTCCCCTGGTTTCCTTCTCAGGAAGGAGCAGGTGCTGAGGTGACAATTTCACTGTCACCTCTGCTTCTCCCTGCCCTGCCAGGTGCATTGGCTCCATCCAGTACCTGAAGAACAAGTTTGGCAAAGGATATCTCCTGGAAATCAAGGTCAAGGATCCAGAGAGCGCTGACGTGCTGCACGCTGAGGTTCTGAAGATTTTCCCGGGTGCAGCCCGCCAGGAGAGGTAACTATAAAATATGGGATGAGGAGTGGTTCCAGCACTGCCTCACCCCTGATGACATGCCTGGTGAGATGGGCAGACACAGGATCTCAGCTGGAGAGGGCTGAGCAGCTGACCTGATTTCATAATGTCACCACATCCGGCCCTCCTGTGATCCCAGCGGCAAGACATCCATACATCCATAAAGGTTTGACCCCAGAACCTCAATACAGAGCAAGAATCACCTTTTCTTCTGTTTCCTCAAGGTTCCCCTCTTTGCTGGTCTACAAGGTCCCAATGAAAGATGCACTGCCCCTGTCCCAGTCCTTCTCCAAGCTAGAGGAAGGTGAGAGCAAACCCAGGTGACTTTTTGAAAAGGCAGAACAGCAACTGCTCGTTTTCAACCCTCTTCCCATTTCTCCACAGCCAAACGAAGCTGCGGCCTCGAGGAGTACAGCTTCTCCTTGAATACTCTGACTCAGGCAGGTGATTTTTATTTGTGCTGTAAAGGCAGGGGCAGCGACAAAAGCTGCAGCCAGACCCGGGCTGGTGCAGTGGCAAAAGACAGCTCCACCAAAAAACTACCTGAGGGTGGTGGGTGAGGAGTCCTCTACTGGTAAAGTGATGGAAAATGGTTTGGTTTTTTTACTGCTGGGATTTTGCGTGGTGGGAAGAAGTCTGGATGAAGTCTCAGACTCCACTTGATCGAGAAAGGCACACCACACACCCAAGGATGGAGCTGCCCACACCCAGCCCCTCTGAGTGCCCTGGAAACAGCAGATTGTTTATTGCTGCTTGTACAAGGCTGGTGGCAAAGATGAGGAATGTTTAACTCAGTCCATTGGTGGGGAAAACCTGTATGGAAATGCCTACAGGCAGGTGATGCCTGTCTGGTTACTCCAGAGAAGCTCAGCTCCTGCTCCCCCCAAAAAGCCTCTCCACACCCCTCCCAGGGGCTGCAGAGCTGTGCCTCCTGCAAAGGGACCTCACAGAGAAATAACCCAAGCGTTTTCTCGCCCATTTCAGGTGTTTCTGGAGCTCTCCCGAGAGCAGGAAAAGGATAATTTTGATCTGGCTTTGGACGGGAATTTTGACTGGAAACAGCTGCAGCAGGAGGACTGTTAAATGCTCATTTATGCATTGCTCAGTATTAACCAAACTGCAATTATTTCCTGCCCCTCTCAGTGTACCACGGGCAGGGGAACAGGCTCCTCTCTGATGCAGAAAATGTTCCACCTGCACTCTGCAGGAGTCTCAGCCCTGCTCCAGGCTGCACTTGCAAAGGCTGGCTGGTAAAATAAAGCCTGCTCTGGTGAGAGCTCTTGTCAAGCCAGGCAGGATGAAGCAGAGGGACTGAAAGCTTTGCAGAAAGAAGGGTCCTAATCCATCCCTGGGGATCAAATCTCTCTGGATCTGGGTGCATCAGGGAATCTGGACACGGTGCCATCCTCCTGGGTTCCTCTCCCACCAAAGTCTGGGACTATGTGCCTACAACTTGTTCTTTCTGGAATTTGCACTCTGTTTTTATACCCTTCCAATAAATGTCTCTAGAAACTGCAGTTCCATCCTCATCTGTTGTCATTGCTGGGGATCCTCAGGAACAGCTCCAGCTCCCTCCCCTGGGGACGGGGATGCTGCAGAGGGCAGGGAGATGTTTACCTGGCTCAGCAAATGCTCAGCCCTGCCCTCCCTCCAATATGAGGTGAGTAGTTGTCACTCCTTCCCCTGGAAACCACCCAGGTGGAGAAGAGAAAGTTCCAGGGATTCCTAAGAGCCCCTTCCAATAGATAAAGAGAGCTGGAGAGGGACTTTTTACAAGGGCATGGAGTGAGAGGACAAGGGGGAATGGTTTCAAAGTGACAGAGAGCAGGTTTAGATTGAATATTGGAAAAAAAATTCTTCCCTGAGAGGGAGGTGAGACCCTGGCACAGAGTCCTCAGAGAAGCTGTGGCTGCCCCATCCCTGGAAACATTCAAAGCCAGGTTGGATTCGGTTTGGAATAACCTGGTCTAATTAAAAGTGACCCTGCTCACTGCACTGGATGACCTTTACTGGTTCCTTCCAACCCAAATTCTTCAATGACTTCCCTCCTTTTATCCCTGTGCCCAGCTCATTTGCAAAGGTTCAAACTCTCACAGAAAAGATTCGGTTCTCTCCACACAGTCCCAGTGGTGGCAGTGTTGCAATCACTACTTGTGCACGTCCCACACTCGGCTCCGAAGCGTATTTTGGCAGTTGGAGGACACATCTTTAGGGACAACCTGGTTGTTTCTCTCCTGCTTGCACAACAGCTCCCTTCCACTCTGCACCCCTGAGAAAAGGGTGGGTGAAGTCACCAAAGATTTGTGTCACCTGTCCACACACTGAGCTCTGGGAAATGGAGATGCTGTGAAAGGGAACAGTTTCATTTGGTGCTCTGGGAGTATCAGCAGCGGTGGAGAACGCAAGCCACGAGCCTCCAGAGATAAATACCATTTATATGATACGTTGCTGTTGGATTTTTTTACCCTCAGTGTTTCGTGGTTTGTGCCTCTGCAGGTGCTGCTGGTGATGGGGCTGTGAGTGCGTTTGTGAAATCCACTGGCTCCCCTCTGCTCTGCCCTCTGTGTCCTGTTCTGACACATAGAAATCTTCCCTTTGCCACCCAGCATGACGGGACCTGCACCCTTTGCAGATTTTTGCACGATGCAAAGACTCAAACAGCACTAAAATCCCCAGCAAACAGCTCCTGTCCCAGAGAGACCGTCTCCGGAGCTGGAGAGGGAGAGAGGAATTCCTTCTGACACCGCTTGTGCCCTGGTTTCTTCCAAGAAACCACCACCCTTCCCTTCCACAGCTCTGACTGATTATTCCCCCTGATATTTGACATTTTCCATTGCAGAGGAAGGTGAAGCAAGCAGAGCTCGCTCCACCACCTCATGTACAAGGAGGAGAAGGGAAAAGACCCCCAGAGAGTCCCCAGAGGGGAGCTGGTTGGAGCTGGGGCTTTGTCTCAGCCCGGAGGGAAGGGGGACAGGGCTGGTGGCATTGCCAGCACACAGGGGACAGCTCCAGGTCCTGGCCCATGGCCAGCACTGGGAGAAAGGGGTTCTGTCACCAGCACAAAGCCGAGTTCAGCTGGCAAGAGGGAACAAACAGAAGTTCTCAAAAAGTTCACGAGGACTTAACTTTTCCATTGGGGGGAAAAAAAAAATAAGAAGAAAGAACAAGAGGAACAAGAGAAGGATTTCCTGGAAATGAGCTGGGTCCTTAAATATTCCCTTTGGAGTTTGCCTCCCCCCCGGAGCTGAAGGGCTGAGGGAGGAGGAACATCCCTCGCAGCTGCTGTACCTGTGAGAGGAGAGGCTGACAGATCCCGCTGGGATGTTCCTGCTGCGGCCCCAAACCAGCCCCAGACGATCCCTGTAACTCTGATTGTTCTCCCCATTTCCCAGCACAGCACGAGCCCTCCCTTGCTGACAAAGCTGGAGCGGAGCACGCCGGCCGTGCCCGGGGTGAATCCATCCTCCCAGCGCGGGCTGGGCGAGGCTGCTCCCGCTGCTCGCCGCGGGAACCCGGCAAGAACTCGGTCTAGATGAACGGGGGGATTCTCATTTCCCGCATTTAATAATGCCCTCTTTATCCGGCACAGCGACAAAGCACACAAAGGGACATTCAGCGGCTGCCTCCAGCGCCGTGTCCCAAATTGTCCCCAGTGATAATTTGTGACAGCGAGGAGCAGCCCAAGCCTTCCAGGTTAGGTGAGAAAAACTCACGCTGTTGGTATTTTTTTGGGGGGGGCTGTTGAGGATTAAGGGAGCCAGGCACGTGTGTGCTCAAGGTTTGGGAGCTTGGGGACAAATGTTTCGCCCTGAGAGATTTGGGGAGCAAAGAGGTGTGTGATGTCTGGACAGGAATATTGGGGTTTTCCAGGTGTCCTCAAAGCTGTGATGGAGATGAACATTAAATGATAATTGGGCAACTCCCCTGAAGTGCAAGGAAGCAAACCCAACAAGAAGTGGTATTTCTGAGAATTCCAAGGAGCTTTCCCAAAAAGCAGTGATGCAAGCTCCCAAGCAGCTGAGACAGAATCCTGCAGGGAGGGAGGAGGGGATGCCGAGCCCAGGGCTGGTGCCCTGCAGAGGAATCCCACGGCAGGGCTGATGTTGTGTCCTGTGACAGGTGCCTGTCACATCCTCCAGTTTTCATTAAAAACCCTAAAACAAAACAAATTAAAAGCCTTTTTCCATTAATAACGTAGGACAAATGGTTCACTTGTGTCTCAACAAGTACAAGACCTCAGTAACTTCCCACAAAAAACATAAAACCATGTCAAATACAAAAGAACACTAACAACTCCATGACCAAAAAAGCAAGTACACAAGCGTGAACTACACCAAAATTTCAACCTATACCTAAGGTCTTGTGTTCTGTCTGCAAAAAATTGCAAACTTTAAATTTAAAGATAAGCAATATTGCAAAACCCTTTTATTAAAAGATGGTTTAAGAAAAATATAGAGCTCAATCGAATGTTGTGCTTATGCTTTTCCGCCTAGCTTGCTTTCAGTAATGTAAATTTACAAGTTAAACAACCTAAAACAAATAGCTAAACAGCTTTAACTAATGCATCAAGTTTAAAAACAGTATGTATTAAATGATTAAATATTTAATGTTAATAATTCAATATTAAAATTAATAAATCAATATTTTAAAATGTCAAATACAGTGTGTATTAAGTACTGTGCAGCTCCTCATGGTCCCTCCTGTATCCCCCTGCAGTCCCCTTGGGCAGGCACCTCCAGATCTCGGGGCTCAGCTGGACAAAATACAACCTTTGTTCAAAACAACCCAGGAAAAAAAAATATGGAAAAAAATGACAGGAGACAGGAGCAACATCAAGGAGAAAACTCTTTGTGTGTGTCCTGGAAGGAAAGGCACCGTGAGCAGGGGGTGTCACCTGCTCTGGGCACATCCAGCCACTTCAGCACACAGCTCCTGTCCCTGCAGCACCTCTGGCCGTGGTGGCTGCCCCGGAGCAGAGCCGGATGTTCTCCAAGCTGCAGAAATGAGGCAAGGCAGATGCTGGCAACCTCCACAGCTCAGGAGGCCAATTCTCTTTTTCCATCCATGTGGGACGAAAGAGGAAACGGGGGTTGGATTCCGTGTGTGGAGGGGGAGCAGGGTGGATCAGCTCCTCAGCCTGGGAGCACCAGGCTGTTGGAACGAGCATCTCCCAGCATTTAATTTTTAAAGCCTTTCAGACTGAATTACTCTGTAGGTGAAGCTGAGTAGGATTTTCCTCCTGCTCTGCTGCTTCCTGATTCACTTCAGCACCTCAAAACCCTTTGGAGAATTCCAGCCCCAATTATTCCCTTTAGCAGCAGATGGCTCAAATATCAGGCAGAAGAGGACGTGTGACTGTGGCAGCAGCCAAACCCAACAAAATATTTGCTTCAAAGCAGGAGGAAGGACAGCGTGTCCAGCTGGAAAAAGCAGGAAGTGGTTTCTAAAAGAGGGAAAGAAGGGGATGGAGAAGGAGATGATTGTGCAAGACATGATGTTTCAATTAGAATGGACCTGAATGAAACCTGCAGTTCATGAACTCGTGTTCTAGGCAGAGTGGAGACGTTTGACTTGTTCCTGTGCATCTCCAGCCTGGCACAGACATCAGGTGGTTTTAGGGACAGGTAAGGGAGGCCTTGGGCTGTGCATCAGCTGAGCCAGAAACACCCCAGTGTGCCGGTGATCCCAGTGGATAACACTGGCATGAGGATGGAATCCACCCCTCCTGCAGGGCTTCTGCTTTCCAGGATGAGTTTTGGCTATTTGAAAATATCAGGAGCCATCTGGGCCAGCAGTTTTCCCTGGAGAGGAGCTGGGCTGGCTCGGAGATGATGGATGGATGTCAGCAGGAGACTGGGTGCCAAAGGCAAACCATTCCCGTGGATTTGGGGCTTGCTGGAACAGGCTCTCCTGGGTTATTGTGCCTGTGAAATATCACACGTTGGCTGGGAGAGCTGTCACTGCTGTCACATCCCTGTCTCTCCCAAGGAAATGGATGCAGCTTTAGGAAACTAAAATGCCTGTAAATAATCAGCTTTTACAGGTGGCTACAGCAGCTTGGCCCTTGCTTTGGAACTCCTTCCTTCCTTTTCTTTCTTTCTTTCTTTCTTTCTTTCTTTCTTTCTTTCTTTCTTTCTTTCTTTCTTCCTTCCTTCCTTCCTTCCTTCCTTCCTTCCTTCCTTCCTTCCGTCCGTCCATCCATCCATCCATCCATCCATCCATCCATCCATCCATCCATCATTTTATCCCTGTGGACAGCTGAGGTCCTGTCCTTGCTGGCGCTGCCACAGCTTCCCCCACCCACAGACCTTGGTTTTCTTTGGCCTCATTGTGAGAATTTCATTTCATGTCCCAAATGCAAATCCTCACAAGGGTTCTCAGGGTGCTAAGGAGGAATTCAGAAAGAATACAAAAAAAAAAAAAAAAAAAAAAAAAAAAAAAAAAAAAAAAAGCACAAGGAATAGGGGCTTTGTTTAATTATTTTTTGTTTTAATTTGAGAAATACCTGGCTTTGAGTCTGCTGTTTGTTTCCTTCTCAGGAGAGGACAGAAGCCTCCGGCCAACATCACGTCAAGGGCCCCACCACATTTCACACAAGGGTTTGTGACTGCTCTCACAAACGACTGAGGAGCGAGACATGGGCTCTGGTGAGGAAGTGATTGCACAACATCTCCTCCATCAGATTCCTTGTGCTTGCAGAACATCCGTCCCCTGTCCTGGGGCTTTCCTGGAAGCTGAGAGCAGCTACAGGGTGAACAGATGGGGATTAACAGATTCTGGTTAACTTTGGACGTGAAAACACAAGAAGGGAACACTGGGAGTGAAGGAACTCTTGCGGCGGGGGGAAGAAATCTCCTTTATTTTATTAAAACCTGTGCATGGTCACAAAGGAGCACAGTGTGTGATGGCCAAGTGACCAAGGGCAGGCTGGATGTGGCTCTGAGCAACCTGGGAAAGTGGGAGGTGTCCCTGCCCATGGCAGGGGATGGACTGAGATTAATTTTCCAACCCAAATCACTCTGGTATTCTGTGTTTTACCGGCAATAGCAAAGCATTTCAAAATCATCCCTTCAAGGGAAACACAGGCAATCATTTTCTTGACCAGCAGCCTCTCCAGCAGCAGGGCTGCAGGTCACTGTTTCCCCCCAAGAAAACATTTTGCTCTGTCATCATAAGGTTGGAAAAAGCCTCTAAGATCAAGCCCAGCCATTACTGGCTGATCTCTTCCTTTCGCAGCCTGTCTTCTTTGTTAGAAAGGGGAAAAAATCCCATTTTTGAGGGAAAAAAAAAAATCTTGATTTGTCATTTGCAGCTGTCTCACCTCAGCCAAAGCTGCCTATGGAGCAGGTGGGCTGAACGTGTCCTGTGGGGAAAATGCACCTGATCCCACCTGGGAATAGATGGACACTGCAGGTGGGATGCTCAGAGCCACCTTGTCCTTGCTCTGCCACGGATCCCTCCTGCCTTTTGTGCTGCTGCTGGGTCTGCTCCTGCAGGGAAAACCTCTGCGAGCTGCTGCTGCTGCTGACACAAGCCGTGGATGCAGTTTCCGTAAGGAAAATCCCGACAGCTGGGATGTGGGAGCAGGGAAAGAGCGCCCCGGGGAGGGAACAGGAGCCAGCAGAGGCTCTGCCCATGCGGGAAGGCCACGGGGACGCGGAGAGAGAGTGCCCCGCCAGTTGCAGACTCCTTCTTCCCTTCTCCTCATGCGAAACAGAGTTTGTGCCTTTCTTCTGTTTGTTTTCCAGGCGAACGTAACTCCGCACAAAGGCTTTCCCAGAAAAATGATGCGAGATTTTCCTTGGCTTTCCTGGAAGCGATGAATCACCTCGCTCCTTTTTGGGGGTCCCGGCGTGGTGGTGGGGGCGCGACCCGGTGCGACATCCGCGCTCGGGCTGTGCCACCTCCTGGTGACAGCGGGCGGTGCATCCCTGCAGCCCTGCATCCCTGCAATCGTGAATTCCTGCAGCCCTGCATCCTGCATTCCTGTAGCCCTGCGTCCCTGCATCCCTGCGTCCCTGCATCCCTGCATTCCTGTAGCCCTGCGTCCCTGCATCCCTGCATTCCTGTAGCCCTGCGTACCTGCATCGCTGAGTCCTTACATCCATGAGTCCCTGAATCTCTGCATCCCCACATCCCTGCAATCCTGCATCCCTTCATCTTTGCATCCCTGCGTCCCTGCACCTCTGCCTCCCTGCCTCCCTGCATCCCTGCATTCCTGCATCCCTGCATCCCTTCATCTCTTCATCCCTGCATCCCTGCCTCTCTGCATCCCTGCATCCCTGCATCCCTGCATCCCTGCATCCCTGCATTCCTGCATCCCTGCATCCCTTCTTCTCTTCATCCCTGCATCCCTGCATCGCTTCATCCCTACATCCCTGAGTCCCTGCATCCCTACATCCCTTCATCCCTGCACCCCTGCCCAAACCCCAGCCACCCACAGCCCTGCATGCCCGGGATTTTGTGGGTTTGTTACCAGCCGAGCCAGCCCAGCTCTCACTCCGCAGGCTTTGCTCTGCAGCTCGGGCGGCTCGGGCTCCGGGCCGATGGAGGGAGGAGGTCACACCGCTGCTCAACGGGGCTGCGGGTGTGGCTGGTGGCCACGGGAGCGCGGCAGCCGCCACCAGCAGGGATGTTTCACCTCTTCAGCCTGCCCGTGGTGAAGCCCTGACCTCATCAGTGACATCAGAGTTCTGGGGCAGATGGGGCCTGGGATTCCCTTTGCCTAAAGGGACGTGTCCGTATCAAATATATCCACTGGATAATCATTATTCCAATGTATCCCTGCCTCTCCTCCAGTGCCAGCTTCCCTGAACTACTGCTGTGCCCATGGCCAGGGGGGTTGGAATGAGGGGATTTTTATCCAAGCCCAAGCCATCCTGTGATGCTGTATCATGGGAAGGTATCCCAGCCCTTCCTGCTGCAGTTTGGGATTATGGATATCTGCAACCCTTAATCCCTGCTCAGATGAGGAGAGAGATCCTGGTCAGTCGTGCCTCCATGCTGCCAAATCAGACTCTCATTTCTTGCAGTCAGAACTCTCCTCCCAGTCCCACACTGAGTCCCACAAATCTGTGTCTCCTTTCCCCTTGGAGGGGCTGAGGATGCTCCCAGTTCAGGCCAGAAGGAGCAGTTAATTGGTACAGAGAGAATAACAAAGTGTGGGCACAGATCCGAAACCAGGATTTATTCAGGAAGATTTTCTGGTTATTATCTACTTAGGAACAGAGGATTTGTCAGAACAGATCAGAGCATTTTCATCAAATCTGGCATCCTGCATGGAGTGCTGATAGTGAGAGGAGGTTCCTGGGGGAAAACTCTCTGCATTCTCTCAGAAGTGCAGGTGCCTGATGCTGCTGGAAAGGGGGGCAGAGGCAACGCTGGGGTAAAACCAGAAGCAGCAGCAAAGTCCCATCCCTGTCACACTGGAAAGGCACCTTCAGCCTGAGCTGACCCAGCAGAAGTGGAGGGGCTGCTCCCCTGCTGCAGGATGCTGAGAGCTGGCCTTGGGCTCCAGCATGTTAAAATAAACACAAATCTTTCCCCAGCTCAGCCCCAACTCCAGCCACATCCTCCTGGCTCAGCCACAAGGACCCGTCTGCCCTCTGTGTCACATCTGGGGACACAGAGCACAACCCCCCCCCGGCTCCACCAAGAAACACATTTTGGATATTCACACTGGCATTCCAGTAACAACAGCATCATCCTGAGCCATGGAGTGCTTGGGAAATATTTGGTTTATGAGGCAGAGTTGGAGCTGCTGCAGAAACAATCCCTGCTCTTGAAAAGAAAACATTCTCTTGTAAACAAGTGGGGGAAAAAAAAAAAAAAAAAAAAAAAGAAAGAAAGAAAACCAAACCATGTGCTTGTATCCAAAGGGAAGAGGACTGGGAAATGGCCTTTGCAGTGCAGGATGAGCCTCTGGAAGGGCAGTGCAGATGGAGAGCTCCGTGGCAGAGGGGGAGAGCTGGGCTGGGTGGCGCTGGGAGCACCGGGGCCCGGGTGGCCTCAGCTCCTCGGGGCTGCTCTCGTTTATAGATGGAAAGCAGAGAGTTAGAGTTCATCGAGGGGGACTGCAGGAGCGACAGGGAACCTCTCCAGGAGAGCTGTCTCCAGTTCAAGCACAGCTCCTGGGGTGGTGTCTGGAGGAGAACACCCCGAGGAGTGCCTCAGCTCTGGGAGTGAGGGGTTTCACCTCTGCACCCGCTCCATGGCATCCCCAGGGATGCTCTGTTCTCACCCCACGGTGTTTCCTGGTCAGGGCATCAACAGAGCAGCTTGCCTTGGGTGTTTTAGCCCCAGCACCTTCCCTAGGACTCGGAGGACACAGCCAGCTCCTGTCACCTTGTCCTGAGGCACATGAGGAAGCTGCTTCCCACACCAGGTGCAGGGAGACCTTTCCATCACCTCTTCAAGCTGCCCCAAGAACCTCTGGCTGGGCACAGAAGGAGGAGGATGCACTGGAATCCTCTCTGGACTGAAACCCACCCTGGAAAGCCCCGGAGGTGGGACAGGTTTCCTGGCTGCAGCAGGAGGAGCACACCAGGTGTGTCAGGGTGGCTTCTGTGCGTGTCCTGCGTTGTCCCCATGTCCCTGCCACCCTCGCAGCCTCTCCCAGAGAGCAGCACTCAGGCTGTGCCCAGGGCTCTCAGCCATTCCTCCCAAAGCCATGGATTTGGGGCTGTTCCTCCTAAAATCATGGAGGACGAGCCCTTCCAACAGCATTAACTCCTGCAAGATGCACCTGAGCACGTCAAGGGTTACCTTACCCTGCCCAAGCTCCTCTGTGCTCCCTGATCTTACACCTCCTGCTTTTAAATCTTACTTCTCTTGCCTGCCTTTCTGTTGGAAGCCACTTTTTTTAAAAATTTTTAATCATCTATACATTATACCTTCTAAAATGCATCCCTTAATCCACAAAACTGCACCCAGCAATGCCCAGACATCCACGACTGGAAATATTTCCCTAGGGAATGTCCTTTACAGGGTCAGAGGGAGAGGAAAAACAGCACACACACGTGATCAATATTTTTTAAAATAGAATTTGAAAGCAAAGCATGAGAAGCCTCTGTCTGGTTTTAATTTCAAATGGAAAAAAAAAGTATGTGGCTATTAATATATGGTAATGTTACTCCACTGGAAGAACAAAGTGTAGATAAAACCTGCAGGCTTAATGAGGCTCAGGAAAAATCAAATTGAAAGCAAATCTTTGAAAATCTCTAGGTAATCTGTGTTCCATTTATCATGCTTTGGCAATCAGAAAGTAAAACCAGGCTTAACATAATGAGGAAAATCAAACAGGCTTCTTTTTTTTTTTTCCCCCTGCTGCTCTAAAATCCCAGAATATCATCATCACAGAAAAGGGGGGAAAGAAAGAAGGAACTTCTGCCCTCCTGCTGGAGCCCGGGGAATTTAATTGCAAAGGTTTCTTCCTGTGTGCCTGAGAAGATGATGCAAGACAGGAATTTTTTAATGACAATATTTAAGCTCTCCTTGGCGACGCCGAGCTAAAGCAGCTCTCCTGTCCTCAGCTGGCAGATGGGAAGGAAACAACGGTTTGCAACAAGCTGAAAATGGGAAAAAAAGCCAAAAAAATAACCACTTCTCTTGACATCTCCACCTGACCAGGTCAGCAGGACAGTACTGGGGGGATATTGGGTAGGACACAGCTGAGGGAAAAGCTGTGGGTTTGGTGATTCTGACTCTTCCAGGCCCTGGAAGGGGATTGTGAGAGAGGGCCTGGCAGTGCCCCCCTGCCCAGGCATTCTTGGGGTACACAGGGGTGGAGCCCAAGGCACCAGAGCCAGGTGGTTTTGGGAGTCCGAGGCAGCAGCCTCATCCCAAGTGCTGCCCCAAGCACTGGACGCCCCTGGGTGTCCTGGCTGTGGACACAGGAGGGAAGCTGATATTTGGGAATCAGGGCTCCAAAAGGCCCAGAAGGAACCACTGCACTTGGAGACAGATTCTCCCCGTCCTGACACTGCTGCTCCTGCAGAGCTGGAGGTGGCCAGCCCTCAGATCCAGACAAGATGCCTTTTAGCCCCGGTACCTCTTTTCCCTCATAGATTTTCCCCACTGGACCTCCAGAATCTGTGCAACTGTGGGTGCTAAACAGACCCACAGCAATATCCTCTCCGTCTGCATCCACTTCCCACTGCTTTGTCCCATCTTGTAATCCCCACAGGATGCAGAGGGTCCTGCAGGCACCATGAGACCCTCAGATTTGGGGACACAAATACATCTGTCACAGCTCCTCCTTCCACTCCGGAGGTGGGACACTGAGGCAGGACATGATACCATCCGTGGCTTTTCCATGGTCACAGTGCCAAGGGTCAGGCAGGTCCCTGGAAAGCTGGACACAAATCACTGGGTGACCTCAGCAGCTGCTGCTGCTGCTCCAGCCTTTTCCTGCCCAGTTCCCTCTGCTTTCCTGGGAGGATCCTCATTATTTATCACCCTCAGCTCCTGCCCAATCCACCCACCGGCCCAGGCAGGTTAAACCTGCAGTGCTGTGATGGCTGCAAGCACCACCTGATTAAAACACATGAAAAATAAAACAGGGATATAAAACTGCCAGTTGCCCACAGAATCAAATTAAATTACTGCAGCTCAGCCTCCCCCCTTTATCCTTGGTAATAAAGCCACTCACTCCGCAAATACGGAATTTCAGGTGTGTAGGAGCTCATGGGGCAGTGGCAGAGCTCAGCCTGGGGAGGGATGTCCTGGCCTCTCTCTTATCAGTAACTGCTGTTTATGGGACCCAAAAATAAAACACCATCTCTCCACAGAGAGACAGGAAACAGGTGTGGACCACAACCATTCCTGGAGCTGTGGTGGCCTCACACAAGAGCCAAAACCTTCTCCTTCCCATCCAGAGGGAGGTTTCTCCTCTGTCCATGAACATCATCCTCACCTTCCTCCTCCCCCTGCACCTTGCAGGGCTGGGGAGAGTCCAGAGCAGCTGCCAGGGGTTAATGAGCAAAATATCCTGAGTGAAGCAGGCTGGTTAATGAGCATCTCTCCCTCAGGTGAAGAGTTGGGATGAGAATATTCCCCGCTCCAGTGCTGCTGGGGATGTGACAACCCAGCAAGGAGGGAGCTGGGGGGAGGCAATCACCTCTCCCCAGCTGGATCGCAGCCCCAGCCAAGTTCATCTGCATTAATCTTGCACTCATTAAAATCAGTTGTTCTGTTTCTAATTCAACCAGCGCTGCCAAGATCAAGAATTAAAAATTGATGAGTCAATGTCCCTGGAAAAAAAAAGAAAAAAAAGAAAAAAAAAAAAAAAGGAAAAGTTCATCATCCAGAGCAGTACGGATTTTAAAATAATCATGAAAAATGTCTGGCTGCTCCTTTGGGCTTGACACTTCCAGGAGGGGTGGGAAAATGTACAAAAGCTGAGAATGCTACACAATCATGGGAGTCCAGAGGCTGGAGTTTCCTGGGGGCAGCCCCAAGGATGGCCTCGCTTTTGGGGAAAACCCAAATTCTGAGCCACAGGGGAGGGGCGAGCTCGTTTGGCTCCTCTGATCCTGCCTCAGGACAAGTGTCACTGCTGAGGTGACAGCAGCCAGGCGTTCTCATGGGGACAGAGCAGTGCCCAGGGGGAACATTTGAGTTAACAGCAGAAGTAAATAATGATTTTTTAAATTCTGCATGAGTGACAAACTCAACATTATTTTTAATGTGTCCCTAATTAAGGCACGCCGATGACAACGGCTGGAGACAAGGATGATAAACACCATTTATTTGAAGCAGATGAGAACTTGGAAAAGGCTCTCCAAGAGCCAAAACTAAATAATATTTCCGAGAGAGCCAGAGCCCTCCCAGCCCATAAAAACACCCACAATCTCCAGTGGCTTTTGCTGACCCAGGCTGGAGTGATCCTGCTGAGCTGTCTGGGTCTCTCTCCACAAAAGCTGCCCTTTTCCCTCATTAAAAGGCACCATGTTTGCAAAATAAGCTCAAGGAGGAAAACGTGGAGCCAGGCCAATCCCAAACCGAGCCTGGGAGAAGTTTGGGATTAACTCCTTTAGAGCCAAGCAGAGGTCGCTTCCTGAAGGAGAAGAACTAGAGATGGGCTGTCAGTGATGTGGGTATTTATTTATAGCAGGCATTCGACGCCTTCAGGATCTGGATAAACACCCATTAGCTTTCAAGGTGATGAATCAAGTATTAATTAAACCTCCTGGGGGAAAAAGAATAATAGGGATATTAATGTTTTAAAGGGAAGCTTCCAGCTGAGGGAAACAAAGGGAGAGAGCAAAGATGAACTTTTCAAATAAAAACCTTTTTAGGCTGGAAAGGAGCAATGGGCACAGAATAAACCAGGTGGATACTCTGGCTGGGAAAGGCAGGCTTTGCTTTGGTAACTGGGAAAAAATAAAACCACAACCAAAAAAAACAAAAACAAAACACAAAAATTAAACACAAAAACAAAACAAACAAACAAAAAACCAAAAAACCAGCCAAACAAAAAACCCCCAAAAAACCTCAAAAATAATATCCAAAAACACCCCACAAGGCTTTCTTGGCATGTCTCCAGGGCTTCAGGGTGGAGAAGGGCTTGGAGTGAAAATTTAATGGGCACTGGTGGCCCAGCCAACCCCTGCCAGCGCAGAGCCCTGTCCCCAGGAGCCACCCACACCCTGCAGAGTGGGAAATGGCATTTATCACCTATATTTACCTTGTTATATTTATCATATCATATATATTTATTTATCATAGAACAAGGATGCAACGACTGCTTTTTTGCTCTAATTTCCCTCCTCAGGTCCCTTCTGGAGCCTCTTGCAGTGCAAGGAATGAAAATCCAGGGCAGGAAAGCAGCAGAATGGGCAGGACGTGTTCTGGATGCTGCGCACAGGGATGGGAGCAGACCTTGGCCCTCAGATCCCTCTTCCCCTCTGTCCCACTCAGGGACAGAACTCCTCCTTTTTTCTGGCGTTCCTGCAAAGCAGCCACATCCCAAGGAGACCAGCAGGGCTCAGCTCAGCGCATGCACGAGCATCACAGAGAAAAGAGAAATATTTCTGAAGGATCAGACTGTTTTCTGAGCAAAAATGCCCCAAATGAAATGTGACACCAAAAAACCGGACAGCAAAGAGAACCCAAATTTCCTGGTGGCAGCGGTACAAGAGCTGCGGGCCCACCACAGCATCCAGCTCCCTGGGATGGCTTGGCTGCATCCCCTCTCCTCTCTGCAGCTTCCAAGGGACATAAATCAGAAGTTTGGAGTGGTTGTTCTGCAAACTGAGACACAGATCTCCTGCAGTAGAGGAGGGACCCAAAAAAATCTTGTATTAGACATGGTCTTCAGGATCAACTTCATTTACCTGTGTTCCACCCCTACAAACCCAAAGCTTTAACAACTTCAAGCTCTTTTTAACATTTTTTTTTTAATATGAGGAGGAAAAAAGTACATGCAGTCCTCCTTTTCCTGCCCATTTTCAGCTTTTTTTTTTTTTTCCCCTCTGCATATTCTCCAGTTCTCTTCCCACACACAGCCACGCTGCAGACAAACTGTCCTAAAAAAGAAATTGAAAGAGGTCTGAAAAAACAACAGCAATCCAGGGGGTCATCAACTTCCAGAAGTGCAAACTGGCTTAGGAAACCACAAGCTCTCTCTGTTGTTGTTATTTTTATACGGGATTTTTTTACCATCTCGTTTTAAAGGCTGGCAAGGGAGGAATTCGCTCTTTCCTCGCCCTCTCCTGCTGTATTCAGACATTTCTCGCCAGCCTTGCTCATCTCACATTTCAGGGCAGAGCAAATGTTTGTGCACGGAGGGGAAGTGGAGAGGGGGGGCCAGGGATGATGAGTCAATTAGACACCTCATAAAATTCTGATTTAGAAAATTCCCTCCCCGGCTGCGAGAGCAGGCGCCACAAACCAGCTCAGCCCCCCTCCCGGCAGGGCAGGGCCTGGTTTCCTGCAGGGAAACCTCCCTCACTGGGAAAAACAAGGTTCACTTTCTATGTGGATTTGAAGAAATAGGTTTAATAGAAAATAAGACAACTAGGAGATAGAAGAAAAGCAAAGTCCGGCCGGCCAGGTGACTTGGCATTCAGCACGTCCACACCCTGTTCTATCAGAGTCATTCTTTAAATACCTTTTCTATTGTAGCGATCTGTTGAATATTCTTATTTTTCCATAAACCAGTTTTTATATTTTAGGAGCTGTTTTGCATGGCCCCGCCTTGGGTCCGCCTTTTTAGAGCAGGCGTGTTTCTGGGCTGTGTCTTCATTATCACTTCCAGTTTGGGCCTTGGTTTATACTTTCTTCAGAGGGTGGATGCTGATAGTTGGTCTCTCAATAGCAGGTTTTTTTTTTTACATGTTCACTGGGTGTTATCCCGACCACAAAGACAGTTTAATCATGCTGTATCAACTACTACCACTGTGCCTTATTTTCTTTACTAATAGCAGAAATAAAAACTTGTAGCTTTGCCACAACGTTATTAATCATATAGCACGCACCTCGCAAAATGCCAGCTTTAAAATACGTATTTATAACACTCACCCTGCTTAAATGCCACGTCTGATGTGGCATCTGCCAGCGGGAGTGAGAGACACCCTCGCGGCTCCATAAATCACATTGCCAGCGGGATTTCTGGGCTGTCCCCGCTGCTCCTCTCGCTCCACGGCCTCGCTGTGCTCCCGCTCAGCACCCAGCCCTGGTCTGCCCTCAGATTTTTACTCTAAAACTGACATTTCACTTCAGATTAAGACTGTAATTTTCCCTCCAGTTTTTGCCTCTAAAAACCGACATTTCTGATTCGGGCCTTCAGATTTGGGCTTTTATTTTCAATTCCATTTTCAAAGCCAATCCTGCATCTGGCACCCGTTTGAGCTCTGTTTCTCAGTGTTTTCCACCCAAGCTTTTTTTTTTTTTTTCCCCCCGATTCCTTGTTTTCCCTCTTTTCCAGGGGAGGATTTCCCCACGTGGATGGTGCCCATCAGTATTTGCATGAGCGAGGACCCCGTCTGTGCCAAAACGCAGATTTTTGATGGGCAAACCAGAGCTGTAAAGCTGTCATTTTCCTTAGAGTTTTTTAACCTGTAAAACTGACATTTCTCTCAGATTTTTTTACCTCTAAAACTGACATTTGACTTCAGATTTTTACTCTAAAACAACATTTCCCCTCAGATTTTTTACTCTAAAACTGACATTTCATTTCATGTTTTTATTCTAAAATTGACATTTTCCCCCTCATATTTTTACTTTGAAATGACATTTTCCCTCAGATTTTTCTGACATTTCCCTCAGATCAGTGTTCCAGCTGATCAGCTCAGCCCTGGGACGAGCTCAGCCCTCTGAATTCTCTGCTCCCGCTGTTGTTCCCATCACTCCAGCCACAGCTTCCTGAGGAAATCCCAAGGGATGAGCCATTTGTCATCCTGATCCCATTTTGTACCGGGCACGTGGGGGACTGGAGGGTGGATGGAGGGATGGCAGCTCCTCCTCTTCCTCCTCCCTGCAGATGGTCAGAGCCACCTGCTGCCTTCCCACTGCTCAGCTGGGATGAGACCCAGGCATGGAGCTGCGTTGGGTCTGCACAGCCTCCCACAGGCCCAGACCTTCCTCACGCAGAACCTTCTCCCACAGAGCCAAACCTTCTCCCCCAGTGGAAAACCTTCTCCCCACACTGCAAAACCTTCTCTCCTCATGCAAAACCTTCTCCCATAGTGAAAAACCTTTTCTCCCCACAGTGAAAAACCTCTCCTCATGCAGAACCTTCTTCCTACAGTACAAAACCTTCTCCCATAGGGAAAAACCTTCTCCCCACAGAGCAAAATCTTCTCCCCATAGTGCAAAACCTTCTTTCCTTAGGGAAAAACCTTCTCCCCCCATGCAAAACCCTCTTCCCATAGTGCAAACCCTTCTCCCGCAGTGCAAAACCTTCTCTCCCCATGCAAAACCTTCTCTCCCCATGCAAAACCTTCTCTCCTTATGTAAAACCATCTTCCCGTAGTGCAAATCCTTCTCTCACAGTGAAAAACCTTCTCCCCATAGTGAAAAACCTTCTCTCCTAGAGCAAAACCTTCTCGCATAGTGAGAAATCTTCTCCCCATAGTGCAAAACCTTCTTTCCTTAGGGAAAAACCTTCTCTCCCCATGCAAAACCCTCTTCCCATAGTGCAAAACCTTCTCCCACAGTGCAAAATCTTCTCTCCTTATGCAGAACCTTCTTCCCACAGTACAAAACCTTTTCTCCCCACAGCGCAAAACCTTCTCTCCTCATGCAAAACCTTCTCACACAGAGCAAAACCATCTCGCATAGTGAAAAATCTTCTCCCCATAGAGCAAAACCTTCTCTCCCGACGCAAAACCTTCCCCCCACAGTGCAAAACTTCCTTTCCTCATGCAAAACCTCCTCTCCCAGTGCAGCCATCCTGGCAGCAGCATCTAAATGTGTCCATTCCCCATGCATGAAGCGTAATCTGAGAAATTACAGTATTTTAGGAGAGGTTTTGATTTTATGGGTCCGGTCAGGTTCAGAGGGGGAAATGGAACACACGCACTGCTGAGCTCTGGGCTGCTGGAGCAGCATCATTTCAAGCAGAACAGGGCACTGCAATATTCATACCAGGAGACACCAATTCCGTGTTAAAAAGAGCTGAATTTTTAAAATGCCCCTGTAGACCTGGCTGTTTCATAACCAACAACCCTGCAGGGTGCAGCCAGGCTGGGTGGATGTTACAGAGCGGCACAAAGACATTTCTGGGGCTCTATAAACTCCCTGTAAGCCACGAGGCACAGCAGCCAGCAGCTACTGGGGCCAGTGGCCAGCTGGACTGGGATGAGGAGTAGTCTGGCTGTGCTGATCATAGTCTGGAGTGACCAAAATCACAGAGCACTGCAAGGCTCACGGCATGATCATTTCCATCAACAGCTTTACACCCCTCCCACAAGGAGCTGGTGGTTTCCTTCGTAGGACAGACGATTCTGTAACACCAGTGGGGCTCTCTTCCATTCTCTTCTGGGTGAACATACCCTATTCTGTGGCTGAATAAACTCATTATTCAGTCAAACTTGCTTGGGTTTTTATTTTCCCTTTCTCCAGTGAGCCCTGGGGACACTGGGAGGAGTCCAGGCAGGAGATGGCCAACGGGTTCCAGACCCCAGACAGGAGGATGTCCATGGGGTCAGTGCCAAAGCCCACAAAACAGACCAGGGAGAGCATCAGCCAGGTGAGGGGCTGATGCAGATATTTTCCACTGGACAAGTCTCTCCTTGTGTCCCAGAAGAGTCCAGCCCACACAGGTCCTGGTCCTGATGTAAACCCTGTGTTTCTGGCTGCTTGCTGGAGATAGCACATCCCAGAGTTACCAAATGCAGGGCAAGCAAGGATACTGCCCTTGGAGCTCTCCTTCTCAGACAAGAAAACAAGTTAATGGTGACGTAACAGGAGGGTGACCGTTATTTGCCATTGAGCTCCATAAAAATGTGAGGAAAGATGCCTGCATTTCAATTAAGTCCTGGGAGCAAAAAATGTGTGTACCTGGCTAGACTGCAGAGAGATGAACTCATTACTTCATCCACGTCTCAGGCTCCTGCCTGTTTTCCTCTGCAACAGAACGATCAGCTTGGGCTGCAGACAAGGGTTTTAAAAAGAAAATAATCCTTCCAAAAGAGCCAGGCCAGCACAATTCCCACATGGCTGGGCTGGGAGTCCTCAAGCAGCCACGTTTCCAGGGAGACTGATGGGCAAACACTCCGAAATCCAAAAGGGCTGAGCTCCCCAAACTGGGGTGTCAGGAGGGAGCTCGCTCCAGATTTTTCCAGCAGCCAGACAGCTCCAGCAGCTGCCAGACTTTTCCATGGATTGCCCAGGTCGGATTTTCTGCTGAGAAACATCCCGGGCCTGAGCTGCCCTTTTCATCTCAGGAATGCACAGCTGTGAAAGTGAGGCCGAGCTTCCTCCTGCAGGACGTGGCTCCAGAAGTGGGGATTTGTGCCCAAGCTGTGGAGGCCACGCTGGGATCACATTCTGGGGTCACATTTTGGGGTCACATTTTGGGGTCACATTTTGGGATCACATTTGGACTCAGGTTGCACAGGACAAGAGGGATGGGCAGGTGGGGAGTGCAGAGACTCAGTTGCCTTTGGGTAAAAGAAAAGGAGCAAAACCCATCTGGTGTTTGAACAGTGAAGTAAAAACAACCTAAAGCCTCGATCTAGGAAGTTTTTAGGACACAAAAAAAGAAAGAGCAGCCACCATCAGCCTCTTCTTCCTCAGAGCCAGCTGAGCAATCTTCCACAGTGGCAAACATTCTCCGACCCTCAGACAGACCCCCTGTGAACATTGCTGTCCCTATCACAGTCAGATTTGGTGACTCTGGGCTAGATAAAGACTCAAAAATCTGTGTGCTGCTCTTTCTCCTTGCATGATGAGGCCGAAGCAGGCAGATCTCACGCTTTGAGGTGCCAGTTGATAATCCCAGGTGCTGGGAGAAAATTCCACGTGCCTCTTGCTGGCACCACACAGCCAGATCCACCACGACCCCTCCCCAGCCAAATGTGTTTAATCCCCAGTGAAACATACCCATATCCTTAAAGCTGAGCATTTTCTAAGTGTTTTGTCAGAATTTTGTGGAGCGAGGCACAAAGGCGGCCCAGCCTGGGGCAAAACACATTTCCCAACGAGCTGACAAATTTGGGCACCAGGTCCTTGCAGGGAAAAACAGTCCCTGGAAGCTGGAACAGCCAGGAGCACAGCCCTGAGAGGCACAGAGGTTCAGCCTCACCCAGCACTGCCAGGGCTCCCTGCCTTCCCCATCCTGCTGGGAAGAGCTTGGCTGCAGCCCCGGCGGGCTGACCACAAACCCTGTCTGCAGGAATATATTTGTTAAAACACTCATTCACACTGCAGCCACGGCGCTGGCCAGCAGAACACAGATCAGGCTTTTTGTCAAACAAATCCCATTCCGAGTGGCAGGGAGGACCGGGAAATGTGCTTTGAAGGGTTTACAGTTCACTGCAGCACTTTGTAGCTGCAGTTGTTTCCATGCCCAAGTCCAAGAGAGGCTGTGAACAGGAAGGAATTAGGCACTCATGCAAAGACCATTAAAGTCAAGAGGAATCTTTCCATTGACTCGAGAGGGTTTGGCTCCCAGCCCTGGATATCAGGGTTTGTTGTGGGGGATTTGGAGCAGGAAATGGGAGCAGGACTTTCCAGGTTTTCTCAGCATTTGTTATGGAGTTCAGCACAGAAGGTCTCTGTGCCCATTCTCCTGCATGTAAATTGAGAAGTGACTGCTCATCTGAGATGCAAGGCCCTCACTGACCATCCTGGGCACCTCCTCTGCCATTCCTGGGATGACAGACCTCACAGCAGAGGGATTGGAGAAGCATATTCCTATGGGAATTCCTGTGGGGAACAAGATTTCTTTATGGGCCCTGACACATCAGCCCCTGATGCATAACCCACGTAATCGTGTGTCAGCCCAAGAGGCAAAAATACCACGAACCCAAAGCTTCAGCAGATCTGAAAATCTTGTTAATGCCAAACTCAAATTCCCACTGGGGATGAAGCCCCCACTGGGATCCAGGCAGCTTTTCACTGATTTTTCACTGATTCCAGCCCCGCCTGCTCACATACAGCCAAGAGCTCTGCACAGCTGGGTTCTGTCCTTTGATGGAGGGCAGGAACCTGCACCAAAAGGACAGAAGATCTGAGCTGCCTGCACTGCTCTGGGCAGAGAAACAGGGATCTGACCTGCACCTCTGGAAAACGATGCTTTGTCTTCCCAGGCGCCCAAAACTGCCAGCACAGGAACCACAACACACTCCAGGGAGCTTCAGGCTCCCAAAACACACGTGAGACCCTGATTTCCTGCTAAGAGGAGCAGTGGTGCTTCTCTGGGCTGGCAGGAGGAGAACTGGTCAGGTGAGTTCAGTGCTGTGCCAGGTGCAGGGAGGAATTGGCATTTGAAGATGCTGTGTCATTTTCTCCCTCAGCCACTCCATTATTCCTGTGCTGGTGAAAGCAGGGAGGACATTTCTCCACCCCTCGTGCCATGGGAAAGGTCAGACCACAGCTCCAGGAAGAGGGAAATGAGGAGGGTTTGAACCTGGCCAGCTCTGTTTTCACATCAGTCTGGGCTGTGGGTGCACAGGAGAAAACATCCAGGGGTTGGAATTGTGCTTCCCACCACTCCTGGCCTGGGAGTGTGCCTGGGAGCAGAGCAAGGCTGCAAAGGAGGGGTTATTCCAGCCACAGGCTTAGGAAAACCTCTGCCTCCTGGCAGATACTCCTTATTTGGGCTGCATTTAGGAAAACAGAGGTGCCCAAGCCCTGCTGCAGCCTTCAGTGGGGAACAGAGGGACAAGGGTGTGCTCAGGTGCAAAAAAGCAGACTTTTTGCCTGCTGTCTTTCTTTTTTCTTTTTTTTTTTTCTTTTTTTTTCTCTTTTTTTTTTTTTTTTGATCTCAGAAAGGGGGGAAGGGAGGCTAGAGAAGGAAATTCATCCTAAACCCAAACCAACTTGGTGACCCAAACCAACTCCACAGAGCGGAGCTCTGCCAGCAGACTCATGGAGCCAGAGAGGACAGAAAGATCCAAAAAAACCCCTTGACTTTGGTGGCTGAAAACTGATTTTGGTGCTGTCAGTGCCACATTCAATGGGCGTTGGGCAGGGAGTGTCACCTTTCTGAGATGACCTGACAGTGATTGACTCAAGAGCAATGTGCTGACCCAGTGGTGGCCTGAGTGTTCCCAACATTTCCCCCTCTTGTTTGAATTATGAAGATTGTTTTGAGTGTTTTGTTTGTTTTGATGAAACTATTTTTATATTTTTAAACTATTATTTAATAAATGAATTTATAATATTACTAATTTTTAAACTTTTTTGGTTGATTGATGGGTAAGGCTGCATTGTTCAGGGCAAGGAAAACAAGATATGAACATGACATTTGACTTATTTTATGGGGGGGGGGGTTGGTTAATTTTTGATTTGAGGCTTTTTATTTTTTAACTTCTAATTTTTAAACAAATTTTTTTAGAAGTTTTTCTTCTTGTTTTTTTATTTTCATTTGTTTTGGAATTACTTAAAGATCCAGCCCCACACCCAGGAGTCCCCACCAGCCTGGAGGGAGAGGCCAGGAGAAGCCAGGAGGGGCCTTTTTCTTCCAGAGGGATGTGGGTTTAGGAAATGAGCTTTTCCCCCACCTGCTGCAAGCTCACCGGTTTAGAGGGCTGAGTTGCCAAACCTGGCAGGACCTGGGGGCTCATTAAGGTGACTGAGGCTTTGGCACCGGGAAGTTTCTCCAGCTCCATTCACAGGACGCTGAGAGGCCGTGGCAGGAGTTCAAGTGGGGCGGTTTTGCACCACTGCATTACCAAGTCTAGACAGCGCTGAATCCCTTTCCCCTGCTGTTCAACACCCAGCAGCATTCCTGAAGCTGGGAAGTGTTTCATTCTCTCATTCAGACGGACCCTTTTGCACTGTGGTGTCCCTCCAAAAGCTCCAGCTCCAAAGCTGTGCCTGGCAAACAGAAGCTGCCAGCGCTGCTGACCACGTGCCAGCATCAACTCTTGTTGGACCAAACCCTGCCAGGCTGCTTGGAGGAAGCAAGTAGGGAAGAAAAAAATTTTAACAGTCTAAATCCTGTATTTTCATTCCTACCTGGAATGAAAACGGCAGCTTTGGAGCAATTTGTGAAATATTTGCTTTTAGCTGGTTTTATTCCTTATTTTTCTTCACTCTGAGTTGACCAGGGAAACCCACCCACCTGGGAAACCCAGCAGGCAGGACTCCCTTCTCCATCAAATGATGCCCAAGAGCTGCTCATCAGTATCTGCCACCAGCCCCAAAGGGAGCAGGAGACCTTCTGAACCTAAACCGAAAATTAGAAGCAATTTTAATCTACTCAAAGGTTTCTTTTGGGTTTTAACTGTTAAATGCACTCCCACGAGTTGAGGGGCAATTTGTGCTGGGATAACATTCCAGCAGCCCCCAAAACACAGCCTGGGGGTGAGACTGGGGGAACTGGGACAGAGTTTTTCTGCCCATCCTTGGAAAAGGGGGTGAAATCTGAGCAATGCCTCCCCACCCTGCACTGGCCAGCCTGCAGGAGGTCCAGTGGCGAGGTCTCAGTCATTCAGCAGCGACTCAAAGGAAGAAAAACAGCATCAAATGATGCTTCAGAATTCCCAGGCTGCCTCTGCCAGCACAGGGAGCACGTCTGTGCTCTCCCTAAGTGGATTGACAAGCGCCCAGGATCAGGATGAGCCAGATGCTGGGGAATCATCTCCCACTTACAGCAATTACGAGGATGTCCCAGAATCCAATAAAGCAACTGCGAAGAGGAGCATCTGGTGGTGCTTGTCAGGCACAGGGAGACGAATCTGGGTAATAAAGAAGTGTGATTTTTTTTTTCCCTTGAGTCATCATACGCCGTTTGGCGCTGGGTATGTGTGATTTCTCCTCCCTGGGCGGTTTTCCTCGGCAGGAGATGAGCTGAGCATCCTTCCCCCAGCAGGGACGAGGAACTGCTCCCCTTCCCCTGCCCTCTCCCTGCTGATACAGGTGCTGATGCCCCAAATCCCATCAGCGTCCCCCAGACACAAACCGACCCTTCACACCAGCCAGCAGCTCCTCCAGCCTGAAAGATCTCCAGATGATCCTTGCTGGACAGTTCATCAAGCTGCAACAGCCTCTCAGCAGCAAGGGTGAGTGGTAATATCAGCTTAAAAAACGTGATGAAATGGTGTTGATACTTATTAAGCCCCGTTCTCCAGACAAATAAAGATAGCAGTAATAATCTCATGTAATAATAATAAAAAAATACTAGATTTTGGGAATTTAGTATTCTAGATTCTCCCTAAAATACTGGATTCCCAAAATCCCTTCTCCCCATCTCTGACCTCATCCTCTCCAAGCTCCCACCCGTGGGAAAATCTCCACAGCTCCAGATAAGAGAATTACAGAGTCATGGAAGGGTTTGGGTTGAGAGAGACCTCAAAGATCACCCAGTGCCACCCCTGCCATGGCAGGGACACCTTCCACTGTCCCAGGTTGCTCCAAGCCCTGTCCAACCTGGCCTTGGACACATCCAGGGCTCCAGGGGCAGCCACAGCTCCTCTGGGAATTCCATCCCAGCCCCTCACCACCTTCACAAGGAGAATTTATTCCTAATATGCCATCTAAACCTGACCTCTTTCAGTTTGAGCCCACCCCCCCTGTCCTGTCCCTACAACTCCTGATGAAGAGTCCCTGCAGTCTCCACACAACCTTCTCCACTCCAAAAAATCCACCACAGTTTCAGATTTAAGAGACAGGCAAAGTGGTGAAGCAGGGCAGGTTTCTTCCCGCATAAAGCAGCCAAAAAATAATCACAGTGCAGAGGAAACACTGCGGATTACACAACACTGATCCCATCTAGCACAAACACACGACTGAACAGCTCCTTAAAAACACTCCATGGATGATTCCTAGAAGTAATTGCCAGCAAATTTTATTCGTGGGAAAGTGCAGCAGAGCTGAGCTATATTTAATAGTGGAAAGAAGATAAAAGTAATCTCCTAAGGTCTGAAAATGCAGACTCTGTGCTTGGATAAACTTCAGTACATCCTCATGCAGTAAAAGCCAGCACAGCTCAGGGATGTTTTCCTCGGTGTGGGCAGCAATTCAGGGAGTATTTGGTTTTCAGATCAGAAGCAGCCATTAAAGCATCTTCCCTGAGCTTCTTTTCACCACAAGCTGAAATATTTCATCCAATAACAGGAGAGGGTTGGAGGTTTGATAATTCAGAGCTTTGCAGTGAGTGCCACTCCCCAGGCCAGGGCCAGCCGAGCTCCAGCCGTTCCTGCTGCCGGGCCCCTTTCCCACAGAGGCTGCTCTTTAATGCACTCTCTGCCCTCACAAACGAGTTCTACTCCCATTTTCCTTCTCAGAGATTTCTCAGAAAACAGCGGGCAAACGAGCTGAGGGAGAACAGCATGAAGGAAAGTCAGTGAGCAAACGCTGGGGACCCTCGGTGCCACCAAATGTCACTCACTGGGACCCCGTGCCCTGGAAGCTCCAGCAGCCACAGGGTCCCAATCCTCCCACCCTCCTCAAATCACCCTGCCAGGGAGACTTCCAGAACTCTCCCTGGAGAATCCCCTTCCTTCCATTCCATTTTCCTTTGGGTTTTTTCCCTAAAGCAAAGCTTTTTCTCCCCAAGGAATTTCCTACAAACCTCTGAGAAGAGCCATGACCAGCCTCTCTCGTGGCAGTAAAAGCACTTGAGTGGCCCCAAAGTCACCCGGCACACTCAGAGTGTCACAATGTTCACACTGAAATAACTTCACACGACGATTTTTATGTAAATCGGTGCTCACTGTTTACTTCTGGTAAGATTAAAATGCTTGGCATCAGCTCCGGGTTTTCAGGGCTGTGAATTCAATTTGCAGAGGGCACCTGGGAGAGAGGGGGACATTTTTTTTTTTTCCCCAGGGATTAATGTTGCTTGTTTGGAACATCATAGAGGCTGGCAAGCCATCATTCTGGGTCACAGCTTATGTGAAAGACAAAGGGGTTTTTTAAAAAAATTATATTTGGAGTCAAACTGACTTTATTCCTTTCAAGAAGCTGCTGCTTTTCTTCTTAAACCTTTCACTTTGACCCTTTCTGTGTTTAAATCTGCCTGTTTGTGTCCCCAGCTCCTGGCCTGAGTCCCCCTTCCATTGCTTGTAGCACAGAGCTACAACTCCATCAAGTCCACAAAATGTTCTTTTAATGTCCCCGCTGGGGGTCGTTAAAAATGGGCTTTTAAAGTATGGATTTAATGGCTTTGGATAAAATTGAGTTGGTGTGCAATATCTGACTCTAAAAGTGTAAATATTTCATCAATTCATGCAGGGACAGAGGGAAGAGATTTTGGGGGGAGGGGAGGGGAGGGGAGGGGAGGGGAGGGGAGGGGAGGGGAGGGGAGGGGAGGGGAGGGGAGGGGAGGGGAGGGGAGGGGAGGGGAGGGGAGGGAAGGGAAGGGAAGGGAAGGGAAGGGAAGGGAAGGGAAGGGAAGGGAAGGGAAGGGAAGGGAAGGGAAGGGAAGGGAAGGGAAGGGAAGGGAAGGGAAGGGAAGGGAAGGGAAGGGAAGGGAAGGGAAGGGAAGGGAAGGGAAGGGAAGGGAAGGGAAGGGAAGGGAAGGGAAGGGAAGGGAAGGGAAGGGAAGGGAAGGGAAGGGAAGGGAAGGGAAGGGAAGGGAAGGGAAGGGAAGGGAAGGGAAGGGAAGGGAAGGGAAGGGAAGGGAAGGGAAGGGAAGGGAAGGGAAGGGAAGGGCACTGAGTTCCACGTCCAGTCCTTCCTTGGGCACCCCCAGAGATTGGACTCCACCACCTCCCTGGGCAGCCCCTTCCAATGCCTGAGCACCCATTCCATGGAGAAATTCCTCACGATGTCCAACCTGAACCTCCCCCGGTGCATCTTGAGGCCATTTCCTCCTGTCCTTCCAATGTCCCTTCCTGCACTGTGACCTTTCTGTCATTAACACCACGAGAAGCTGCTGACGTGAGATCCCACAATGAGCAGAAATGAAGGAATTCCCAGCCTCCCACTCTGGCCATGTCCAGCCCTTCCTCTCCACCATCACCCACACCCCAGCAGGTTCCTAAACAACAGCAGGGCTGTGGCCAAGCCCAGAGCTGGTTTTGCACTGTTGATGCCCCTCGGAGCCTGTGCCGGCTCCCACAGGAACATCCAGAATATGATGGGACAAGCTCAGGCCAGGCAAAGGAAGAGTTCCGTTGTCACCTTGTTTTCAAGGACATTTTGCAGCTGAGCTCCCCCTACTTAACTGTGTCTCCAGCTAAAGCCAAATGTTGCCACACGAGCAAAAAATCCCAGCCCTTAGGAGATGTGGATCCTCAGGGTCCCAGCAGAATGACAGCAACCTCAGCTGTAATTACTGCCCTGCAATCTGCATGTCATGAATAAGTTGGGGATTCAGCAATAGCTGCAATCACCGCTCACAGTTTGATGGGGAAGACGGGCAGCAGTCGAGTGCTGGGTAAATATTCATTTTCAACCTTCTCCTGACAGCAGACCCTTCACATTCGTCCTCTGGAGGCCCCACACAACAAAAAGAGGGATGAGGTGCAGGGCCTGTCTTCTGCACATCCCAAAATTTCTGCACCCATCAGCTGGGCTGGGAAGAAAGGTGGGTAATTTAGAAAATGAGAGAAAAGCTTAACCACAACTAAAATTAAGACGTTTCTCCTCCTGTTCTTTGAGCCTTTTGGTTGGCAGATGCTTTTAAGAGCTCTCAGAGTGTGGGAGGCAGAGCCAACAGGGCACCCACACCACGGCCAAGGGGAAAACTTGCTGTTCTGAGCTCATTTGGGGTGCAGGGACTGAACGTTCGCGTTTTGTGCAGCGAGAAACACCGAAAATGGTGATTTGGAAACTGCAAGAGGCCCCATCCAACCCACAGAGTGCAGTGCCAGGCTGGAGGAGGAGAACAAACACCTCTGGTACCCCTCAGATCTGAGGGAGAAGGGGATCACTTCCAGCTATCCAACAGATTCTTGCTCATCAGCTGCGTCCCCCTGTAATTTCTTTTTGACTCTCCAAGTGCTTGAGCCAGCTAGTGCCTTCCCTGAGCTGAGGCAGCTGCAAATGCCACGAGGGAGGTGCAGACCAACCTCTGAAGCCCCCAGAGAGACTTTTTTTTATAATGTCAGAGGCAGGATCCCACTTTCTTGAGCAGATTTGGAGCACAGCAGAGTGAGGGGAGGTGAGCCCGGTGTGAGACCAGCACTCGTGCCAAGGGCAGGTCCCTCACCCCCGTGAGCCCAAACTGTCCCTCTCCCACCACTCTGTGACCCCCAGAGATGGCTGCAGGGTGACCCAGGCCAACATCTGGAGCCGCAGGAAGCAAAGACACAATTCCAGCAGTTTGCAGGAACAGCTGGACCTTCTCTCGCTGCCAATTAAAGAGTTTCCCTGACAGTTTCTCATATAAATATTAGACATCCCCACACAGACCAACAGTTCCATAGGACACGAATGACAAGGGCTCCTCAGCTGTTTGCTTCCCACCACCACAGAAGCCAAGAAAAAATCCTTCTCTGTGGTTATTGCACACAGCAAATGAACAAATGCACCTCGCTGGCATTTGCCTCTGGATGAGCAGCAAGGGCAGAGGGACGAAAAGCGCAAGGACAAGCACAACCCCCCCACCCCCGCCCCAAGAGTCCTTGCAGCTCACTGCAGAAATGGGATTCTCTGGAAATGGCTTTGGCTCCAGCTGAATCCATGTGTGAACAGGAATTGAGTGGAATAATTCACTGTGCACTGACTTTCACCACGGGCCCCGGGATTCAAATCCGTGTTCTTTCCAAATGACTGTAATTTCCAGCCCATCTCCTGTGATGAGGTACACAGCCAGCCTGAAATTCCCCCCGCGGCACTTGAATAAATACTTTAACCTGAGATATAATTCAGTGAGATTTAAATGTGAGCTCAGGAAGATCTATTTCTGCTGCAGGAACTTGTGCCAAAATTGGCACCAGCTCTCTCCAAAGCTTTCTCTATCCAGCACGCTGAGCCTGGGGGGAGAAGTCTACCTGTGTCCTTCTCCATGAGCTAGAGAGGCTTGAAAACATGGAAAGAAACAAGGTCAGAGATGTTTTCCACACACGGAGGCGCCAGGAGAGGAGAACGGGGATTAAACAGCAGAACCTGCAGCCCAGGTTCCCACTGGTCTCAGTCGTCGGTGGCAAAGGGTCAGTTGGGAAATCAACGATGAACAGAGCCGAAAAACAGCTGAATTTTCTGCTGATAAGAGACCTCCTCCTTCTGAGCCCCATTAAAACTATCCTGGCTATTGTCTTGCTTCAAAACACACCTCACTGCCGGTTCTCCAGCAGGACAGGGAGTTTTCTGGTGTGAAATGAGATGAGCCCTACAGCAGCACTGGAGGGCACCTTCATTCCCAGATCATTGCCCTGGGACAAGAATTCATGTTTGAAGTGCTGGGGGCATTTTACACAGAGATATTTGAACCTACGTGGGGTCCCAGGGCCATAATTCCATTTTAATTTGATCTGGACACATGATTGTGCTGAAAACAGAGAACACTCCCAGGCTCAGCAGGAATTCTGTTACTCCGAGGGAGTCACGGATTCTCCTTGGTTTATGTTCTACTGGTAAAAAAAACCTCAACACTGGTGCTGCTATCCAATGAAGTGAGAAAAGAGGAAGCAAAGCTGACGAGCAGTTAAGGTCTCAATAGTTTGGTGGTCAGAAAGCCAGAGGGGGTGGCAGATGATCAGCCTGGCTGCGATCACCCCGACCCTGCAGCCACATCCAGCCTGGCACCCTCAGGAATGGAGCTGTCACTCTCCCGAGGTCCTTCCCAGCTCCTCCCATTTTTGTTGTTTTCTTTCTTAATTTATGCCACATTTATTGCAGAATAAACTGTTGGGCAAATCCCCACACGAGTGCTGTGTTCTAAAATCCTTGTTTTTATTACCCAGTCCTGTGTCCACAGACACACCTCCCAGAAGAGTTATTGCCACCAGTTCTCTGGCCAGCACAGAGCCAAGGTTAAGGTGACCCTGGTGACAGCAGAGATTAATATGGGCAGGAAAGGGAAAAACAAACACACACACACACTAAAAAAACCCCTCTGGAAAAGCTGAGCAGGGCAGTGGTATCCCAAATCCTGCCCGGGAAGTGGAAGGATCTTCCCCGCTGGCTGACACTGGGCTCACACACACCTGACTGCTCTGCAGTTTGCCTTTGACCATCCCAATTTATGTGTGCTTGTTAATCAATAATTTCCACTTTGGATTAAGGATGAAAGTGCTTTCCCCCCTCCCCTCAGTACAACAAACACTGAAGAACAAATTGGGATGGACACGTCCACTCCCTTTCACTTTGCTTTCCCTGGCAGTTCTGATACATGAGGGCGTTTCCCAAAAACCAGGCTGTAGAGAGGTGCTGGAATAAAACAGCAAAGGAGGAGGAGGAAGAGGAGGAAGGGGAAGGGGAAGGGGAAGGGGAAGGGAAAGGGGAAGGTGGTTTCTCCTTCATCCCATAACTGACCCCCTTGGTACTTCCAGTGCCCTCCAAGGTCCTTCCCAAATCCTGATCCCACCTCCAGGATACACAAGCATCCATCCCTTCCTCCTTTAGCAGTTCCACTTTATCTTCCTACTAAATCCCTCATTTCCCAGCCTGGGTGCACCTGTGGTTTTCCCCGGGACAGGACATGCCATTGTAAGAGCAAACAGCACCAAGGATTGTAGAATTCCCTCTAAATGATTGAAATCAGTGTTCCTGCAGACACAGAGGAATCAGGCAGCTCCTCCACGGAGGGATATGATGTTCAATTCCTGAGGCAGCTCATTAGCTACTGGAAATTAATGTTGCTCTTTTCTTTAGAGGGTTTGCTTTTGAGGATGAAGGTGTCCCAACGTCCATCACAGCCTACCATGCCTCCAAAATGGAGATTGGCTGTTTTCTTCTGCGGTCTGGATGAACTGGTGCTGGCCTGAGGCTGGAAAATTGGGATCCATCTGTGATTTTCCCATCACTGGAAGGAAGCACAAAGCCCTTCATTTTCTCTGGTTTGCCCACAATCCTTGCCTCATCCACTGTCAAGCTTTTATATTATTATACAGGGAGTCCCACCCAGTCCTCAGTGGTTTTACTGAGAAACTGGTGGGCAGAGGAGCTGTTTCAAGATTTGGGAAATGTTACAGAAGCTTCGGAGAGAGGTTCAAACCCTCTTCCCTGGGTTTGGGACTTGGCCCAGCCAACAGCAAAAGGAACATCTGTGCCTCTTCCCAGCCCTTCTGCCTGCTAACAATAGACAAATAAAATAATAAAAGCTCCTCTCTTCAAAAGCCATTAAAATAAAATAAAAACCCTCTGCAAGCAATCTGCGTTTTATCTTCTTAATGGCCCCAAAGCCTCCACTTGCCTACAAAAACAATTTCACTCAGCAAGGGTTGAGGGATATTCCTTTCAAATGGTGCACCAGCTGTCCCACGGAGAGCACTACACAGTTAACTACCAATAAAAGTAATTCCACAAACTAAATACTCATTAAATAACGCGTGCGCACGGCCCGGTGCCGTCTGCAGCCGAGGAATGTGATTTGCTGTGATTTAACCTTCAATGACACCAGGGGGCTGGTCCCGTCCCCGTGGCAGGGGTGGCTCCAGCCAGCCAGTCCATTGCAGTGGGATTGTTTTGGTTTTTTGCTATCTTGGAAATCAGATCCTGTAAACTCAGCGCAGGCTGAGCCCCCGCCCGGCCGGCCAAAAACCCCCCGGTGTTGCTCAAGAGGTCGGCGCCGTTTTCCGGTCAGTCCCAGCGTGTCCAAGACAAACATGTCCATGTCAGCTGGGCTCCGTGTCATCCCAGCTCCCCAGGGACATGCAGGGCACCCTTCCCCACCAGCTCTGCCAGCACAGAGCTTCCCCAGGCTCCCAGGGTTGGTGTCCATCCATTGGATTTCAGACAGGAGCGCTGGGAGCGTTGGAGGAGCCTTCTCAGCCCCCACACACCACACAGTGACCCGCTCCACCCTCCGGGAAGAGGATGGTGTTGTGCTGGGATAGACCATGGAAAGCTGCCACAGCTCCCCAGGATTTTGGGATGCTCAGAGGGAGAGAGGGAGGAGGGAAGAAAAGCCATGCTGGAGGCCCCAGCACACAAGAACAGCTCGCTTGGACCATGAAGGTGGATTTGTCTTGTTTGTGCTTAGCAGTGCAAGTTCATTGCCAAGAGGGAGAGGATCCGCCCAGATTCCCGAGCCCTGAGCAGCTGGGAGCTCGCTGAGGCCAAGGGATGAGCCTGGAACAGCAGCCAGGAGAGGTAGATGGGAGGAGGGAAATGAAACCACTGACGGGAGCTGCTGCCAGGGATGGGGAAGTGTCAGAGGTGTCATGTCCGGGGCACCTCTTCCCTTCTGCCTTCCCTGTCCTGTGGTGAAGGAGGCTCCTGACTCATTCCCGCTTTGCGTGTTCCTAAACGTTTCCTTTTATACCCTAGAACTGCCAAAATTGTACCAAAAAACCCTCTGGAGTAAACGCACTTCTTCTCTCAAGACTCCTCTCCAATGCAAGTGGAGAGGCACTAATGGCCCCGTCAGGGTCTCCAGGGCTCTCCTCGGCATTGTCAGCTACCAAAAATGTGTTTTCATTTAAACACTTGGCCCAAATATTTCATTTTTAATTACAAGCTGGGACAGTGTGAGACAGCCCAGAGCAACAGTGAGAGCCTCTCCCACCAAACCAGCAGAGACTGGGAAGGGATCTCACACCGTCCTGGGGTGGGAAAGCCCCAGCCCAGGGGGGGGTCAGGCAGAGGGGAACAAACCCTGACAGGAGGCCGTGCCCAGGGTGGGAGATGCTCTTTGGGGACACAATAACAACCAAAACAACAACCGACATCATCACCACCATCACCACCATCATTATAAGCACCACCATCATCATCACCATCACCACCATCAGCACCATGCAGGGAGAACATGGACCTGCTGCTCCAGGAACAGGAGCAGAGCTGCAGGATGTGCTCCTGGCACGTCTGTGCTCTTGTCAGTGAAGCAGCAAACACACAACTTGGCTCCTCCAACTCGTATTTTTCTTTCCTTTGTAATGTTGTGTAGCTGCCTTGGTGTTTAATCCTCGTAATTAACAGGAGTGAGAAAGGGATAATTCTCATCTCCTCCCTTTTGCAAACATTACAGTCTGCAGGGGGGGACCGGGGCAGCTCTGCAGCATTTCAAGTTAAAAAGACAAAAAGCAGCAGACAGAGGCATTTACCTTTTGGCAAGTAAAAGGCATCTCTAAGGAAGATGGGTTTTAAATCCATACTGTGTGAAAGAATTTAAATTACATACTTACAACTCCAAATATTTTAAGTTGTGTGCCTGGAAAAACAAGAGGAATATCCTTTGTTTATTAAAAAGGGCCTTTGAAAAGGACCCGGCTTGCTCCTATCTGAAACACAAAGGAAGTATTTCTTACTCTGAGATGTCATCAGACATTTATTTAAAGCTTTAATGATATGTTTTGGGACATCAGCTACGCCTGAACATTTCTCCACTGCAGTCGTCTGCAAGAAGGAGCTCTTTTTTTCCCCCCCCATCTTTAAATAGTAAATGAGGCCAATTATCTCATGGTAATTCCAAACGGTAATTTGGTTCCGCTGGAGCTGTCAGTGGCCTATCAAAATAATATTTCCAGGGTAATTTTAGGAACACATCCACCCCTTCCATCAGGCTGGGATGAGCTCTGCTGAGCCCTGGGATGGGAAGTGACACTCACCTGCAGCCCAGGCCCCCCGGGCAGAACACGAGGAGGTGCCCAGGGTTGTGTGTGGGACAAGGATCCCCCTGCTCCAAGAAACTCCAAGCCATGGATGAGCAGGGAAGCATCACTATTACCGAGCACCACTGGGTTGTTCTAAATAATAATAACAACAGTGATTTTGCATTGCAGCCTGTTGGGAGCTGGCAGTCCCAACTGCTTTGGGAAGGATTGTAGCACTTCAATTTATTACAGATTAATGGGATTGATTTATGATTTTTTTGTTTCTTTTTAATTAGCCTCATTAAAAGCCAAACAATCTTCCTGCAGAGCATGCAAACAACAGGGACACGGGCCCAGGCACTGCTGGTTCCTGGTGCCTTTGTCCAGAACTAACGCTGCAAACCAGGAAAGATTTATTAATGGTTCCTGGGAGAGATTAGCAACGGGGAAACAGCTCAGGGAGGATTAGGAGCCAAGCAAGCATCAGCCAGATTTTGATGGAGAGGTTATGGAAAGTTTCTCTTTGAGTTTGAAGTGAGTCCGTGAGTGTCCTTCAACAGGCTGGCAGGAGCAGGGCTTGCCCCTGGGGTTCCATCCGGGTTTGCTGGATTCTGGGGTTTAACTTCAGCCTGGCAGGCTATTTAAAAATAAGTTTTTTAAAAAAAAAAAAAATTCTATTGTTAGTCCCGGGCTGTTGCTTCTTTTTGGGTTTATGATGTCACTGTCTGGGGGAGCTGCCAGGTCACCTGGCCTTGGAGGGGCTGAGGACCAGGGTGTCCACAGGCAGAGGGTGCAGCTGCAGCACAGCCCCCTTTGCTCTCCCCTAAGCCACCTGACCAGCGAGCTGGCACTCATTTCCCCCTGTTTACATCCAATTTCGTGTCCTGAAAGCTCCTCCTCTCCTCCAGAAAAGGATCAGCTCTGTGGCTGCCCATCCTGCAGACCCCAACCCAGCACCTCCGAGCCCACCCCACGCCCCCCAAGCCTTTCCAGCACAGGCAGCACCCTAAAGTTTCCCCTCTTGATACCTCATGTCGGGTCTAGAGCCTGAAGGGATCCAAGTGCAATCATTTTGCCAAATCTGTCCCCAAAGGGCACAGAAGGGGGGCAGAGCTGGTGTCCCCAAAAGCCAAACAGTGTGGGGAGCACATCCTTTCCTCGCACTGATCCTTGCTGGCCACAGCAGCACCAGCTGCAGTTTGTGCTTATAAATCCTCTAGGGAAAACACATAGAATTTGGTGTTACAGAAAAAGGGGTTCAGAGCAAAATCCCCCAAACCTGAAACCCAAACTCTTCAAATATCAAAAGACTGAGCAAATTTGAAATTGTCCTCCTAAAGGAGAGTAAGAATCGTCTTCCAAAGATCAGAAAACCAAGAGGACAGGTGTGCATCGGATCCCTGCAGCCACAGCCCAGCCCAGGGGATGGTTTTCTCTCCCCTTCTGGATCAAAGGAGCATCTCGGACCTCAGCACAGATGCTCGGCCAGCAGCCCCCGCGATGCCGTTTTGCTCAGTCCGACCCCCCCCCGTCCCAGAGCACCTCTCAGATCCTCCCTGCTACAGAACCCAGCCCTGCTCCAGCCAGCTGCAAACATATCCGACTTTTGCCTCTTTCTGCAGTTTATTTTCTGTTCTGCCCTCAGCACAGCGCCGGAGCCAGGCCAGTCTGGTCACGCTCCCGCAGCGCTCAGCCAGTTTCTCCTCCGCTCCCCTCCCTCGGCCCGGTGCTCTCCAGCCCGTCCCCTGCTGGGCTCTCCATCCCCCCGGGATGAGCGCGATGGGTCCCGGCCCGAGCACATCCCCACGGCCAGCCGCTCCCAGCAAACTGCGGGCAGGAGTTTTCCTCAACTGTATCGGGGGCTTTTTTTAGGAATTAAGAAAATAAAAGCGGCGTCTGAACCATCTGCCAGCGAGCACCGCGGAGGGGCTGCAAACCCAGCTTGGGGGGGCTAGAGCCCACCCGGGCCCTGCCCGCAGACACCCACAGGGGTCCGAGCCCCGTTCCCACACAGCCCCGGCCCCCCATCCCCGCACCGGCAACACCCAGCACCCTCCAGCGCCTGCCAAGGCTCTCCCCGGGCCGACTTTTTCGGGGGAGGGGACGAAGCCCTCGAAGGAGCTGGCGACGAGGGCGGGCGGGGGACCCGCCACCTGCGAGGGGCTGCGCTGGGCCAGCGGGCGGAGTTCGGGGGGCGGCCGGTTCAGACCCCGCCGGCACCGGCACCGGCACCGTGTCCGGGGGAGGCTCCCGGGCTGCCGTGCCCCCACCCCCGCTCCCCCGCCCCGGGCCCCGAGCGCCCTGCCCGGTCCCCGCCCCGAGGTGCCCGCACCCCCCGGCTCCGCCGCTCGAGCTCCCCCGTGCGCCCTGCCCCGGGAGCCGGCGGCGGCGCGCCCGGCGCTGTCCCCGTCCCCGTCCCCGTCCCCGGCCCCGGCCCCGGCCCCGTCCCAGCCCGCACCGGCCATGCCGGGGCCGCGGCGGGACCGCCCGGCCGTGCTGCTGCTGCTCGGGGCTCTGCTGGCCGCCGACCTCTACTTCCACCTCTGGCCGCGGGCTCGGCGGGAGATGGGCAGGGTCTCCCCGGGCTGCCCGTGCCCCGCGCCCCCCGCGCCGCGCCCGCCGCTCCCCCGCGCCGCCCCCGCGCTGCGCCGCCTCTTCGCCCACCCGCTGTACCGCGCCGCCCCGCCGGGCCCCGCCGAGCCGCTGCTGGGCGCCCGCGAAGCCCTGCGCTACTACCGGCGGAAGGCGGCTCGATGGAACAGGTGCGTCCCGCAAGCCGCGGAACCCCCGCGCCCCGCACCGCGCATCCCCCGCTCCTGGGCACCCCCCCCGCACCGCGCATCGCCTGCACAGCCCTTCCCCGGGCATCTCCTGCGCACCTCCGTCCCCGGCACCCCTTTCCTGGCTCTTTCCTGGGCATCCCTTTCTTGAGCACCCCGTGCACCGGCATCTCCTGGGACTCCTTTTCCCGGGTATCTCTGGGCACTGCCTTCCCCGGCACCCCCTTCCCGGGTATCTCCTGGGCATCCTTTTCCTGGGCATCTCCTGGGCAATCAGCTTCTGGGCACCCTCCTACCGGGCACCCCTTGCATGATCCCTCACTTCCTTGGACGTTTCCTGGGCACCCCTTTCTTGAGCACCCACCTCCCCTTTCCTTAGTGTCTTTTGGGCAGCCCTGCACGGGCACCCCTTTCCCAGGTATCTCCTGGACACCCCTTTCCTGGGAGTCCCCTGCATGGGGACGCAGTTCTCTGGCATTTCCCTGAACAGTCACCCCCTGCCTGGGCACCCCTTTTTTTGGAGCCCCCCATGCGTTGGGATCTCTTGAGCACCCCCTTCCCAGGCACCCTGTGTGAGTGCACCTCCTGCGTGGCCATCTCCTGGGCACTCCCTTTCTGGGCACCCCCTGCCCTGGCATCCCCTGGGCACACTGTGGCCAGGCACTCCCCGCATGGGCACCCCAGGGCCCCTCTCTGGACACCCCCGCGGGAACTCCCTTTCTGGGCAGCTCTCCTGGGCACCCCTCCCCTGCTCAAGCCCCCCCTGGGTGGCCCCTGGCATTCCCGGCCCAGCTTGCCTCCCCATCCCGGCTCTGTGCCCTCACCCCTCCAGCCCCCATGGGCAGGCCGGGCAGGGCTGAGGGGCTCTGCTGCTCCTTCCTGGGGTGTCCCCCACCCTGCTCCACGGCCAGAGCCTCAGAGAAAGGGACCCTCAGCTCAGAGGGTCTGCTCCCTCTCCCAGCCCCAACAAGAAAACTCTCTCCTCCCCTGCTCCTTGGGTGGGACTGTCACTGCCCTGTGGTCACTGCCCTGGGGGGGGACAGTGACTCTCAGCACCAGCTCCAAGCATCGATTATGCACCTTGAGTCCCTGATGTAACCCCCCTCTCACGGGGGCTGGGGCCAAGCTGGAAGCAGACAGCAACCCACAGCTGCTCCCTCACCCCAGGAACCCCAAGACACCTGCAAAGGAATGACAGCAACTTTGTCACTATGTGACAGCCAGAGAGTTTGTCCGTTTCCGCACAAATTCGGATACAACAGGGCACAGAGCTCCCGGTGTGCTGAGCTCATGGCATCACCTCACTGCCCCCTCTGTGGGACAGGACATCTGCAAGGGGGTGACAGCACGTCCTGGCACTTTCACCACCCCAGGGATCCCTGTCCTGGCACTTCTCCAGTGCCCGGGTTTGGTTCCCAGCATTGGAGCAGCCCCCACCCCTCCTGTCACCTGTGTGGTGATCGCTGAGCTGCACAGGCAGGATTCCCCAGCTCCTGCTCTCTCCACTTCCATGCCTGCTCCTCCTGTTTCTGTGGGACTCACCCAGTGCCGGTTCCGTGTGAGATTTGCCGGAGGAGATGATGGGAAGCGATAATGGAAGGAACAGAGAATGACCTTCATGGCCTGAGCAGCACCAGGGTCTGGAACCACCTCTGTGCTCAGTCAGGGGCACCCCTGCCAGGCTCTTCCCTTGCTCCAGTCTGGATCCTACTGAATCCTTAGACACAGCCCTGAGTGCCCTTCAGTGGGCTGGCAGGAGCAGGGCTTGCTCCTGGGGATTCATCCAGGTTTGCTGGATTCTGGGGTTTAACTTCATCTGGGCAATCTTTTTAAAAATAAGTTAAAAAAAGAAGAAAACAAAAAGGAAGGAAAAAAAAAAAAAAAAAGTGGAAGAAGTGGGTCTATGTATTCCTGGCTGTGCCACAGACCCACCTTGGGTGCATCTTCTCAGAGCTGAGCACTGCCTTCTGAAGACATCAGGATCTGGGTACCAAGGTGGATGTTTCCCAAGCAAAACGCCGCTGGGAATGGGGGATTTAAACCAAAGCAGCTCACGGCTTGGTGGCACCATCAGAAGCCCTGAGCACTTGCTGCAGCCTCACTTGCAGGACAGTGAGAAGTCTGCTCTCCCCAGTTTCATTCACCACTCTGTTAAAACATGGATTTTGTGATGAAGCTGTGGCTGCACTTTGCCTTCTGCCCCAAGGTTTGGCTGCGGTGTGGCTGGAAGGAACACAATGATGCCATTTGTCCTTGATTGACTTTGCTTTGCACCTCCAGGAAGGAAAGGAGTGCAGAGTATCGATTATGCCTCAGTCACTCTGAAATAAAATATAAGATGCTCATAAGTGGGTGAAACCTCCAGCAGCTGAGGTGACACAACTGCTCCTGCAAAAACCTGCCAACAGCCATCGGTGCTGCAAATTGAATGTATGATCAGGTGACACTTGCCAGAGCTGATGGATTTTATCAGATTGTTAATTTGCAGTGGGCGCAGAGGAATTTCTGCCTCACCAGGAGCACTGCAGAGCCCGTGTCCTCTCTGATGTGGCCAGGGCAGGCTCCTCGTGGGACTCAGGAATCCGTGGCTTTCTCTCGCACTGCATGTGTTCAACCAAGCTGCTGCTGCTGTTGGGGGTTGAAGAGCAAAACGTCCAGAGCAGCTCCACATCCCGAGCCAGGCAGAGAGGCCCAGGGTATTCTCTCCATGGGTATTCTCTCCCCAGCGTGATGGGCTGACAGCACATTTCTCCACCAGCCGTGGGTGTGACTGTTGGCAGAGCAGCTTTGGGAGCAGCAGGACTCTCCTCTTGAGTGGAACAAGCTGCAGTTTAACCCCGTTCCTCCAGCGCAGCGTGTCTGCCTTCGTTTCTGCAGCCAGATGGACATCAGCTGGACAGGGACTCTGCCAGCTGGAGCGGCCCCAGGACACGTCCTGTAGGGATATCCACGGCCAGAGCGTGTCCTCCTCCACGGTGCTCCCAGCCCGGCCTGCTCCAAACACTTCAATCAGGACCAGCAGTTTGATTGCAGGATGCAGAACCAGCTGGAGAGACTGATGGGCGTGCAGGAAGGAAACAGAAAAAAAAAAAAAAAAATCCACACCTCTTCAAAACGAACAAAACAAAAATCCCTTAAAAACTCCAGAGCTTATTTTTATCCTTGAAGGAGCAGCCTCAGAACCCTAAACTCAGGATGCTGGTGGCCTGAGCAGTGTCACCCCGTGCTGTGCCTCCCTCCCAGCCCAGCAGAGAGCTGGAAGCCAGGGCAACCCCAGGGCTATTTATAGCAGGGTAGAAATGAACCCTGTTTTTATATCATTATGCCTTTTGCAGAAATCTGGAGGGGTTTTTTTCCAGGGAAGTATTTCAGGAATCCTGAAGGAATCAGGGAGGCAGAGAGAGCTGTATTTTGGGTTTGAAAGGCTGGGAAGGGACTGGCTCAGCCTGGAGAGGGACCATGTGGATGCAGGGCTGGGATCTGCCTCCCCTTGCATAACCACTGCATTTTTTTCCCCTCAGTAATCCCTTGCTCGCTGCCACCCTGGGGGAACATACACTCTCCTGTGTGTATGGCAGGCAGGAGAGCAAATATGGTAAAATATTTGGGCAGCTTCCCGAGGGAAAAGCCCTGAGTCATCCCTGTCCATCGTGCTGGGGTTTGTTGTCCCTGGCTGTGGCGGGGTTGAGGTTTGTGCCTCACTCACCCGCGGCAAACCTGGTGCAGGGCAGCAGGCTGGGGGGGTCAGGGCACTTCTGCTGGAGCTGGTGGCATTCCAGGGCCACATCCTTGTGCACAGGGAGTTTTCTGCCTCCTTGCAGGCAGCCCGAGCAAAGAGCTGGTGTGGGAGTGCTCCAGCTTCCCTCTGACCACGCACACGTGGACGCCACGCTGTGGCTGACCCAGTCCAATGGAAGGACAAACAAACTGGGAGAGGGAACAGGCTCCCCTGAGCTGCACATCCAACCTGTCTCTCCAGTTCCTAGGTGTCTCCCACTGCAACACCTCTGGGAGGGTTCATCCCCTGCTCACAGCCAGATGAACCAGGCTGCTCAGCCTGCTGGGATGGAGAAGACTGATGGAAAACTCCCAACCAAAACCCAGCTGCTGGGCTGAGCGGGGAAATAGAAAAAGCAGCAGCACCCAGGAGCCCTGTCCAGCCCCCAGGGCCGTTCCTTGGCTGAGAAATGCCTGGGTGCATGGTCAGACCTCACTTGCTCAGGCTCTGGCTGGGTGTGTGGTGCTTCCAGCCACTCCATCCCAGCCTTGGTTAATGTCCTACTCCTTATCAGCCCCCAGTCCTGTTTGCTTTCATGGATGGATCCTGGCACTTTCAGTGTAAACTGAACTGCATTTTCCCTCTATCAGGACTGCCTGCTCCCTACATGGGCTGGACAATGTTAATGAGAAACTAAAGCTCCGTCCTCTGCTGGCTGGAATAAGTGACCTTTCAGTCCCACAGTGCCAGCCTTGGAGGTCTTGAGGCTGAGGGAAATGCTGATCGAGTGGGGAGATGGTTTTGGGTTATTATGGAACTTGGGAAGCTCCTTCAGCTCCAGCTACCAGAACAGGATGGGGTTGAACTTTGATTTTTAGAGATCGTGGGCAGGATGATAAAAATCTCGTAGCACTCCTTCTCACTGTGAATTTGGTCACAGAGGCAATTTGCAGCTTTTAGTGATTTTTTTTTTCCCATTCCTGGGATCTCCAGCCTCAGGGGAAAAGACTCTCAGAGACGGTCAGACACCCTGACCGTCTCAGCCATCTCCCCCTGCCTCAGTTTCCCCTCACCCACCCCGTGCTCTGCTCCTGGCACCCTCCCCACTCCCCAGCAGGCTCCAGGCCCGGCGAGGGGAGGTTTCCCACCCAGTGGCTCATCCTCATGCCCAGACCCTCTCTCCTGCAGGAGACACAAGCTCTACCGGGAGGAGCTGAACCTGACCTCGCCGGCGGCGCCGCTGCCGCTGCGGCCCGAGGCCAGCTGGCTGCAGTTCCACCTGGGAATCAGCCGGGACGGGCTCTACCCCCGCTCCAGCCCCGCCGTCACCCGCCTGCTCCGGGACATGCGGGAATTCCCCACCGTCAGCGCCGGTCAGCGCCCTCCTGCCGCGGGGATGGGGTGGGATGGGATTGGGATGGGATGGGATGGAGATGGGGATGGGATGGGATGGGATGGGATGGGATGGGATGGGGATGGGGATGGGATGGGGATGGGATGGGGATGGGGATGGGGATGGGGATGGGGATGGGGATGGGATGGGGATGGGGATGGGGATGGGGATGGGGATGGGGATGGGATGGGATGGGATGGGATGGGATGGGATGGGATGGGATGGGATGGGGATGGGGATGGGGATGGGGATGGGGATGGGGATGGGGATGGGGATGGGGATGGGGATGGGGATGGGGATGGGGATGGGATGGGATGGGATGGGATGGGATGGGATGGGGATGGGGATGGGGATGGGATGGGATGGGATGGGATGGGATGGGATGGGATGGGATGGGATGGGATGGGATGGGGATGGGGATGGGGATGGGGATGGGGATGGGGATGGGGATGGGGATGGGGATGGGGATGGGGATGGGGATGGGGATGGGATGGGAATGGGATGGGATGGGATGGGATGGGATGGGGATGGGGATGGGGATGGGGATGGGGATGGGGATGGGGATGGGGATGGGGATGGGGATGGGGATGGGGATGGGGATGGGGATGGGGATGGGATGGGAATGGGATGGGATGGGATGGGATGGGATGGGATGGGATGGGATGGGATGGGGATGGATTGTGGATGGGGGCGGCTGCGAGGGGCTGTGAGGCTCAGCTCCTCCCTCCCTGGAGCCTGGCACAGGGTAGCAGGGCACCCCTACATTCACAGGTGTTCCCATATTAGGAAAGGGTTTGAGTTACACCCCTGATCTTGTAAGGCAAAGAACGAGAAACTCTGATGCTCTCCTCACCAAAATTGGCCAGGTTCCAGCACAAAGGCACCTGTTGGACAGTTGGAGCTGTGCCTCAAGTTCTGTAGCTATTTCTGTTGGGCAGCATGCCAAAAACCCTCCTAGATAGTTACATGCTTAACAGAGAGCAGAGAGACCCTTGGGGCATTTTTTGGGGTGTCTTAACAGGTGTGTGGGACTTTCCTGCACCTTGCTGGGCTCCTTTCACTTTTGCTTTGTGTGGTTTGTTATTTTCTTCTTAACTAAAACCTTTTGCTTTTCCAAACCCCTCCTATCACGCCATCTCAGTATTTTTATGAGCCATTTCTGAGGCTGCTGGCAGCCCTGAGGAGGTGATGCACCTGCAGGAGGCTCAGGACATTCTGGCCTCCTGTAAAATGCATCAGGTCAGCAGCGAGGGGTGGAGACTGGCGGGGTCTCACTGCTCCTCCTGCCCTTGCAGACTACAGCCAGGATGAGAAGGCGCTGCTGGGAGCCTGTGACTGCAGCCAGAGTGAGTGTGGAGTCCCCAGGTGCCACCATCGCCTGGGCTGGCCCCAGTCCCCAACTCCTCCACCCTCACCTCGGCCAGGGAAATGCCAAGCCAGGCTCTGCTCCCTCCCGTTAACCCCCACCACCCCAGAAGAGGCTGGGATCATAGACCATAAAATTATTTCAGCTGGAAAAGTCCTCTCAAATGATGGAGTCTGACCCAAGGACCACATCCATGCTTTTCTTTAACACCCAGGGGTGATAATTTAACACCCAGGGGTCATAATTTAACCCCCAGGGGTGATAACAATTGGTGATAAGTTATCAGCACCCAGGGGTGATAATAACTCCCCTGAGCAGCCTGTTCCATGTGGGTATCAGGACACCAGTACACCACTGGTTTCTACTGGGGACGGAGGAAAAATTCCCTGGGGGATGGAACAGAGGGCTGTTGGGAGAGAGGCTGAAGGGAAATCTTCTCTATGGCACAAGGGAGGGAAGGAAAATAAATGGGAAGAGAGAGAGGGGCGCAGCTGGGAGGAGTGATGGGATGCACTCACGGGGTTGGGAAGCCAGGTTTGCTGGGGTGTGTAAATGGGGTGTTTCCAGGCAGTTATTATCCCATTTCCCAGGAGTTACCATCCCATTTCCCTGGAGCTATCATCCCATTTCCCAGGAGTTACCATCCCATTTCCCTGAAGCTATCATCCCATTTCCCAGGAGTTACCATCCCATTTCCCAGGAGTTACCATCCCATTTCCCTGGAGCTATCATCCCATTTCCCAGGAGTTACCATCCCATTTCCCAGGAGCTATCATCCCATTTCCCAGGAGTTACCATCCCATTTCCCAGGAGCTATCATCCCATTTCCCAGGAGTTAACACCCCTTTCCTCCCCAAGTCGTGAAGCCCAGCGGCGTGCACCTGAAGCTGGTCCTCAGGTTCCAGGATTTTGGCAAAGCCATGTTCAAGCCCATGAGGTAAGGCCAGCAGAGCCCCCCGGAGCCCCTGCAGGGAGGGCTGTGACCTTCCTTGGCAGGCACAGCCACACACCTTCCCTCTCCTGCCCTCACTACCTGGGCAGCTGAGAAAGTTCCACGGTTTTTCATTATCCTTGGCTGCTCACACCATCCCAGGAGCACACGGGGATAAACACATCGCTGTTGATGTTGGAAGTTTCTCCTTTCGTGGGTGCCAGGTGGAGAGGGACCTTGGGACACTGTTCTCCTGAGATCTTTGCCTGAGATCTTTGCTCATGGCCTCCTCTTCCCCAGCAGGCTTTGGGGGTTACCTTGTTTTTCCTTGGATTCCCCAGAGGGAACAGGGGGATTTTAATCCCCAGGGATTTAATTGCTTCTGCACTTCTTTGCAGCCCCTTGGGACTCTTCACATCTATTCCCTCTCACTTTGCTGTCCACGTGTGAGCAGAGCAGCTGGCAGCACGTGGACTGGGATAACATCCTCACCCAGAGGGCAGGCAGCTCCTCTCCCGTGGGTTTCCATCCACCTCTGCCCAGTGTCCTCCAGGAGGGGAAGGAAAGCATCCCTGCCCTGCTGAGCCAGGAGGGCTTTCCTGTGCCCTGCAGCTGCCTGGGAGGCTGAGCATCAAATTCCCATGCTGGGGCACCGTGTGACAGCCAGAAAATGGAATTCAATGGAGTTCCCACCTCAGGGATAGGAGAGCATGGCACCTGAGCCCTCCTCTGCCTCCAGGGGGATGAAACTTTGTCCTAAGGTGGTCTAAGCTCTTGCTCAAGCAGATTTAAAGCCCCCAGTCAGCTTTTCTGCCTCCCTGGCACCACCAGGGTGCACGTGCTGCTGCCTGGCACGGCGGGCCATGGCTCCAGCTGGGCACTGAGCGCTTTGGCTCTGACCTCGTCCCCGGGGTGGCCACACAAGGGCTGTCCCCAAGCCCACCAGTGGTCCCTGGGTGCACTGTCTTTGTGCCACCTCTCAGTATCCAGGCTGCCCAGCAGGTTGCTTAGGCTCACCCCCTGCTTCCTCCCAGGCAGAAACGTGAGGAGGAGACTCCTGAGGACTTTTTCTACTTCGTGGATTTCCAGCGGCACAACGCGGAGATCGCCGCCTTCCACCTGGACAGGTAGGGCTTGTCCCAGCCCTGCCTCCCCCTGGTGCTGCTGCTGCTCCTCTGCCCACGAGAGCTTTGGGAAAAGTTTTTTGGGAAAAGGCCTGCAGAGCCCTGCAGGGCTCAGAGAAGGGGTTGCTCTGCTGCACCCTCCAGGAGCCGAGGTGTCATCTAGGGGAGGAGTGGCTCTGGATCTCATCTGGCCCCCCAGAGTCAGCTTTGCCTTGGCCACTGCGTGAGAACAGGTGAAGTCCAGGCTGGAATGGGTCAGATTGTCACCTGGCTGTCACACATTGTCCCTCCCCTGCAGCCAAGTGCAGAGCTGAGCTCTGGGCACAGCCTGGTGCCCTCCTGGTGAGGGAGGCACACACTCCATCAGCAGTCGAGGTGTGCTTTGGGTTGATCAACTGCAGCAATGCAGTTTTAAGCCCTCAGGTAACGAGCAATTAACCTGGCACCTCTTCCCAGCAGGGTGTGTGTTTAATAAAATCAAAAATAGCTTTCTCAGAGGATGAGGGCAGCAGCGTTTCTCTCCTCGGTGGGATGAACACTGAACACCAGGGCAAGGTGATCCCTGATGGTCAGGGTGGGTGGGGGTCTCCAATTTCCAGAGGATAAGCAGGACTAAATTAAGTCCTGCAGCTCAGACTCTGAGAAGGGGAACAAAGGGAGCTGAATTCCCTTCCCAGTTCTGCCCCAACATCCTCACAGTGGCTCTGCTTGACTCAGCCACCACCACCTCGCCCCTGCAGCTCCAGCGCCACAAAAATGAGGCCAGACTGCTTTTGTGAAGTGCTTTGCGGTTTTTAGAGCTGAAAGATGCTGGATAGAAGCAAACATTTTTTTTTCTCTCCAAACATTGCTCAATAAGTAACAGGCTAAATCCTGTTCTGTGCCCAATTCCCAGGAGCAGAGGGCATTACCCAAGGAGCCAAGCAGAGCATTAGCCAGTTCACCCCGTGTTACTGACTCAGCAATCAGCTTCCCATTGACTGCCAGGAATGCTTTCCTGCCCCAGGCCCTGAGGTTTTAAAGAGTATTTTTGAGGAATTAGCCGGGTATGAGTGCCTCTGGAGGAGGGGGAGCCTCCTCAGCCACGTTGCGCCAGGATCAACATCTTTGCTCCGTGTCAAACCAACACTGTGGAAGAGCCTGAAAGGCAGCTTTGGCCCTTGGAGGACCCTGCTTGTGTGCAAAGGGATGGGAGAAACCAAGGCAGTGTCAGAGAGAGACAGGAATGCTGGAGAACATCCAGGTTGCTCCAGGCAGCAGCTATTAAAATACCAAAATCCAAATGGAGCTGCATTTGGCCCAGGGTGGCTTTTTGCTGGAAAGAGTCTGGGTGCAGTGAGCCAAAGGCTCCTGGTTCACTGATGGAAGGGGGGAGGGCAGCACCTGTCAGCCCAGTGTGCAGCATCATCCCTGGGCACCACCCCCTGTTCCCTGTGTGCAGGATCCTGGATTTCCGGAGGGTGCCACCCACCGTGGGGAGGCTGATCAATGTCACCAAGGACATCCTGGAGGTCACCAAGAACGAGGTCCTGCAGAGCGTCTTCTTCGTGTCACCAGGTGGGCGAGGGTTTGGCTTGGGGCAATTATCTTTAACTGATCGCTTCACACCTAACCCAAAGCTGTGATGTTCCATGGGGGGAGGAAGGGAAGGGGCTGCAGGACTCGTGCTGTGGGGCAGAAATTAAATTCTTGGGTTAAACGTGTTGGGTTAAACGTGCACAAAGACATGGCTGCAGCAGAGGTTCCCTCTCCCAGCCTCCAGCTGGAATCGTCTACCAGATCTACTCATTTGGCCTTTTTCCTTCACTTTTCCCTTAGCACAGGACCCAAATCTCTGATTTGGCAGGTTGACATCCATGACACGGATGCTTTAAGTTTTATCTTGTTTTGTGGATTCCCCAGAGTGTTTCCATGAAACAGCAATCAAACAGGGGTTTGAAATTGCTCTGCACTCATTTGCAGCCCCTTGGGATTCTTCCCATCTGTTCCCCCGCACTTTACTATCCCTGCCACAAGAAATAATCACTGTCCCATGATGGGGAAGGGCTAAGCCTGATGCCTCGGGAAGGCTGAGCTGGAACAGAGGCTGGACAGAGCTGGAGAATAAAGCAGAGATTTATTCAAAGGCCTCCAGGATCCACCTTGGGCAGGACAAGAGCCTGGCCAGGGCTACACCCAAGGTGGGCCCAAAATGGTCCCCAAATGGACAAAGGGTCACCAGGTGTGACACTTGGATGAGTTTTGGTCCATTTGCACCTTGGGGTTGAATTGTCCAATGGCAGCTGCAGGTTGTGAGGTCCCATCCTTCTTGTTCCTCCCTCCAGCCAGCCTTGTTTGTGCTTTGGGGCTGAAAGTTGTCCTTGGTGTCCCTTTGGGAAAGGATTTGTTTTGTGTCCCTGCTGTGTGCAGAGCTGAGTGACACTGACTGTGAGCTCAGAGCTGCAGCCCTGGGCAGCGCAGGACCTGAAATACAGGGAAGAGAAAACTTCAGGCATCAAGCCCAGGCCACCCTGTCTCCCCCTGGAGATCACAGCCCCGTTTCCCTGTTCTCTGCTCTCCTCCCAGCCAGCAACGTTTGCTTCTTTGCCAAGTGCCCGTACATGTGCAAGACGGAGTACGCCGTGTGTGGGAACCCTCACCTCCTGGAGGGTTCCCTCTCTGCCTTCCTGCCTTCCCTCAACCTGGCCCCACGGCTCTCCATCCCCAACCCATGGATCCGCTCCTACTCCTTCGATGGAAAAGAGGAGTAAGTGGGTAAATGAGGCTGCTTCCCGTGTCTGCACTGCAGGACTCACAGACAGGCCTGCGGAAACAACCCATAATTAGTGTAATAATTAGTGTAGCCTGGGCATTGGCTGCATTTGAATTCCAGTCTCCCGCATGCACAAGAGGAGGTTTATTTTTATTTCCACCCCCTTTGCATCTTCACATGGAAGGTGGGCTTTGGGGGACTTTTGGGACATGGCAGCAGCAGCTGAGGGTGTCTCCCCTTCTCCATCTCCTGCAGGTGGGAAGTGAATCCACTGTACTGCAACACAGTGAGGGAGATCTACCCCTACAGCAACAGCAACCGGCTGCTCAACATCGTGGACATGGCCATATTTGACTTCCTGATAGGTAATGAGGGAGGGGAAAGGTCCTTTCCTTCCTTTCCTTCCTTTCCTTCCTTTCCTTCCTTTCCTTCCTTCCTTCCTTCCTTCCTTCCTTCCTTCCTTCCTTCCTTCCTTCCTTCCTTCCTTCCTTCCTTCCTTCCTTCCTTCCTTCCTTCCTTCCTTCCTTCCCTCCTTCCCTCCTTCCTTCCCTCCTTCCTTCCCTCCTTCCTTCCTTCCTTCCTTCCTTCCTTCCTTCCTTCCTTCCTTCCTTCCTTCCTTCCTTCCTTCCTTCCTTCCTTCCTTCCTTCCTTCCTTCCTTCCTTCCTTCCTTCCTTCCTTCCTTCCTTCCTTCCTTCCTTCCCTCCCTCCCTCCCTCCCTCCCTCCCTCCCTCCCTCCCAGACACTTTAGAGGGGCTGCTGTCTCCCCACAATGAGGTTCCCCGAGCAAGGGGAAAGCAGCATCTGGGCACTTCCAGCATGGCAACAAATGTTCCATGCAGATCTGGAAGAAAGCTCGGGGTAATTTAGAAAATTCTCTGCAAGGGAAACTCTGTCCCTCTGTGTGTGTGTGCCCTTTGCCAGGGAACATGGACAGGCACCACTACGAGATGTTCACCAAGTTTGGGGACGATGGCTTCCTCCTGCACCTGGACAACGCCAGAGGGTGAGGCAGCCAGAGGGGAGGAGCCGGGGAGGGGGTGAGGAGGAGGGCAGGCTCTGAACTCTGCTTCACCCTCAGGTTTGGGCGCCATTCCCACGATGAAATCTCCATCCTGGCTCCTCTCTCCCAGTGCTGCATGTAAGTCCAAGCTGCACCTTCCTTCCCAGGAGTGTTGGTGTCCCTGCTGCCACTGGGGAGGTCACCCAGGCCTGGCAGCTCAAGGAGGATCCTGCTAATCCCAGCCTGGGTGCTGGACCATGGGAGTCACAAGAGGAAAAACACTCACTGATAGGCCAGGAGACACTGTCTGTTGGATCAAACCCTTCCAGAAAGTTCTAACAGCCTGTCCCAGCCCATCAGCATGAGGTGCTCTCAGGAAGCACAGAAATCTCCATCCAAAATCCTGGTGGAACTTCAATGCACTTGATTGAGTTTCCTCTCCTCGTGGCAAGGAGAAGCTCATAAATTTAACCCAGTGTTCCCCCTTCATTAATTCACACAAATCAGCGGCTGAAAGTTAAATTTAAGAGGCAGAAGCAGCTGCTCTTTCCTGGGGTTTCTCTTCAGGAGATGTGGAGCCTTTTTCCTTGCTGTACCTGCTCCTTCTCCCCCTCGGGGCGCTAACTGCACTCTCCCCACACACCTTTAATTTCAAGACTTGTTATTTGCACTCAGCAAGTCTTTTCATTTCTAATTGCAGGCTTGCAGGGAATCCTTCTCTTGAAATTTTGCGCAGTTTGAAATTAACTCTGCCTCTTAATTTGACCTGCACACCGTAATATCCACAGGTCACATCATTCCTATTCTTCCAGATCCACCTCCCAGAAACTCCTCTTAACTCACTTCTTGTGAAAGGCAGTGGTAAGAGGACCTGAACACCTTGTCATAAGCAAACCAGGGCCAGGAACAGCATAAAAACAACTTGTGCTGGCTGAGTAAGACACACAAACCCTCACTTCTCACAGGAGCTGATCCATTTGGAGTGGGAGAGCATCTAAAACCACTTGGGAAGGAAGGGAAGAGGTTTTACTTTGAGTAAGCACACGGAGGCCACAAATTTCCGCCTGCCCTGACCAACCACCTGGACTCAGCGCACCGAGTCACCTCCTTGCTCAGCACCAGTCTGAGGCATGTGAGCAGGAAAGCTCCTCCAGCCACCCCAACCGGCAGCGCTGGGAGCACAGGGATGCTGAGAGCAGGCTGTTCCTTCCCTCTTAAACACATCCACCTCATTCCCAGCTCAGTTGTGCTCCAAGTCTGGCTTCCAGCAGATTTGAGTCTGTTTTTAGCTGCCTTTCACAGCTCCCTGTCCCACACGTTGAAGCCTGCGGGTCTCCTCTCCCAGCAAGTGGCACAAATACAGCCGTGCCATGAGATGGTCCTTTCCCTGAAAGCATCAAACCCCTCCTGGAGGCACAGCCAGGCCTGAAAGCAGCCCCAGTCAGGCTGCTGAAGTCCCTGGAAAGCTCGAGGTGAAAGGTTCAGCAGTTCAGCACAGCCCCCGGGTCACAGCCCCCCGTGGGACTGGAGCGGAGCGTTTCCATCCCAGCCCTGTCCGTGCTGTGCCTGTTTGTTGTGTAACTGTCCCAGCTCTCAGTCAGCTGCTCCCCACGGGTCAGACCAGCCTGCTCTCCACCTCCCAGCACTGCTGGGACCGGAGCAAACACAGCTGGTGTTTACCCACAGCAGCTCCTGGGCCAGCCCTGCCCGAAGGACAGCGCACAGACACTCGTTCACATCCGCTCCGGGCACAGCTTTCCCTGGCGGCAGCAGCAGCAGCACCTCACAGCTGGGGTTTAAAACTTCCTTGTCAGCCCTAACACTTGATCAATAGATTATTTTATTTTTGGGGGGGGGAATATTAACGCAGGAAGGTGATGCCTGCCCCCGTGGCAGCAGCATCCTCCTTCCCTTGTGCTGCAGGCACACTGCCCACAGACACACACACCTCACCCAGCTACTCTTGAGTTAGATTAGATATTAGGGAAAACATTGGGTTGTAAAACATTGGAATAGGCTGACCAGGGAAATCGTGGAGTTACCATACCTGGAATCGTTCAAGTGATGTGTGGATGTGGCACTTGGGGACCTGGTTTGATGGTGCTGGGACAGCAGTTGGACTTGAGGATCCCAAAGGTCTTTTCCAGCCTTGGGGATTGTCCCCAGCACCTGGAACAGCCACAACCCTTTCCCAAACAGCACGTGGCCAGCTGGAGCTGCAGAGATCCACATTCCCAATGGATGCCCCGGGTAAACAACAGCCTACAAACACAAATTCTTGAGCTGCCCAAAATGGATCTGACTCAACCTTTTTCTGCCTGAAAATTCTGACTGGGCTAAATCCAAGTGGTTCCATAAACATGGACCACTTTGTTTCCAAGGTTTATAGGGCAATAACTACAAGCACTGATTCATTTTGGTATTATACATGCTGAAGTCAACACATTTCTGTTTAGGATTAAACAAATGATTTCAGAATACTTCATTTCATGCCCAGAAGCATTACAAGATTACAGCTTTTCATCCCATTTTCTGTCAAAGCAAGTCACATTTGAATCTCAGTACCCCTTAAGGTGAAAAGTCACAGTTACATCAGTTCCAGGAAATATTCCCTCTTTTTGCTCAGAGTTTTGACAGAAGATATTTTTCTAATTCATGTCTTTTCATTGACCTCACCCTCTGCTCCAATCACATAAATGTCATCCTTGGGGAGATGGCACCACCCTGCAGGAACCTGGGGAACTGGGTCATCTCTGACTCACTCACTACTGACAACTTCAGTTATGTTTTTCTCTCTGCTGACAGAAATTTGCAGTACAAATACTCTGGAAAAACAAAGGAAGAAGTAGAAGCTTCTGCAAAAAAAATATCATTACCTTCCAAAATTAAAATTAAAGATCTTTTGTTCCACACTTCTTTAAATTTCTTCACCCATCTCTGCCCTCCTGCTCTCAAGGAGCTCAGCTGCTCTTGCTGGCAGGCATTAAATCATTGATTTCTTTTCTTTTCCCCAGAATAAAGAGAACGACGTTGCTGCGACTGCGGCTCTTGGCGGAGCCCGAGTACCGGCTCAGCGATGTGATGAGGGAATCCCTCCTGCAGGACCCCCTGGCCCCTGTGCTCACTGAGCCCCATCTCCTGGCCCTGGACAGACGGCTGCAGCTCATCCTGGATGCTGTGAGCAAGTGCATCGACACCTTTGGAGAGGCCACGGTGGTGGCCAACGACACGGCACAGCCCCAGAGCCCCGCGGCACACAGAGCCAAGGTGGGCACCTAAACAGAGCTCAGAGCCAGGGGAAACCCTGCACGGCGAGAGGCAGCTTCAGCAACTGCTCCTTCCCACCTACAAACACTTGCAGAGACTCAGAGGGGAAATGTCAGAAGATCAAGAATGACACTGGGCTCCTCTGCTGGTGTTTAACCTGAGCTCCTGTGCTCGGCCAGTGTGCTGGTGTGACTGCAGCAGATCTCTGCACCCCAAACAGCTCCGGGGTGAAAAAGCTGTGATCTTCTGAAGCTGGGTGAGGGAACACCTGACCTTGGTTTGCTCGACCTCCACAGGGGCTTGGCCTTGCTGGAGAAGGACATGAACTCGACCCGAGGATGAGGGTTGAATAAAGAGATGCCAAGAGCATTTTCCTCTTACAAAGCCTTTGTTCCATGATCGGGAGTGTGTATTTGAGAAAAGAGCAGTCCTGCTGCACAAGGGCAGTGACATTGGCCCAGCTTGGTCAGACCAGAGGGCAGCTGCGCGTGCTCACTGCCAGTGCTGCAGCAGTGTCACCCCAGCCTGTCACACAAAGCTCCCAGGGCAGTAAAACCACTTCTCTCACCTGCCTGAAGACCCAGTTTGGATACAGAACACAGGCAGGTCTGTGCTGCCTTAGACCCCGAAAATCAAACCACTCTGAGACACAGGACTGTGTTTACAGCTCAAGAACTCACCCATTTCTGGGGAAAACATTTTGCCAAGGTGGGGGGGAAAATCTATCTCAGGTCATCTCCTCATATCTTTTAAAATAATTTTCTCCTCATCTTTTAAAATCATTTAGGTTGTATAATTATCTGGCAAATAGAAATGGTATCCCAGTCTCTCCCCTTTCCATATCTGTGCATTTTGAGGAGATGCAACAGAAACTGGGGACCAAAAAAGAGTGGGGAGGGAGTTACCGTGGGTATTTCAGTTCCCAGTTCACCCTTCACCTCCCAACAAGGTTTAAGAATAACTGGATTAGTGAAGCTCTCTTTAATAGCTTTTTCTTTTAACTATTAGGAATTATTACACCGAGCCTTTTGGCAGCCTGGCGAAAGCAGTTGAGAACTCTGTTGATAATTTATCATCCTTAAGGGGGGGGAAAAGGCAACAAAAAACCCCACACCATAACCAATCTATCAGAAACACACTCTAAACTAACCTTTAAGTTAAACAAAACCCACCTCCAGTACTGCAGACCTTCCAGAGGATCCCCAAATCCCTGTACAAAAGCTGCCAGGCAGCATTTTAACAGGATCCCAGCAGGCTGCTGCACCACCACAGGCTCATTTTCCCATGGGCTGGAATTCTGCCTGACCTAAAGGGAGCTCAGTGACACCAATAAGTGCCTGGGTGATGCAAGGAAGGAACAAAGCTCATTTTGTTTTCCACAGGGGATTGGGCTGGTGCTTCATTTAACTCCACAATGATCTGACAACACAGCTGGCTCCAAACTGCAAAACCATGGGAGAGGTGCAGTTCTAATCTGAGTGTGTCCTACAGGTGCTCATTTGTGTGTTTGAGGAAGTCTGGAGTGTCTCCTAATGAAGAAATTCCTCCAGTGTTCTGAGGCCACAAAACCCCCACAATGAACCCACCAAAACTCCACACAAATCCCACCAAAAACCCCACTCCAGGCTCCTTAGGCGCTCCCAAACTGGTTCAGACAAGCCCTTGCATTTTTAACTTTTCAACAGTCTCAAGCAGATTCTTGACCTTTTTACTTTTGGGACTTCAGGACCTTTTTACTCTTGTGGATAGGGAACAGATGAAAATTAGAGGATTTGACTCCCTCTCAGCATGTTTGCTCCGTTGGTTATTTCTGTCCAGGACAATGAATTCCCAAAGTTTTATCTCCCTCTACCGGTGACTTTTTGTGCTCAGGACAAACCCAGAATTAATTCCTTCGTTTGTCACGGAATGATGACTGTTTGCTGCTCCAACAGGAAGCACATGGCAACAGAAGATAAGCTTAAATTACAGTTGTAGTAATAAAGTATGTATTTAGTTATAAGGCTGGAAGTGAAGGGTTTAAAGTTTCACTTTAGGAAATGAAAGTTCTGGTTTCAGCATGGTTATTTTCAGTGGAGGGGATTGGGAAAGGGAGGGCAGGGTGAAGGAAACTAACCCATGGATATTGAAATGGCTGGTACACTAACAGGGTTCTTCTTACTTTTATTCTCCTATACATGACAGATAAATTTTTACTGGGCCTTCCAAGTGGGTGATTCAGCTTTCTTGGAGCTGGGTGTGAAACAGATCCAAGTCTGAGCTGCTTCAGGTCACTCTTCACATTTTGTTCTACTTCATCACAGTTGAAAATCCCCCTCTTCCATTCCTCATCACAACTTTTTCATCATTATCCATCATATGCCCGTTAAGGGGTTGCAGAGATGGGAGCAGTCAACTTAGAAAAACTCCCAAGCTCCAAAAATCATGGCTGGGTTGGGAATTAACACCTTGGGAGAGACGAAAGCAGCACAAGTCAACCAGGAGCCAAACAGGACACAGGTACAACTGCAGAGGAATTCCCAGGCTGGCACGTGGAGACCAAGCTCTCCCCAGGCTCCAGGGGGAAGGCAGGACCTGAACTCACCCCTCTGGAGTTTACACCAAGATAATCCATTAAGCTGCTTATTTTCTGCTGCCTCATTCATAACACATCCTCTGAAGCCAAAGGAAAACAAGATGTAGGGGCAGGGAATAAAATAAAAGAGGCTGATTGCATTTAAGAATTTAAATCATTTTATTGCTTTACCTGCCATTAGGACAATCTATAACAAAAGGAATATAATATAATATATTAGCACATACAGTAAATCAGACTTATAGAGTCAGGTAACAATACAAAAATGGTCCTCTGGTTGACTATAGCTTCCTAGGGCAATAGACTTCATCAGTTTGCTGAAGATAGACTAGCAAAAAATTACTTCTAAAGCCCTGAATGTTAGCTAAGGCAAAACTATGCCAATTGTGGTTTCAAACATATTGAAATTGCACACGAAGGTAAAGCTATAACTGTGTTTAATATTTAACTCAGACTTAGCTGATTTATCTTAAAATCTTGTAGGTAAAACTACAAAAGGGAGTAAACAGCAAGCTAAAAAGATGCAGTAGTGAAACTTGATTAGAAAGCCTTATATTAAAAAAATGTGCATTTTTTTTTGTGGAGCTCTAACTGGTTTACACAGTTTTTGGTGCTTTAATATAACACAAAGAACACATACGAAGAAAAAACCTGCAGAGTCAAAACTTAAGAAAAAAGTTTTACCAAAAAAAAAACCCAAAAAGGAAGAAAAAAAAAGAACCAAAAAAAGGTAGCATTTGCTCATTCCTTAAGGACTCTGGCAGAAATCCTCTATTCAACATCTCGTGAATAGAGAACTCAAACCACAAGCATTTCGATCCCCTTCTTGGGGTTTCAGTTTCAGAAATACCCTGAAACCTTTTGTAAAGGCTTGATACCTTCAGTATTATTCTGCATCAATTAGCAGACTCTTCCTGATTCTCTCCATGCCTAGGAAAACACTGGATTTGCATCCACTCCACCTCAGAAAGGAAATAAAACGAGGGCTCCATCGTTAAAGTAGTTGCACAACAAATGCCAAACTGCTTGCTGTCACTCCCAAATACAAACCTATGCTACTTGATATAAATTACAGTTTAAAGGAAACCTTAAAAATTGCCTACAATTATTGAACCGTGGAATTCAGTAAAAACTTTTGGGAAGTCTTGGTGAGCACAGATTAATGGAACACAAAGCTGGGAAATACTGAAATACATTTAAGACTCCGCAACAGATTGAACTTGGAGAAAAAAAAAAAAGGATGAAATAAATGAGTGTGGTGGAAATTCCATAAGCAAGAAAAGAGAATGCACCTTTTGGCTTCGAACTAGATTCATAGTGAACCATCTTTAAAATGATGAACTGACAGCTCTAAGAACTTAAAACAACTGAGTGTTGTTCAGGAAAGTTCAAACATTCAGGTTTTCTGCCTCACATTCTCTGTCAAGAATAATGGAGCTTTACAGACCAGCAATCTTGTACCTGCAACTGATCCTGGCCAAAACACTCAGCATTGATTTTCCCTGGTAACAAAGGGTCACTTGAACTGATGGTGATTTTTTTAAAAGTCAACTGAGGATTAACAAAACAATTCACAGGGAAAATCAAATGTTTGCTTTCGACTTTTACACCAATCTAAGCACTCAAACAGTACTAACAGCTGGACAGCTGCACCATTCTTACACCAACCTATGTACTAGAGACCAAAGTCAGGCATTTCATGTAGCATTTGGTTCTTGCCACTTGGAACAGGAAGAGTTTTAAATGGCAAATCTATGGCTGGAGAAAGAACAAGTGGAGAAGATCAGTTGCGGCAAGTCAGCAAATGGATCAACAACTGCAGTAGTTCACCAGAACTATTAACCTGGAAAGCTTTTGATTTACACTTGACAAGAACAGAACTAAGCAATCTTAAACCAGCAGACACAGGAACAATTATACTGGTAAATTCCAACTGTGGCTTTCTTAGCAGCTGATGCCTCACGACTGAACCTAGGATTACAGTACCCAGAAAATGAAAACGAAACCCAGAAAACCCCAAGCCCCAAGAAGCTCAATTACAAGGGTAGCTCTCATGTGAAAAGAAATACAGCAGGTGATGACCACAGCCTTAGAATCTGTCCAATAATTTGAGAAACACCTTTAAAAGAACTTTTTCCCTTCTCTTTTACCATCACCTCCTCAGTCTATGGCAATGGCGTGGTGCCAGGAGGTCTCTCCCTTGCTGAAGCAAGGCTGCACTGGCCTGAGTTGGACACTGGTGCACAGAGAGAAACAAACGTCTCCATTGAACTTTTTCTATTAATTTAATGGGACAGAGAGCACAGAAATAATATGCTCTAAATTAATGACAGTGCCATGATAAGCAGTTTATTTTTTTTCCCCTTTTTTCTTTTTTTTTCTTTTTTTTTTTTTTTTTTTTTTTTTTTTTTTTTTTAACCGGACAGGAAGCTGCAAATGCCAGTGGCGATGTGGCTCTGCACAGGGGGAAGGAAGCAGTCTGCACTTGGTGAAGCATGGCTTGGACAGGGAGGAAAGTTTCAGACAGACAGCGATACAAAACTGTTGTACTGCTGGATGTTCCTCTTGAGGATATCCGAGCAGGGGCCCAGCACACGCTCGAACCGGGGCCGGTCCAGCTTCACACATTTCAAGGGGCCACGAGCCACGACGGTGGCGGCACGAGGACGGTTCATCAGCAGAGCAATCTCACCTGGGACAGCACAAACAGGCAGCAGAGTTACCAATCAATGGGGAAAAAGAGGCAAAGAAATGACCCTTCTCCACCTTCAGTTGCAGAGAAGGTAATTCAGGCTTTAGCGCTGCTCAGGACAAGTACCGAGTAATTACATTAAAAGCAACTGTAAAAGCAGTTTAAAAATAGAAAAAAGCCTACTTGATGATTTTGTTATTAAAAAGCCTGTTCACATTCAAGTCTCTCTGAAAATAAGGCCTAAAAAAAATTTCAGTGCTGTGTGTGCTTGAGGAAAGGTAATGTTTCAATTTACCATGTAATTTTCCTAGCCAACAAGTATTTATTTTTCTAATAGTACCGCTCAATTCTGCTGTTTCTAGGAAACTCAGGACAACAAGAGCATGGTTTTGAAGTAAACAAAACATTCATGCACCAGACAGAAGCCTTTGACCCATTGCTGGCTGGCCAGAATCAAGACTCTGACTTTGTCATGGGGCTGTGGAAAATGAGCATTTTAAAGTCCCACTGGATCCCCAATTCTTAAGGTTTGCACAAACATGCCAAAAGCTTTGTTCCAACTGCTGAACAACATATTTGGAAATGAAGTGTTCAGCAAGCCCCTGTTATCAGCAACAGAAACAACTCCTAACATTCCTACAACAAGCATGGAAGAAACCACAGCAGCAGCTCTGGGGTTTTGTTTGCTTGGTTTTGGGCTGGAGTTCTTTCCATGTTCAGGACTGAGGAAAGAACTCGGTGTTCTTGGAGAACACTTCTGCCTGCATTATCAGAAGGGATGTTCAAAAGATATGAGGAAAACTTTTCCTCTGTGCCCAGTTAAAACTCCTGAACTCAGCAGCCTCCAAAAGAGAGGCTTGCTAAAGAAAAAGGAGATTCTAAGGGAGAGTTAAACCCCTGAAGGAAAGGTCTGCAGCACCTGGACACAATGACTGTGATTATATTTAGTTTTAGAGTGGGAAACTCAAGAGAACACAGAGGGAAATATTAGAAAATATGAAATGACACAGAATGAAGTCTAGTCCTAGATCCTGAGCCAAGCAGGCCTTTGGGCAGAGCCCATGCACTCGAGTCCATCCCAATTCATGCCTTGCAACTGAGGCTTTGCTGCTTACATCATCCAGAGCTGAAAACCTGGACAACCAGAAGGTTTTAGAAAGAGGAAAGAGAGGAACTAGCTAAAACATGAGAAAAATGTTAGGGGATTTGAGAGGGAGAGGGCTGTATTTAACCACTGAACAGCAGGTTCCTTTCTGACCTGGAGAACAGAAGGCCAAGGAAGGAATTTTTTTTATCTTACTGCTGTCTTCAGCTGTGTGGTGAGTGACTACAAAGACAAACCCAGGCTGCACAGGTAAAGACAGAGACAAAGCAACAGGCTGCAGAACAGGAAATTCTTGTCAGGCATGAAGGAAAAAACCTCTCCACAGCAAGGCTGGTTAGACAAAGAAAGAAACTGCCCAGAGAGGCTGTCAGATCTCCATCCCTGGAGACACAGGAAATTCAACTGGACACAGCCCTGAGGAATACGATGTCATTTCAAATTTAGCTGTGCTCAGGGCAGGGAGGTCAGGCCAAATTATCTTTCACAGTAGAGTAGTGTGGAAGGATCACATCCTGTGTGCACACCCGAGTGCCAAGTGACTCTGATTTTCACCCAGCACTGAGAGCAACCACAGGAGTCCAAAACAGTAATTAAACAAATCCATCTCACCATCTCAGCTCCACCATCGACACAGCACAGACAAAATGGTGACAGTGGTGTCTGTAGCCACAGTTGTCACAACATCACTCACCAAAGTAATCAGAAGGTCCCAGTCTGCCCACTTCAACAAATTCCTCATTTTCTGACCGGCGCTGTAACACTGCAGCTGTGCCCTTCAATAAATGACAGCAGTCAAACAGCTGGAATCCCCAGCACCACTCCAAACACTGAATTTCACACACAATCAGCTGCTGTCCAGAAATAACTGTTATGATGCCACAGTTAATAAACCACTTCACAGTCCTTGCACAATTCACCTGACTGCTGTATAAGAACAACTGTTTCTCTCCTGTCTAAGCATAAAACACCTTGAACATTTACATGTCCACAGCAGTGACTTCTTCCTGGCTTTCCTCATAACAGTAGGAATATTATAGTATGACTAGCAAAAAACCCAGAAAAACCAAACCACCAGACAGAAGACAATGAAAACACTAGTAAAGCATTAAAGGCTACCTAGAACAGGTCTCTGCTCTCAAAAAGATAAACTGCTTTCAGTCAGAAACCTGCTATTTTTTTTTTTCCCTGGAAGTGTAATTTGTGAAAACAGCAAAACTAAATCCAAGTTACTGCATGTCCAGTAAGATGATGTTTCTTTAGGGATTGTCTGGAAGTACATTCTTATGTTTTGTTCTTCTCCAAGCACCTGCTCGGAGACACAATAAAAAAAAGTCAAGTTCTGAGCTTTTCATTTTGAGCTTGCTTACCTCCAAGATAATGAAGAACTCATCTCCTGGCTCTCCCTGGACCACAATCTTCTGGCCATCCTCAAATTGTACCGGTTCCAAGGCATCAGCCACAGTGAGACGTTCCCACTTGTCCAGAGATTCTACGGAGTTAAGAATTCACTTCACTACTGGAGTGTCTTCTCAAGGCACAAATTACACCTTCTGCTCTGTATTTACACAGAGGTCAGTGTATTTCTGGCTGCATTTGTGCATCAGTGATCAAGACCTGAATTAGAGTTATTCTGATGCAGAGAAGCAGTTGTGATGAATTACCACAACAGTCTGTAATCATCATAATGCTGGGTAACAGCTTCATTACAATGTGGCAATTGATTCCACTCCAGAACAAAAATCTTCTCACTTACCCAATATAGATACTTTACTAAGGAATTTCTCATACATATTTCTCTTTCTCAAAGTATTTCCCTATTAAAAAAAAAAAAAAAAGGAAAGGACACAAAGTAAGTTTTCTTTCTACTCCAAATAAAACTCCAGACACAAACAAATTTGACCAGGCACACAGTGTTCTGTTTCACAGACCCCAAACCCACAAGATGAAATGTTTTGAAATTGAGTTGTCTCAGTAATATTCCAGTTGAGCAACATTCCTAAAGTACTCAGCATTTAGTGCAGCCTTATTAAATTCTCAGCTCAGTTTAATACTGGCATTGTTTTCCTCACTAAATGCAAGACTCCCCCTTGCCCTGTGCCTGAGAGACGCACATTGAGTAATCAGCTTTCTGATTACTAAAGAGACAGCAGGATTTGGAATAAATAACTCCAGCAAAGGACAGGCACAAGGACAGATACCCAGGACACATAACCCCCAAAGCAGAAACCCGGGTTTTGAGGGATACTTGCCATCAGGATCCTTCTGTAGCTGTCCCTGTCAATTCCCCACAACTTGACGTTGGTCTTGGCTTTGACGGTGGCAGCTCGGGGGGTGCCGTAGATGAGGGCGAGCTCTCCAAAGCTCCCACCCTCACCCACACTGGTGGCCCACTCACTGTTCACGTAAACCTGCAAGGTACAGCATGCTCAGACACACCTCAGCTTCCTGCTGCCCTCTATTCCCCTGGCAGTAAAAGGAAACTCTCACATCTGTACTCGGGTTGATCATTTCAGGGTTTTATCAACGCTTCCAACACCAGCACAGTTTGTATTTTCACTGACAAAGGGATTCTCTTCTACATCTCCTGCACACACTCTACACACACAGACTCCTGAGAAATAACATCTCAACAAGGTCTGGGTCATAAAGGGCTATGAATGAGCTGGGCTGGAAAATAAAAAGTCTGGTTGCTCTTAAAGCCTGCCCCACACCTCAACTCCACCCTGCACACCTAAAACAACTGTATTGTGTCCAAATCATTCATTTTGCAACTCAGTCTGTGCAGCCAGACTGAGCTGTTAAAGAGCAAAAACAAACTTCTATAAGTAAGAACTTAAATGAGAAAAGCTGCTAAAGGCAGGGTCTGTAGAAGAGACCTACAAATATCAGAGTATTCTTCTGCCAGGAATGAACATATCACTAATAAACTACCAGGAATGCTTACATCCATTTCTCCTTGATCAACAACATAGAAGTTATCGCCTTCATCACCTAAAGAAGAGAAAAAAAAATTGAATATACACTAAACTGAATATATGAAGAAAGAACTGGCATCTCTGCCAACTTTGATGTTTAGACTCCAACAAGGTTGACAAACTTCTGCACAGTTTGCAGGGTGAAACATCACATTTTGCTGATTTCACACTCCTCTCAGCCCCATGAAAGGGGACATCAACTGGCTCCCAGGAGATCAGCAGCAATTCCAGGATTACTGGAAAGGCAAACCAGATCCATAAATTGACATAACACTTCTACAGAGTCATCAAAGGACAATATTCCCAACAGATAATCTCTTCAAGGAAGCCACATCCTCCTCCAGTGGCTCTGACTCCTCACTTCAATACAAAGTGCTTCAGGGAGCACAACAAGAAATTGTTGTGGCTGCAGCGACCCTGCTTTTATATTAAAAAATAAACACAAACCAAGAGCACTAGACCAGAGGCAGCTCCCCATCCCCAAATGATTCCCCAGAGCAAACATTGGCACTTGCCTTGCTGGATGACAGTCTCTCCTGCAATGTAAGTGACGGGGAACATCGCATCGAAGATGTCACTGAAGGAGAGGACACCAAAATCAGACAAAAACCCACACAACTCCACACATCTGTACCCCCAACCCATCAATGCTGCTCCTGCAGCTCTGTGGTTCCACCGACCACTGCAGATTTGTGGCACATTTAGTTCTTCTGAAGTCTGCACCTCCACAAACCTTAACCCCACAAAGATTTGCTCCTACCTCCTCTCATTATCATCAAGATGGGTAAACAGCACATTCTTCTCAATTGCTTTTGCCAAAGCAGCCATGGTTTTATAATCTTTTGGAATAACCTAGGAGAGAATCAGAAAAAGCAAAAGGTTAATTTTTGTCATGAAAAATTTCTGCATTTCCCATGGTAAATAAACAACTTAAATTACTATAAAACACTGGCTGAGTTTTCCCATTTTCTTTCAAGCACTGTAAGAACAACCCCAAATATAGTCAGTGTTTACAGACAGTTTGAACACGAGGAAAATATAATCTTATATTAATTTATGCAACTTAAAAGCATAATTCCATGCTCAGTTTCTAAGGTTTTTTGCAAGAGGACAAATATGTCTTCAACCTGTGTTTTCCTGGGAACAGCAGCAAGCTTGCTCTGCCATTAGGCCAAATGTTATTGCAGCTGCCAAATAACTGGAAGCACATTACATATAATATATCTAAATATATGCACATCTCTAAATATACATGAGTTCAAAGGGAACAGGTCTAAGTAATGCATGAATGGTTTAATTGTATGATAGGTTATTCTGTCCTCAGTTGAACAGCCACACACACAGGTCTGCTTTTTACAGCAATTATGCCGTAACAGGCTCCAGGAGCTTGACAGATAGAGGGATGGAAGGTGGGTTCAGATAAACTCCTGGATTGTGGATGTAATTTTGAGCAAGGTTTAAGAGCCAGAGCACCTTTCTAACATAAGAGGCAGCATCCTCTTCTGTGTAGACTTCTGCACTGATGGCCCCACGTCGTGATCGATATTTAACCACAGGGTTGAGCGGAGGAGGAGGGGAGATCTCATCCTCCCGGGAGTCGGAGCGAGAACCAGACTTCAGCTGATTCAACAACTGCTTTGTTTCCTCCTAAACAGGAAGGAAGAAGCGTTTGTGTCACATAATCCAAAGGGGGGGGTAAAGCAGTCATGTATCATGTTCCAGCCCAGCCTGCCAACACCAGGCAGCTTCCTGTGTACCATTATTCCCACATTAAAGCAAACAGGAGACTGCAGCATCTGAGATCAAAGGCCTTGCAAACACGTGGTAGATGTGCCTTTCATTCCTCCACCAGTCACATCACAATGGTGTTTATTTTATTGAGTTATCCTTCATTTATTAAACTATTAGTGTGAACAAGTTGATTCTGGTTTCTGCCAGTGTACTCAACAGGTGATGAGGACATTCCTCGGATGCTGAAGGCACTTTCCCAGCTGCAAAGCCCCAGTTCCTCCCTCAGCTGCGAGGTGTCAAAGCCTTTTTGGAGTTGAAAGACAGAGAAGCAACTCCTCAGAAATCCGTGTTACATGAGAAGCTTTTTAAAGAGGTCGAGTCATGGACCAACTTGACACTCATTAACCAACATTTATTTTAGGAGAAAGAAACATGAACACTGCTTTCAAAAGAGCTGGAGGAAGGATGCTGGAGGCCAACGGGGAATTTTTTTATGCAAACCTCATGCAAACCTTGCACAAGGTTACTTGTTTTCTTTATTTCCCTCAGTTACTTATTGTGTTGTAGAGATACTCGAGAAGACCAGGGTACCCACAATAACACAAATTCTAATTAACTTGACACACAGAAATTTGATTCTTTGAAAGATTCACCTCAATCAACTAAAATCAGATTAAAAACAAAACAGCCAACCCTGGAGTCAGAGCACTGACATCATAACAGCTCAAATGACTTTCCCAGCCTTAGGAAACAGGGTTTGGGACATTCTGTGAAAGAACAAGGCCTCATCTGTTCTCCCAGAGCTCCAGCCCTTGTCAAAGCTGGGTTTGTCCCAGTGCCCTTGATCCCAGCTGGGCAGTGAGGCTCTGGATGACACCAGCCTGAGGGAAGGGCCATGGGATAACCATTCCTGGGAGTTTCCATTCCCCCTCTCCCAGAGCCAAGGAGCTCCTTCGCCTCACGTTTCACTTCCTGCTCCTCTCCCATTGATAAAATGGTGCCACATTTCCCAGCCATGGGAGCAAAATGTATTTAAAACTCGTTTCTGTCCTCTGATTTTAGAGGAACAAGTCTCAACAGAGATGAAATATAAATAGCCTGAGAAGTAATAAGTGTTTGGTGTAAACTGCCTCACCATCAACCACAGAACATGTTTGTTCACATACAAAATGCTTAAGCCATTAAAAAAGGCACTTTTTAAATAAGTGAACACCAGCTGCTGGGTTTTTTCCAGTATCACATAAAATATTAAATATTGTGATCAGAAATTGAAGCACTTCATCAGCATTTAGTGAGGGAGCTGTTATCAAAACACTCTTCAAGAGATTCCTCAGGGCAACGTCCCACTCAGGGAGAAGGAAGTTGCATTAACACAAAAAAATATAACTGGTAACTTCTGTCTGACCCAAAATTTAATATTAACTTCTTTTTTTAGTATAGTAAGGTAGGGGATGGACACAGAAACAAGTCACAGGTGGGTAAAATAATGCATTAATGTAAAATACACCAGTTATTCTAAATAGTCCATACACACACACTCACCAAGAAGATTGCCCTGAGACAAATCATAGAACAGAACCATAGAATGAGGTTAAAAAAGACCTCCAAGACTATCAACTCCAAACATCACTGTCATCTAAACCATAAATCTCCAGATATTCATATTACACACTGCCAGACAACTCTCTGCCATGACATCCTATAATCTCGGTTTTCATCTCTTTAATAGATACCTTTTACAATTTCTGACACTAAACCCCATTTATTAAACCAATAGATCAGAGGAAAATTACAGGAGGACCTAAAGAAAGAGTGGCAGTTGTTACTCTCAGATACCTTTGGATTTAGCCAGTGTTTGTGAGGAAAACGTGCTTGTTCAAGTCTGGAAGCTCCTCACATCAAACATATAATGGATAAAGAAACTCAGATTGCTCTGAACTCATCAGTACAAACATTCCCAGGATTTGAGAAAGATTTAGGAATAAAGTTCATCTGTTTATTACAACTAAGCGTTGATCTTTGTCTTTCAGTTTTCAGTGTCAGTCACAAACTGCAAGCCTTATTTTTCTTGACAAATAACAAATGCTTATCAAGTCCATTTCAATTATTACAAGTAATACTGAAGGGATGACACTTCACATACTCAGATTTAAGTCTAGCAGCTACTGAAGAAGACCTTCACAATTTCAGAATTATGGTGTACACTGTAAAACCTGCTAATTGTCATTGCACCAGACACAGTCTCAACTTCTTCTGGTTAATTAGTAATTAATTTATACCATATTTTAAAAAATTAAACATTCAGAAGCTACAGAAGTATTTTTTTAAAAAAAGGCTCTGCCATAAATTCACAATTGCACAGTATATTCTCCTAAAGTACCTTGTTTTGCAAAATAATCATTTAGGAAAATGGGAGAATGTTTAGGTATCTGAGCAGGTCGGGTGGTGGGGAACAGGGACGGTGACTACCTGTCCACCACACTAATTCCAGCTTTCTCTAAAGCCTGATGTGCACATAACTGCATCACACAATATTTCAAGCACGCACCTATTCCAGAGGACAGTCATGTCCAACAGGCAGGATTCATCTGGCAGGCTGCAATAATGATCTCTACATTAAATTTCCATAGCTCAAGCTGCATTGCCCAGCCCAGCCCAGGGCTGGAGAGCTATTACAGCTTTTGGCAGGTATTGCTATTACCAGACATGTTTGCACAGCAAAGAGAACAGAGCCCTTAGCACATCACAAACACATAAAATAAAACCATTTACACAATCAATGAGTAGTAATTAGATGCAGCTAACAGTTTTCATAACCCAGAAGAGGACATTTGAATTCCTATAGTAGCTGTAACCACCTCGGAGGCAGCAATTTTGATGTTTCTGAGCAGAAATTCTAAAGCATGTTTAAATTTCTTCAACATATTTTAATAACATGCCAGTGAATCAGCTCTGTTTGTGTGCAGTGGAAGAGATGACTTGTCAAGAGAATGAGAGAGAAAATAGCAAGCTCACTTCAGTTTTCAATGGTGTTCCTTCAAAAATCCATCTTATAAAAAAACTTGAGGTGAGATAGTCAGAGAGAGGAAAATTTAGGCAGCACATTGAAAAGTTGCTCTGCTTTATTACAGATGTAAAAGCCAGGATTTTGGGAGGTGGAGCAGAGTGAGTTTCAGGCATTTTTGCTGTGGCAGAGCTGAGGACTGGGCTGGAGCTGGTTAAAAACATTACTGAGCATTGGTGCTCTCCAGAGAAGGATGTCAGGAGTTTCCTGCCCAGCACAGGATGTTCACAGCTCTGTCACCTGAGAGCTCTGGAGGCACCACTTTACCTGGATAATGTAATATAATGTACCAGGCTGAGTGGGGAAACCACCCACAGGAACCTGCAGCAAGTTTGAAATCCTAGGAGGCAACAAAAAAATGCTCCAATTTCATTTGTAGCTACAGCTGCACTAGAGGGCACCTGGAAGCCATGAGAGAAGACCCTGACCAAAATTGTGAGAGCAATTTAAGGGGAAAAAACATTACCTAACCACTTTTATTTTCAGCTTCAGTGTAGGCTGACCGAGTACACAGAGAGCCAATGTGCACCAGAATAATATCATCAACTTATTCAATTCCAACATTCATGTCATTAAATTCAGAGCTGGACTTGTTATCTTGCTAAAAAACAAATTAACTTCCTAAATACTGCATGTTGGCCATAAATCCACTGCACAAAAGCACCCAAATAATCCCATTTTATATCCCCACATATGGTTTGGTTTAGGATTTGTTCTAAGCACAGTAATGCAGTTTACTCAGTAAAATTTTGTGTATGGGTACCTGTGGTGATGTTTTAAAATTCCCAACCTAGCAGTACTTCAAAACTCAAGAATCCGGGGAGGGGAAGGAGTCATTGTAACAGGCAGGGACAAGGGATTTTAAAGAAAAGAGCCTCATTATTCACTAGTTTGCTGCTGATGCATGCACACACGCACACATCCAAAAAAAAAAAAAAATCAGAGCTCTTAATTTCATAAGCAAAATGTTCCCCAAATAAATCATAAGTTATAGCAGCTGGTCTGCAACCCTTGGGCATTTTCCAGTACTTATCCTGAACACTTCCATTCAAATACAATTTCCACCAGACATACTTATGATCTCCAGTGTTAATTTCCTTCTTCTTTGTATCAGCACTTAGTAACTCACTAGAACAAAAAAATAAGATAAATATCTAACTGCCCTATACAAGTACTGAGAGCAGCACCTGCAAACCACTGCTGGACAAGGTCACAGCTGCATCATTTGCTAATTCCATGTTCTGAGTATACTTGCATCCAACCTTTCCTCTGCACAAGCCTTTCATCTTCCCATTTCCACTGCAGCTCCTTTTCCTACCTGCTTAGATACCAATGTACAAAATTAACAGGTCAGAAGAGTGGGAAATCACTGTTTCAACTCTGAATGCTTTCCATTCCCAAGACCCCAGAATGCTTCCAACAACAACAAAAACACCAAAGGGACCTCAGGACAAGCACAAGAGGGACACCAACACTGAACTCCCAGGAGAAGGCAGAAGCAGGCTCGCCCTTCCAGAGATCTGCAATGCAAATACTTCCATTTGACTCCAGCTAGGCCTGGATAATACCACTGGCACCACTTCTGTGCTCTGCCCACATTACTGGAGATCAATAGAAGAATCTGAATGCCCTCACTATCACCCAGCAAGGTCAAACTCCACAGTTCTCCAGCTCCAGACACATCCATGTATGCTGTGTATCAGCTTCCATGAGTAAGCACTGAGCTGGGATCACAGCTGTATCCCAGCAGGATAAGTCTCCTGGTCACCCTATGTTCTGTCCTACAGGCTTTGGTATGACAGAGCTGCACAAACTACTGGAAAACAGAATCTGTCTTCCAAAAAGCATCACTTCCAACTACAAACAGTCAACACAACTGGTCAAATCTGCAGCCCAGCCCCTAAATACATTTAAACATAAGTTTTTGTATTTTTACCTTCTCCAACCTCTCAAAGTACTCTCTGATGAATCCCATGGGTCTCTCAGGTCTCACTGTGCACAGCTGGACAATGCAATCCTTCAGCAGCTGCTGGATGTTGTGTTTTTGGATGTAAAGTTCACATTCCCGGAGGCTCCGCTCCTCCTCGCTGCTGCTGCTGCTGGAAGCTGCCATTGCTGAAGGGAAGAGAAGGAGAAGGTTAAATAATAAATAACTACTGCAAACAAAGATGCTGCTGCCTAAAACGAAGTTATGCTGCATTATCTTATTGACACCACAGAAAAAACATAGTTTTACCTACCAGAGTAGTAACTAAGCTAAAGAAAATGCTCTGAACTTATTTAGTGCCTGGAAAGAAACTAGAAATCAAAACTCTGGGGGCTCTACAGCCACAGGCAGAAAAGGAAAAGCATTTGGTTGAGCTAAAACAGCTTCAACAACTCAAGCCCTGTGAGTGCTCCAAGCCAGGGAAGATTCCACCTGAACTTCCTGCTGTTCAGCCGAGGATTTTGTAGGACTGGAGGCTCCTGTCAGGAGCTGCACTGTCTGTGTGGGGTCATAGGGAGGGACCACGGCCAGGAGAGAGGTGGGTGGAAGCTGGAAATGTGAGAGGCCAAGCATGAGCAGCATTCGGAAGTGGAACATGTTCAGGTTGAAGCCAAAGCCCAAATGCCAAGGCAGAGCCCGCTAACGGAAGTCATGGATTACAGCATCGCTCACAAAAGCTCCTGGGTAATTGAAACCTGCTCATACCTCACCACTTATTTCATGGACACACTGCAATCCCAAAAATACCTCTTCAGCTGTAAATAATGAAGAGTACAGCTTTAAACATCTCTTATGATGCCAGGGCTTCAAAAGACTTCAGCTACGACACTTTCAAAAATGTTCTTACGGAGATTTTTGCCTCCTTTCCAGTTTGTTTCCACTGGGTTTCCACTTCCAGATTTTGGTAGCAGGGGGTACAGAGGGGTTCTGTGAGAAGCTGCTGGCTGCTTCCTCCATGGCCAACAGAGCCAACGCCAGACAGCTCCAATACGAAAATGCCACTGCTCCAGGCTGAGCCCATCAGTGACGGGGCAGAGCCTTTGGGACAAGGTACTTAAGGAAAGAGGAGAAATGGCTACTTCAGCCAGATAAAGGAGTGGGAATATATGGGAAAAACGGCCTTGCAGCCCCAGGGTCAGGGCAGGAGGTGGAGCAGGGATTCCCTGGCAGCCTCTGATACAGCCCCTGGTGAGGTAGCTGTGCCCTGCAGCCCCTGGAGGTCCATGGGGAACAGAGATCCACCCACAGCCCCTGGAGATCCACGGGGAGCAGAGATCCACCTACACCCTGTGGAAGACCCCACACAGGAGGAGGGGAATGCACAGAGTGTGACCCCACAGGAATCCTGTGCTGGAGTGCTTTTCTGGCAGGAGCTGTGAGCATGGAAGGGAAAGCAGGCTGGAGAGCAGGCTGCAGGAAGGACTCACACTGGAGAAGCCCATGGAGGACTGTCTCCCATAGGGAAGGTGTGAGGAGCCTTCCCCTGAGCAGGATGGAGCAGCAGAGACAATGTGTGATGAACTGACTGCAATCCCTATCCTCTGGGCTGAGGGGAAGGGGAGAAAATCAGGAGTAAAGCTAAGGCTGGAAAGAAGGGAGAGAGCCAGGAAGATGTTTGTAAGATCTGGCATTATTTCTCATTATCCTACTCAAATTTAATTAGTTTAATTTATTACCAATTTCCCCGAGCAGAGTCTGTTTTGCTCATGATGGCAAAGTGGTGAGTGATCTCTCCCTTATTTCAGTCCAGGAGCCTTTCCTTATATTTCCCTCCTGTGGTTGAGTTGAAGAGGGCAGTGATGGAGCAGTTTTGGTGGGTGCTTAGCATCTAGCCTGGCTGAGCCCACCACAAGGTCGTAAAACCATTTTAAAACACATTTCTTACATATACATGTATACAGACACACATTTCATGTCATTTTTTTTTTTCATAAGAAAATTAACACTGTGAGAGGTAAAGAAACAGGAAAGAATTTCTCAGGGCATTTCTGGATGAAATATAAAGAAAGTTACCTGGTACAGGGGGTGTGGCAACAGCTTATTAATATGCAGTAAGATATGTTGATCCCAGGATCAGCTTTTGAAAGGGAAAAAACGGATTCAGTCAAAATAATTTTGAGAAATGACAAGGCACTGAAGTCACATCAGGGGTTTTATCCCGCTGAGGCAGCAGCAGGAAAACCCAGGGCACAGAGACAACATAACAACGTGTTCCTCCAAATTCTGCTGCTGGAGATTACAGAAGGCTTCGAGTTAATATGGAATTACCAACACCTCAACCAGGTTTCGTTCTTGTCACACTTAATCCCTGCTCAAGGACACACACACACACGTGTATTGGGCGTTGCATAAACAAAAGCGTGGCCTTCCCACGGGCTGAGGAAGAGCCGAGGAGTTCTCCAGTCACTCCTTTTGTGTTGCCAGCCCGCACGGTGAAGGTCAGCGCCAACTGAGCAGCCCGGAGGAGCCCAGGGCTCCGGGAGCGGACACGGGCACGGCCCACGCCAGAAGGGCAACACCGCTGCAGGAAATGCCGTATCACGGGCAAAGTGAAAACCCCGGTATTTCTACAAGCTTTTTTTTTTTTTTTTCTTTTTTTTTCCTGCACATTCCCAAAGCTTTCCCGAGCTCCCCAAGGCGTGGCTGCCCCGCCCAGCCCAGCCCAGCCCAGCCCGGCCCTCACACAACGCGGGGCTGCGGCCGCCTCAGAGCCGGGGCCACCGGGGAGGCACCGAGCCGGCACCGCCGGGGCGGGGGACACGGAGCCGCGGGGGCACAAGCGGCCCCAAGGCCCGGAAGCGCCGCCGGGCGCGGCCCCACAGCCCGCGGTGTTCCCTCGGGCAGCGGCCCGGGAAGGCGCCGCTGTCCCCACAGCAGCCCCGGAGCCGCGGCCCCGCTCCCTCAACCGGACCGCACCGGCCCCGCTCCCTCAACCGGACCGCACCGGCCCCGCCCCAAGGCCGCAACCTCCCGCTCCGCGCCCGTCCCGTCCGGTTCTTACCGGCCCCGGCCCCGGCCCCGGCCCCGGCCCCGGCCCCGGCCCCGCCGCCGCCCCGGAGCCGCCCGGCCGCCGCCCCCGCCCCGCTCACCTGCGGCGGCTCCGCCGGGACCCCCCGCCCGTCCCGGCCCGGCCGCGGCCTCGCTGCAGCGGCGGCACCGGAAACCGACCGGCCGGACGGGCCCCGCCCGCCGTGACGTCAATGCGCCTCGCTCTCGCCCGGGCCCGTCGCCGCGGTAACCTTAAAGGGGCAACGGTGGGCGCGGCGCGGGCACGGGCGGGGGAGAGGCGCGGGAGGAGCCTGCCGCTTTAAGGCGCGCGGGGCTGGCGGGAACAGGGTGGGGGGGGGGTGGTCCGGTGAGGGGCGCGGGATCCCCTGAGGGGAGCGGGAATGGCGAGAGGAGCGGGAAACCCTGAGGGGAGAGGGAATGGCGAGAGCAGTGGGAAACCCTGAGAGGAGTAGGAATGGTCGGGAGGATTCGTATGCCCTGGGGAGAGCGGGACCCTCCGGGGCGTCAGTTCCACACCGACACGGCCGCGGGTGCTGGCGATCCCCGGCCTGGAAAGGACCCAGTTAAAAGATCAGAGATTGTTACAGATGGAGGGAAATAAACGATATTCAAGTTTGGCAAAGATTTCTCTATAATCGATGTAAATCCGCGTGAGGAATTATTTCATGTGTCTTTATTGCTGAGATGAGCCCTTTGACTCCCTTCAGTTTGTCTACTCCAAGCTGTAAGAAATGATTTAAAGTAAGAAGTCACCGAATATCCGGGCTGTGCTGGCACGGGCAGAGCCCATCTCTGGGCTTGGGAAGGAGAAATGAACCCTAAAAATGATCCCTGAATTGCGCATTTGCTGATCTTGCAACGCAGAACTTAACTCAGCTTTTGACTCTAATGTTACATCATTTCAGCCAACACTCACTTGTGCTTAACCCATATGGGAGAATAACGTAATGTACAGTGAAAAGTACTCTCAATAGCAACAGTTTAATGTATATTTTGATACGGGAACACAGTGGTGTTTGTGCAGTGACACAAGCCATCAGGAACGACCTGTTGTGGGGTCTCTTGTTTATTAGCTCTTACATTAAAGAAAGAAAAGAGTAATAACTTGGGTGTAGATCTTGGACCTGCAATTGTGACAGACCCAGTCCAGCCCCTGAGCTCACATTCCCCAGATCTTTAACAGCTGCTGTCTGATCTGGGTTAGTTAGAAGCCAGGGTCCAGGATTTTCTGACATTAAGTTCAAAGCTGGTACTTTCACAAAGAATATAAATAAGCAATTAATATTTGTGAAACATTGTCTGAGTACAGCATCAAAACACCAAATTACTTGCTCACCTGGTTTTAGGACAGTTCCTTCTGTAACTCAAAACTGGAAGTTTCTGAACACCGCAAAAAGTCATCTGCATTCCCACCTACACATTTCTTTTTCAGCTTTTTACCACCCCTTTTTCTTCTTTACAAGCTGCCTGCTAGTGTCACATCTCACTCCTCCTTGTTTGGACAAGTCCCAGTGCTGTTTTGGGATAGATCCCATCTGCAACAAAGCTCGGCCCAGTGTGTAAAACCTGTTCTGCAACGTCCTCTTTCTTAGGGAAACAAGTATTCCCTTGTACTTGATGCAATCCCTGCTGGAGTCCTGGAGCCAGGAGAGCAAGGAGGGGAACAGAACCAGCTTTCAGGAGGAGTCTTGTGAAGCCAGCCCAGGTTCACTGGGCACAGCTTCCCCCAGCTTGATCTCTCAGAGTTAAATCACACTTCCATAAGCTGATGCTCCTACATCCCCACGTGTTAATCCTCACACCGCCGAAGACGTCAGAGAAATTCAAAGCAAACAAAGCCCTGTTCTATTTGGTCTGGTCTGAATTACTGTCAGATCCTGATCTTAACCATCTAATTAAACATTCCTGAGTAAGTAACTCGCATTACCGTCAGCGCTATTCCCACAACTTTCATTTCAGACAGCTTCATACATCCGTTTCTCATGGAGCAATCTTCTGCCCAGGGCTGTGGCTGCTGGAGAGCAGAGGAGAGCTCAGGGGGAAAGAGTGTGTGAGCCAAGGTGGGAAATAAGAGCACAGACGTCACCCACCCCCGCTGCGTGCGTGGAACAGAAGGAGCTGCTTGAAAGGTCAGTGGCAGCCTAATGAACAGTGCCTGTGGGGAGCTGGGGTGCTGCACAGGAGCTGGAGTGCCAGGGGCTTCTACTGAAGGTACCACCCAACTTAGAACCATGTTCTGTGAGGTGCCACAGTCCTGGAGCAGCCTCTGGGGCTGAAACCAAGTGAATCAAACCCATGGCAGATTGGAGCAGCCAATGGTTTTGTCACACAAACACAGTTTTAGGTGTTAAATCATGTGCCCGTCACCCTTGAGGTACAAATGGGGTTTCAAAGGGGGAGAGCACTACCTGGAACACTCCTGATCAGGGTGACTGCAGCATGTGTGCTGTCTTGGGGTGGAGTGAATGGGGAAAGAAGAAGTTTAAGTGGTACAGAAAGGTTTCATCTACAAACAGAAGCTGTCGTTATCCCAAACAGCCCTGAAATCTACATCAGAACATCAGTGGAATTAAAACCTGTGAGCTCACTGTGCACCACGAGGTGCCAGAGGTAGAGTTCACACTGTATCCTTTGGGCATGGCTCCTTGTATTCCGTTTAACTGGCACTGAAAATAACCCTCTCTTTCTGCTGCACACCTTGGCTAACAGCACCACACGGTGATTCACAGGAAGATCCATAGATTAGAAACCAAAACACCCAGAAATATATTCTTGTTTAACAATAGATTATTTGAGGATGTCTGGGTTCCAGGTCAAACTCTGGATCTTGACAGCTTCCAGTGTGACACTTCAGTATACCTGCATGCAGGGACAGAATGACACTTGTCCCTCAGCAGTGCAGTGTTTGCCAGGGAGTCTGAGCCTCTGGATGAGTTTTACAGTGCAAAATCTGTAATTTTGCCAAATTAAAGGTGATAAAGAAACAGAGCAAGGAATTGATGTGATCCAAAAAGAGTCTGAAAGGCAGCGCTTGAACTTCCTGCTCTAACCCCACCATGACTCACGGGCTCAGAACCCCTGTGGACCCAGAGACGTGGTGTGTGGAGGCTTTGGTCTGGCTGACGTCAGCTGTGTGAAACAGTCCCCAGTGCAGACCCAGTCTGCTATGGGCACATCCCAAACCATTTCCATATGTTACTTTGAAGAAGAGAATGACTGGTAAAACTCAAAACAGAGGAAGCAAGTGCCAAGAAAAAAAATGCCCTGAAGTACCCAGATCTAACAGATAGACCAGTCAGGGGATCCATCTCCATCTGCCAGACGTGCCTGCTGCAGCACAGCCCTGCAGACTCCCAGCGTGGTTCCCAGCTGGAAGGCTCCCAACACCCAAGGGGCAACACTGGGAACATTTTGCCTCCTGAGTCAGTGCTGAGGAGCTCAGCGTGAGGGAGGCTGTGATTATCAGAGCTATGGCACACAGCTCTCCTGTGTTGGCTGAACCCCAGGCTCCACAGCATTTTGAAAAAGCCAGGATACCCCAGTTAAATTCTGACGTTGAAAATGGTGCTCTTTCTGCCACCCAGCCAGGTTGAACTTGAACTCAGCATTCTCTTTCCCGGCCTAGGGAGTTCTGTCCTAGATCAGTGATTAACCTCCACCTCAACAGAAAGGCTAGAAACCTCTAAGCACCCTCCTGACATGGGAACTCCTTGCTCAGGTGTCTCTGCACTTCAAGGACTCTCCCTCTCCTCAGCTCCAGATGAGGACAGGCATTAATGCAGTGGGAAACAGTTCTAGGTCAGGGTAAGGCTGCCCCACATGAACTGGGAGATAGAAAACAGCACCTGAAGTGGGGCAAAAAAAGCCCCTGCAAGGCTCATGCCTCCAGAGAGAGAAGGAAGGAGATGGGAGAGCAGCAGGTCTGTGCCTCCTGCAGTTTGGATGTGAACAGGCTTTGTTCTGCATCATTAACTTTATACAACCTCTGGGCAGACTCAGCAGTTCATGAACCGCCCAAGCATCTGCAAATGTGATTCTTGACTTTGAGATCTCTCTGACACAAACCAAATTAAAGAGCACTGAGACAGTGTGCAGCTACTGCCGACTTCTTTTCCGGGAATGCCTGTGAAATGCTCCCAGTGTTTCTTTTGTAACAGAATGTAAATACCCCCATTGAAAAGAATCCTCAGTTCTTGTGCTTTTAACACAATCTGGGGAGAGTTTCCTCTCAGAGTATCATCTGGAACACAGTTCTCCTGCAAGATAAATGCACACATAAAAGCATTCAAAACATTTGAATTTGCTTATGTGCTTTTCTCTGAAAGCAGGTGGCAAAGTAAACACATTGGTCAGATCCACTCTCCTTGGTCTGGACTGACATCCAAACAATGTCTGGACTGACATCTAACAAACTGGCTACAGAACCGAGCCGTTTCTGAGGCAAGTTGCTGCCTCCCTCCCCCCAAGATAATAGAGCATTTTCCCAGATGGAAGGAACCCACTTGAAAAACAAAAGGTCTTTGAAATGTCAGCTCAGGCTTGCTTGGCCCGCACTGTGTGCCCACAGGAAAACGATAGAGCCTTTTTTCATTCTCCAGCTGTAACACTTACATCTGAAGCAGCAAGATGATTAAGAGATGCTGCTCTAGATTCCTGCCCTCCTACTGATTTCCAGCCTCTCCAGTGGAAGTCACTTAGCCTCACTCCATCTCCAGCACAATGAGGATAAAAGAACCTTCTGGGCTGAGCATGAATCCAAGCTCATGAGAGGTTTGCATGCTCCAGCCATGGGGATCAGTAATTGAACTACTTGAACAAGCTTCAAGCCAGTCCCAGGAGAACTGATCCAGTGTGGTTGGCAAAAGAAGTCAGGACATTGCATCCACATGGATGGAGGCGCCCTTGGCTCTGTGGGCGCCACAGTGCTGTGGGCAGTGCAGATGCTGCTGTGCATTCTCTGAGTTGGAACTCTGCTATTAATGCATTTATTACACCAACGTTGTGCCACTTCCCCTCCAAACCCCTCCTTGTCTCCTCTAGCACGGGAGAGGAGAAAGTCCCCCAGGTGATAAATCTTCCATGCTAAGAGCCTGGGCAGTGAGCCTGCCTCTCCCAAAGCTCTCCCTCCCAGCTGCTCCCTGCTCTGGTCACACCAGGCCGTGTGGGAACCCAACGTTCCTCTGGCTGTCGGGACCTCTGTGTGTTCCCAGTCTCCCTCTCACAATGCAACTTGTTCTGATCTCTCACGTCAGAACATTTTTTGATCTTTAGATAATTACAGAGGAATTACAATTAGTGCTGTATCCAAGACTTAAAGGGAAGGCAAAAGTTTCTCTCCCCCTTCCAGTTTTAACCCCTTTGCTCTCTGTGGTACAGGTCTTATGATTCTCAGCTGAAAACACTCCAAGACTTTAAAGAGTCCAGTGTGCACCCCAAAGAGCCAGGAAGATGAGCCACCCTTGGCCTGTGTCGCTCCTGTGAGCAGTGTCAGGCCCCCAGTGAGATAATCCATGACCAGGGCAAGTGTGATGTCCTAATGCTACTTAAGGAAATGGAGCATTTGCCAGAGCAAGGACAAGATAAGGAGCATTAATCCAACTTACAAGGAAATGCAACATCCAGTGGCGAGCTCTCCTCTGACCTCATCGAGCACGTCTGCAAGGGCTGCTCCCAAGCACAGTTCCCTCCCTGGCAGGATCTGGGACAGGCTCAGCACCTAATACAGAAAAGGAACCAGTAGCAAAAGCCCGGCTCACAAAGCCTTGGTGACATCCAGACTGGCTGTGGAGTCTGCCATGACTGCTCCTGTTCTTCCCTCGCCCTGGCTGATGCACGTGGCTCTCAGAGTCTCCATGATTCTTTCCCAATTTCTGTACCTTAAACAGAGGGCAGTGACGCTTCCTTGTGCACATGGCATACACATCTCCTGTGTCCCCCTTCCCCTCCCCATGCCACATTAGAACCCGTCCAGACAATTCAGCAAGACAAGCCAGTCTGCTGGTGACTCTCACAAATGTGTTCTGTCCTTTGTTTTTTACTTTTCCACATTTTTTATATTTAATACAGGAATCACGATATTAAAAAAGGGCTTTGAAGTGGTGACTTCTGTGGTACCTGCATCTTGTGATCAGGATTCTTCCAAACTCAGAATGGCCTCTGACAATCAATCCAGCTCTTTGCTTTCTTCTCACTTTTCCACTGCATAAAAGGAAAAATCTTATTTGCTGTGACAGAAACAAGAACTCATCAAAGCACAAGGAGAGTGCAGGTGTAAATTCCACTTTCCCTTCTCTAGCACTCCATTAGCAGGGCTGCTCGACTCTCCCTGATGTCAGCGCTTCTTCCTGCTGGCGGAGGTGCAGGTAACCCACGGGATAATGCCAAGAGCAGGATTTAACCAGCGCGGTGTGGAGACACCGCAGCGTGGGAAGTGATGCTGGCCCGGCTGTGTGCAGCCTGCTCGGGGCACCAGATGGCAGCATTTATTGTCTGTCTGACATCCTAAACCAGCCGGCACTGGCACCTCAGTGCTCGACACTCCATGTATTAAAGCTCCTAAAGGTCGTGATGCAGCCCCTTCGTCCTCATCCACCTGCTTTACACACTCGGGAAGGGTAACAAAACCGAGCAGAGCAATGTCCGTGCCACCTCTTCCCGTTCCTTCCACAAGGAAAAGTGGTTTCCTTGCCCTTAGAAACACTTGCTCTCCTTATTACACATTCACCTTTTCCCTGCAAGGCTGAACAGGCTTCTGATTATCAGGAATTCCAGTGAAGGATAGAAAGATATTGAACAGATTTGGCTCTGCCAAGACTCTTTTATTTTCCTGTAACAGATTTAAAATACCAGACCTATCAGTGGCAGCGGGCTTTGTCTTAGAGGGAAGAACTTAGCTGGAATTCAAACTCTGAGCCAGGGCAAAACCTAAAAGCTCTCAAGAAGTACCCAACCATTCCCACATGGAATGGGAGCACGCAGGATGCCGTGGGTGGGAGAGGCCCTTCTGGGCACAGCACTGGTTTCCCAGCCCCTTCACCTCTGTTTCCTCTTCAAGGCTTCAGTACAAACACCCAGGGTGGAGATCGCAAACCAACATCCCTCACACCATGTCTTCTGCACTGGGAACCGTTTAAGATCAGATGGTCCCACTCTGGACTGGGTTTAGAGTTAATGACTGAGTTGAGGTTGTTACTGTCAATAGTTTCTTCAGTCACAGGACTGTCAGGAAAGGGAGGCCAATTCCTGATGTATTCTTCCCAGCAAACACATGCATCAGCACAAGGACTGTCCTTCTGGGGTCTGGCAGGGCTCTCTGCTGGCCTTGCCAGACCATTTTCCCCAGGTGTGACATACACTCAGATCCCAAGAAATACCTTGGGATTTAACTACTACCCTAATTACCACCTCTCTCCAAAGCTGTATTCCTGAAAAATCACTTCAGCTTTTTTTTTTATGTTTGAGACACCAGAGACACCTCATCTCTTTAACCAGAAAGACTCCCAGCTTCCACACAGTGCACCCCAGCTTCTATTTCACACCCAGCACCCAACTGCTCCAATGTTCCCAAGCACAGATCCTGAGATTTCCAAGGGCTTCACCAACACACAGCAGCTTTTCCAGCCCCAGGAGCAGCTTGCCCTGACCTTACATCCACCGTGGTGACATGGCTGTACCCAACCTGCTCCAAAGGCCACCAACACTTTTCACTCCGAGGCAGAGGACAAGAACTCCCTGTTTCTCCCACCTCTGCTGATCAAACAGCCACTGCAGGCAGTGAGCTCAAAGGAGGATTGACCAACACGGTTGCATCAGTCAAGCTGCAAAAAATAATTGTGTTACCCAAGTCTCGGGTGCTTTATCAAGGTTTCATTTTAAAACCATGGTGATTGCCCAAGCAGCAAACATCCAGCTGTTGCTGTTGCTCAGAAACTGGGGTTTTTTTGAAACACAAGGCACTGTCTCCCTGGTTTTGTTTGTTGGAGGCCTTTGTTTTGTTTTTAATTTTTTCCTGCTCTACAACCCCACTTCCTTTCTGACATCCCTGTTTCAAAATCAAATTATGCTGATCCACAGGGACAGTTTCAGGACATTCGAAAACAGCTTTTCTATTCCATGTTTGGGTTTTATTAGAACTTCCCACTAGGCCCCTTGGAACAGAAGTTGTTTTCCCCCCAAGCAGGGTGCCTTTAAAATTATTCCCCTGCAGTGTCATTCATGTGCTTTGAGTCCCAGGGATGATCCACCATCCACCTCCCTCCAAAACGGTGTTTTGAAGATGTGTATTTTCCTACTCCTTCCCCAAAATCAATCATCTTCACTGCTGCAGGCTTCAAACTCCCTCACAGGGGAATATTACGGGCACTTCAAGGCCCCCATGCTGCAGAGGGGGTTTAATCCAGGCAGATATATGTGTCCACATGGAATCTGCCTCATGGAGATGGTATTGCATGTGGCTCTTTTTCCAAAAGTCCTGTGGTGCACATCAAGTGATCTGGGGCCAATGACTTCAGCACTCACATGAGGATTACTCATCTAATTAGGGGGTTTGCAGGCTCTGCCCCGGCGTTTCTGTGCACTGCTAATGTCATTGCCCTGACTCCTGGAATATTTGTCATTTACTGACTGGCTCGGAGGTTTGTTTTCCTTTGTGTTTTCCCCGGTAGATTCGACCCTCCCCACAGCAACAGCGGTGTTAAGCACAGGAGTGATGCACAAATGCCGTTAGGTTTAGGATGTCAATGCCGTAAAAAGAGAAAAACAACTCTTCAAAGCGCCGTTTAGCCAAGGAAGCGGTGAGGCGGAGCGACTCGTTTTCCGGTCAGCGATGCCACCACCACCCTTCCCCGCCCCATCCCCTCACGCACGCCTTCCCTCAGGCCACCCGCGGCCCCTCCAGCAGCCCTTGTCGCCGTGTCCCCCCGGCAGCAGCCGCGCTCCCCCGGCCGCGCTCCGCGACATCTGCCGGGCCCGTCTGATGCAACCACAACATCACCACGTGGCCACGCGCGGCCCTTCCGCGCCGCCAGCCAATGGGAGGCGGTTCCGCCGCTCCGGGGGGCGGGCCCGCCCCGCCCACTCCTCATCCGATCGGTCACTGCGCGCGTCCATCAGCGCCCAGCCAGCCAATGGGCGGCGGCACCGCCCGTGCGGCGGCGGAGCGGGGCCGGGGCGGGCGCGGGGGCCGCAGCGGCCGAGGCGCCGCGCCCGCTCCATGGAGGCCGCGGCCGAGGCCCCGGGGGCGCCCGCGGCGCTCAGCTGCTTCTCCTACAACCAGGACTGCACGTAAGCGGGGCGGCCGCCGCGGGGCGGGGGGTGACAGCGGCCGGGCCGCGCCGAGCGGGGTTGGTCCGGCCCCGCGGCCCGGAGCGGGGCGGGTCCCAGCGCCTCCGTGGCGCGACAGGTCCCCACAGGGATGGCGCCGGTGGGACCTCCCCTGCACCGGACACACAGGCAGACCGTGGTCCGGGGGGATGGCCCCTGTGAACCCACCCTGCACCGCACACACACACGGGCCGAGGTCGGGGGATGGCCCCTGTGAGCCCACCCTGCACCGCACACACACACGGGCCGAGGTCGGGGGATGGCCCCTGTGAGCCCACCCTGCACCGCACACACACACGGGCCGAGGTCGGGGGATGGCCCCTGTGAGCCCACCCTGCACCGCACACACACACGGGCCGCGGTCGGGGGATGGCCCCTGTGAGCCCACCCTGCACCGCACACACACACGGGCCGAGGTCGGGCTGCCTCATCCCAAGCGGAGCGGCCGCGGCCCCGGCTCTCTCGGTGAGCAGGCACCGAGGCCCGCGGCTGGGGCTCTGCGAGCCCGCGGGAGGCGGAATTCAGAGCCATCGCCGGGCTTTGCCTCCCCCGCAGCTCGGGAAGCGCTCGGGGATGGTCAGAGCAGCGGCGTTCTCCCGGGGCTTTGTCTGCCGAGCGCTGTGTGGCCGCTTGGGAGGTGGCGGCGTTGCCCAGGGCCACCCGAACGCCCCGGAGGCTCCGGGTGAGCGGCCGGTGCCAGCGCACCGCCCCGCCCGGGATAGCAGCCGCCTTCCTTGGAGCCTCTCAGCCTCTCTAACCCGTGCTTTACCTGCTCCAATTTAAGAACCGTTCCCAACCGGGACAGCAAAAACTTCCCGAAGCAGCGAGCCACTCAAGGATGTGGCAGCCGTAGCCCGGAGCCAGGATCGGCCCAGATCGCGAGGAATGAGATAAGGATCAGAGATATCAGCCTCAGTCACACCTGAAAATGCCATTTCCTTTGCAGCCCTGCTTTGCATTTCTGTGCCCGAACAAAGGGCTCTTTGAGGGATGTGGATGTGCCGTTGATAGGAACTTGCTGGTCACTACCACCAGTACAAATGCAGTGCGTTGCTATTATGGGCTGGCTGCTAGTTTAAGACCTAGATCTTTCTGCTTACTGCTTCTGGAACTGGGCAAGAGACAGCCCTTGACAAGACTGCCCACTACCCTTAACTGAGAGCAAAGCTTCCACAGCCTGCATAAGTCACTGTGTCAGTACAGGTGGATCGGTCCCTGGCTTAGGAAACAGCCCCTTCGGTGTCCTCCCAGGTGGATCTGTACCTGTTTCTTCCTCCAGCAGCCACAGGCCCATAGGAGATGATGAGTTTGCTCTCCCAGAGGGATACTGGCTGCAACAGCCTCAGATCGAAAACTGGATTCCTGAGTTTGTTACTTTGTATTATTTAGGTTGGAAACTGAAGTTGTGCCGGGAACTACTCATTTCTCTGATGTCAGGGTTTAATCCCAGCCAATTCCTCACTCAGTGAGGTGGAAAGAACCAAAAGTGTAAAAGTGAGAAAATTTATGGGCTGAGATAAAGGCAGTTTAATAATTACAACAAAAGCCACACATACAAGCATAGCAGAGCAAGGAATTCATTCCCCACTTCCCATGGCAGGCAGGGGCTCAGCCATCCCCAGGACAGCAGGGCTGCATCACACAGCAGAGAGGACAAAGGCCACCACTCCAAATGTCCTCCCCTTCCTCCTTCTTTCCCCCTCTTTATCCCCTGAGCCTGACACCGGATGGCCTGTGATGTCCCTGGGGTCAGCTGTCCTGGCTGTGTCCCTTCCCAGCTCCTTGTGCCCTCCCAGCCTCCTCACTGGAGGGGTGAGGAGCAGAAAAAGCCTTGATTGTGTAGGCACAGCTCAGCAATAACAAAAACATCCCCAGGTTATCTACCCTGTGTTCAGCACAAAGCCAAGCACAGCCCCACACAAGCTAGTGTGGCAAACAATCCCCATCCCAGTCCAAACCAGTGCACCACCCCTGCAGGGGCTCTTGCTGTCACCTGGGGGGCTTCAGCTCTGAACCAGCAGGTTTTTGCTTTGTCTTTGCAGCTCCCTGGCAATCGGAACCACAACTGGATACAGACTTTTCTCCTTAAGTTCTGTGGAGCAACTGGACCAGGTCCATGAAAGCAGTAAGTCTCCTGTTTCCCTGGGGAGGAATATTGACCAACAGTACCTTAAATCTGTGGGAGTCCTTCACCTTTGTTAGCGCCCAGCTTCTTTTCCACTGCTGTCATCCTGACAGCAGCAGTTTGTGCTGCAGCCCAGCATTCAGAGGCAGTTTCCCACTAGGATGTTTCAGGTACATGGGCAGCAGCCCACAGGCTTCCAGCACAGCTGCTGGATAACTCCCAGCCTTTTAATCCAGTGTGGTATTTACAAGCAAGATGTTTTTAACAGGTTTTCCATGTAAAGAAGGTCATTCCCAGCAGGCCTGCAGCTCTTAGCTGTGCTCACAGCAGCATGCAACACACTCTGAACAGCCCAAAACAAGCCTGGCCTCATGGAGCAGGGATTCCAGGCTGCTTCAGGCCAGAAGTGCTTCAGCTGAGATGCACTGAAGATAACACTTCCCAGCTGGATGTGTTCTCCAGTGGCTGCAGAAGGAGCCTCAGCAATCAGACACAGCTGCCTTATCTGGAGCAGGGTCCAGGCTCCCTTCCCAGAGTCAGGCAAAGGGAAACAGGTCCCTGCTGGTGACACACTCAGGGTGATGGGCTGAGGCACAACCAGTTCCACGTGACAGTTGTGGGGCAGCCTTTGTTCCTCCAGCACAGCCCAGCCCAAACTGAGCATCACTCAGGGCTGGGCACGCTGGAAATTGCAGTCTCTGGGGATTTAGGTGCAGGGCCTCCAGGGCCATTGCACTGGTGCTTTCTCCACACAGCAGGAGTCATCCCAAACACCGGCACTGCCAAGACACAGCAGCCACTGTTTGCCTCCCCAGGGAGGCTGGGAGAAACCAGACACCACAGAAGAAACACCAAGGCATAGCCAGCTCCTGCCTTGCCTCACTACACCCCTCACATTCTCCAGGAAACTGCCTGACCAAAGTTAGGGCACTCCTCCCTTTATATCCCCTTCCCAAGGATGTAGTGCGGCTGGAGGATTAGCTTCAGCTGGGCCCTGCCCAGGAGACAGAGGCACAGCAGCACTGTCAAAGAGAACTGGCTCCATTTCTGCCTTCAGGGGGAGGTTCTTTAATCCCTTCTTGCTCTGACCTAATTGCTTTGTGCCAGGCATGAGAAATTTTTCACAGAAATGATGTTGAACACCTTAGCACAGAGCCTTCCAACCCCATCCCCTCCTGAGCTGAGTCTTGTTGCTGCAGTCAAACCAAGCTGAGGGCTCTGCCTTGCTCTCCCTGTGTGCCCAGATGAAATCCCAGATGTTTACATCGTGGAGCGTCTGTTCTCCAGCAGCCTTGTGGTTGTGGTCAGCCATGCCAAGCCACAGCAAATGAATGTCTACCACTTCAAGAAAGGGACGGAGATCTGCAACTACAGCTATTCCAGTAAAATCCTGTCCATCCGGCTGAACCGGCAGGTGAGAGGGGTTATCCGGAGTTAGCCCACTCTGCCTCTTTGCTCTGTGTGCCTTTGCAACTGGGAGCAGCCTGGGGAGGTTTGCAGGGAGGCTATGAGTGGGATTGGAGGGATGGGTGCCTGTGCTCTCCTCCCAGCCCCATGAGAGGCCTCTGACAGGAGCTGCAGGGCTGTGGGTATCATCTGCCACTGCTCTTTCCTTCAGGAAAATGAAGCCAAGGCCTTGTTTTGGTGGCAGTTACACAAAGGCTTTTTGTCACCTGCCTTCTTGCCCGTTCAGGACACAGCTCTGCCAAGAAAACACCTTTTCATGTTCCTCCCTCTGCACATCCTGACTTCAGGCCCACCTGTGTCATCTTGGTTGCAAATGAGACCTTCAAAGTTGGTTACAAAAACCCAGGAGTAACTTGAACTCTGTGGATAAGGCAAAAAGGTGCTTTCCAAGTACTGCTAGCAGCCTTGTTTTGGTTTTAAAGGTGTAAAACCCACTCAGGCCACTTAAAGTGAGGTTTTTAGAGTCTTATTCTCTGATGTGACACAGCCTCATGCAGCCCTGAGCTCTTTTGGAGGATTTTAAGTCATCTTTTCTTTTTGCCCATAATTATTTTCCAAGTATGTGCCCTAAGAAGCAGAGGACATTTTACAATGAAGAAATGAGCAGTCTGGGTAATTGTATATAATCAGCCTCTCCTCAGTTAGCAACAGTGAGACCTGCAGTGAGGCTCTCTGGGCTGAGCTTCCAGTAAAGCTGTCTTTGACCAGGAGTTCCTGCACTACAATTAAATCTGTCCTAAATTGATTTTTTTCACTTAAGCTTACAGTGGAACTGGCAACAGTGAGACTTCCTTTGAATTGCAGATAGATTTGTGTGTGTAAAAATAAACTGGGAGGTTCCACTGAGCAGCTCTAGGAGATTGGTGTGAATAAAATAAGTTCAGGCTACTCCCCATGTGCTGCTCTGGAGCAGCCTGAAGGTGATGCACAGTCCCAGCCTTGCATCCACATTTCTTGGCTGCATTATGAGCTGGGGTTCAAATCCTGGGCTGAGCTCATCCTCTGGCTGTGCCACAGACACACCTGCAGGGATTTGAAGGTGCCACAGATGTTTAGAAACACAGAATCGTGGAGTCATTACTGGAAAAGACCTGTAAGACCATCAGGTCCAGCCATTCCCCAGCACTGCCACAGCCACCTCTAAACCCTTTTCTAAAGTGCCACATCCACACATTTTTTAAATCCCTCCAGGGATGGTGACCCCACCACTGCCCTGAACAGCCTGTTCAATGCTTAATAACCCTTTTCACAAAAAACTTCCCTCAAGTCCCCTCTAAACCTTCCCAATTTGGGTAGGTTGAAGAGAAATCATTATTTCAGTCTACATTCAGGATTTAAACTGGTGGCCACCAGTTTGTGCATGTGACACTTGAACTCTTGCCTGAGCTTCTGTAGGAAAGCTGCACTCCTCTGGAAGTTCACAGAAGGACAAATCCCAGACAAGGCATTAACTCAGGAAAATGGTGACAAATTAACCAGGAGCAGGTCTCAAACAAAAGGTGCATGTTTCAATCTGATCTCTGTGAAAAAGTCCTCATTGTGCAAAGAAGCACAATGTTGCTCCCTCAGTTGTTGTGGGAATATTTAGTTCCAAGCTCCATGATAACTCTGAAGTGTGTGAAGGTAAATCCTGATTTGTCTCAAAGGGGAGAATCAGGCTGTGCTCTGGGACTGCTGAAACCCTGCTGAGCTCTTTGGAGAGGTTTGAGGTGTTTATCTGACACTATCCAAACTCATTTCAGCCCCCAAATACAGCTCAGTTGTCTGGCCTGATCCATTCAAACTACGGAAGGAGCTGGTGAGCAGTAACAGTTTGGACAATTAGCAGTGCCTTGACCCTGTGTAGCAATCACAGCACCTTCTCTGAGACCTTGTCTGTGTACACAGTGAGGATGAAACCCATCCCACCGACCCTCATGTGGCCACAGGGCAGCATGGAGGCCAGGAGGGGTGAAATAGCTCTCCTCTCCAGCTCCTGCTGAGCTTGTCCAGACCTCCTCTGCCTCTTGACCTCCCAAACTTTCCTGGATTTTGTTCCTGTGGGTGCCAGCATCTCTGGCTGCTGCTTTGCCATCATCTGGAAACCTCCCTTCACCTGGACATCAAGAGCGGCCCGTTCTGGGAAAGCACATGGTGGCTTTGCCCAGATCAGCTGTATAAATATTCCTCTGCTTGCAAGTGGATGGCTCTTACTGGAGAAAAGGCAAGGTCTTCCTGGAAATGCAAAATGGCACTGACACAACCCCAGATGCTGTGGTTAGCAGGAATAGAAGTGGGAAAGAGTTTGATCTGAGAGTAATGGTGGTGCAAGGCAGAGATTTTTAATGTGGGTGTTTCAAGTTAGTGACTAAGATCCACATTTAGATACTAAATAAGTGGCCTTATTTCTGAAGAGGTGGAGGCTTCCTGGACATGGATTTGGGTACTCCAACTTCAGGATGGATGGGGTCTGGGCTTAGGCTTTTATTGGGATGTTTTTAGTGTTTCTGGACTCCTGGCACTAAGAGAGTGAAGCTGTGCACTTGCTGGACTTACAAAGCTCAGCCCTTCAGCCAGACCCAAAGCCTGGTCCCAAAAAAAGCCTCTGTGCAAAAAGCCTCTGTGGTGACACGTAGGGATCTGGACCAGGCTGGGACACAAAGCTGAGTGGCCACAGAGATGGCCCAGGGCTGAGGTTACAGCATCAGGCTTCCCTTTGCCTTTCTGCCTTTCCTCCCCGTGGCTTGGCAGCTCCCCATGGCCAGGTGGATGTTCCTGGCAGGGTCAGCAGAAGAGGTACAAGCACCTGAACTTGGGAAATCCCAGCCCCTCAGCCAAGATGGTGCAGGGGTGACTGTCCCTGAACATATGTGTCTCAGCTCTGTGTTTATGCAGTTCTGCAGGGCACATAAAGCAGAGTCTTCCCTGCTGACACCAAATGGGAAAAGAAACATTCATGTGCTGGACAGATGCATTAAGTTTAGCAGCAGTGGCAGACCCAGCACCTCAGTGTTGTCTCCCAAATCAGGAAGAAGTCAGGGCAAAGGGCCTGTATTCCCATCTGGAGGCACGCTGACGAGCAGATTGCAGCCTCTCTGCTGCCAGGTCTTTGTGATCAAAAAGTAATTGGTTATGAATTGCAGAGAAAAGGTGGGGTAGGGATCGATGGCAATCAAGGCATGTGGTGGGGTGTAACCCTGATGGGTCTTCCTGTTCCTGGGCATGTGGAAGATGTAGAGGAGCAGTGAAGTCATGATGTTTTGTCTTCTCCTTAAAGCAAGACCAGATGCAAAAACTCTCAAAACGAGTAATACAAACCCAAATGTGAGAGGGGATGGAGAAGCAGAAGAGATCATGTATCTGTTACATTTCAGCATGTGGAAAATTCCTGTTGAGTTTGTCTGACAGCAAAGGTTTGGGTTTGGGAGGTGTGGGAGCAGCAGCCAGAGGCACTGCTGGTGGGGTTCTGTGCATGTCCCCTGTGTCCTTGCAGAGGCTGGTGGTCTGCCTGGAAGAGTCGATTTACATCCATAACATCAAGGACATGAAGCTTTTGAAGACTATTCTGGATACACCTCCCAACACAACAGGTGAGCATGGGAGAATTGTGTGAAAGGGAGCTTTGTACAGCCACAGCACTGTGTTAGAATTTAAACCAGTTTGTGGCCTGTGCATCCTAAGCCAGCACTGGGGAGTCAGAAATGCGTAGAGGCAGTCAGGCAGGCTTGGGAGAATCACAGGATAAGCTGAATTAGAAGGGACCCACAAGGATCACTGAATGCAGCTCCTTGCCCTGCACAGCACCATCCTAACAATCCCACACTGTGCCCAGAGTATTGTCCAAACTCACCTTGAGCTCTTTGAGGCCTGGTGCTGTGACCCTGCTCTGTCCTGAGCAACCGCCTGCCCTGTCTGGAGCAAACCCCTGCTCTGTCCAGAGCAGATGTATCAAAGGAGGGCAGAGATGGGCAGAAGGGTCTGACTTCCCCTCGGGGTCAGCTCCCAAAGCGATCACAGGGACAGAGCACACAGCCAGGCACAGCACCAATCCCTGCCAGGGAGTTTCCAGCGGCTGCCACTTGATCCCATTCCATGCAGGCTGCAAACCCGAGGGGCAGGGCAGGTGGCTGCAGCACAGATCCTGTGTGTGTGGCACAGGGTGAATCCGGCTTTCCTGCTGCTGGGAGAGGAGCTATTTTTATCAGCAGAGAGGGAAGCTTGGCCGGGTGCCCGCGTTGCTGTGCCGTCCCGCTCGGGCTACAGCATCCTTTCATGGCTGGGTGCTTGGGAAGCTGCTCATGTGCTCACGCTTGGCCTCGGGGCTTTCAAGGGATGCTCTTCCAGCAGCTCCCCTGACCTACTTCAGATCTCACCAGATGGGCTCTCTGTGTGGATTAAACATGCGAAATGCTGAAAATATAATTAAAGTTTAAAACCTTCCCAAGAAGGCCTGGCAGCAGGGTGGACAGGGATACCCAGGCCTGGAGCTGTTCTGCAGAGGGGCTGGAGGATCAGGTCATGGTTTAAGAGCAGCGGCAATCAGCCAGGGCAGGACTGGGATGCTGCAGATCACAGGCTTCACATGGACTTAGTGTTTTAAACCCTTTTTACTGTAGCAGCTGTCATTGAAATGAGCTGAGTGACAAGTGCAGTGCCCCTGTTGTCCCTGGGCCATCTGCTTCAGTCCCAAGCTTGACCCCAAGGACACTGTGTGCAGTAGGTCAGGGCAGTCCAGCCTCAGTGCTCTTTGTGCAACTTGTTTAGGAGTGGGGATGTAGGAGCACATGGTAGATGTGCCATCCTCCTAAAGTGTGTGCCCTGGGCACGGTGACACCAGCACAGGCAGGGCCAGGGCTTGCTGCAGCCACACTGGCCAGTCACAGGGAGATCTCTGGCTGTTCCTGGCCAGCACCTGGCTCCTGATCCAGCCTCCTCCACGTAGGAGAGGAAAATGCCCACGGTGTCCAAGACAGTTGTTTTTCATGTGATTCACATCAGGGGCAGGATTTGAAGCAAGGAGGTCACAGCGCTTGGGGTGACATGTGTGCTGTGGGGGCACATCTTGGGAATGACTGCAGCTTTGGAAACCACCTCATGTGGCTCCCCCCAAGCCCTGGATGTGCTTGGACCTGCTGGCGTGAGAGCAAGGCCAGGTTTCCTGGATACAGTAGCATTTTTCCATGCTGTTTGAGGAAGCCACCTGTGACGTGGCACTCCCAGAGGTGCCATAGGAGCAGTGCCAGCCTGCCTCCTCCCTCCTGAGCCCACCACTGCAAGCACCAACCCTCACCGTGGCTGGGGGGCTGCCGAGGGGAGAGAAGCATCTTCAAAGGCTGCCCCTGTGATCCTTGTTCTTTGTGTGTCCCTGAGGTCAGCCCAGTACACTCACATCTGTGTTTTCCCCTGGCCTGGTTTCCCGGCTGCCTCTCCCGGCCAGAGGAGCAGAGGGAGCGGGTGACTCACCCCGGCGCTCAGAGCTCGCTTTGTTTAGCTCCAGCCTTCCCTGATCCTCTCTGAAAGGGCTGCGCTGATCCCCCCGTGCTGCCTGGGCCGGGGGATCACCATCCGGAGAAGGCAGGATGCTCATCACAGCAGCAGTCTCTGGGTTATCTTTGCCTTCCACCTATCCCTCCCTCTTTAATTGCCTTTTAATTGCCCGCACTTTGCTGCTGCCGTGCTCCTCACGCCTCTCCCGGTGCGCCATCCCTGGCGTGATGTGCATGCCTCTGGATGGCTGGGGAGCGGATCCCTGGGGCCTCTGGCTGATCCTGCAGCTCCTGGCTCCGCTGCGGTCTCTTTGTTTGGTTATAAACAATGACCTAAAACGAGAGCTCCGGCCGATCCTTCCCCGCTGCTGCTGGGCGGGGGCCAGGGCCGTGTCCTGACACGGGGCTTGCACGGCACGGCAGGACACGTCCGCGCGTCTACGTGCGGTGTGTGGCTGTCCTGCTGGCCCGTTCGGGGACCGCAGCGGCGGCCCCGGTGCCTTTCACCCCGCGGCTTCCTCCGCACGTGGGATGAGGTGGGACCCCCGCCGCGGGTCAGGAAGCTCAGGTCGTGCTGGAGCCTTGAGTCGGGTTTGGGAGGGCTGCGAGCACACGGATGTGGGGCAGGAAGCGAGCGAGGCACGTTTCGGATGTGACAGGATTCACCGGGCTGGATCCTCAGCCAGCAGCGGGAACGAGAGGCAGGAAGAGATGCTCTTTTCCGAGGTCACCTGGGGGACAGGCGGGTGGATGTACCCACACACGTATCCATCCATCCCTGTCTCATCCTGTAATTCCTGCCCGCTTTGAAGGGAGCAGTTGGAAACCTTTGTGCTCATGTTGGCACAAAACCAGATGGCTCTTACGGGGAAGAATTCCCCCCGTGCTTAAAATTTCGCTACGTTCCAGTTCCTTGTCAGCCGGAAACTCCCTGCGCAGCTGGCGCATTTCCTTTGTCTTTCTCTGCTTCCCTTTTCCATTCAGAGCAGAAGGAAATGGCACTGCCTTCAGCCAGGCTGCAGCGGGGCTGCACCCACACTGGGCTGCTCCTCTGAGCTTCCAGCCCGCCACCTACACCCTGTGCACATCTGGACGCGTCCAGATGTGGCTGGACAGGAGTGCTGTCAGCCCTCAGACCCACGTGTCCTTTTCTGTTTCGTGCACCTATCCCTGCCTTCTCCAGGGAGATGATAACGCAGGGGGAAAGCCCAGAGCGTGCTGAAAAGCCGGGTGTGGGTTCCTTGCGCTCGGGGAGGGTGGCAGGGCACAGCCGCCGTTCTGTCCCGTACCAGCAGATGTCCTCGCGGCCGAGGTGTTCCCAGCGCTGCGCGGCCCCGCTCCCAGAATGAGCCAGAGCCTGAACCTCCCCCCGCCGTGCCCCGTGCTGTCCTCCCCCCGCTCCCAGCCTCAGCCGTGTCCCTGTCCCCCTGCCAGGTCTGTGTGCTCTCTCCATCAACCACGCCAACTCCTACTTGGCTTATCCCGGCAGCGCGACCAGCGGAGAGATCGTGCTTTACGACGGAAATACTTTGGTAAGCGCGAAGCTCAGCCTTTGGATACCGGCAGGGGCTGAAAACAAACAGAGCCACAGCAAAGCCAACGGGGCCCTTGGGAAGGATGAATAAATACACTCCACCGAGCTGCAGTGCAAGGGAATTGCCTGGGAGGCACATCTGGACGGAGCCCCCTTGCTCGGAGCAGACAGCTCTGAGATCAGGACGTGCATCTCCCGGCCCAGGATATTCAGGGAAATGTGACCCACTGCCCTGCAGCCCAAGGGCCACTGCCAGGCTGACACTGGGGTTGCTGTGGGAACGTCAGCAGCGTATCCCATGGGAATGATGTGACCAGCGTGGGGCAGGGGAGGTTGGAGCTGCTCCAGGCACAGGGCAGGACCTGGAGCAGCTGCTTTGCCACACTGTGGACTGAAAGGGATGTCAGACCCAAAGTCACAGGGAGGGGAAAGTGTCCAAAGTCCCCTTAGGAAATCTGTCCCTGGCTGGATGCAGGGTCATGATTATCTGCTGTTAATGCCAGGGCTTTGGGTTTCATAAGGCTGGTGGCTCCCTACGTGCAGGGAGAACTGAGGATCTGCAGCAGGGAGGAGCAGAGCACAGGGAAAAGGCTGCTGCTGCAAGAGGTGCTGCGAGGGCTGGGGCTCCCCACAGGTACCAGGGTGGTGTCACTGCAGCAGGACTTGCTGTGCAGCACAGAGGATTGCAGGGAAGCCAGCTCTCATCCTGACGGAGAAGGGCCAGGCTTTGGAGAGGGTGCAGACACAATCCTGAACTCTGAAGAGGCAGGGAGCTGAGTTTCTTTGCCCCTGAGGTGAGCTTTGTGTAATCACTGTGTAATAGGTGGGGAATGAACTCAAGGCAGGGCAGAGATAAACTGCTGGAGATGTTGGAGGGATACCATCAGCACAAGATGATCCTGTGAATCTGTATCAGCAGGTGTGGATAGGGTGTGAGGCAGGAACGCCCTGCTGTCACACAGCCCAAGGACCAGCGTGTCCCTTTACCCACAGAGTCCAAGGAGCAGCGTGTCCCTTTGCACTCACATTCCCTTGTGCCCTACAGAAAACAGCCTGCACCATTCCTGCCCACGACGGGCCTCTGGCCGCTCTCGCCTTCAACTCCACCGGCTCCAAGTTGGCCAGTGCTTCTGAAAAAGTGAGTGAGTGTGGCTGCAAGTACCCTCCCTCTGCCCAGGGCTGCCTCAGCACCCCTGAGCTGCCCCTTCTTAAACACAGCCAGCACACAAGGGCTGCTGACTCCTCAGTGTATCGGGATCAGATTGAGCCCAGCTGGCAAACAGGAGGAGCCTTTGCACATCCTGAGTTTCCTGGGTGTGTCAGGGAAAGGGCTCGGGCTCCTTGGCCTACTCCTATGTGATATTTCCATTTGCATTTTTTGCAGGGCACAGTCATTCGTGTATTTTCCATTCCTGGGGGGCAAAAACTCTATGAATTCCGCCGAGGGATGAAAAGGTCAGTTCATTCTTCTGGCAGTGACAAGTACACAGAAGGCTCCCAGAGCCAAAATGTAAACACAGGGACACAGCAACGTCAGATCCTGGTGACTTTGGCATCTTTTGCAGAAGGAAAACAAGAGCAAACGTATCAGCTCGAAATGTCACTGTGCCAGGCTGTGCCCAGCTCATTGATTCCCTTCAGTGTGTCACAGAGCAGGGTGATGGCAGGGAACAGGCGTGGAGTCACTCCATTTATTCTGTCTTTTCTTTTTTCTTATTTAGTCCTTATTATTAATGACGTCCCCAAAATTGTCAGAGACCTCATTCCTGCTGAACCTGTGCAGGAGATGCTGTCTTGTATCCCACTGCTCAGCACTTTGGATATCCTCCCTGGTCTCTGCAGCACCAGAAGCTGCAGTGAGGTTGGCACAGATGTTCCCTCCACAGGCAGCTCTGTGAGCAAGGACATTTCCACCTCTCTGGCTGTTTGTCACTAGCTCGAGGCTACCCCCAGCCCTGCTGAGCAAAGGGATTAGGGAATTGCTCATCAGTGAGCCCACAGGCTCAGCAGCAGCTGTGCAGGGTGATCCTCACCATGGATGGGTCTCCTTCCTGCCCATCCACTCCTCTGAGAGCCAAGCCCAGCAGTTCCCCTTGAATGATTGCTGTGGGAGTGACCAGTCCTGTCCTTGCTTGGCTCTAGGTACGTGAACATCAGCTCCCTGGTGTTCAGCATGGATTCCCAGTTCCTCTGTGCTTCCAGCAACACGGAGACCGTGCACATCTTCAAACTGGAGCACCTCACAGACAGGTGAGGGATTAGCCTGGCTTAACCTGCCTGCCCCAGGGCTGCCTCTGCTTCAGAGGTCTGTGTTTGCACAGCTGCTGCTCTCCATGTCCTCACCACGTACGCTCCCACGAGCAATACCAGCTACAAATTGTCTTTGTGTCCTGAGGGACTCACTCTTTGGAAAAGGCACACACTGCACCCCTGCTGTCAGGCTCCCCAGGCCTCTCTGGCTTTATTAGGTGCCACTGTTCCCTGCCTTTTGCAGCCAGGCTGGTGCACAATGTACAGGTGCTCCAAAAAACCCTTCACCCATGTGAGATCAGGTCTGTTCCTGGTGTTTTGTCACACTGATCACGGAAACTCCACTGACGCTGCTTTGTGACCCCCTCAGCCGGCCAGAGGAGCCTCCAACCTGGAGTGGTTACATGGGAAAGATGTTCCAGGCTGCTACCAACTACCTCCCTGCCCAGGTGTCAGGCATGATGAGCCAGGACCGAGCCTTCGCCACCGTCCGGCTGAACATCTCCGGACAGAGGAACATCTGTGCCCTCTCCACGTACGTGCTGACCCTGCTGACCACTGCCCCCTGGGCCAGGCCAGCCTTATCTCATCCCCCTGCCTGCAGAGCATGTGGTATGGGTGCTGCTGTCTGTGTGGCCTCAGGATGCCTCTCCCAGCAGGATTCAGAAGCTGCCTCGGCTGTTGGTGACGACGTCGGATGGACATCTCTACATCTATAACCTGGACCCGCAGGACGGAGGGGAGTGTGTCTTAATTAAAAACCACAGGTAACTCTGCCTTCACTCACACCTCATACAGAGGCCAATCTTCTAAAAAATGAAGGGAAATCTCACCTGGCAGCACAAAATGGAGCTGTAGGAGCAAGGAAGTTAGAACTGAGTTTGTGGTTGGAGGTTTGCCTGGTCTGACAGACGTGGCAGGGGAGCACATCAGCAGGCAGGGACACAGGGCAGGGCTTCTTGCAGGAGAAACCAGAGATATCTCAGATGTCATGGCAGCTGTGGGATATCCCAGCTTCGACTGGGCAGGCTGTGCTTTAGGAGACACCCCCAGCAGCAGAGCTCTGACCATCATGGTGGCAGGAGAGCAGAACACCTTCTCCAGACTGGAGTGGGTGCTGGAGAGCTGACTGGGGGTAGGATGGTGTGGAGTGACACGGTGAGCTTCTGTAAACAAAAACCCAGTGCCAAAGCAGAGGAATTTCTTCATGGAAGGGGTTGTGGAGCATTGGAAGGGGCTCCCCAGGGAGGTGGTGGGGTCACGAATCTTGGAGTTGTTCAGGAATGGACATGGCCCTCAGTGCTTTGGTCTGGGTGACAAGCTGGTGGTGATCAGTCAGAGGTTGGGCTCGATGATCTCAGAGGTCTTTTCCAACCAAAATCATTGTGGGATTCTGTGAAAACAGAGCCTCCCCCGCCACTGTTCAGTCCATATGCAAATCCCATTAAGCACGTAACCCCCCCGCACACATCTGGGCTGCTTGGCTCCAGATGTGAAGCCTTTGGGGTGGGGTGAGATGTAACATGTGCTCCAGGCCGGGAGGTGGCTGCCAGCCAGGAAAGTGCCAGCAGCTTTTGGAAAAGCCACAAAACAAAAGCACTTCAAAGCTGCGCTGTCCAGCGCGCGCCGCCCGCAGCCCCCAGCCTTGTCATGTGGGCTCCTCTGAGCATCAGAGGGCTGAAAAGGGCCCTTGGGTCATGAGTTACATTACATCATACGATATCTCTGCTCAAACTCTGTCCTAAACTAGCTAGGGCTGCTTTTCCCATCTAGTCTGCTCCTGTTGGAAGCCCTTTGGAGCCCCCTCTGTGATTAGAAACACTGTTTGCCTTTGTAACCTAAAGCTTCTGTGGTCAATCTGTTCCCTTCTGTTCCCATGCCAGCATTGTCCTCCAGCTGAAGTGGTGCTTTCCCTATCTCCTTCTTCACCCCCTGCTTTCCTCGAGGAGCACAATGCTCCCCTGTCCACAGCACTGCTGGGGCTGCTGCATGCAGTGATGGGGATGGGTGATGTGCTTCGAGGAGATGCGGATGCATGGGCTTGTCTTAGCTGGAGCTGGGGAGGACCGGTTGGGATCAGAACTAACTCTTCTCCCCTCTCTTGATCTGTACAATTAGTCTGCTTGGCTCAGGAAAGATGGAGGAGAACAAAGAAAACGACCTTCAGCCTCCAGTACCTCAATCTTATGCAGCAACTGTAGCCAGACAAAGTACAGTGCCTTCAACTTCGACCATGCCAGGTAAGCACCACATCTGCCCTTCCTCAGGCAGAAGCCACAAAACCACCTGGGGCAACGGGGAAAGTGTCCCAGATTCCAAGGGTTCATCCAGGATGTGCATGTGCGTGTGGTGACATGTGCACTGCATGCTGGGGCAGCAGGACTTTGGAGCTCACCTGGTTCATCCTCTGCCACAAAAACAGGGCACAGAACAGAGTTGTCTGCTCTGCTTCTGTGCCAGCTCTGCTCCCTGTGCTGAGCTGTGCCACGCACAGGCCCAGGGCAGAGCAGGAACCATGCTTTGGCAGCCAGCAGCTGCTGCCAGGTGGATTCCAGGAGTTGTAACCATGGGTGTAGAAATCAGGCCTCACTGTTTTTGTGGTGAGATTGTCTGAGTCTCTGAAGCTGGTACACCTTGTACTAAACTGCTGCAGGAAAAGACTGGGTGACTATAGATTCACATACAAATGCAGATCTTATTCTGAAATTGGTGCTTAGGTTCATGGCAGGAGGAGGAAAGCTGCTGCCACCGGAGCTGACCACGTAGTTCATCCATAATCCATAGTGTCCATGGAGACACCTTCCTCTTCCTCAGTCCATGAAGCCAGAGGAAGCAGCTCAGTGCTGAAAGGGTGGAAGCAGTGTCTGCTGTTTGTTTTCAGCCTCCTCCCATCCCTTCCTGCAGTCACACTTTGTGTTTTCCCCTGGCCAGGTTACTCGGAGGACGGCGGAGCCCTGCGGGGGGAGGTGATCCCAGAGCACGAGTTTGCAACTGGACCAGTCTGTCTGGACGATGAGAATGAGTTTCCTCCTGTGAGCATTCGGGACCCCTAAACCTGCAGTGCAGCCCTCATGCTAAGAAGGAAGTAGTAACCTCTCCCAGAAGAGATTCCATTGCCCCCTCCTTGTCCCAGCTTGCTGTGAAGCATAAAATAACTGAATGGGTTCTAGGGACAGTGCCAGGAAAAGGACACCCTCACTAAACAGCAGCTGGGGATGGGGCAAAAATGATCAAAACTAAGCAGAGATAGACCTGAACAAACTTGCTGGATGGTGTTCAGGTCCAGACCTTACCTTTGTGCCTTGAGCAGATTGCTAATATTAGCAGGAATAGTTTTAATTGGAACGATTTAGAAATAAAAACTTCATACCCCGTTGCATTTTCAGTCAGTTGTGTTAGTTCATGGAATGCAACTGGAACATACCTGAACCTCACCAGTCCCTTCATTTCCAAGGTAACTGAGAAGGAAATTTCTTTTCCAAGGACAGAGATGAAAGGAATAACAGAGTTTCAAACCATTTTATGATTTTTATGTGGCACTTTCTCAGTTACCATTGGAAGGAGCTAGTGGATTTTCAATCAAACTTCAGCGTGGCAATGTCTTTCTGGCTCCTTTTCCTATTCCATGCTCATTAATTAAGTATCTAACCCCTAATTGGACAAATGTTGGTCTGTGCTATGATCTGGTTGCAATCAGTGGTGTCTTCATAGCAGTAATGCAGCAGAATATTGTAATGGATTTCAGGTTGCAGCCTTGGCAGGCTTTTGGAATTCCTGACTTCATTTTTACATATCCTGCTGCTGGAGTTTTGCCTGAAAAGGAGGAAGTACAAACCTTATCCCAGGATTCGTTCCATGTGCTGAGCTGACCTCTGTGAGGCACCTTCCTCTGAGCTGAGGCAAAGTGTTGCTTAGATAAAAGGAGGCTGGCTCATGACTCCCTTTGAGCCAGCACCACCTAAACCCAGCTCAACTCACACAACCTTCAGATTATTTCTTTCCTTACCTGCAACATTCCCTGCTGCAGGAATTTCCCAGTTGTCCAACTCCATTACTCAAGAAGGATATTTAAAATGTCTCCCTCTGTGTGCCCACGGAGAAGGTGATGGCCCAGGCCCCTGGAAAAAGCAGCAGGGACAGAGAGAAATCCTTTGTTTCCTTCTGCTAAACCTGCTCTTGAACTCGTGCTTTGGGGACAAGCAAATGCCAGCACGCAGGAATCACGCTGCTCCTGAATGAGGCTTCCTGCTGGGACTGTGCTGGATGAAAGCAGCCCCAAACCCCTGCTGCACCACAGCAGGTGCTTTATGAAATGAACTCTGATCCCTCCAAATCCTGTCATTAACCTGACAGAGCAGTGACATGTGTATTGTTAGGGAGGAGGTGGTGTGGGAAGGGAAGGTGCTTTTCCAGAAATACTCCCTGAGAAGGAGCAAACGGAGCTTCCAGATGAAGCCCCCGCTCTGGGTTTGGGGCTTGCCCCTCGCAGTGGGAGCACTCAGGATGTTTGGATGCTCTGGATTTCACTGAACTCGGCTGTTTTCTCAGCACTTGAGATCTCCAGTCTCAGTGAAGGGGGTTTCAGGCATCGGTCACTCCTGTGCAGAGAAGGAGGGAGAGAAAACCTGACCTTATCCAACAAAAATGTTTTGACAGCATTCAGCTTTGCGGAAACATGGGAAGGGTTTTGTTTGTTTTCCAGTGTGCAACAAAAAGACTTTTAAAAACCTCAAAACTTGTGACAAAATGGAATATTCACCCGCAGCCCACGGTATGGCTTTGAACTCAGACATGGTTCTGGAGAAACAGCAGTGCTCAAACCCCACAGTTTCTCCCCATTTTGAAACCTCTTGTCTTCCCTTGACCTCAAGCAAGACTTCTGAGGCTGAGCTGTTAAAGACTGAGGAAAACCAGCTTCAGCCTGACATAAAATCTGTCAAACACTGCCTGTTCATTAAGTGGAAGGAGGGACAGATCGGAGAGGAGATGAGGAGCCCAAGGAGGACTCGTAAAAAGTGGCCTCACAGGAGGGAACGTGGATGTTGCTGCTGCTGGTGCCAGGATTGCAGAAGGAGGTTAAACCAGTTCAGACAATTCCTGTGTGGATGGGGTGGATTAAGCGCTCCCAAGTCACTGCTGAGCTTGGGCAGGAAGGACTCAGGTGTTCCCGAGGGGGCTGAAGCCATGGGTGCCGTGCTGGGTGTGCAGGGAGGAGGCTGCAGAGCCCTCAGCCTGCAGGATCACAAGATTTTACAGGGTGGGAAGAGCAAACCCAGCTCTGGCTGCAAAACTGTGGTGATTTGGGCTGTTCTCTGGTCACCTGCCCGAGCAGCCACCCCTGTTCTGTGGGTGTAGCAGGGAGGGAGGTTTCCAGTGGTGCTGGGAGCTGCTGGGGTGTGCTTTGGGCCACGCAGGGCACTGCAGTTTTGGGGTAGTGCTGTGAGGTTTGGCCAAAGAAACCCTCCAGGATTCTGCAAGCAGCACAGCCTGTGTGCAGCTGGGGAGTGCAACCAGAGGATCTTCCCAAAACTTCTGGGATTCAGTAGGAAGGATAATTTCTTCCAGCAGATTGGTCAGTGCTTTCCAGGCATAGGTGATCCATCCTGCATTTGGCTGCAGGGCCCAGAGGTGAAGGTTTTATCAGGTGAGCCGTTTCATGAGGTCATGTAAGACTGCAATCAGCTCTTCATAGGCAGCTTCCCCTCACTGATACTCCATCACTCTTAAAAACCATCCCTTTCCCATCGGTTTTTGGCTGCTCCAGAACAGTTTGGGCAGTTTCCTGTGCTGCCAAAGGATGCTGCTGCCTGTAGGAGGGAAAAAAATCCAGGGGGATCCACAACAGGGCAGAAATCAGTGCCCTGTCATGGGGTCCACACACTCCTCTGCTGCTCCAGACCACTGATCTTGATACAAGAAACCAGGCTGCAGATGGCTGTGGAACCAGTATTGGCCCAGATTCCTCCTGCCTGTTTGCTGAATGGTGTTTCCCTCATTCTGTTGCATGGATATGGACACTTAATTATTTTAAGTGATTATTTTTTAACAGCTGGCTGGTGGCAGGAGGAAAGGCCACAGATTTTCCAGTGAGGCTCTACCTGTAATTATGTTTCAGAGGGGATGAGGGAGTTTGGCAGAATCTGCCTCCTGCCCTTGTAGCTCAGACTGGCATTTTGGGCAGCTGGGGTTTGCAGGATTACACCCAGCTTATCAGTCCATTAGCTGAGGTCCCTTGGGAATTGTGCCATCCAGTGTCAGTGCTTGTGCCTGGAAACCTGGCCAGTGATGGTCCCGCAGCTCATGGAGAGACAGACCTGGGAGGAGGACTGGCAGAGACCCTCTGCAGCAGGAGCTGTGGGGTTCACATCCCTTCCAGGTCACGTCTGGCAGGGCTGGAGCTGGGACAGATCTGCCCAGGGCTGCCCACGCCTCACCCAGGAGCAGGGACACATTTTACCCAGGGTCTCTGTGGCAGGAGAAGCTGATGGGAGGTGAATCAGGGTCCTGCTGCTGTCTGTTTTTCTCTGCTCCTGCTTTACTCTTGCAGAGGCTTTGATGATGTTTAGGCTGGGCTTTTCCTTCTTTAATCCTGTCTAACATGTTGGAGTTTAACTCTGGGATCCATCCAGAGACCCTGGAGTGACACAGGGATGCCCAGCACAAACCCTTCCCTCCAGCCACGCCAGAGCTGAGCTTTTTGGGAGCCCTCAGCGAGGCAAATGCACTCCCCAAAGCCTGGCTCTGCTCAGCCCAGTGCCAGCCAGAGGCCAGACACACTTATCACTGAGCCAGATGGTTCCTGTTCCCAGGACTGTAAATTTGGGGAGGGGGAGAGCAAATAAATAAACCTCTCACCAATCTGCCTTGGAATGGAAAGTAAAACACTGCAGGACATCCCTCCCCCTGCTCCTCCCCAGTGCGTAAAACCAACTGGAAACACTCCCTGGTGCTGGGAAAAGTAAGGCCCTTCTTGTTTTGATTTTGGTAGATAATCTTGTGCCGTGGAGGTCAGCCGGGCAAGGCGAAGAGGTCATGAGGAGAAGCAAAACATCCACGCTTAGGACAGCTGCTGGGAGGTGCTTTGGAAAAGCCAGGAGTTTTCGAAGAACAGATCTGTGAGTCCCCGAGATGAGAAAAAAAAAAAAGATTATAAATTAAGGTGGGCCACACTTTTTTCCTCTGTGTAAGTGAACACCTGGCCCTGTTAGCCCCTGTTTTAATTTGTGTCTGGGTGGGGTGTCAATGTACTGTATGCACAAGGCTCTATTTAACAAACTCTCTGTTAGAACCACAATGTAAATGCTAATTTAATCAGATTTGTATGTAACCAGAATTTTATATACCCATTTGTCCCTTTTCTAATTTATGCTGTTTTATGTGTATAAATGTACTTATAGGAAGAGATATTAAACTTATGTCTTTGTACAGTATATACAGACTATTTTAACCCAGGCAAAGTATTTTTGCAGTGATATTAGAGAAGATGCCATTTGCTATGTTGAAAGACAGAATAAAGTCACAGTCTGTCCCTGGCAGCTCCTGCTGTTCATTTTGGGGCCCTAAAGGTGTCAGTCTGGATTAAGTTTGGGGAGTGGGAGGGGTTCTGGGGGCTGGAGTGAGGGCAGCACACCTGGGTGAGTCCACACAAGTCCTCCTAAGGCCAAAGAAAGATCTGGGTGTGTAAATCGGACTCCAGAATGGTTTCAGAACACCCTCACTCAGCTGCTGAGAAATCCCAGTGGTTTCTCAGGTTTCAGCTGCACCTTCATTTCTGCCTTTGCAGCTCCCCAGGCCTTTGCACCTGCCCAGAAATGGCCCCACAGGAGCTGTTTGACTCCATCTGTGCCTGCTTTGGGATCAGCAGGAGCAGCTCCTCTGCCTGGAGCCCTGATCTGCTGGGAGACCCCAGGGCAGGGCCCTCTCCCTGAGCTGCCCAAACGCCACAGTTACACCTTTCTCCTTCCTGCTGAGCTCATGGGGGGCAGCCCCAGTTCTCTCCCTGCCACCTTCAGGGACAGCCTTTCCCAAACCCTCGGATGTCACAGCACAGTGGCAGGACAAGCTGAGTGTCCTTCCCACGGGGATGGCAGAGTGCCTTTCCCACGTGGATAGCAGCCCTCGGGGACAGCCCAGGACCCACTTCCTTCCTTCCACAGACGGCTGGCTCTTGCCATGTCCCTGCTAATGAACCTCAGCAGGCAGCTGCTGGGGCAGGTGCTCCATTCCCAGAGCACTCCCCTCGTGCCAGGCAGGAATTTTCTCTCTGCAGCCACCGAACTTCCAGGGTCTCTGCAGCAGAAGGGCTGATTGCCCAGGGGCTGGGAGCCCCATCCCTGCCTTGTGCTCCCACCAGCTGCTCCTCTAAGGTTTCTTTTTAGAGGAAAACCAAGCAGATTTCCCAGAGGTATCCTCTCCCAAAGCCAGCTCTCACGGAAGGCAGTTTTAATCCAAGAGCTGATTCTTTCCCACATAAAGAGCCCTACAAAAAGCCTTCCACATGCCCAGGGTCCAAAGGGAGCTCTGTGAGCTCCCCCAGTCCCACACCCAACTCACCTCCCTCTTCCCAGCACGGAGCAAAGGGAACCACAGCCTCCCTCCCTCCCTCCCTCTCCATGGCCACCTCCAGGAGTTCACAGACACCACACTTGGGAAAGGAGCAGCCTGAGCAATTATTTGCTTAAAGACAAAGCCGTGGTGTTCTCTTTTCCACGTGGGGATCCCATGAGGATCCTAAACCCCCGTGAGTCCCATGGCACCGGCAGCCCACGTGCTGCACGTTGCAGCAGGGAATTGCAGCTGGATCCTGGGAATAATCTGCAACCGAGACATTGTCTGCTGCAATGTCCTGCAGAGCTTGGGCATAGGCCCTGCTGATGGCAGGCAGCACTGCCTGGTACTCCCTGGATGCCACATCCAGAGGCTCCTGCTCCTGGATGTCACGGTCCAGGTTGAAGATGAGGGGTGGTTGGTGCCGCTCTGCTGGCCCAGTGCTGCCGTCACAGGCCATGGCCCCTCCTAGGGAGAAAAACCCCGGAGTCACAGAGGTCCAGGGATCACCTCCGTATTCCTCACCCACCCAGGATGGCCCCATTCCCACCCCATCCCAGCTCTTATTCCAAGAGCATTTCTGAGAGCAACCCCAGGCTGCAGCACCATCCTCCAGACAGAGGTCAGCACATCCTTGGGTCTGCTCTTGGTTGAATTAACCTGAGCTGGTTTTCACCCACATTTGCAGGGATCTAAGAATTCCAGAAGTGTCTTCCCAGGCTTCACAGCCCCTGGCAGGGCCGCAGTACCTGTGCTGTAGAAGGCCTTGTACTGAGCCAGCCGCAGCACCTCGATCTCGCCGACCTTCCCGCCCGCGCCGCTGTTGGGGTGGAGCAGAACCTGCAGGAAGGACAGAATGATTCCTGTCAGCCCATGGCAGGGAAAACCTGCTCCATGAAATCCACCCCCTCCTCGGATGAGCCACATCCCACCCCTGAGCATATTCACAGGAGTCATTCAGGCCCTGGACTCTGAGCAACCAGCTGAGCTGTGACTGCTGAAGGGTGGGATGATGGGAAAAGGGCTCCAGGAAACACCAGCATCTCCCTTGGATTTTCCTGCCCTGCAGGACCCTCTGGCAAGAAAGGGATCACAAAGGCTATGGGGCTTTCAGCAGAGCAGGGCAGATGATCATAAAATCACAGAATGGTTTGGGTTGGAAGGGACCTCAAAGACCATCCAGTCCAACCCCCTGGGCAGGGACACTTTCACTATCCCAGGCTGCTCCAAGCTCCATCCGACTGGGCCTTGGACATTTGCAGGGATCCAGAGGCAGCCACAGCTTCTTGGGACAACCTGTGCCAGGGCCTGCCCACCCTTAAAATTAAGAATTTCTTCCTAACATCCAATCGAAATCTTCCATCTTTTACTCTAAAACCGTTCCCCCTTGAGCTATCACTAAATGCCTGTGTCATATTTGGACGCCAGGGTGGTCCCAGGTGCTCTGTGTCACCCGGCACCTCCCTGGGTGCTCACAGCTCAGCCAGCAGCGGGGACATCCAAGGGAGCCGAGCCCCAGCCTGGAGCCAGCAGGCAGCCACGAGCTGAGGGTGAGCTCATGCGAGGCAGAGGGGAAGGTGAGGTGCTGGAACATCACTCCCACATCCCTCTCGTCCGTCTGACTCACCCCGCTGTGCGAGGGCTCCCTTCCCTGACAACAGCCAGGGAACGGGGTGAGCAGCAAGGGAAGGAGGGAAGGGTGGGTCGGATCTCTCCCTTTTGGTATTTAGGACACTGGATCCACACAGGACGGCTGCTCTGGCACTGGGGAGTGAGGAGACAAGTGAGCTGGAGGCTCCAGCGGCTCCTCTCTCCGATAACATCTGCCGCGGAGCCAATGCCTTCACTGAGGCATGAGTCACTTGAGGTTTCCTCCCTGGGATTTGAGTTTAAAAGTGATTCAAGAAATTTCCACTGTGCTAAAAATTAGAAACATCTGCTGGAGTTGTAGGCAGCTGCAGTGCCAAGTTTAGTAACAGCACTCACAGCTGATGAGAGCAGCAGTGCCTGAGCAGGTGCCCGGCACCGAGCCCTGCCCCTCAGGGAGCATTCCAGGCACCCGGGACACCCCGAGATCTCCATCCCACACCGCCTGGCACAGAGAATTCCAGGCACCCAGGGATGTCCATCCCATGTTGTCCAGAATGGAGCACCAATGGGCACCCCGAGATGTCCATCCCACACTGCCTGGTCTGAGTGTATCCACTATTTCATGGGACTGGTTGGAAACTCATCCAAGAAATGATTCAGGATTCAGGGTAGGGGGTGATTTCCAAATGCTCTCACTTTCTTTTATTGCCCTCTGTCGTAAGGTAAATTGCTTGTTTAAAAAAATCACCTTTTGGAACTTGGTTGGATCTTCATGCTTTAGGGGAAAAATAAGAAGGGTGTAAAGTGGAAGAGGTGGTGCAGTGTGAGCCTGGTGCAAGGAGGGAGCTCTGCTGCAGAGTGCCCTTCTGCTGACACTCCTCGGGCAGGATGAAAGAGCTCCAAAGCAGGAATCAGCAAATATTCAAGGCCCTGTGAAGCCAAGGGACCAGGAACTGAACCAATTCATCTGTCTCCAGCCTTAAAGCTTTGCCTACACCTTTAACAGCACAGCTGGGACGCTGCCAAGGGCACTCAAATCTCCCTTCCCATCAACAGCCACGTTCCTAAACCTCTTAAAACCCCACACTTAGAAAATCTGTTATAATTTACTGCATAATTAAGGAGCTTGTTTTGATTGAAGAGACATTCCCAGATCTGGAACTCTTCCATTACTCCATGGCTATTATTTTAATATGTAAAAAATAGAGAAGGGGCGGGGTGGGGGGGGAGGAAAGCCTTTTCTCCTCTGAAAATTCATTGCTTGAATTTGGTGCTCCAGGCAATTCACATGCAGCTGATGGACAGAGGGATTTACTGCCCCTGGGGCTCCCTGGAGGATGTGGTTTATTTTTCCTGCCAACAGCCCTCGGTCTCAGCAGGACCTTGGTGTCACCCCAGCCCCGTTCCCGGCTGTGCCAGTGGCCAGCACAGGCTGGGACACTGGGACAGCGTCACCCGGGCAGCCCACACTGGGAGCTCCAGCGACCCCAATTAGGAAAGTGTGGAAATTGGGCATTGGAGTGAGTGAAGGAGCTGCTTCCAGGAGGATTTGTGTCAAGGGAAACCCTGCCCGGGGGTCACTGCCGGCCGCCCGCAGGCGGGGGCTGAGAGGAGAGGAGGGCAGGGACGGGGACACGGCTGCTCCCCATCACCCCAGGGCCTGTGGGGCCCCTCCGGGGTCACCCCATCCCATGGCAGTGCCATCCCACCCCCTTGGGGGCAATTCCACACAGGAATGGCTGCACCCTGACACCCAGCAAACCATCGCTCCCAGCAAGTCACTGCTGCCTGCAAACCATCATTCCCAAAAAGCCATTGCTCCCAGGAAAACCTCATTCCCAAAAAAAAAATTGCTCCCAGCAAACCGTCATTCCCAGCAAACCATTGCTCCCAGCAAACCATCATTCCCAAAAAAACCATGGCTCCCAGCAAACCATCATTCCCAGCAAACCATTGCTCCCAGCAAACCACTGCTCCCAGGAAAACCATCATTCCTAGCAAACCATTGCTCCCACAGCCCCCCAGGGCCCTGCTCCCAGCACTGCCCGTGCAGAGCAGGGTTAATCCCGAGGAGCAGAGCAGAGCATTGGCCACATCCCATCCCCGTCCCTGCTCCATCTCCCAGTTCAGCAGAGGGTTCCATAAATACAAAGCAAATACCAAACCCCTGATGGACACCGAAAGCAAATCCAAGATCCCGCTGGGAGCTGGCTCACAGTGCTTGCAGGAGGGTGAACTCTAAAAGCAAAATCAGGATTTATCCATGGGACTGCTATTAAAGCCACTTTTCTTTTTCTCTTTTTTTTTTTTTTTTTTTTTGTTGGTTCTGCAAAAATCTCGTGCAACTCCAAGACAAACGTGTGGCCATCCTGCTTGTCCTGCAAAGTGTGTTTTGTTTTTGGGGCTGAAAGGAGCTGCCAGCTTGGACAGAGCTCTGGAATATGGAATGGGCTGTCCCAATGGAAGGATGTCACCCTGGAGCTGGGAGAAGGAGGGGTTTGTTATGTTTTGATCCGGGGTGATAAATAAATGGGTATAACCAGGTTTGAAGCCCTGGGAGCTCCCCTTCCCCACACTGCTGTACCTTTGGGATCAGAAGGATGCTGTGCTGGGCACTGCAGGCTGCCACAAGCCTGAGCATCCCCGGGCTGGTCACAGACACAGCTCTGAGGCACACAGGAAGGTGCCAAGCTGCAGGCACAGGCATTTCCACCTCTAATCCCAGATTTATGAACAAAGCACAACACAATCTTTATCGTTTTTTCACCCTAAGTCCTTTAGCCCTGATATCCCAAGCCCAGCCTGGTACAGCACATCTCCATTTGTCCTCCTCCTCCAGGCCAGGGGCTGACACATCCCCAGCCTGAGCCTTTTTCCACCCCCACTCACCTGTTTTAGCTCAGGCACCTGCTGGCAGAGGGGGGTGTCACCGGGGGGTGGCTCTTCCTTACCTTGTGCCCCACATCCGACCTGCCAAAGAGAACTGGGGACACATCCAAGCCATCAAAGCGCCTGTTTGGGGGCAGAGCTGCCCCAGCCAGGGCCACCAGCGTGGGGAAGATGTCCAGGACACTGGGGAAAGAGGGGACAGTCATCAGAGCAAGGAGGGTCTCCCCAACCTCACCTGCACCCCACATCCCTCACAAGGGAGCTCCCAACAGCTGGAAAGGCTGAACACAGCTCTGGCCAGGGCAAGGCCTGGCTTCACACCCCTCCCAGCCCAGCCAGCTGCACAGATTCAGTCAGGATGTGCCTGTCCCTGGGCCAGGGGCCCGGGGGGAGCAGGGCAGGCCCTCCTGGGCAGGAAGGCAGCAGGTCAGTCACCCTGTGCAGACAGTGCCGGCAGCTCCCGGCACCCCAGGAAATGCGCCGTGGCTGTTGCAGGGCACAGCACCAGCTGCCAGCATGGAACAGGAGAACCCTGTCAGCCCTTCCAGTGCCAGCCCCAGCCTGTGCACGGCCTCAGCCACAACACAGCACCGGGGACTCACCTCAGTCCTTCCCTGCAGAGGGACACAGGGAAGGGACAGGTGACACGAAGTGCCTCTGGCTCCCTGGGGATGCAGAGAGGGACAGTCCCTGCTCTGTCACCTGCTGCGTGTGACCCTGACTGTCCCCACCCGGCACATCCCTGTGGTGTGAAGGAGCTGCAGATGGGGTGGGGATCACCCAGCCCTGCTCCCAGCCCTGCACCCCCTCTTCCAGGTGTCCCAGAAGGGTCCAGACTCAACTCCAGCGGGATGGAAACGTCCTGCTCACAGCCCCCATGTCCAATCCTCACCCTCCACATCCTGTGGGGCACAAATGGAGCATCCCTCCCTGGCAACCCCACACTTCTAAAAGGAACCACCCGCACCAGGATGGCCCCAGGGGACAGCGGGACATCAGCGTGGTCAGGTGACACATCCCAGCAGTGCCCTCGGGGACAGGAGCTGACAGCTGGCAGTGCTGAGAGGACCCACCCCACACCCCTCTGGCCACAAAACCCCCCGTGCCGGCAGCTCAGAGGGCTTGGCTGGGGCCAGGAAATCGGTACAGGAATTGGGGGCACCAGGGTGCTGCCGTGGTCCTGCCACTGTGACCTTGTCACCGTGGTTGTGCCAACACCAGGATCGTGTCCCTGCGTGTCTCCTGCCCGGAGCGTGGGGGCAGCTGCATGAGCAGAGAGAGGAAAGAGCCCTGGGCTTAACAGCGCCGCGTTCTCCCACTGAACGAGTTTTAATTCAGCTGCTAAGAGACAGAGAGAACAAATAAGAACAAACACTGCTCCGGGCCCTCACCGGGACAGCCCCATGGCCAGCCCGGCCGGGAGGCGCCCAAAAACTCCTGGCTCTCCACTGCAACCCCTGCAGGCACCTTCCTGGGGCAGAGCAGGTTCCCCTAAACACAGCAGCTCACCTGGCAGCCTGCCCCTGGTCCCATGGGTGCCCAGCACTCCCAGGATCCAGCTCCCATCTCAAGGCACGTGGACGCTCCCAAGCAGCCCTGAGCCAGTGGATGGGGCCTCTGGAAAGCAACACTGGGCTGGGAGAACACCATTGAGGGCAGAGGTGGGTGAAGATTTCCTCAGCCATGGGCAGGTGTAAGCCATGGAAAAAGGCACGAAAAACAGGATTTTGGTCGAAGTTGGCATCAGAGCCAAGGCCCTACCAGCGGGCACATCCCGGCATCCGTGCTTGAGGGGAAGGGAGAACCACTGCCAGCCCCTGCCCTGGCCAGGAGACATTGAACACATAAAGCCACTCCAGCACCCTGCTGCCACCTGAACACCAAGGGAAAAGGGCCTGGCAGTGCCCAGGGATAGCAGCTCCCTGCCTGTGGGACAGTGGGCATCCTGACCCCCGGGGCAGGACGTGGTGGCAGCACTGCCCTGCCGTGGTGCTGAGCATCCCAGCCCAGCTCGGGCGTGGCACAGAGCTCTGCCCTGCCTGGCCGTGACAGGGCACAGGAGCTGCAGCGGCTCTCCCCACACCCCACAGCTCGGCCAACCTGCCCAGCCCCACGCTGCCAGCACAGCCAGGATGGTGCAATCTCCTCCTTCACCACCCTCCTGACCTACTTCTTCCCTGCCCTACTTCGGGTTGGGGCAGGGAAGGGCAGAAGCACAGTGGGTGGCTCTGACAATTAAACATAATTAAGAAAAGCAGACAAGGCAGTTTTGTGCAGAGCCCAGCGTGCAGGTGCTGGCCTCTGAGGAGGCATCAGCGTTTCTGTGCTGGCTCCAGCCCCAGGGCATGCTCACCCTCGCTCACCCCTGCACTCCCTGGCCGGGCAGGACACGGAGCCACGAGGTCCTGGGCAGTTCCAGGAGCCTCCGTGCCCCAGCCAGGTGTTTCCATAACCCCAGGGGAAGAGGAGATCCGTGCAGATGGATGGATCAGGCCTTCCCCTGCCCAGCCCTGGCTCTTCCCGGGGATCCCACCAGGCTGAGGCCCCTCTGTGAGTGCACAGGGCTCCCAGCCTCTCCTCACACACCTCTCGGTCTTCCCCATCAGCTGGGGGGGGTTTCAATGTCCCTGTCGCACACGCTCGTCTTTGAGGGCTGTCCCCGAGGGTGAGAAAAGCCACCTCTGTCCTGTGAGCACCTCCATGTCCCTCCGTGTGTGTCCACATTCCCCGTCCCACCTCAAGCCACGGCTGGGACCACAGCGGTGACACTTTCCTGAGCATGACCCATTGCTCAGGCCCCCCAGGCTGGTCCTGTGCTGCCTCCCAAAGAGGGGGTGCCCCTTCCTGACCCCAGACCATCACCCTGCACCCCCGTGGGGGACAGCAGCTGCACTGTCACTCCTGGGGAGCTACAGAGCCACTTCCCAAGCGCCTGGAATGCTGCACGTGCCTCTGCTGGATTTCTAGATTTCCAGCTGTCCAACCTGCCAGACTGGAGCTGGGAAATGCAGGAGATAAGGTCTTTGAGGAGATAATCAGAATTCCTGGGCTTGGAGGCAGGGCAGGGGGATGGGATGGGCACTGACCCTGCCCATGCTGCCGCAGCTGCCCGAGTGGGCAGGGGCTGGCAGCTCTGCCCCATGGCCCAGGGAGGACAAGGACTTGCAGGTGAAACCATGGGGTGCTACGTGCTCCCCAGCCCCTCCACCAGACACCAGTGACTCAGCTTTTGGCTCAAACCTTCCCTTGCCTGCAAAAATCCAGCTCCCAGAGCTGCCCTCGGGCCGTGGAACGAGTGAGTGTCTCCAGCTTATCTCATGGACCTTAGAAACACCCAACATTCCCCCAGGGTCCACCAGTCAGGACCTGCTCCCAGCAGCTGGGACCTTGTTTCCCAACACCCAGCAACCCCCCAGCCCCAGCACCCTGCGTGCTTCAAGGATGAAAGGGGACAGGGCATCCCAGTGCCCAGGGACCCCCAAACCCCACCAGCCTGACCCCCAGCACCGCGGGGATCCATCAGGGACCAACAGGGACGTTCCCCCCAGGCTGTGCCCCACATCTGCTGCCAAGGAGGGCCGTAAGGAGAGGCGCAGGTTCCACATGAAGGGGTGCAAATGCTGCAGGGGAGAGGGGCAATACAGACCCTCCCAGCCGCCCTCTCCAGCCAGGAGAGGCGCGGGGGCAGCAGCCCTTTGCCCTGGCTGCCGCCGGATCCCGGCCCAGCCGCATCCTGCAGGGATTGCCAGCGCCATCCCTCCCCACAACCGCACCCTCCTCCACATAAAGCCATTCACAGACCACAAAGCCTGAGCCTGCTCCTTGGTGGGGAGAGAGGACATCGTCATCTTTTAATTATCGGGAGGCCCTTGGCCACGGCGGCCAGGAGCGCACGGAGCCCGGTGGCTGCGAGCGCCAGCCCTCCAGCCTCACAAAAAGCCCTTTCAGCTCCTCTCGGCTGAAGCATTAAGTCTCGGGACAGGACGAAAGTGCAGCCTGGCACAAGGCAGGGAATAAGCAGTGTAGGGAGCTGCTGCTGCCAAAATCCAGGTGATGACCTGGTGGGGATGGGGGGTCCTTCCAAACGGGGCCACCCCACTCCTCGAGGGGCTCTTACCTGAGCAGAGCACGGCTCGTCCTCCTGGCAGGGACATGGCCAGGCCAGTACACCAGGGCTGGCACCCTGTGCCCTCCTTCCCACGTTGTTTGCTTCGCTGAGCTCCCACCTGCAGGGGAACAGGGCAGAGCTCAGCATCCTGCTGATACTGGAAAACCTCCTGAGCCCGGGGCTTCCCTGGGAAAGGAACTGTTCAGAGGCAGAGGTGGTGTAAATTACCCCAAGGGAGGATGGTTTCACCGGGCCAGGGAAGGGAGAAGAACTACAGGAGTTTTTCAAAGGGAAAGGGAAAAGAAAGGAGTCCCAGCTGGGCACTGGTTTGTGTTTCTCTGCTGCAGTGAGTGATGAGAAATGCAGGAGCTGCCACAGCCAGTGCATTTCCATCCACTTTTAATGCCAGGTAAGAGAATGGAGCAGGCACCAAATGTAGGAATTTATTCCAGGGGCTTCTGTCCTCTGCAGGGCTCAGCACCAACACCCCCGCCCCCCACCCCGCCTGCTGGAAACCTGCCTCATTAAAAATACCACCCTGCTAATAACCCTCCTGCCAGTTAATGAACCTGATCCATCCTTCCCCTGACAGCACCCAAAGCACGCCTGCTCTGTCCTCGGATTTGAGACGCACAGGGAAGCTGCCCAGTCCCTCCAGCACCTGGAGTGCTGAGCACTGGGGCTGGGGTGCTGAGCACCAAACCTGGGGTGCTGAGCCCTAGAATGGGAGCACCAAACATCAAAAGGGCTGGAAGGGTGTTGGAGAGCCTCTGCCTTGGCTGCAGCCCAAAGGGCCCCAGGCAGCTGGAGGGGGAAGGGGCTGGGAATGGGGCAAAGAGAAAATCCCAACCCGATTCACCGAGCAAACTTCCCAGGAGCAGCCTTTGTGCGCTGCCTTTCAGTGTGCACATGGCAACGGCACTCGCCCCGAGCCATTTCCTCCGGGCACAGCCAAGAGAGTCCCCGCGCCGTCCCCAGCCCGGCCCGGCCTCCCCACAGTCACTGCCCGGTGCCACCGGCTGAGCCCTGTCCCCAGACAATGCTGCCGTGCCCGCGGGGACACGAATGGCACAGGTGCCACAAGGACTAGCCCAGGGAAAAGGTTTCTGACCCTGGCACGAACCCAGCACATCCCCAACCTCTCCCGTTCCCCACCCAAACTTTTGGTGTTTTCCCCCTGGCCCCAGGAAACCACAGCAATTACAGCAATTAATATCAATCCCCACCTCTGCATACATATTAAAAACATTCATTCTCCTGGATGCATTTCCAGGGTTTTTCCGTGCATGGTCAGGGGGCTCTGGAAGGACATCAGAGGGATACTTCCTGACCAAGCCACCCCAGCACCTCTGGCTGGTCAGGTCAGAGCAGCCTGGGAATGAGGTCACATTAACACTTTGGGAAGTAAACAGGGCTGAAACACCCAAACCCAACCAGGGAATTTTCTCCAGAGTGGGGATGATGCAGCCCTGCTGCTGTGGGGACTTTCCAGGCTTTCCAGGAAAGCTGAACTGTGCATTCCCGTGGCGGGGATGAAAACCTTGGTCCCACCACACACACAGCAGGTCCTCAGCACAGGGACACCAGGTCTGGAACTTCCCCAACCTGCCTCAAAACATGCCCAGCATCACATCCCCAGAATGTTTCTTTCTCTCCCAGTATCCCCTCCTTGCTGAACTCTTGACCCTGAGGTGGGAGATGAGTTTTTGGGGTGGGCTGGGGGCAGTGGGAAGCACAGAGAGAGGGGCAGCACACACGGACATGCTGCTCTCTGCCAACTCCAGTGACCACTTGAAATCAGTGGAAAACAACCCGGGAATTTAGGGTTGGACCCTAAAATGAAAGATGGAGGTACAGAAAACATACAGAAGCATGGAGAAACATATAGAAACATGTTAGAAACATACAGAAACATGTAGAAACCTATAGAAACATATAGGAACACGTAGAAATAGATAGGAACATATAGGAACATTTAAGAACACGTAGGAACATGTAGGAACAGAAACTTGTTAGAAACACTGAAACATAGAAACACGTAGAAACACATAGAAACATACAGAAACACACAGAAACATATGGAAACATGTAGAAACAGAAAATAGGAACATGTAGGAACATACCAACAAATAAAAACCTATAGAGACATATAGAAACATATGGAAATAAATAGAGCCGGGAGCAGGGTGTCTTCCCCTGCCCTCCCTCTCCTTGGGGGCTTTTCCCTGGCAGGGACCAATCCCCCCGGGCTGGGAAGGCCGAGCATCCCACGCGAGCATCCCACCCGAGCATCCCACCCGAGCATCCCACCCGCGGCAGCGCAGGCGGGGCGCGCAGTGCCAGCCCAGCCGGCAGCAGCCCGGCCCGGCTCTCCAAACATCCGTGCCGCCACCAGCCGAGGGATTTCCGAAGTCACCCTGGCAGCCGGTGTTTACAGCCAGCTCGGAGCGCTCTGCCAGCCCGACCTCCTCCCCGGCCTCGGCCGCGGGCGGGCCCCGGGTGCTTTGCAGGGCAGCGAGGGGCTGGGAAGGGGCCGTGGTGTGCTCGCCCTGTTCCCGAGCGCCGCAGACTCTGTACCATCTGCTGGGGCTTGTGACCGTGGGCTGCTCAAGAGCAACAACCCGGGGCCGTCAGCGGGGTTTGTTTACTAGAAAACTAAGGTTAGGATTCCATCCCGGGGCCAGGAGAAGGAAGGGCTCCGGGAATGGGACAGAGCCAGCGCAGTTTGCCCAGGGAAGGCTGAGGAAGCGGAGAAGGAAGCCCCTCAGTGCTGACCCCGGGCAGGGGGAGCCGAGCCTGGCACGTTAACACCGCGTAATACAAGCAGAAGTGGGAAACGCCTGACTCATGAATGTTTCTGGCTGCCCCGGCCGAAATAAACCCACCGAGCAGATGGCTTGGCCGGAAAAGGAGGAAAGAGTGAAAAAAACCAAAACGAAACAAAACAAAACAAAACAAAAACAAACCAAAGAAAAACCCCAACAAAACGATGGAGAGAAAGAAAAGCAAAGTCCCGGGGTGCAGGGAGGGTGGTGGGTGCTCTGCTCCGGGCAGGATGGGGCTGGGGGCTGTGAGACCCTGATGGGGCAGAGAGCAACATCCCGTCTCCAAACCAGCACACTCACCCCAAGCTCCGGGGCAATGGGGACCCCAGCCCACCCTCTGCGGCAGTTTTGGGGGAAACTTGACTGTTTGAAAGAAAAAAAAAATAGCTCTGGGGTGTGTTCAAGCCCAGGGCAGCAGCCAGGGAAGGGCTGGGGGCGGAATGGTGCCCGTGTCCCCTCGATGGGCAGTGAAGGGCTTTGTGGAGCAGCCCCCGCTGTGCCCCCGGGCACTGGGACCCCCCCACGCTGCCAGGTTACCTCTCTGCCTCTGCCAGGCACCCACGAATGGCCCCAGGCGTCCTGCCAGCTCACACTTCTGTGCCCAGGGGCCATTGTCACCTGCAAGACAAAGAAATGTCCCCATGAGAGACACCAGGACCACAGGGGACACCTCCACAGTGTTGGGGGGCTAGGCAAGGACAAGTGACCCTTCCATCCCTCTTCGCCAGCCCTGTGACGCCTCCCCACAGGAGCAAGAGCAGCTGGTTGATGGATTTTGGTTTTTAGCAGTTTGTTTGCAGGGGCTGAGTGCAGCCAGGTCAGGGCAGGGGGGGCACGGTGCCACCAGCTTCGGGTGTTAATGAGAGGCCGAGCGGTTCCTGTCATCAGGAGCAAGACATCCTCATTAGGGAGGCTGCTCAGCAACAGAGAGAGGATTTGGGCTTCTTAACGACCGAGGATTTGTGGTTTAATTAGTCACAGCCTCACCACTTCAGCCCTGCAGCCAGAGGGGGGTGGCAGGGTGGGCACCCAGCTGAGTGGGCACAGCAGCCTGGGACCCCTGACCCCGCTCTGGGACCACTCCCCACCCACAGGGCAATGGGAGCAGCCAGGGCAGGGGACATGGAGGGCAGGGGACATCAAAGGTAGGGGACAAAGAGGGCAGGGGACATCCAAGGTGGGGAATATTGAAGGCAGGGGACACAGAGAGCAGGGACATTGAGGGCAAGGGACATAGAGGGCAGGGGACAAACACAGCTCCTGCTCCTGCCTCCAGGGGCAGTCCCCAGTGTCACCCCCAGCCCGCTGTCCTGCCGTACCTGTGAACCACAGGAGTGTGCTGCCCTTGCCCAGGCTGTCAGCGAGCTCCTTTATCCGCCCCACCAGCTCATCCATCTCGCTCAGGGAGGCTCCATAGACGCCCCTGCCCGGGGCGGGGGGCAGCGGGGGGCTCAGCGGGACGTGCATATGGGCCAGGGCCAGGTACAGGAAGAAGGGACGTCCACTGTCACTGCACAGGGGACACAGGGACAGTATTCAGCCTCCAGGAGCAGGAGGTCACCGGGGTGGTGGCACCGCTGAGCCTGGGCACACAAGCCCTTCCACCCCTGCCTCTGCCGCAGCTGCCTGGGGGAAAAACACCCCAGCTGCAAACCCTCCAGGCACCCTTCTCCTTACAGGGAGGAAACCTGGCTGAGCTGAGCCACTTCTCCTCTGCTCCTGCTCAAACCTCTCCCCATTGTCCCCCTGCTGTCAGCTGTCCCCCCATTTGGGATGGATTTGCTCCTTCCTCCATCCCCAGCAGTCAAACACCCCACGCTGGTGCAGCCACACACCTCCCTCTCCTCTCTCAGGGGGCACATTTTATCCCTTTATCCCCGTCCCCAGCAAGTGCCCGGCCTTGCTGGTGCTGTGGGCAGAGGATGGGCCACAGCAAGGCACCCACACCCCCCCGGGCACGGCCTGGGCAGTGCCAGCCCCGCGCAGGGAGCGCGGTGCGTTCGCCGCCGTGCGCTGCCCGGCCGCCTGCTCGCTCCTAAATCATCACAGGACACGTCCTGTTTGCTTGTTTACAGCTATATTTATCTGCTCCAACGAGGCCTGCTCTTCCTCAGGGACCTCGGAGGGGAAGGGTGGGATGGCCAGCGGCGGGGAGGGGCCGGATCCCGGGGACACGTCCCCGTCGGTGCACTCCCCCGGCTCCGGCCGCCCCATCGCTGCCTCCTGGCAGCTCTTGGGGCCCTTCCAACGGGAGTTTCGGCACTTCCTTCCTTTGCCCGTCACCCACCTGGGGTGGAAAATGAGTAAACCCCATCCTGCCCGGAGCTGCTGCATGCCCCCACGGCGCTGGGCTATGTCCCCTGGCACCCTGCCTGTCCCTGCAGGACTTGGGGGGACAGGAGAGCTCATGTGCCCCTTGCGAACTGCCACTGTGAGACCTCTCCCGATGGGATGCCAGAGCCCCTGGAGCAGGGAAAGCTGCTCCCCCTGGCTCTGATCCCACCTGGAAGCACCACTCCAGCATTCAGATGGGCTGGTGGCCGTGATGCTCAGCGGAACATCCCTCCCATCTGCCACACGGACACCTCGGAATTGTCCTGAAAGATCCAGCAAACCTTTAATCAATAACTGAAGACAGGAGTCCCTGACTTTTGCTCCCACGCTCGCTTGTGCTCGAGCAGTGCCACATCTCACTGTCACGAACTGCTGAACCTTGACTGGTTAAAAAAAAACACTGGGATAGCAAATCCGGTGTTCTTTTGTTGCCCTGTAATGAGTCAGGCAGGGGAAAACTGGAATAAGCCATCAAAGAGAAGGGGAGAAAAGGTAGGCACCTGCTTAATCCTGTTCTCATGAACGCAGATAACCCCAAAACACTGCTGGGAGTTTAAAGGTTTTTCCTATTAACCCGGAGCTCACACACTTGGTTTCATAGCCACAGAGCATCCTGGCAGCCTGGAGGGCTGGGGATTTGGCAGGAGAAGAGATTGCTGCTGCCCCACAGCCCAGAGCCTGGGTACCCTCAGCATCCCAAACGTGGCCAAGCCACCCCAACGCCAATCCTTGGTACCCACAGGGATAAACTACAGGTGTTTGTGCAACAGAACAGCACCCAGCTTTATAAAGAGCCGTTTCCCCATGTGCTGCTCCCTGCCCAGCCCTTCTTTCACCTCTGCCACACAAACCTCACCCCAGGGACCCGCCTCCCCTGGGCCTGCGTTATCCCGGGATGCAGGCAGGGGATGGGCTCAGACAGGGCTGCCCGGCAGCGCTTCCTCTCCTCACTCTGCAGGGAGGCATTTTGCAAAGTCACAGCTCGTAATCCGCCAATAATGGGGATTAAAATTACACAACCCGTCAGCAGGGCTCGGGGGCGTCATCCGGAGGAGCCACTTTGCTCCTCGGGGACAAACACACCCGGGCACCTCCTGTGCTGTGAGGCTGGGGGAGGCAGATCCTGGAGCCCAGCGATCTGGGAGTGCTTTATCCTCAAAATGGATCCGATCTCACGCTCGGGGCGTGTTCAAACACCTCTGGGTGCTGTTCTGGTCCCACCCTGAGCACCACTCAGCGCCTGTTTACAGCCCCTGTCAGCGCTTCACACCCGCGGAGGCACCTCCACCACCCCATTGCCACCTCATCCACAGGGATGCAGGGACGGACAGACCGATGGCAGCCTCCCTCCCATCCCCATTAGCCTTGACATCATGTACATCCCCCCCGGGAAGGAGGCACAGCTCCATCCAAAAGCTTTGACATTCCTCAAAACTGATGGTTTTAAAAACACACAGCCCCTTTAGAGGACACCAGGAGAGCCTCAAAGCCTCCAGCAGGAAGCCAAGCCACGGACACCCCAAATCTGAACCGCGGGGCAGCACCCATCTCCCCTGGCATTGCACCAGCATGATGCAAAGGAGTCCTGCAGTGACCCAGGAGCTCTCCTGGCTAAGGGGACACCCCGGGGACAGCAGGTGGCCCTCACCTGGCCCTCTGGATGAACCGTGCTGCCTCCTCCACGTAGCGCCTGGCCAGGCTGCCGAGCTCCACGGGCTGCTGGACGATGGTGACGTTCTCGAAGAGAGGCAGGGCAATGTCAGTGTAACAGTCCTTCCTGGCCGCCCTGCTGGGAAGAGCCCCCCCAGGCTTGTCACCAGAGCAGGCACGGAGCCTGGCTGTCCTCCTGGCCTCCAGAAAGCCGAGGAAGGGAGGACAGAGGCAGCGCTGACAATGTCCCCACGGCACGGGGTGCTCCCTGCAGGGGGAAACTGGGAGCACAGAGCATGAGGGGAGGTGACCAGAGCCAAGGGCAGCTCTCAGGGCTGGGGACAGTGCTGCAAACACCCAGGGGACCCCCGTGCCCCGTACCTGGCAGCGGTGCCGTGCCGCGGGCAGGGCGGGCAGGGCGGCAGGTTGTAGCCAGGGCTGTCCGTGCAGCCCATGTCGTGGCTGTAGGGGATCCCGTAGTAGAAGTCGAAGCCTGAGAGGCAAGTGAGGGGGTCAGCAGGGTCAAGGTGGCCACAGGGGCCCAGCTGTCCCCGCTGGCACAGCCCTTACCGCGGGAGTTGGGGTGATGGCGGCCGTGGTGTCCCAGGTGCCACTTGCCTGCGGGGAAGCCACAGAACATCATTTCAGAGGTGGCACAGCTCTGGCCACCAGCAGCCCTCACCCACGAGGTGCCCGCAGCGGTGGGGGCTTTAATCAAGCTACGAGAAAGGCTCCATGTTTGTGCTGGCTGCCATTCCAGAATGCCATCTATTTTTGCAGAAAACCCAGAAAAAAATGCACAAGGTATCTCATGTCTGTGCAAAGCGACTGTTTCCAGCCTTAAAAGGCTCTTTCATGTGTTTGTGTTCTGAGCAGACTGCTTCCTAACCCCTCCCTAACAGTCAGCTTCATCCCCTGACCTCCAGCACGCACTCGCTCCCACCTAACATTCTGATCCAAGAGGGAGAACTGCAAAAACTGGGGAGGGGGGAATGGATAAACAGAGGGATTTTCTGCCAGCACAACAGCAGGAGCTGCAGGTGCAAAGGGCTTGTGCAGGCTGAGGGGGACCCACGGTGACAGGAGGGTGCCCAAAGCCACCGGGCCAGCGGCACTGCCCATGGTGCAGGATGGCAGAGCCGCCGAGCACAGCCCTGTTTGCCACGGAACACCCAGCACATTCCTGGTGAGGAAAAGCAGTGAGAGATTAGGTGGAGAAGTCTGGATTTCCGGCAGCACCATTGAGAAGGAAGATCTTAAGCCTGGCATTGCAAAATCCACGGGGGATGTGTGAAATCTCTCTCACGTGACCCTTTAGGTTTTCCGTTCGCTGCCGGCATTTCACCCAAGTACCTCCTCTGCATCTTTGTCACCCCCTGCCACCTCCCCAGCTGCCCCCTGGCACTCTGGGCATTACCTACAGCCCCCGTGCTGTACCCGGCCTCCCTCAGGACCTCGGCCAGGGTGGTCTCGTTGAGGGGGAGGCCCCCGAGGGAGGTGACGGCGAAGTTGTGGGTGACCCCGTTGCGCAGCCCCAGGCGCCCCGTGAGCAGCGAGGCGCGGGACGGGGAGCAGGTGGACGCGGCTGAGTGGAAATCCACGAACCTGCAGAATGAAAAGACTCTTCAACCACAAGACCCCGTGTGCTCTGACACTGCCCTGTCCCTGCCTGCTCCCCTGCACACTCCCCCTTTAGCTCTGGGGATGAGGGTGGGGAGTGGGAGGTGAAGGTTCCAGCAGGGATGGATGGACCTGCACCCCAAGGGCTCTGGCTGCCCTCCTCGTGCACCCAAAGCCACACCAATGAAATCCCTTCACCTGCCAGTCCCACAGGGCTGAACTCCCCTGTGCTGCAGGACGGAATACCCAGGGATGCTGGGTGAGGGCAGGGAAGGGGAACAGACATTACCTTGTTCCTTCGGCAGCCAACTGATCCAAATGCGGGGTCTCCTTTGTCTCTGCCCAGTTGGCGCCCAGATCTCCCCAGCCCACATCATCGGCCAGGATGACAATGAAGTTGGGCTGCCTGCTCACCGCACAGGGAGCCCAGAGTCCCCCCAGCACCAGAGTGAGCACCAGCACTGCCCACGGGGTCAGGGATGGGGTCCCCATGGTGCCACACGTCCCCTCCTGCCCGCGTTGCAGCACCGGCGGTGTTCCCCAAACTCCCCCCGCTGTGTCCCTGCGGATGCAGCTGAGCTTCGCACGGGCTCAGTCCCTTCCTCAGCTGGTCCAGTGGGGCCGGACGGGGGCTGGGGTCTGGGTTTGCTCCCTTGGCTGCCGACCGAGCTGCGACACCTCCTCCGCCTTTCACACCCAGGCACAGCCGATATTCCCGAAATCGGCGCCAGCAAAGGTGTTATTCTTAGAAGTCAAAAAACACCCTTTGAAGTCACTGTCACCCTATTTATATCTTTCCTTCCTTCCTGGTAAATATCTAATTAGACACCAAACCGAAGCGGTGTTTTCCCCTCCAGGAGCGGGTTCGATCCGCGGCGGCGGCGGTTCCTCTCCCCTCACTGCAGCCACAGGGATGTTTGTGTCCAAAAATGGCTCCTTCCCTGCAGGCTGAGCCCCTCGGCCCCTGCGTGGAGAAGAAACTGCTGGGGCTCTGTCAGTCCGTCCTGCGCCTCGTTACATCATCCCCTGTGCAAGGGAAACAAAACAGTCAGGACGTGGGGAGTGCTCCTGCATCCCAGCCCAGGGCTAAAAACCTTCTCCAAAGTGCCTTTGAAATTGTTCTGCCGCCTGGTTCCCAACGGCTCAGCTAGAAAGGACTGGGAATGTGGAGTGTCCCTCTCCTGTGCCCACTGCTCAGGCTGGGATGGGTAGGGTTAGGGTACGGGTTAACCCTGCCATCCCATGCTCCTGCCACCCCGTGCTCCCTCCTGCTTGCCAAGGGCTTTCTCCCGAGTGCTGCAGGGGGCACAGCCCCACGAGGGCTCTGCCTTCATTTGTGACAACACACAAGTGTTTGAAGCTCCTTGTCTAAATTTAGTTCTGCTCCCACTGCCCCAGTGCTGGCAGAGCAGGGAGCCCAGCCCGGCTGCCGGAGGGAGCTGCCCCAGAGGTGAGGAGGCAGGAATCCATACAAGCCCAGAAGGCAAAAAACACCAGGAATACCCAGGATTAAGCACATCCAGCTGCTTAGGGCAGGATTTGGCCTCCAGAGATGGAAAGGTTCAAGGACAAACCGTCCAAAGAGCAATGGCAGGGATGGAGCTGTGGCAGAGCTCCACAGAGCAGATGGAGCTGTGGAATACGATGTCCTGGACACAAAGTTATGGCCAGAGGGGGATGAAGCTGCAGAGATCTGCCAAAATCCCGCTGGGTCCTGCACCAGGAGCTCGGCACTGGCTGTGGGGATCTGTGCCTGGGTTGGGGATGGCCAGGACCTGCTGTCCCCAGTTGGTACCAGCAACCTCAGGGCAGGAACGTGGCATGAGGGATGCAGCTCCCAAGGGATGGTCAACACAGCCAAGCAGGACAACATCCATTACCACAGAGAGGGCGAGTGGAGAAGGCAATACTGGGAAACAACACAGAAGAACAGGACAGGAGCAGGCAGGAGAGGGAATACGATGAGCCCCATCTGTAGGCCAAGCGGTTTGCAGCTTGCAAAGTAAATTATTCCCAGGTTTTGCTGTTCACATCTTTAAAAGCTTTGGGCTGTCACTTGGATCAGCAGCTCCTGGGCTGTCAGCAGAGCATTGCAGTGATCAGAGACGTGGCTCCATTCATAATTCATAGCCCAGAGTGTTAATTTATGAAGCCTGGAGGCTCTCGGTACATCAGCTAATGGGGGTGGGACGTGGTGGGTGGTGGGGCTGAGCTGTGGGAGGGGGCTCAGCTGTGGGAGAGGCTGCTCAGCCCTGCCCCAACAAAGCCCAGGAGCTCAGGTCCTGGTCTGCACCCTCCTGCATCCCCACGGCTCCAACAATCGACATTAGGCCTCTGGACATGTTTGATGGCATCTAAATAGCCTTTACTTCCAAAACAACAATTCCTTTGCAATTTCCCTGGATTTCTTCATGGACGGGGTCTTGAAAGGAGCAGCTCTGCTTGGGTCCAACACCCTGTGCTCAGGAGCTGAGCCCAGCTGGGCCAAGGACAGCACAGAACTGAACCACCAACTTCAACAGTGGTCAGGGAGACCTCAGCCCATCCCAGCCCCCTCCCAGCCCCATCCCTGTCTCCTGTCTGGGACTCTCCACAATGGAGCAGGGTATCATCCTCTGCTAGAATTGGGGTTCAGGGAAAAATAAAGCACCAAAAGTTGAGCTGAGCTCCTCAGGCAGGTGGTGTTCAGGTTTCTGGGAAGACAAAGACACACCACCTAATCCTGCCCTCTGGCACCTCCGCTGGCATCCAGCAGCTCCCAGCCCCTCCCAGGCTGAGCGTGGTCTCTGTGCCAAATCCCAGCCTCTCCTAACATCCTCCCAGCAGCACCATCCCAGACCCAGTCCCGCTCCTGGGGGCCGGCCCTGCACCCCACAGCGTGCCCCAGGGACCCCCCCAGCTGCACCTGCAGCCGCGCAGAAAAACCCAGCACACCTCAAAGCAGCCGAACCCACAAACCTCTGTCCCTTCCATTTACTCTGGGGAGGGATGCCAGGATGACACAGCTAACGAAAACAACCCAAACAATTTTCAAAGGACACTCTCTCCTCCCTAAATTACAGGGAAAGTCTTTCAGGGCTCAAATTCATGCCTTAGCGTCAGACAAAACTTCTTGATCCCTGATGCTCAGAGGCTGTTTGAAGGCGAGGAACACGGCCCATGGACTGTCCACATCCACACCACATCCCTTGGCATCAACTCCACTGCCCTCTGAGCCCTCTCGGACCCTTTTCAGCTCAAATTCCCAGTGAGCCTGGGCTGTGCACAACCCCCTGGAGGAGGTGGGAGCCTCCCTGGGATAAATCCCAGCCCCTGTTCACCACTGCACCAGGACCTCTGCTCCCCTCCAGCTTTGCTGCAGCCAGACCCACCCCGAGCTGACCGAGCGACTTTTAGCTATTTCTGCAAAAAATCAAAATGACTCAGGAGAGATTCCCCAGGCTGCCTGTGGCAGGAACATTGCGGCACCTCGCCTCGTGCCAAGCAGGAAATACTGCCCAGGTGGCTGGATGAGCTACCTGGGAGGAATCACTGCCAGCATCCAAGGTCTCTGGATAACTGGCGTTGGCAGCGTGCTCCTCAGCTGGACAGGGCGCACCTGGGCGTCACAGCACGCACCTTGTACCAGGGGAGGACTGAACAAATAAATAACCTGGCTTTCTGCAAACCAGGCAAGGCGGTTCACAGGAACCTGGAGAAGTCCAAACCAGATAAACCAGTTTAGAAAAGCCCCAGAGCCTCTCCAAGCAGGACACCCCCGGGCTGGCAGAGGAGGGGAGATGCCTCTCTGGGATGTCACCGCTGGCAGTGCCACCACAGAGGGGTCACCCGCACTGCACTGGCAGCATCTGTCATGTATTTATTACACATTAACCAGAAAGTTTACAAATCTTGGGGCCAGCATGATCATTTTCACATTTTTCACATTCTTTCACATTTCACGCCTGCCTGGAGAGCAAAGCAGTGGCTGGAGCCCAGAAAAACCTGCCGCTCTTTGAAGCACACCCAGCTGTGCTGAGCTGTCCCCCCGCCAGCTCCCAGGGCTCACAACCCACCCGGGGTGTCCCAGCTCTGATCTCCAGCCCAAACCCACCCGGTGGCCCTGCTGGAAGTCCCAGCAGGGACTTCATCCCCATCCCTGCCACGAGGAGCAGAGAGGAAAGGACACAGCAAAGGATGAGAAATTCAAAGCAGAGTGGGCACCTGCTGTTAGCCAGGACCACCCCAGGAGCCCCCAGGGTCAGCCCTTGTGCCAGCTGGGGTCAGGGAAACTGAGGCAGGCAAGCAGAAGTGATGGCTCAGGCTGTGCTGACCTCACAGCTGCTGAGTGACGTGGGATGGGGACATATCCCCATGGTGAGGCTCTTGGTGCCCCATCTTGGGAGACGTCCATCCACAGTCTGGAGGGGATGGGTGGCAGGGCAGACAGGCTTTCGGGGAGCAGAAAAATCATCTCTGTTTTGTTTGCAATTTCAGATTACAGAGGTTTTGATTTGAGCAGAGAAGGGCAGCAGGCACCTGGTGAGGAGTTTGCCCGTGGGGCACAGGGGCAGGAGCTCTGTCTGCCCCCTTGGGCCTCCCCGGTGCTGACATGTTTACCAGCAAAGCTCCATTCCCAGCACAGCCGCCCTGACAATGCTCTGAACACAGTCAGGACTTGATTCCAGGAAAAAGGTTTTCTACTGGAATAGTTTATACTAGTTCTCCTCGCAGAATAAGCAGCACCGACAAAAACATACTTCTGCAGATTTACCAGGATTTCTGCCAGCTCCTGGGACAGGAGAATGTTTTTCACCCATCTCACTGCTGGGTCTTTCAGAGAAAACATTTCACATGCCGAGCAGGGCTGGGCAAACCCCGGCAGAATAAATGAACTGGAAGTCCCTGAGCCATCCGGCGGCTCAGCACAGGGGCCCGCGCTCCCCTGCTCTGCCCAGCCCGCCCTGTTTTCCAGCTCCCGCCTGATTTATGCCCACAGACAGGACAGGACGCCTGCTCTGCTTCCCTGTGGATTACAGAGCCCTCAAACAACCAGCCCTGCTCCCGGGGCCGCTGGAGTTCCCGGGATGATGAAGAGGCACGTCCCGGTGCGAGCGCTGCCAGGCACGGGACGGACCCACAATGGATGTGCCGGGGGAAAAGGATCCCAGCCAGGCACAGCCCAGCCAAGCAGCAGGGAAATCTCCCCAGAGTGGGCAAACTAGAGTGGGAGAAAAAGGGTTTTACACTGGGGCTGGGAAGCTCTGGGTTGGAGAGGCTGCAGCCTCCATCCCTGTCCCCCCCACAGGGCCCCTGCAGCCCCCATTGCTCCCCAAAGCCTTATTGCTCTTGGAAAGCCCCAAGGAAAGGAATGGGAAGGTGAGGCAGAGACAGATGCAAAGTACTGACAAGAAATACCGAGGAGCAAATCGCACTGGGGCTTTTCATGCCAAAGATATTTGCATTCTTATTTCTCCCCTGGAGGCACAAACCTCTTTTGTTGTCCCACAACCACTTGCACTGTCGCTACCAGGCGGAATTTCAGCACGGGGAGGGTGACCCATTCCCGAGGAAAAGCTTGTATAACGGGATATTGGCTCTGAGAGGCCAGAGGGGTGGTCACCCGTGATCTGTAGCCCTGAAAGGCAGGGCAGGGATAAAGGACAACCACCTCAAAGGTTCCCTCAGAGGAAAGGGTTTTCCTGTGGGGCAGGGAGGTAGGAGGCTCTCAGGGCACGCTCCCATGGCTGAGTACCCAGATTTCTGATGGATTTCAGAAGGATTTCTGCTTGTTCAGGAGGGGACTGTGAGGAGTGAAGCTGCTGAAACCTCCCTGAGAGCACCAGCACTTGTTGGAGGCAGCACTGCCAAGAGAAACCAGCAGCAGCTTTCCCAAAGTTCCTGAGCAAAAGCAACAATTTGCCTCATTCTGGGGAATCTGGAGAATTTTGCCCCAGCTACCTGCTGCCCTGGCCTGAGTTGTCCCACTAGCAATCCCATTGGGACAAAGGAAGGGAAAAGCAGCAGAAGGGACTCTGGCCAAACCAAACACGGCAGCCCTTGCAGTGCAGGAACATTTTAACCTGGGTGCTTTTTCCAGGGGTATGAACCAGGATCAGCAGGTTCCGCATTAACCCAGCACACTGTGGTGGGGTCCTGGGCCAGCACAGGGGGCACATCCCAGGAGGACAGGTGAGGAGAGGTGTGGCCACCCACCCACTCTGACCCCTGTGCTGTTCCCTGCAGGCAGCAGTCACTGGCCCAAAAGTCACCAGGAATGGTGCAAGACTCCAAATCCTCCTGGCAGCATCCGTCTGTGCCCAGCACACGGAGCACAGGAGCAGGAGGCAGCAGCAGCAGTGAGCTGAGGCTGCCGGAGCTCCAAGAGAGTTTGGGCAATGCTCTCAAGGACAGTGTGGGATTTTGGGGGTGTCTGTGCAGGGCCAGTTTGGACTCAATGATCCCTGTGGGTCCCTTCCAGCTCAGGATGTTCTGTGAGTCTAGGATGACTGAACCCCTGCTTCCCCCTTCCCCATCCCTGTAGGTGGTGAGTCGGTCTCTCCTGCTTTATTTGACTCACAAATCCTTACTTTTTAAGATTCCTACATAAAGGACTTGTTTTCTCTTAAAAATGCAACGCAGGGAGCTGGTTTCCCCCAGAAATCCGACCAATGGAAATGTTTTCCCCTTAGAATTCAACCAAGGGACACGTTTTTCCCTAAAAAAAATGCAACTGAGATGCTTTTCCCTGAAAATGGAACAAAAGACACGTTTTTCCCTAAAAGTCCAGCTAAAGGAGATGATTTCCCCCAAAAAATACAGCCAAGGGAGAGGGACCAAAATGCAATTGACAGGGACAGTTTCCCCCAAAAATTTAATTGAGGGAGATGTTTTTCCCAAGGAATGCAACAAAAGGAGATGTTTTCTGTAAAAATACAACGAAGGACAGGTTTTTCCCTAAAAAAGAATAAGCAACTTAGGGAGATGTTTTCCCTAAGAACACAACCAAGAGAGATGGCTCCCCCTAAAAAATTCAAGCAAGAAAAATGTTTGCCCTAAAAATGCAACCGGGTGAGACGTTTTCCCCTAAAACTACAACAAAAGATGGTCTTCCCTAAAGACACAACTGAAGAAGATGGTTTTCCCTAAAAATACAACCAAGAGAGATGGGGTTTGTTCCCTGGAAATGCAACCCAAGGAGATTTTTTTTGTCCTGAAAAAATACAAGTAAGGGGCATATCACCCCTAACACCGCATCATGCGCGGCACCCACCGCTCGGAGGGGACAAACACGCTGTGCCACCCCCAGAACCAGCACCGTGGTGGGGCGGGGGGGGGGGGTCCGGCATGTGCTCCCCGCATTCCCTGCCAGCCCAGCCCGGGGATGCTCCGGACCCCGCATCCCGGGGATGCCCCGGACCCCGCATCCCGGGGATGCTCCGGACCCCGCATCCCGGGGATGCCCCGGACCCCGCATCCCGGGGATGCCCCGGACCCCGCATCCCGGGGATGCTCCGGGCACAGGTGCGGGCCGGGGGCCGCGGAGCTGCGGGAGCCGGCGGGGCCGCCCCGCTCCGGCCGCTGCACCGCCCCTCCCGCACACGCGGTGCCGCCGCTGGGCGAGCCGGGCCCGGCGCCGCGCACATGGGCGCTGCGGAGCCGCCGGCGGAGACCGGCTCCAGCCGGTATAAAAGGGCTGCGAGCGAGCACCGAGCAGCAGCAGCCGCCGCCGCGGGCAGCGGGAGCAGCAGCGGCCGGAGGCCGGCGGGCAGCGGGGCCGCCTCCTCGCCGAGGGTCGCCCGCTCGCCCTCCCGGGCCATGGGCAGCCCCTGACCCCGCCGCAGCACCGGGTGAGTGGGGCTCCCGCCCGGGGATTCCGGGGAGAGCTGGGTGTGGGGGAGGGCTTTGTTTCCCTTTTTTTTTTTTTTAATTTTTCCCCCCTCTTTTGGGGCGCTTTTTAATGTTATTTTTTTTTTTTTTTTCATTTTTTCCAGCGTTTTCCTTCCCCACCTCCCCTCGCCTGCATCCCTGTATTTTTAGCCCGCGGCCCCGGCGATGCAGGAATCAGGGCTGAAATGTTGGGAAAGTGATGCAGGGAAGGGGGGGCCACGCCGGGCCCCTGCGCTCCGGCTTCTTCATTTTCAATTTTTTTCCCCGCCATCATTATTTCTTTTAATCTTTAAATGCACGAAACATACGCCCAGGTTTGCGGCTTCGCCGGGTTGTTTTTTCCTTCCCTTATAATTTTTTTTTTTTTTCTTTTTCTGTTCCCGAAGCGTGCTTCCTCCCGATCTGCTTTCCCCCCCCTATTCCCCGTGCAGTGACACAGGAATTCATGGTAGCCCAGTCCCCTCTCTCGTGGGGGGGACCTCCAGGCACTTCCCACAAACTTCGGGGCTCCCGCCCGTGCCCCTCGCCCTGCCCGGCTGCAGCAGAGCCCGGCGCGGGCAGCACCGCAGGGATGCAGGAGCCCACGCCTCGCTCCATCCCTGCCGGAGAGGATCCCCCGGGAGCCGCGCACCCGCCATGCGGCACCGCAGGAGGGGCTGCGGGGCGTGGGGACCCCCCTGGCCCGCTCGGGGACCCCTCGCCTTGGGCCGGCAGCCCGGCCGAGCTCCCGCGGGGCCGCGCACTCGCCTGCTCCGCCGTGCGAAGTTCCCCGGTGGGCTGGGGAGGCGCGGCCGGGGCTCCCCGCGCCGAGAACGTGGTGCCGAGTCTAAAATGGAGGAGGGAAATGCCTGGTGGCTGCCGGGGACGGCGGCGCGGGGCAGAGCGCACGCCCGAGCCGCAGGTCCGGGCGGGACGGGGCGGCACACGGGGCGGCTGCCCACGGCCACCGCTCGCCGTCCTCCCGGCGTGGCTGCGGGGACCCGGCGCCGCGGTGGACCCCGCGCAGGTGTGCGCTGGTGACACTGGCTCTGTCCCCCCCCCCCCGCCCCACGCGGGTGTGGCGGTGACCCCGGGACTGTCCCCCTGCACAGGAGTGGCGGTGACCGTGGCACAGGACACCCTGCAGGCGTGGCGGTGAGCCCAGCACAGACCCCCAGTGCAGGTGATCCTGTCGCTGTCCCCCTGCACAGGTGTGGTGGTGCAGTGGCCTCGGCTCAGTGCTCCCCCCCCATGCAGGTGTGACAGTGACCCTGGCACTTGTCCCCCTGCACGGGTGTGGTGTTGACCGTGGCACAGCAGCCCCCCCATGCAGGGGTGACAGTGAGCCCAGGGCTGTGCCCCTGACGTTGTCCCCCCTGTGTGGGTGTGGTGGTGACCCCAGCACAGTGTCCTCCCCCTGACTGTGACACCGGCACTGTTCCCCCTATGCAGTGGTGGCAGTGTTGGGGTTCCATGGGGGGCTCCATGAGCGACCGAAGCCACCCCCACACACCCGTGGGGCAGGGCTGAGGACACCCCACGTCTTATGGGGTGATCCCATCCAGGCCCCCCTGCCCTGGGGGGTGGCAGTGGTGCCAAGGGCTGCAGGGGAGCTGGTGGAAGCTGGGGTATCCCCAGCCCCGTTTTGAGGTGTGGGCAGCCCTGAGCTGCCACACTGGGGTCGGCCAGGCTGGGGAGGATGGGTGCCCCAGGGGTTCCTGCGGCTCCAGCAGCCCAGCCTGCGGTGGATCTTTCACGAACTGCATCCATCCGCCCCCGTGCTCCGACAGACAGATGACAGCTCCCAGCTCCTGGGCTTGGCTGCTGGGAACAGCTCGCCCGAGTGCTGAGCTGAGAGTTTCTGGTGCTGGGCTCACAGGGCAGCACAGCACGAGGGAGCCCACGGAGGGACGGAGGCAGGAACATCAGCCCAACTCCCGCACCTAATCCCGCAGCAGAACAGGGTCCTGCTCACGGTGCCTTAGGGGTGCTGCAGCTCCCAGTCTGTGCCTCTTCCAGCTAAATAAAGCTTAAACTGATACCTGGCTCCCTCTCCCCTCTTTTTCCAGATCCAAAATGACAGTCAAAGCTGTAAAGATGCCGTGCACCTCTGCAAACGTTTATACTAAAGTGCCTGACGGAGGATGGGGCTGGACAGTCGCTTTTGCGTTCTTTGTTGTGGAAGCCCTGACATACGGCATCATAAAATCATTTGGAGTCTTCTTTAACGACCTGATGGAAAGCTTTGACGAAACCAACAGCAGGATATCCTGGATAATATCCATATGTGTGTTTGTACAGACCTTCACAGGTAAGAGGAGCAGGCGCTCGGTGCAGGTGCAAGGGGCACTGGTGCTGCTGACTCAGCATGCAAGGACCTGGCACCTGTGACTTTCGTGCCTCTAATGGCTCCATTGTAAATTAAATCACAGCCATAAAGCTCAGAGGCCCTTCCTCAAATGCCAAGAAATATTTGTCTCAGCCTGGCAGTCCCTTTGAGCCCCAACTCATATCCGTGGGTGGTGCAGGGACATGGTCCGTGTCACTGAGCCTGACCCAGTTGTTCAGGTCTCACCAGCAAGGGACAAAAACCAGAGTTTTCAAACCAAACACTGCAGTGAAAAGGATTAGAAATAACTTGAGCCTTGCTGAAATCCGGTGGTGTCCGGGCCTGTGGCTCAGATTTGTCCCAGGCTGCCACGTGCTCGTCTTTAAGTCTGTTCTGGTGATTTTTTAGCGCGTCCTAAATGCTGTGAGCTGTGCAGTGCTCCGAGGGTGGCTCCAGGGTGATGCTGTGCTGAGCAGGGAGGTGGCACCTCGCGGGGACCCGGGCAGGAGTATGAGAAGAGCCTCTGCAGGAGATTGTGGCTGTGAAGCTGCTGAGGTGGGTGTTGATCACGGCTCTCTCCCTCTCCAGCTCCTCTGTCGACGGTCCTCAGCAACCGCTTCGGCCACCGCTTGGTGGTGATGGCCGGGGGGCTGCTGGTCAGCACCGGCATGGTCATCGCCTCCTTCGCCCGCAGCGTGGTGGACATGTACGTCACCATCGGCGTCGTCTCCGGTGAGCCACCCTCCTGTGTCCTGCCTGCCGCGCTCCCTCCTGCCAGCCACGGGGCTTTGGCTCCCCACACACACACACGGGGTGTGCTTGATGCTGCTGCTGCTGCCCCTCCTGAGCTGATCCCGCAGCGGGGATGGGCCCCAGGCTTGGCTCTCGGCCCTGTCCCACCCTGGACTCGGCCCTGCGCTCGCACCGGTCGCTTCTGATGGACTGGGATTGCTGGGGAGACCAAAGCTGAGCCCGGGATCAAACCCTCTGACGCTCCCTCTGGCTCTGGTTTCTTCTCCTGATACTTTTCCCCCTCTCCAGCCTGGCCTGGGTGTCCTGTTCATGTCCATGGCCAGGAGCTTGCCTTGCTTAGGGGAACAGTTGGTACAGGCTCAAATACCTCTAAGCAGATGAGGTCCTCAAAGTGGACCCTGCTGTCTGTTTGGGAGCAGAAGGCATTATCTAGCAGGTTTGGGAGGCTGGGTCTCTTGGTTTGGGTTTTTACTGTCCTTTTTTCTTTTTTTCTTTTTCCCCCCTCCAATTTACAAAAAAAAATAACATTCTGGTTTCCCCAATGATTTTCTTCCAGGGTGACATGCTGAGTTGGCCGAAATGATACTGTAATGACCGCCGGGAAAGCCGACTTAACGTGTTCTTGCATCGGTGTTTCCCCCTCCTTTACTTGTTGTTATGGCAATTTTTGGCATTTATTCACAGGCCTGGGATACTGCCTCTCCTTCCTCCCGACTGTCACCATTTTATCACAGTATTTTGACAAAAGGCGCTCGCTGGTCACAGCGGTGGCATCCACAGGGGAATGTTTCGCTGTCTTCTCCTTCGCACCAGGTACGACGCTCACGTGCTGGCAGTGCCAGAGGCACGGCGCTGCTGCCGTCCTTTCCCCAAGCAAACAGCCGGAGTCAGTGCCCACAAGTGGCTGCTCACATGCCCGTGGCACTCGTGCCCAGCAGGCAGAGTGACAGGCAGGCCCAGGGACGGGTGTGACACTGCCCCTGTGCCATGTGCCAGCGCAGGACATGCCTGGCTGATACGCAGCCCGCCGGGCTCCCTATATAGATCTGGCAGGCTAAAAATAAGCCCGAGAAACTTCAGCTATTTAAAACACACACACACAGTGCACAGAACTGCTCCTAAAGGTTACCGGGCTTGTGCTCAGCACGGGCTGCCAAAGTGCTCCGGCCTTTTGGGGACCTGTCCCCAGGCGTCACGGCCCTGTCACCGCCTGCCCTTGGAGGTTGATGTGGTCTGCTGTGCTCTGGGCTAATACTCACTGCAAAGCTGCTTTGGGTGCAAATGAAGGCTGGTAATTAAGCAGTGACGTGTGCACCTTTGAGCAGAGCTGAGAGACTTCCTCTGCTAGCTCGTTTCAGGGTGGGGGCAGCTGAGAAAGGAAACTCAAGCACTGAGTTTTCTCTCCTTCACTAAAAACAACACCCCCTTTGTCCCCAAACCTCAAAAGAGGCGACCTAGAAGGTGGCATCTGTTAGCCAGGTGGTAAACACAGCTTTTAGCTTCTGTCTGCTGCAGCAGAGGGGAGGAAGGTGGGTGCCAGACCCCTGGGTAGGAGGGACCCTCGCTCAGCCTTTTCCAGAGGTGCCTGGAACCCTCCAGTGGCGAACCTCCAGTCCCTTCCCCGGCAGTGAATTCAATTCCTTGGTTTAACTACAGGCTTTTCCCAGTTACACTTTTCCTCTTCCCTCAGCAATCACGGCCCTGAAGGAGCAGATTGGCTGGAGGTACAGCATGCTTTCTGTCGGGGTGCTGCAGCTCGGCATCACCGCCTGCGGATCGCTGCTGCGCCCCATCGTCATCAGAGAGCAGGAAGAAGAGAAAGCACAGCCTCCAGAGGAGTCCACGGAGACAAAGTACATGCTTGAAAACGAGCAAACATGCACCTCAATAGAGTCCATAGACTCAGGAGTCGATATAACTACCTCACCCAGCAATGTGCCTGGAAAAACCAAAGCAGAGCCGAAAAGTGAAGAACCAAAGCAACAGGGACAGAATCCCGTTGAAAATAACAGCACCCCTCCAGAACCAAAAACCAAACTACTGGACTTCTCTGTGATGAGAGACTATAGCTTTATCTGTTATGCATTCTTTGGCCTGTTTGCAACCCTGGGCTTCTTCGCTCCCTCCCTGTACATCATCCCCCTGAGCCGCAGCCTGGGCATTGGCAAAGACCACTCTGCCTACATCCTGTCAGCCATGGCCATCGCCGAGGTCTTCGGCAGGATCTTTGCGGGCTGGGTTCTCAACAAGAAGCCGATCCGCAAGATCTACATCGAGCTCATCTGCGTCATCCTGCTGTCGGTAGCGTTGGTTGCCTTCCCTTTTGCCTCTGGATTCTGGGGCTTGATGATATGTAGCGTTTATTTTGGGTTCATGCTCGGCACGGTGGCGGGCACGCATATCCCCCTCCTGGCTGAAGACGACGTGGTCGGCATCGAGAGGATGTCCTCTGCAGCTGGAGTCTACGTCTTCATTCAAAGCTTAGCTGGGTTGGCTGGACCACCCCTTGCAGGTAACACAAACTTTGGTCTTGATTTTGTTTTGGAGGTGTTTGACAGCTGTTGGTCTCTGTGTAGAAGGTATTCTGGCAGCACTAATCACAGCACTCCCCTAAAAGCCCTGCAAGCACTATTGGGAGTCTCCCAGAGCCAGAAGACTGCAATGCAGCTCTGCAGAGTCCCACGGATGAGGCACTGAGGAACCTCAGAGGGAAGGGAAATACTGCAGTGCTGCCCTGATCCCGTTAGAAACCCAAACCTGGCACCACTTCAGGCACAAGCAGAGGCGAATCCCTCTCGCTGTGCCTGTGCCACGCACTGCAGAAAGGTGAAGTCTGGCAGAACAAACAGATGCCTGATGCATCTCGGGCTCAGCATCCCTGCAGTGCCCAGGGGCTTCTGACTCGCCTGGAGATGACACTGTGTACCCCAGAACAAAATGGGTTTACTTTTTTAACACGGCATCCGATTGTCCCTGAGTTTTGGCTGCAGATAAAATGCCGATTAAAAGCCTCCAGGAGGGCAGGGCAGGGGGGGAGTGGGCTGCGGCTAACTGCTGTAAATGTTTTTTTCCAGGTGTCTTAGTGGATACGACAAAGAACTACAGCTCAGCCTTCTACTCCTGTGCTGCTGGCATGGTCCTGGGGGCCATGTTTCTGGCCCTGGTGAGGCCGTGCAAGACTGGGCTGTGCCACCGCCAGCAGCAGCAGCAGCAGCAGGTGGAGGAGAGCACGGCGGGGCCACCACCAGAACTACCAGATGACTTTATAGACATGGATATTGGAAAAGCAGAACATTCAGGAAAAGGCTCCGACAGCGTGGTATAAAAAACCCTGTTCCTTCTCCATCTAATGTACTCAGTGTAAGGCTGGGGGGAAATGTCAGCTCTGCTCCACGTTTTAAAACTCCATTCTAAAGGGAATGTGAAATTTTAAATGTGAACAGTTGCTACCAATAATTATTATTTTTTTTTAAATATTAGACAGAACTTTTTTAACCAACAATGGAAAGCTCCATAGAAAATACGGATAGCCACGTAAGAATAACTTCTGTCTAGCATGAAGATGTGATGCACACTTGCTTTCCTGATAACAAGCATAGGTAAAGGTCCAACTGATCCCATAAATACTGACAACAGCCGAAGCAGCTCAGCCTCTGACTGTCACCCATCCCCTACCACAAATTCCACACAGACCCAACGATACGAACTGGAGACGAGCATTTCATACACCACCAGGAGCCAACTGAATCTTCTTCTGGAGGGATACAGACTCACCTTTTAGCTTGGAGGTGGAGAAGGAGGCTAGGCCAGATAGCTGACAATTAGAAACCGTTGCTAATGATCTTAACTTGAATGTCACAAATGCTGGGAAATCAAAGGCTCCGTGCGTCTTTATGGCCAGTTCTTACTGCACATATTTCATAAGATCATTTTTCTTCTCCCAACTGGGATCCTTAGAACCGTTGTCTGTTGATAGTCAGACCTGATGTACTGTTTCTAATTTAACTAGTATTTATTAATTTATTCTGAGATTCTTAAAGGAGGTTAGCTTAAGTAACTGGAGAGGAAAAATGATCTTCTGCATAATGGAAAGCTGTCTTTACATCCATCTCTTCAATGCCTATCTTGTATTGCTTGTGAAATTGTTGGGAAAAATTACTCTTACAGCATAAAGTGTAGCTGGTTTTAATAGGTAAGTCTTAAGTAACCCAGTTATTTTAAGGAAAACAAAACAAAACAAAAATAATGAACTACAGATCCAGTATCTCTTTCCATGGAAAAAGGCTCAGCTGGTGCCCACGGACCTGGCATGGCTGCCGGACCCAGCCCAGCCCACAGGGAGGATTTGGCCCAGGATGTCTTAACGTACCCGAAACCTTGGCTCACAGGTGCACAAGGAAATCGCTGCTGCAGCCCCAGCTGCCTGTGGCCCCCCCGGGACCTTCCCCTCTCCCTCTGCTCCCCACCCCTGCCAGCCACGGGGGGCCGGGCAGAGCTGCACCCCCTTCCCCAGATCTCCCCTAAAGTCAGCAAGGGGCTTTTTATTTTTTGCTGCTGACTTCAGTGAGAAATGGAGCGGAGCCTGTGCGTGAAGGGAAAGACAAAAGACAACATTTGAGCTGTTCCTTCAGTCTTAATGGGAGAGATTCCTGCTCACAGTGACACGAGCTTGCTTACCCCACCTATATGCATCTTCTCGCCTCTAGGCAACTCAGGGGGACAAATCAAACAAGTCTGTTCTGGTCTGGGGGGAAAAGAAACCCCAAACCACCATTTCTGTGTACTTAAGTGGAAGTGGCATCATCCATTAACTGCTACACTGACCTGTCTGTGTTTTACCAGCCATAGAAACGTGGGACAATCTGTAAAAGAAAAAAAAAAAAAAAAAAGAACAACCTCTTTTTGGGAAGGTGCTTGATTTGTTTTTTTCTGTCTTAGATGTCAAAAAAAAAAAAAAATTAAAAAAAAGAAGAAAAAAATTAAAAAAAAAAAAAAAAGAAACAGGCACTCTTGCAACCAAGTGGCTGGAGCAATTCATCCTCACTGCCCGGGACCTGCGGTCTCGTGTCCTTCCTCTGCCTCAGCACTTTATCACGGCCAGCAGAACCTCGCTGTGTTGCACCCAGGACTGGAAGATCCCTTACAGAGAACCAGAGTTGTGTGAATCAGCGATCAGTGAACAAATAACCACGTTGCATTACGTTGTACTCTTTAATTTATTGTTAATTTATGATACTTCAAGCGTTTTGGTAAATGTTCTGTAGCCTATCCTCGTAAGGTTATTGAAGTCTTTGTGATACGAGACCTCACTACAGCACTTTGCTATTACAACTGCTTGGAAGTGGAATAAGGCCTCCAGGTTTTGCGTGTGTGTGGAAGCTCCCTGTTCTGCAGATTTGCGAGGTTCTACTGTATTTAGTTTGGGTTTTTTTCTTTTTTCTTTTTTTTTTTTTTTTTTAACTCAACTTTCCAATCCAGATCAAATACTACGTTTGCCACTGACCTCACAGTCCGTTTCTGTTCCTGTCTGTGTCGTGGCACGAGCAGGGGAGCGAGTGGTGAGTGTGTGTGTGTGAGGGCACAGCACAAGCAGGATTTACTGATTTGTTTGTAACGTTACCGAGTGGACTCTGGAAAATACTCTTAAACACTGAGATTTGCAATAAACTTTTTCTTTTTTTTTTTTTCTTTTTTTTTGGGGGGTTTTTTTTGGGTTGTTGTTTTTTTTCTTTCCCCCTCTCTTGTTCTCCCTTCTTTTTTTTAATAATAAACACAGTGAAAAAACTTCTCCTCCTCTCCCTCTTCTCCATGCCTGGGCTGTCCCTGGCTTTCTTGTGGGAAGCTGTCACATGCCACTCCTCCAGCCTGAAGTGGCCCTGCTTTCCCTGCAAGTTGGGCAATCCCAGCTCTTTAAATGAGCTGCCTGCAAGCTGTGGATTAGTCTTGACCTCAAGGGTGCTCTTGTAAACCCTCACCCCGGGAGCCCTGATTAGAGGGAGCCTTTTCTTCTCCTGAGTGGTGCCTGAATTGGTGGCACTTGGGAGCATTACCCTCGTGTCTTCCCGAAGCACGCAATCATGTAATTATTTTATCACCGCTGAATTGCTGAATGCTTTCTCCATGCCAGGCTCAGCAACCCGTGTATCAGAAAAATCTACTTAAAAAAAAGAAAATAAAAAACCACAGCCACTAACTAGCAGATTAGTCGCACTAAAGAGCAATTTTCTCTCCCTCAAACCTAATTTCTTGATACGCCCTTCCCTGCTCACCCTGCCCACCATCCCCAAACCCTACAAGGAGCGGTGCTGCCTCGTCCCAAATACCGCTGCATGCATTAGGTTTGCAAATGCTCTCTGCTTGCTGAGGGAATCATCATGACACTGATGTGTATTAAGTACAAGCTGTTTCCATTCTGCTTGCAAAAAAACAGTCCTGGAGCAGAGGTGAGCCGTGCATGCGAGCAGAGCAGGCTGGAACGCCGGCACCAAAGTCCAGGGAAGATAATCTGTCTCCAAATTTGACTCTGGCTCGCTTACAGCAGCGAACAAACATCATTTGCAACAGTTGCCTCAAAAACAACCCCCGAAAAAAGGCGTTACAAAGGCTGCACACAGTTCACGTAAATAAAAGCACATTTAACTGGAGCACTATCAGATGTCTCCCTGCACAGAGAGATTCTGAGAGTCGTTTTTCCCACCTGGTTTAAATTAATTGCCTGTGACCTTCTCTGTTATCCTGGTACAAAGGCGTTAAAGGCAGAACAAAATAGGATAAGGACGTATTTATTCAGTAGCACTGTACATCTATTTAGCAGCCCAGTAAACAGGAGAACGTGGGGCAGGACGTGCCTCAGCAATCCTTGGTATTCCTCTCAAAAGGGGTTGTATAAACTCTTGCAGTCAATGAGGCCAGTGCTGGCCAAATGTAAATAGAGGAAATTACACAAGGTCAGCTTGCAAGAGGCCAAAAGTCCTCAGACCGTAGGTATCTGTCTTTTCTGAAGCAGAAAGGAAGCTGGACTGTGGGATTGTGTTTGTTGTTTTGGGGACTTTAAAAAACAAACAAACAAACAAAAAACCCACAAAAAAAACCCCACCCCAACAACAAAAACAGGAACACAAAACCAACCAACCAACCAACCAAAAAAGATAAAACCATTTCTCCATCTGAAATTAAAAGGAAGGGGAACCTCTTGTTCTTTTTCACTTATTTCAAGAAGATGACACCAGGTTCTTAAGGGGACGGATGAATCCTCGCAAACGGCCAAACTGGGTTTGGAAAGAAAGCAAAGTAGGTGCTTACAAAACAGCTTGAATGTTTTAACGCGTCCCCTCAGATGTTACTTGTTACCGTCTGAGATCATCGTGTTCCAGCTGCCTGTAGTAAACATGACCTGAATTCTCACAGTGATGCAAGCCCAGCAGCATCCTGCCCTCCATTCCTCCTCAAAACTCATCCTAAAAGATGCTTCAAAGGTTGGCTTTAGGAAAAGCCTCGGGGTTAGGAAAACACCTCTGAATTTCTGGCTCGGTTTGAAGGCTGAGGGAGCAAGCACTACTTGCCCTGAGGGAGTGTTTTACACGTGATGGCCATGCAAAAAGGCAGGACCCTTCAGGAAGGAATTCAGGGAAGAATTTCTCCATGGAAAGGGTGGTCGGGCATGGGAAGGGGCTGGTTTGGAGTCCCCATCCCTGGAGGTGTCCAAGGAACACCAGGACAATCAGTGCTCTGGTTTGGTTGATAAGGTGGTTTGGTTTGATCAAAGGTTGGGCTCGATTTTGGACATCTTTTCCAACCTCACTGGTTCCATTCTGTGGTTCCATGGGTCCCACTGGACACTGGGCACACACGGGGAGGGCTCCTGGGCATCTCCAGCTGCTGTTGGTCCCCAAAGCTGGTCGGCAGCCTCCTGCAGATCCAGCCCCCCTCCTCTGGACATCGTGGCAGCAAACCACAGAGTTTTCCCCTCCCCAGTCCTATTCCCATGGACTTTTACTTGCTGGATTTGCAAATCCACGGCCACACCAGCACAAAGCTCGCCCTGCAAATTGCACTAAGTCATTTAATAAATCAAACGCAATCTCCCCCGCCTCCTTCCTACTGCAGTCGTCGAGCTCCAGTTACAACAATTTGTGGTAAAATATTACTCACCAGCACTTTGGCCTGTGTGAGCAGCTCTGCCTCGGAACAGACAGCCCTTAAATCACAGCTTTGTCACAGAAGCCACAAGCATAACCAAAAGTCTCATTACACGCAGCCGCTCTGAGGAGAAGGCCAAGGAGACAATAGTTCCCCTCGCTTCCCTTTGTCAGAGCTTTCATTAATGTTGTGAACGCTTTTTCTGCTTCAGCCACTGCTGGGTGCTGGCCACAGGCAGCCTGGCAGAGGAGCAGCCCAAAGCAGTCCCAAAGAGCCTGAGAGCAGTGAGAAGGGGTGAGTGGGGTGAGGAAAAACCGGGGTGCTGAGCATCGCCCTGTGCCCCAGCTCCAGCAGGGCTGGCACGTCCCCTCTGCCTCTGTGCTCCACTGATTCACTGTAACCCCCACCAGTCTGGGCTTGGGCTAGGGGAAGTTACCACAGTTAGGGGGTTTAAGTGTTTCTGGGCTTTTGCCTTTCGCTGGGATGCAACAGGTATTTTTATTTTTTCACATGTTGCAAAATGAGACAAAGACGCAAATTCCGCAGCAAGAGCAAAGGTTTGTGAAGTTGTACCTGGGGCTTGGGGGTGGCAGGGGACAGGCAGGGGGGCCCAGCACTGCTGGGGGTGGGAGGGTTTCCATCCCCGCTGCTGCCCGTGCACAGGGTCAGGGGGATGCTCCTGCCTGTGATGAGAACACTCCTAAGTCCCGCTGAGCATCCTCCCAGGCACTGTCCTGGGGACGGAGGGACCAGTCCAGCTCCCCTCACTGTGCCCTCACTCCACCTCAGTGCCGATGGGAGGTTTCCCTCAGTGGGTGTAAACTGGAAATTAATGACCAAATAACACAGTGATGGATGAAGGTTCACAGAAAGGTCCCGTTCTGACACTGCCCCCGGGACAAACCTGCCTCTGGAGCCTCCTATCACACAGCCTGTGGCTGCCCAAAGCTCCCCCTCACAGGGCCTTGACCCCGCTTCCCCTGGTGGCAGTGACCATCCCAGTGACCTCCGTGTCCCGGCCAGAGCCAGCCCTGGCAGCCACAGCACAGCGGTGACGTGAGGACACTGTGACACACTCGGTGTGAGGGCACTGACACACATAGTGTGAGGACAGTGTGACACACGGTGTGGGGACACTGTGACACGCAGTGTGGGGACACTGTGACACACCTGGTGGGGGGACACTGTGACACACTCAGTGTGAGGGCACTGTGACACGCCTGGTGGGGGGACACTGTGACACACGGTGTGGGGACACTGTGACACACTCAGTGTGAGGACACTGTGAGGACACTGTGACACGCAGTGTGGGGACACTGTGACACACCTGGTGGGGGGACACTGTGACACACGGTGTGGGGACACTGTGACACACTCAGTGTGAGGACACTGTGAGGACACTGTGACACACAGTGTGGGGACACTGTGACACACGGTGTGGGGGCACACTGTGACACACTCAGTGTGAGGACACTGTGAGGACACTGTGACACGCAGTGTGGGGACACTGTGACACACCTGGTGGGGGGACACTGTGACACACAGTGTGGGGACACTGTGACACACTCAGTGTGAGGACACTGTGAGGACACTGTGACACACAGTGTGGGGACACTGTGACACACGGTGTGGGGGCACACTGTGACACACTCAGTGTGAGGGCACTGTGAGGACACTGTGACACGCAGTGTGGGGACACTGTGACACACGGTGTGGGGGCACTGTGACACACCTGGTGGGGGGACACTGTGACACACAGGGTGGGAACAGTGTGGCACACATGGTGTGAGGAGAACACTGTGACACACTTGGCATAGGGACACGGTGACACACACAGTGTGAGGACACTGTGACACACACGGCATGGGGACGCTGTGACACACACAGCCACAGGCAGGAGCTGGCATGGCAGCTGCTGCACCTGGGCGTTCCCACACTGGAGAACCAGGAGTGAGAGCTGGTCCTGGGTGCACAGAGAGGAGGGGAGAGCAGAGCAAGGTGCCCTCCACACCCTGGCACCAGGAGCAGGGCTCGCTGTGGAGTGGGATGCAGCCCTGTGAATTCAGGATGGGATGCAGCACTGTGGGTGCAGGATGGGATGCAGCCCTGTGGGTGCAGGATGGGATGCAGCCCTGTGAATTCAGGATGGGATGCAGCCCTGTGGGTGCAGGATGGGATGCAGCCCTGTGGATTCAGGATGGGATGCAGCACTGTGGGTGCAGGATGGGATGCAGCCCTGTGGATTCAGGACGGGATGCAGCCCTGTGGGTGCAGGATGGGATGCAGCACTGTGGATTCAGGATGGGATGCAGCCCTGTGGATTCAGGACGGGATGCAGCCCTGTGGGTGCAGGATGGGATGCAGCACTGTGGATTCAGGATGGGATGCAGCACTGTGGGTGCAGGATGGGATGCAGCCCTGTGGGTGCAGGATGGGATGCAGCCCTGTGGGTGCAGGATGGGATGCAGCCCTGTGGATTCAGGATGGGATGCAGCCCTGTGGATTCAGGATGGGATGCAGCACTGTGGATTCAGGATGGGATGCAGCACTGTGGGTGCAGGATGGGATGCAGCCCTGTGGATTCAGGACGGGATGCAGCCCAGTGGGTGCAGGATGGGATGCAGCCCTGTGGGTGCAGGATGGGATGCAGCACTGTGGATTCAGGATGGGATGCAGCCCTGTGGATTCAGGATGGGATGCAGCACTGTGGGTGCAGGATGGGATGCAGCACTGTGGATTCAGGATGGGATGCAGCCCAGTGGGTGCAGGATGGGATGCAGCACTGTGGGTGCAGGATGGGATGCAGCCCTGTGGATTCAGGACGGGATGCAGCCCAGTGGGTGCAGGATGGGATGCAGCCCTGTGGGTGCAGGATGGGATGTGCCTCTGCTGCTCCCACAAAAGCAGTGCAGGGGGACAAGCCAGCCTTTGCCAAGTACTGCAGTGCTGGGGATCTGGAAACAGGGAGCAACAGCTTGGAGAGGAACCCCAGAAGAGCCATCTCCTTCCCCTGGGCTGCCCTGAAATCACTCCCTTCCCCTGCTCGTGCTGGGAGCCCCGAGCTCACCACCCCTGTACCCAGCACAGCCCCAAACACTGCCTGTGTCAGCGTCATCCTCACCCCCAGGGCTGCTGCCGCAGCCTTATCAGCCCGGAGCAGGCACAGCCCTGCCCTGCCCTGGGGCTATCAGGGCCCGCAGACCCTGCAGGACTGGCCCCACCGTCCTCTCCCATGGTGACAGTGGGGACAAACACTTCTTCTTGGCCATCCTCTGCCCAATCCCAGCTGCTGATAGCCCAGCCAGGGCTTTGCTGTGCGCACACAGAAACCTCCCACCTGCATCCAGAGAGACTCGTGGCCCTGCACAGCTCCCGGTTCTCAGGCACTCAGCAATTCCCCACCCAGATAAAAAAAAGTATGAAACAAACTGTACCTTGCAAAGGTACAAAGGGAATTTTTCTGTTTCTTCCCCCATTTGCTGCCCTTCTTCTCCTGCCTCCACTGACAGAGGTCAGAGCCTTTCCAGCTTGGGCCAATGTCACAAAGAACCCAGCAGGTGAACCCAGTCCCCCATGAGTGCTCACAGCAAACCCTGGTGCAAACAGATCACCCAAATAATTAAACGCAAAACCCCCTTCAAGCTTTAGTTCAGGGAAGTGTTTTCATGGAGACAACCCCAGCCCTCCCCAGAGCTGCACAGGCAGCGTCACATCTCAAAGGTTTTTATTCAGCCTCCTCTGCACAGCTTTGAGTGAGTCGAGGATTCCAACCTCAGTGTCTGTCTTCAAGGATGAGACAGTGACCCTGCAGCCCGACCTACCTGCGCAGTTCTCCTTGGTTAAAAGCCCCTTGAGCACAGCAGAGAGGCCAAACTGCTCAGTGTGCCAAGTGGGAACTGGACACAAACCTTGTATCCATGTCAAATTCGATTTTGTCGACCAAGGGAACAAGAACACTAAATCTTAAAATGCATAAAGGGCTCCATTTCAAAGGAGTAATTTTTAAAAAATGCACACAGATGCTCTCTGGTGTGGACTTTTAATAGCAAAAATCACATGCTTTTAGAGGGGTTAATTGCTCGCAGTATGTGAGGGCAGGAAGGGAGAACAAAAGCAGATCTGTAAAGCTGAGAGCAAAAATTAGCCCTGAAAATTGTGCACAGTGGGAAATCCGCCCCGTCAGCCTGATTTGGGGCCCAGGTACAGGGCAGTCAATTTGCCAGCACAGAGCAGGAAGTGTCCTACCTGGGAGAGGTAAAGAACGGAATCCTGCCCAAATCCTGGTTACAGTAATTACAAATACATCCTGACACAGGAAATTAAACCTCTCACCAAAAGCACCCATTAAAAATGTGAACCTGATTTTAAAAATTTAAAAAAAAAAAAAAAAAAAAAAGAGAGAGAGAGAGAAACTATGTAAATAAACTGGATTAAATTCAAAGCATTTTCTCCTGAACATCATGAAGTATCTTAGATGTAACCAGACTTGTCTGCTTTCCCTGGAGCCCGTGCTCTGGGCAGGTCCCACAGCACACCCCAGACTCGATTTGGGAGCATTCAAGAGTGATGAAGACAAACATTCCTGGATACCGGCAGCTTCAGCACAGACCAAATACTGAGCATCATGTTAGCAACCGGTGTCAGCCAAGAGATACAAACATTAGCTTTCCAGAGAAGAATTTTTAGTGCACTGGTAGTTCCTTGTCAGACAGTAAATTTTAAAATAGTCCCTAGTAAGTGGCAGAGAGTAACCCTTTAAATACACAAAGTTTTCTGAATATATTATACTTCAATCCTGCAGCAGCACCTCGAGGGATTTTAAGAACCCCTCACCCTCTCATGGTTCTCCTTGAACACTTGCAGGGGCTTTGGTGGACACGTTTGGGGTTCCTGCCACTGCTTCACTATCATCCCTGTGCGGTCCTTGATAATAAGGTTTTCAAGTTGTAACACACAAAATGAAAATGAAAGGAGAAAGCTGAAATTTTAATTTTCATGTTGAAAGACCAAAGCAAAATCCTTCTCTCTCTCGCCTGCATTCTGCTTCTTGTGCCTGAAAACAATAGTTAACACTGGTGAGAAGGTTTTCAAGCCTCTGAGCAACACAACCCTTCTCCTCTTTCCCCAAATACCCTCTGTAACACCTGCTTCTACTTAGCAAAACAAATAAACAGTCACTAACCACAAGTGTAACTCTCTACCACTGACATTTCTTTGCGTGTCTCAGACCACAGCTTCCTTTGGAAACCCTGAACTTATGTGCTTCTACAGTTTTTATGTCTGTAAGGCCCTAGAAAGATGAGAAAAACAAGTAAACACACAGACAGAAGCTGGTGGTATCTACAGCAACAGAGACACAAACCGAGGCAGGGCTTGTGAAATGCATCCTGTGAGGAAGTCAGAGACCAGGGCTGGCTGCTGGGGGTGAAACCCGGCCTCAGGTGCGAGGGGGTGGCTCCCAGGCAGAGGTGACACCAGCAGGGGCCAGGCAGCTGCTCCCAGGGCCCAGCAGGTCAGGCACAAGCACACATCCAGCCAGGCACCGGGCTCCAGGGAAGCAGAGTGGCCAAAAACCTGCCCAGAGCATCCTGCTGCTCCCACTGTGCCGCGGGACGGCCTCAGGAGGTGTTGGGAACGGCGGAGCCGTGGGCTCTGAGAGGTTCTCCTCACACCATGGCGCTGGTTTGGGCAGGGCAGGGCCTGGGCTCTGCTCTGGGGCCACCAGCACGGCCCCAGCGCTGCGGAAGGGAGGAAGGAAGAGGTTGGGTACAGCCGGTGGGGCTGCCCAGGCTCCCTGCCCTGGCTTTGCTGCCACCCTGGAGCCAGTGGCAGCCGCCAGCTTCAGTGCCAGTGGAGGGTCAGGCTGGGTGTCAGGGAAAGGCTCTTCCCCCAGAGGGTGCAGGGCACTGCCCAGGCTCCCCAGGGAATGGGCACAGCCCCGAGGCTGCCAGAGCTCCAGGAGCCTTTGGATACCACTCCCAGGGTGGGATTGTTGGGGTGTCTGTGCTGGATTTGAATGATCCTTGCGGTTCCCTTCCCACCCATTCCATTCCATTCCATTCCATTCCATTCCATTCCATTCCATTCCATCCCATCCCATCCCATCCCATCCCATCCCATCCCATCCCACACACAGGCAGGGTGCAAGGACACCAGTCCCATTCCCACAGGTGGCCGGAGTCCTGCATCCCAGCTTGCATCCCCCGGCCGTGACGAGGACCAAAACCATTCCCGATTCCCCGAGGCAGGAACGGATCAAGAGGCGGCGTTAGGGAAACCATCGGCACCCGCGTGTCCGCCTCCCTCCGCCGCTCCCCACCCGCGCTGCGGGGCGCGCCGGGCTCTCACCTGCCGCGACCTGGGGCGATGCAGAGGGGGCAGGAGCAGAGGGACCGGGACAGGCCGGGGGAAGGTGCCCGTGTCCCCTGCCCCTGTCCCCCCTCCGTGTCCCCTGCCCCTGTCCCCCCTCCGTGTCCCCTGCCCCTGTCCCCTGCCCATGTTCCCTGCCGGTGTTTCCTCCATGTCCCCTGCCGCTGTCCCCTGCCGGTGACCCCTCCGTGTCCCCTGCCCGTGTCCCTTCCCCATGTCCCCTGCCCGTGTCCCTTCCCCATGTCCCCTCCGTGTCCCCCCGGCCCCCGCAGCACCCCCGGCTGCGCGGCCCGCGCGCGCCCCCTGCCGGCCCCCCGAGGGACTGCGGGACACGGGACAGGGACAGGAGGGATAGGGACAGACGGGGCATGGGGACACACTGGACAGGGACAGGGACAGGAGGGATAGGGACAGACGGGGCATGGGGACACACTGGACAGGGACAGGGACAGGAGGGACAGGGACAGGCGGGGCATGGGGACACACTGGACAGCGGACAGGCGGGACGGGGACACATCGGACATTGACAGGAAGGACAGGGACAGGCGGGACGGGGACATACGGGACAGGGACACGAAGGGGACAGGGACACGAAGGGGACAGGGACAGGAGGGGCATGGGGACACACTGGACAGCGGACAGGCGGGACAGGGACACACGGGGCGGGGACAGGAGGGACGGGGATACACGGGATGGGAATGGAGGCAGGCGTGACGGGACACACGGGATGGGGACAGGCAGGACAGGGACACACAGACAGGGACGGATAGGATGGGGACACGTGGGACTGGGAACATACTGGATGGGGACACGTGGCATGGGGAGACGCTGGGCGGGGACAAGCTGGACAGGGACACACGGGCTGGGGACACAGGACTGGGTGTGCTGGACTGGTTTGTTCCAGCGTGAATTCACAGCGGGATTGCCGTGATTAATTTAAAATGTGTGCATGAGAGAGATGGATCATATTTTATTAATCCAGCTCATTTAAAAGTTTTAAGAGACCTGCGGGGAAGCAGCAGCAAGGGAAGGAGAACTTTGAGGTCTTGGTAATGAGAGCATCGCCCTTTCTGGGGGCGATTTTGGGTAGAATTTGCATAGTTGAGGGGAAAAGCATCGTGAGTGACAGTGCACCATGACCACACTCTCAACCCCGAGCTGAAACCCTCCAGGCAGTTACCTGCCTCCATGCCTTTTTCCTAGGAAACATTTTTCCTGTCTTGTCCTCTACAACCAGAGGCATTTTGGGCTTAATGGTTTGCACAGGTGTCTCAGGAGCAGCATTTCCTCAACACATCCGACAGCTCCTTGGGGCTTTTATTCAATCCAAACAAATAAAAGCTCCAATATTTTCACTCGTGTGATGCTTTTTGTGTTTGGGAGCTTTTACAAACACCGGTGAGGTTTGCTGGAAGACAGAGGAAGGGTTTAGCCCATGGTTCCTATAGCCATATATTAATGTTTTGTTTTTCCCCCTGATAATTTCATTACTTTCTCCAGCATTTCAAAGAGACATAAACCAGGGAAAAGAGGGATCCTGGAATTCTCAAGAAGCGTTGCTAATGTGGTGAAGGAGACTGAATTTCACACCTCCCCTTAGGCCTGCTGGACCCGAAGCTGCTGAGCAAGCACTGCTGCTATATTTAAATGTTGTGATGTTCCCGGAATCCATCCTGTGCTTGGATCACAGCACAAGACCACGAACATGGATCATGGTCCTCACTCTGCCTCTCCAGCTCCCCCACAATGGTTTGGGCTGAAGCTTCAAACTGACACAGGCCTGGAACAGAACTAGCTGCAGACAATGATCTGCCCATGTCAGCCAAGCAAAGATCTGTTTCGCCTACTGATGCATTCAGCTCTGAAGTGTTTTTCACAAACATTGCATTAGGAACTCTTCCCAAACAGCCCGGCACATAAGGATGGGGTGACATTCCTGCCCCATAAACAGAAATCCCATCTGACCAGAAGATGGAGGAGAAAACCAGCCCGTGCTAAAGAAACGTGAGATCCAAAGAGCTGCGGGAATGGGAAATCATCTTCAGTTTTTAGTTTCGTTTCCGAGGGTTTAGTTGTTCTTTCGCTTTACAGGAACTGCAAATATGTGGGGTTGTGTCCCCCACCGCTGCCAAGAGCTATGTAAAGGAGGAGGAGTCATTTAAAGGCAAACAAATGACAAGGAGTTATTTAATTCAAAGGTTTGTCAGTGTTACCAATGTGAAGATGGAGATGGGACAGGTGAAATCCTGCCACAAACGGGCCTCGGAGAGTCCAGCCCTGAACCCCCCTTCAGCAAGAAGACAGTCTGGACCTTTCTTTCCTGGAAGGATCCCGGGTGCTCTGCACTGCCACACTCACACCACCCTGCCTTTATCCGGGAGCTGGGGCACACACGTGTGGGGCAGAGGTGGTTTCACTTCACTGACAGTCAGGGCCGGTCACATCTGGGAGTGGCTCATCCCACAGACCTGGGACACCTTTTCAGCCTGAGGATTGCTCTCTGCAGGTGCTTTTCCCTCCCTCCTGGTGCCCCTGGGAGTTGCCAGCTCGCAGCATTCCCATCCAGGGCTCCCCCAGCTCGGGGAATCACACACCTCGCCCTGCCCGGAGAGCCACGGCAGGAAGGGAATGTGCCAGGCTGTGTTTTCCTGCTCTGCTCTCCTCCCCTCGGCATCATCACAGGCACTTGTCCTGCTGCAAGCAAAGGAGATGGGGTAGGGAGAGGAGGAGTGGGAAGCCTGGCTCCAGAGGAATGGCTGGATGCCTGCCAGGTGCTTTCACATTCCATCCCTGCTGCTGTGGAGAGGGGAGAACACTTTACCTTGCTAAGCCTTCCAGGGAGGAGCTCCCTCTGGCAATTAATTTGAATAATGAATGTCTAAATACTCTCCATATATCAAACCTTCCAGTTCAGCCAGCCGGGGTTGTGTTTCCAAAGGGAGAAATCGTGGAATAGGCTGGGTTGGAAGGGACCTGGAAGCTCGTCCAGTCCCACTCCTGCCATGGGCAGGGACACCTTCCACTGTCCCAGGCTGCTCCAAACCCTGTCCAGCCTGACCTTGGACACTGCCAGGGATCCAGGGGCAGATGCAGCTTCTCTGGGTACCCTGTGCCAGGGCCTGCCCACCCTCACAGGAAAGGATTTCTTCCCAATATCCCATCTAAACTTGCTCCCTGTCAGTTTGAAGCCATTCCCCCTTGTCTTGGCACTCCGGGCCCTTGCAAATAGTCTTTTTCCATCTCTCTTTCAGGCTCCTTTCAGGAACTGTAAGACCACAATTAGGCCCTTGCAGTGGTGTCAGTCAGCTGAACAAGGACACAGCCACAGACCTGCTGCTTTTGCACATGCAAAAATGTTCCTTTTTTCCAGTGACATCCCCAAAGAACACCAGAGATGACTCCTCACTGCTTCATTACAGTGCAGTGAAAGCCAACCCTTCACTGGAAACGACAGGAGGACTCAAGATTAGCCACATGCTGGCAAAAAAAAAAAAAAAAAAAAAAAAAAGTGTTCAATAATATTTCACCTTGAGTATCGCAGAGGTGAAAGCAGCAGCAGCAGCAGAAGGGTTTCCTGCTGTGGGAGAAGATGCAATACCATCAACAGGGAGGGACTGGAGTAGCTTCTGCTGCAGTCTCAGGCTGGTGTCTCTTCTCCAGGCAGCTTGTGGAGCACAGCAGAGGATAAAATGAGAAATGTCCCCTTTTCTCCTCAAGTTTTGTAAGTGGCCATGGCAGAGAGAGGGAAGGGGAGTCTGCATGGGTCATCTGCAAGAACCAAAGAGGAAGTTTTCCCCTTAATTTTAGACAATTTTTCAGCTAATGCCAGACGTGATGTAAGAAGGCTGATGCTGCTGAACCCTTGCTCAACTTGCCCCCCTGCAAATCCAGATGTTAATAACGCTGTGAAAATGCTGATCTCACTGAAGTTCTTTCGTTTGCTTCCCTTCTCTTCAGGGAAAATGGAGGCTACAGCAAGAAACAGTCATCAATTCACAGCTGCTCCCACCCTTGGACTCTGGATCGATATGAGAATCAGCTCACACAGAAAAAATGTAAGATATTCTGCCTAGGCAACCCCAGAAAGATCAGTATCACTGAGAGATGCTGGCTTTTCTTCCAATAAAAGCTGAGAACAACCACCAGCCCCCAGGCACAGAACTGGGGGTGCACAGAGGGGCTGAACCTCACCTGGGGGTGCTGATGGCACTCAGGGACAGCCAGGTGCAGGGAGTGCTGGAGGGGGGTCACTCCCTGGAGGTGAGTTATTTATTCACAGCTGCTGTCATCCCCCAAACTTCACTGACAGGGAATACGGTCAGCCTGGAAACAGTCACTCAGCCCCTAAGCAGTGCAAAGGCTGGCTGGCTTGTCCTTTTTTCCACTCCTGCTCCCCTCCGGATCTGATGAAGAGGTGGCTTCTTCCTACGTCAGAGAAGCTGATTGTGTTCCAGGCTGCAGGCAGCAACAGAGAGGAGAGCACAGCACCTGCGGCCTGGCTAAGAGCCACCCAAGGCTGGCCTGGTGCCGGATAGGACAGAGATTTGGACATCAGGCAGGGATTTGGGCTCTAAGATGTTGCCTGTCAATGGCCAGAATCCTGGGAAGGGCATCAGCATCTTTTATACAGGCAAGATCCACTACTGAATACTGGGAGTGGGAAAAGCTCACTTTGGATACTGTTGGATGCACAGGATCTTGTGCTTCCTCCTGCTCTGCAAGTCCTAAATTAATAAAAACCAGTCTTCACTGATCAGCATCATCTTAGTGGGTCACTACGTTTCCAGCCATCCAGGCAGAGCAATGGGATTTATCCACGTCCTGGATCTGCTGACAAACACGTTCCTGCCTTCCCCTGCAGTGCTCCGGAGCCCTCCCTGCCCGAGGAGCAGCAAACACGACCTGCTGCTCACAGCTTGGGAGTGCTCAGCCTTTAAATATTAACTGCTGGAGCTGCAAGCACCGTGACAGCCCCAAATCCAGGTTTGTCAGATGCAGTGCTCAGCAATTAATCAAACTCTCGGCCCCCTGCGCAGAGCTGGGCAGGGGCAGCAGCTCGGCCGCGCGCAGGGGCTGCTCTCCCCTCAATTCCTTATCTCCGAGTCATCTGCTGCCTGTCTGCTGGGGCCAGGCTGAGGACTGGCTCTGCCATGTCCATGCACTTCACAGCCTGCAGCAGGGCTCATCTGGAAATGGCAGGAGCTGCTCTCAGCAGTGACAGTGAGCAGGAACCCCAGAGCTCAGAAAAACACTCTTTGTGGGAGTTGGAACCAATGTCTTGCCCCTCCTGTGCATAAAAGAAAGCAGAGAAAGGCAATCCAAGAGCATCTGAAGTTAAGCACAAATAAAACACTACTGCAGAGCCTCGTGGGACTCCATCCATCTGGGTCCTTCCTACCAATTTAATCAAGTAATTCCCATTCCACAAACACTGAGAACAGTTCAGCCGGTGTGGAAAACACAAGTGGTCAGTGCACCAGGTGGAGGGGCCAGAAGTACCTCCTCCATCACCTGGATTAGAGGGCAAACCCAGCAGGGTCTGTGCCATTTCCAGCCGGATTCCCTATGGGATCTCTCTCCTGGCAGCTGCTCCTCAGCACTTTGCCCTCCTCTGGTCACCTCTGCTCCCCACAAGGAATGGGACCCAGATCGGCTCTGAAACCGGCTCCTGCTGCCAGGGGACAGCCAGGGACACTCTGGGCACAGCCTCACTGCATTTTCAATCCCTCCTGCCAGTTATTGTGCAATCACCGAGTTACTTTAACAGGAAGGAAGAGGCTTGAACACCCAGCCTACATTCAGCATTGGAACGAGGCGTTTCAGTAAATCAAAAGTGTTGCAAACGTGAAGAAACACCACTTTCTCCTGGAAGTAAATCCTGGAAAGTGCTCTTTTTTCCATTTCTGTTCTTCCTACGACTTCAGCCCCCAGAACATGAGTGTGGTGAAGTGATCAGAGCCCAGGATGGCCCAACATCACTAACCCATCCCTAAGAAAAAATTGTTAGTTACTTATATGTTATTATTTCACAGAATTATCATAGAATCATGGAATGGTTTGAGTCAGAAGGGACCTTAAAGCTCATCCAGTTCCAAGCCCTGCCATGGGCAGGGACACCTTCCACTAGATGAGTTTGCTCAAGGCTTTAGTCCCCAAAAGCTTCACCAGAAGCCCAGGTGGAAGTGCTGCAATTACATTTGTGATATGTGGATTATAAAACCCAACAAACACGAGTTGTTCAGCTGAGTTCTAGAGGGGTTTAACTCCTCAGGTGGCATCTCAGGAAAAAAAAAAAAAAAGAAGAAGAAGAAAAAGGCTTCAAAAAACACGGATTTCAAGATCAGAGGAACATCCCAGTGTCCAGCTGGTGTGACTATTCCAGAGTGAAAAAGGGATAGGCAGGACCTGGAATGCAAAGCACATGGAGCTGAGTTCCAGGGCATCTGGCAGGTTTTGAACTTCTTTCAGTGTTCAGAGGTGGCTCTGAGAGCATCCAGGCTCCAACCCACCCACACGGAGAATTCCTGCAGTTCCTGTGCTCCTGTCAGCAGCTCCACAGTAATGCTGAGCTGGAACTCCATAACCAAGGATGACCTGGGCCCAGTATTCCCGGGGATTTAGTGCCCACAGTGTGCCAGCCAAATCCAAGGGCTCTTGTGGAAAAATGAAGCATTTCAGGCCTCTAGAAACTGATGAGAAATCAATGTTTTGCTGCAAAATCCTGCTTCACGCTGCAGCCAGTGAGCCTCTTCTCCAGGAGACAGAGGCTGGCTCAGTCAAAAAAAGAGCTAAAAGAAAAATCCAAAATCAACTCTGCTATATCAAGATCCATAATTCATAGAGGTTTGTCACAGAACACACCCGAGTGCCATCAATATTTTAAATATTGAGCACAAAATTGGCTGTCAAGTGCAAGTCAGCAACTTCCTGGTGCCTCCCTGCCGGGGACAAAGTCTTCAGGCCGAGCAGAACCTGGAGGAGCCTTCTGAGCACAGTTTGTTTGACTCTGTTACATATTTTATTTGAAACACAAGATGTGTTTGCAGGAGCAAACCAGCCGGGCTTTGCCAGCCAACAAAGAGTCAGCTGGCTGCCTCTGCTCATTTTTAAACAGAAGAAATGATTTCATCATACCAACATGAGGTGGTATATGTTTATTCATCGTCAGTAATTTTTATACACGAGGCAAATTTTAATAGCTGAAAGGCAAAGCTTTTGGAGAGTATGTACAGAGCAATGTACAAGCAAGTGTAAAAGGTTTGACACTGTGAATTGACTTTACCATTTTATAAAAAAAGAAGTGATGCTCTTTCTTCTGAGACCTCCCTTAGAAATAATTTATTGCCAATCTTAAACTAAAGCAAGGAGAGAAAAAAAAAATTTACAATAAAAAGTAGTCCCTGGAAAGTTTATAAAAAGTTAAACATATAAAATTGTAAGCCACAAACATTCATACAAAGCTAATACAAATCTTGTTTTTGTTAAAGATCTATGACGTTGTTATAAAATATATTTTTATATAAAGGCTTCACATAAGGTAAGCTCTCACTGCTACTGGAAGCGCAGGAAAGCAGTTTTAAATAGTCTGCAATTCATTTTCAAGTACAACGCAAAGAAATTGCAAAATGGCACTGTATTGCAATGCTGTGTAATTAAAAACTACGTTAATGGTACCATCAGAGAGACAAGACCTGTAAAGTGAACCGGTGAACGATTTGCACGGCAGATTTCCCGAGGGTGTGGAACAGGAGTGGTGCTGGAAAATGAACCTTCTGCAACAGTCCTGGGAAAGGAACTGCCAGGGGAGTGTCCACGGGCACGAGGGACAGCTGAGGCTGGGGGCTGGGATCCACCAGGAACATCAGGAACTTGGGAACACCCACCCACCCACCCCAGCACTCTGCTGGATAATGCTGAACTGAAAGCTACTCACAAACAAGCCCCATAAACAGCCTTTGAGATCAACTTGACTTTTTTTTTCAGAGCAGTTATTCTAGAAGGCGGCTGAAGTTTCACACAAACTGATGGCTTATGCTCCCACGTACAAAATATAGAAAAAAAAAAATCAGTAACATTTTTAAAGCCCTGATGAACAGCCACAGTTTTTAGGTATCAATCATCTCAGCTGAACACTCTGCAGCAGGGAACAGTCACTAAAATACCAATTTCACCTTCAAGTACAGCTTGTACAGGACAGTGGTTTATCTCCATACAGTCAGTGATCTTTAGAAACACAACTCACTCCAGCAAACAGAACTAAGGAATTTTAAGAAACTTGATGTTCTGGGACACTTCACTTTCTATTTGCTTTCCCACCTTCACTAGGAATACATCCCAACCTTGTACCACAGACTGGTTTCCATGAGGAAGCTTCACTCCCATCAGCAAACTGTAATTCTGGTTGTTCCAGGACAAAACTCAGCCTGTTCAGAGCATCAACCCTTCAGCTCTTGTACCAGATTCATGTCCTGCTATAAACAAATGACATCTAGAAACAAACCTAACAGAAAATACAACAGTCCAAGGTGTGCTCCATTCAGGGAGCTCAAGAAGAGTGAGCCTGAAGATGGACAAGGGCGTTGATTTGGGGTTTTTGGCTGTAGGATGACACAGGAACCATGTAAACAGGAACATCCAGGTGCGTTGCCTCACCCCTCTCACAAACTGGGAGTGGGAAACCCGAGTGATTTGACTCAGTTATTTCATGAAAACAATTCATTTCTGCCTGAGATTCATATAGTGCTTTATCTACCAGGGCCTACAAGTGACCCAGCATTGGGGCCCCCCTCGCCCTCTCACAGGCCCTGGGGTTCACAGGAGAGTGATCTGAAAGGATTCACAACAGGGATTTTTGTGGTGGGTCTGGGGAGAAGCTGCTGAGGATTTCCCCTCTTTAGCTAAGGTCACAAGTGCCCAGTGCCTTGGTGATCCTGGCTACATCCTTAGACTGACATCAGTTTGAAGGATCTTCAGTAAATTAACAGGTTCCATTGACAAAAAATTCATCAACACTTCACATAAATTAGTTCAGACAAATCCCTGGTACTCACCCTATCATCCACTACCAGTCTTTAGTCTTTTCTGCAATCATCTGGTCTGATACCCTCCAAAGCACCTACCTGCAGACCTCTCCAAATCAACTGTTTTAATCAGAGATAAGTCTCTGTTTTGAAAAGACACTTGTTCAGACAACTGTTAGCAAAAGAAAAACCAGCCCAACTCCTCCTCCTGTTGAGAACCAAGGGTATGGATTTGTTTTCTGCTTTCCAAGACTGGACTTGGAGGCCACCAGAGGTTTGTGTCTGCTCATGGAGCATTTACAGCCCAAAGGAGAACCTCTGCTCCCATCACAGGTGTGTTGTTCAGTCCTTGAAAGAGCCTCGCCAGCCTTTCCTGAGGTCTCTGCTTCATCCTGCTTCTTGAATTGCTCACATATAACCTGAACACGCCAAATCAGAAATAATCCATTTCCAGAAGAGGCAAAATCTACATTAAATATCCCCATCCAAGATTCTATTGACCCTCCTGACATCAGTGCTGCATCCAGACTTTAGGATTATGTTTAGACTCTGCACTGTGACTTCCCCCAAGCTCTTTTCAGAATTCATTCCTCCCCAAACAGTGCCTGATGGCCGGAACCGCAGACTAACCTATGACTATTCACTGGATGATATAAAAAAATAGAGGTCTTTCAAAGCACCTAACTAACTAAAAATACACTATTCCCCTTCTACTGCCAGGAGAACGAGGTACAGAGATGTTAATACAACTTACAATCACAGTAAGTAAAGGCTAAGTTCGGGAGACAGGCAGCTTTCCTATGTCCTGGCAGGGCCACTGCTCCCAGCAGTGACAGCCCTCATGCCACCCCCGGCTCGTGGGATGAGAATAAAAATGTATTCAAGGATTGGCCACCAGCATGATCCACAGGAACTGGCCAATTCCACGGGGCAAAGTGGCAGCTGAACTGCCCACACCACACTCCAGCCTGGGGGAAATGTGGTAGGGACACTGATTTTCATATCACAGTCTCACTCTCTTTTTGCACTGTGCTGTGGGGTGCATCAGAATTGCTTTATTTTTGCTACTTTTCATTATTATTATAATTTCTTTTTTTTTAAATCACATGGCAACACTAACAACTCCCCATAAGAAAATTAAACAAAACTGCAAAAGGACTTTGGGTAAAACAGTCACAAGCAGCACTCTAGAAGATGCTGTGCAACGTATTTAGCTCAAGTACACTTAGGATTGCTTAGACCCAACTGGAAAGTCTCAGAAAGAACCTCATCAGCTGAAGCACATTCTGCTGGGACGTGGTCTTTAATCTTTTCAGAAGAAAACATTCACCTGCACGGTGTCAGCTACACAAGGCCTCTGCTGGGAATTCATAAGGCCACTGAAAATGCCAGAGGAGGACAGAACACAAGGAGGCACTTAGGTTTGCAAGTCCTTCTCTCCATCACCAAATGCTCCTGACTCAGAGGAGGCACCCGGGAAGGAGGCAGGGAGTACAAATAAACCAGTGCTAAGTTAAAGCGCTTCCAGAACAGGTGACCCACAGGTAACATCTGCTACCTGCAGGTAACACCTGGTCAGTGAAGATAAAAAAAACACAAGCTGAGCTTGCTCCCCCCCTTCCCACACCAGAATGCCAAGAGGATTGATCAGAGTGCTCTGTGCTTTGCCATGGCTCCAGGACATGCGGACGCCTCTGGAGTGATCCGTGTACTGTGCCAACCACTAATCCCTCCTCACTGGACTCAGCACTTCCTGACAGGTATGTCTGAAACTCCTGATCTGAAGTATTTTTAAAGCATCTCCCATTCCAACCCAACGCCATGATTTATACTTAAACAGGAAGTACGTTACCCAGGAACCGGCGCTTCAAAGAGATGATTCCAGCAAGGGATTTGATGGGATTTCTAACCAAAAACAGACCTGAGAAATCATAAGTCAGCTATGGTATCACAGTCTTTACAATGAAGTTAGATGTGAAGTTTCTCTCACCCCCCTCCCACCTTTAAATTACTGCCACAGTCTCATAATTGCAACAGTTTCATTGAAGTTTCAACTTGGAATTCTGGATTTTCTAAGATAATACACATGTTCGTAAAAGGTCAAATTTACCACTTTACAGGTAACTTAGCCATAGGTCTGCTATAAAATTACAACTTGGGTCAACTTGAAGCTACACTGGAAGAGATTAAGCCTGAATTTCTGCAGAAATTGGCAATAATGTGTTCAGCAGCAGCTTTTAGCCACATATCAAGAAGTCTGACAGGATCTGGATTTCTCTACTCCTGCTGTAAACTTCTAGTTAAAAAAAAAACAAAAACACCACACAAGAGTTACTGAAATAAACCAGTCTTTCTGCACATCACTGTAACATCAGCTGCTTGAGGTTGTCGTGCAGGATGGTATCCTTGACATCACGGAACACTAGCCGGATGTTCTCTGTGTTAATAGCAGTGGTGAAGTGGTGGTACAGGGGCTTCTGCTGCTGGTCCCGGCGTTTCGTGCGAAAACAATCCACCAGGAATTTTTGGACATCTGTTAAGCAGTGGGGATCCCCTTCAAACTCTGGGAAGTAGTCTTTGATGCTGACTTTCTGTACTTTTTCCTCGAGCAAGTCCGTCTTGTTTAAGAAGAGGATGATGGAGACGTTGCTGAACACCCGGTTGTTGACTATCGTTTCAAAAATGTTCAGGGACTCGGTGAGGCGGTTTGTCTGCCGGTCCTCCATCAGCACCTGGTCGAATTCGCTGGAGGAGACGAGGAACAAGATGGACGTGACGCTGTCGAAGCACTCGAACCACCGCTTCCGCTCCGACCTCTGCCCGCCCACATCCACCATCTTGAAAGGGACGTTCTTGATTTCAAAGTCGTACTCGTGAATCCCTTTGGTGGGCCTTCGTGCCAGCAGGATGTCTTGCTGTGAGGGAAGGTAATCCTGTAAAAAGAAGGAGAGTTTTTTGGTGAGGATGTGCTCATGGGTACGGGCACAGCTGAGCTGCAGTGGGGAGAGCAGCTTCCACGGGAACAGGACGAGGTTTTCCGTAAAAAGAAATGGATGTGGATTTCCATGCTAACACTGGGGCTTTTGAGAAAGAGCTGGAGCTCAAAGCAGGAAACACACCCAATATTAAATCAGAACACGTACCCCAAAGAACTCCAGCTTTCCCTCTGCCACGTGACAAGGATCCATAACCTCCCTCAGGGGTGAACCAGCAGTTCCTCATGCCAGTTTCCCTCCCTCTGGATCACTTCATGCTTCATTCTCTTCCCACAGCGCTGGCTGCTAATGCCACAATGCAGCAAATGGGTTCTAAAACAGCTTTCTCAAACCAGTAACTATGGGATGTCCCATGCCAGCTGTGGGCTCTCCATTCCTCCCATGCTCTCCTGCAAAGTGCATGACTGCTTCCAGAAACAAACCAGCTGCTCCACTAAATAACTTTAAAGCAATCAATTATGCCTAAAAACTAAAACCTAAGCAACTTCCTGTGTTTGTGCCATGCATCTTTGCATCCTGCTGGATCAGTGCACACTGGTGAGCTCACACTGCCTGACTTGGCCCAAAATTTACAGTGCAGTGAGTAGAACAGGGGAAGAAACTGAGAGCTGGGGACAGCAGTGCCTTTCCAGCCTGGGAGGCACAGACAGCTCTATCTTGAAGTTCTCCTGCCCACCTTTCCCCAGAATTTAAGAGGCATTCAAGAGACTATTTTTTTTATTGTTACATGAACATCATCAATGGACGCACATGCTCCAGGAAGAGGAATTCTTATTAGTCAGCTTTTGACAGCATGAAATTCAACACTCGGATTGGGGATTTCTTCATTCCTAGAATTACACTTTTGTCTACAGTCCAAGTCTTTCTGTTATCTGCAAAGTGCATCTCTACCACACAGCTGCCTGTGCTGGACTTTAAAACCTTGTTGTTCACTTGTTATGGAAACTCTTCCTCACATTTTTCCAGCATTTCTCACCATTCCAGACAGCAATTTAGGTTTTGGAATTACAGTCTCTTCTTAAAAAGTGAATGATCTATGATCTTCCTTTGACAGTGCCAATTCCCACATTCGGAGCTTTAATAAAGATGTGTAAGACCATAGTTCAGAAAGTCTGATTCAAGCAGTCAGCTGGGTGGGGGAACAAGCACACAGCACCACGGCTAGTTCAGAACCTTTATCCCAAGTTTAAGGCAGCCGGGCAAGTTCAAACCACAAAAATCAAATCTAAAAATCATGAAGTGAGTGCAACATTCCAAAAACTCTAGGATCACTTTGCTTTGCCCTGTAAGTTCCGAAGTGAAACTAGAGAGAGAGGGCTTTGTCTGAACTCTGGTTCCTTTTCCTGAGCTGCCCATGACTAAGGCACTGATTTTTATCGTGGCACGAATTACAAAGCAGCTCTGAGGCACAGGCTCCCCACCCTGCAGTCTTTGCTGCAGCAGTTACACATCTAAACCCCACAGCACTGAAATCTGGAGAGGACAACTGCTAAAGCAACATCAAGCTCCCTCCAAACTGACCAGAAGAGGTGCTGACACCCCCTTGGTCTGATTAATGAACAACTTTAAAGGGTAATAATAAGACTTTTCCCGTTGTTCAATGTATCTTGGGTCTTTTCTACTGAAATTATAGAGAGGAAAACAATCAGCAAAAGCAGTGCAGGGACTGTATGAAATGTCACTGGGCACAAGTGAAGGGATTTTGAGCAAAGCTGACTGTCAACAAGTGGGGAAGAGTGTCACAGGTTCAACACTCATTCCAGCTTCCAAATGGGAATGTATATTCTTTTGTCTTTCAGGGAGTTAGCCTCAACTTCTCCGAATAAAACCAAAAAGTCTTAGGAAAGCTCAGGAGTGACTGAAATTACTAAATTACGTAAACAAAACCAACTAATGTAATTGGGAAAGCCACATGCACCTTCAATATTGAAACAAGGGCACAAAGCAAACTCTCCAGGGAGTTGGCCTGTAATGTTGATTCAGTAAAGCTTTTAAGAACAAGGAGCTTATCCCCAGAATTCCTGACAAATTCCCTCTATGAGTACTATTACTCATTGAAAATTCCTTCCACACTTGCAGCCATAAAGAGAATCCTTTCAAGTGCCTCCTAATCCTACACACACAGAAGACCTACCATGGAAATGAGAATCTTCAGGGTCTCTCCAACCCAAACCATTCCATGTTTTATCCTGGATATTCGCTACTGTGACCCAACAGGCAGCAAATAAGGGCTCGGTGAGTTCAGTGCTGGTATCCAGCCAGGCTCCAGGAGACCAAATGTAACAACTCCCAGGAGCTCTCCCAGTATTTTAGTTACCTTTCTGAAGGACAGTTATGTTTTCTCCCTCATGCCCAGATCCTTGGAACTCAAGCAGCTTGCCCCTTTCTCAGTGCTTACCCCATTCTCCATGTCTGAACGCTGCAGCATCAGGTATTTTCCTCGGATGGCACTGAGTATTATTTTCCAAGTTCTTTCAATGTTTGTTTTGCCGTTGTCAATAAGTGGTTTTTTTCCCCCTCAAGCATCCTCACATTGATACTGATTTGGAACATGTGCTTTCTTCCTGATTTTCCTATCTCCTTTCCTCAAATTCACTTCTTCTAAACGGGTTCCTTTGGTTATCAGTAGCTCTTTTGGCTATCACAGCACTGTTTGCCTAGTTCAAATTACAATTTAAGGCATGACTAAGATCCAGTCACAAGGTGGAAAGCCAAGTCTCCCTGTGAGGTATTTTGGATACATACAGTCTGCACTGGCAGTAGAAATAGCAACACAGAGTTGCAAGGAATCCAGGAGATCCCACGCATGTCTGCCTGTCAGATACTCTTATTTTGCTGATCTGATTAAATCTGAACACTAAGTTCTTTTCCCTCAGTGCTGCTATCAGCTCCCTTTTGGCAAGAGGCACATGAATTGCAGATCTATGTGTTTATAAGCAATTTAGTTGCAAGTCAGCCCAGCTGCATCAGATAAGAACAAATACTTTTATTTACAGTTTGGGAAACAATCATTAGCCAATCTTGCCTATAGATAAGAATAAACCAGAAGAACCTATCAAATCTTTCACTAACAAAACTGAGCGAGTGCTTTTTTCCTCAAAGACTTAACAGTTTTACAACGGCAGATCCTGATGAGTCCCTCTGCTTCTCAACACCATTTGGTCCAACTCGAAGCCAGGAAAGCTGTAATTCACAGCACTCCCACAGCAACATCAGACCTGCAGTGTGTTTACGTATAAAAATATTAAAAAACCCAACTACTGACTAAGTTTTACACTTTAATCAAAGAATGGACCAGAGTTTCTCCATGAAGAACTTTGAAACGGAGCTGCAAAACTCTATCTGATCTTGCTGGGGAAAAATCCAAGCCCTGTGAAACTTAAAGGCACTTAAAGACCACGAGACATCCACCACTGGCACAGTTCAGCAGATCAGTAGAGTAGGTGCAGTTCTCCTCCTAAGCACAAGTCTTATAACTCGAGACCAAATCCAAATTCAGAGACCAAGTGCTAGAGATCTCAAGCCAGAGATCTGGGAAGCACAATGATCACAAGTGCTTTAGTCAGAACAATGACAGTTCAAAGCAGAAAAACAGTCTGGCTTAAAATTTAATCTGTTAAAAAGAAAATTGAAATTAAGCATGATGTAACAGGGTTTCACTGAAGTGGTTTGGATACCTTCATTTGTTACCATCAGCTGGGAATGACCACAGAGAAACTGTCTCCCCATCGAGTTCAAGCACAATATTAAAACTCCTGTTTTTAAAGGCAGTTTTTCCACGTGCCATTCCTGCAATCCACGACTGATGAGCATCAGCAGATACGCTCATTACTCAAGTGCTCATTAACAGTTCTATAAAAAAAGTGCTCTACAGAAATTTCAGGTGTTTCTCCAGAGAAAACAGACTTTATTCTTTACTGAGTTTATGTTGAAGTAGCTGGAAGGTGCTCGCTGACCTATGACTGATTTAACTGACAAGTTCCTAACTGGACAAGTAACCCCAAACCCAGTCGTTTTTGGATGTCATTTAGCGTTGAAAAGCTACTTTACCAGTCTCCTGCCTGGCCAAGCATTTCTAACTTGTTTTTAGTTCAATTTTGACAGAAGGTTTATTTCCAGAAAGTCTCCTGGCCCTTGCATTGCCCTGTGTTTTTGACATGTCAGTGATGAACTGCTGAGATAATGCGACAGTCCAAGTTAACTAAAGATAAAACTATTGGAGTAGACACTAATTACATTTCATCTATTTAAAACCCAGAGATCACAAAGACTACTTAAAACTTAAGACTGGAAAGAAAAATAAAAAAAGGACTTACTTGTTCTCCAAGTTTATCCAAGTTGTCCAAGAAATACTTTACAGATTCCCCCTAAAAACAAATCAAACAGTTATTTAAATAAGCGACGTCCTTGATCCCAATGGTTTACATTCTGAAGTCCAGATAATTTATCGAAACCTACATTTAAGCATTGTAAGCTTTAATCACTGCCATTTTCAAAAGCAGCTATCCTAAGAACACAACTGATGGTTTAGTCTTAGGCCAGTTAATATTTAAGCTTAAAAGCATAAAAGGCACATTTATAATAGTCACGTTCTTTCCAAGTTTAGACTTGATAAATAAATCCAAGTGTTATCCACAGGGAGCATCAATGAAGCAGCCACACCTTCATTATGAAAAGAAACATTCAATTCCTCTGAGGCTTTGCAGAGTGTGAACACACAGGCATTCAGGTGCAGGGATTAATCACCAGAGAAAAGTTCATTTATACTCCAGTGCCACAGGACTCATTCCCACAGGTACTTCCCCGTAGCACAGTGAGTGATGAGCAGAACACAGGATGAGAAACAAAAACAGACAAAGCATTTAACTCCAGTTTCCCATCAGACACCAAGCTGGAGCAGAACATCTTACTCTGGGTGATGAGCACAGCTCCAGGCTGCTGTGCAGGGTATCACATTTACTATCCAGGTTTATCTTCTGGATCCAAGTCATCCCTGTCCTGGCAAAGGGTAACTGCAGTTTTTAATCCCTCCAGTCATGTGGAACTAATGATTTTTTCATGGTAAACCTGAACTACAGTCAACCCTGCAGAACTCCATCAGCGTGCTGGGATTAAGGAGGAATTCTTCCATGTGGCACCTGAGTTCACTGGCAATAGGAATGTACTGATGGAATCCTCAGTAGAGGAAAGCACCTTTTTAAGGTTCTCAGCACCCTCACAGAAGCACAGATCTGCTTCCTTTTGGAAGCTCTTAATTACCAGCTGTAACTTCTGCATTTTACAGTAAGTGCAGAAAAGAAACCACCTGTGTTTTCACTCTGCAGGTGGAAGAGCAGGAATTCACACTGAGCTTTCCTGATGAGAAAATCAAGCAGCATCTGAGGCTGGGGTGTCTACACCTAATCCAGACAAGTGAATTAGGACAGGAACTACACCCTTACAATGACTTCCCCTCGCTTCAATCCCAACTCTGCAAACTTATCTAGGGAGAATATAAACCTCACTATTCAACTGTGTCATCTAAGCATCACCCCTGAGCAGACCAGGGTAAACAAGAGGCCAAAAAGGGCTCTGGCAGACACATCAGCAAGGTACCTTTGCAAGTTTTCCGGGCACTAAAATAAGTTACATAACACCAGTTAGATACCACACCTTTAAGTGTGCAATTTGAACATCAACGTTTAATGAGGCAAGACTGGGACTCTGGTTGGAACATGCCTCGTGCTCAGCACACCTGCAGGGAGAGAGCCCAACAGGCCTCTACTACCTTATTTTACCTCTTGTCTGCCTCAGCTGTCCTGCTTTTCTCTGGGGCGACAAACTGCAGCAGGAACACCATTTTAGGAGCAGCAGCAACTGCCTGCAGTGACAGCACAAGTGAATCTTTTCCAGCATCTGTTGTAGCCTCAATCCTCTAAGGAAGGGGATTCCTATTTCACAGAAAATGAACAACCCTAATGCACGAATCCATCAAGCTTCCCAAGGAGTAACGGGATCAGAATTCAGGCCTTCCAAGTGCTAAAACCACTGTCTGTAGCCAAAAACTAAGGCAAAATAAAATTTAAGGTCAGGTTTAATTTCTTTTTTAGGTGCCAACAGGAGCTGGCAATGTTCCCTTCCCCACAGGGCTGGCTACACACCAGTCAGGCAGATTTCAGACTCAGTAAGTGCAGGTATTTATTCTGGAATACCTGGGCCTCAGAGGCTGAATTTGTGTGTGTGTGTGTGCATACAAGCATGCATTTTAATCCCAGACAGCTTTTTTATACGACTTACAGCAATACCTACTCCCTAAAGGATCATTAACTCTGCAGTTAATGTGGAAGTTACTACATCTCCTTTAGGTCCCAGGCCTTGCAGCTACTGCAATAGATTGAAAAGTTGGAGCAGACAAGCAAACCACAGCCTGGAAAGGTCACAAAACATCCCCACAAGCAGCTTTCCAAAAGAGGGGATTTCCTGAAATCACAAATGCAAAATACACAGGCCTGCAGCGACAGAAACACTGCAGGGCCATGCATCCAGCAGCAGCCACTGCCAGGGAACACTGAGATGCCAACTCCACTTCCAGGCTGGCACCTTTCAGAGCCAGTGGCAGACAATCATCAAAGAGGCTGTGCTGAAACTGAAGAGACTGAACTATGAGTTACAACATAACACAGTTCATTAAGTAGAGACATTCCAGCTTCCCTCCTCCACACCGTGGGCTCAGCTGCTTGGGTTCTCCCCTCATAAAAATCTGTTCAGGCAGCGAGTAACATGGACATGACTCAACTCTGTAACCAAGGACAGAAGTTGTTCATTCACGGTTTTTTACCAATCTGCATACCAAATAAAAACCTACAACAGCTTCACGCTTATCATCTCTTCTTCCATCCCACTCCAGCCACCCATCCACAGCACAGAGCCACAGCCCAGGGCCCTGAGCAGCGGTAATTTTCTGTCTGCCCTGGACAAGTTGCCATCAGCAGACTGAGCTCTAAGCACAGACACTACTGAACAGGGAACTATCTCGCGGAACAGATTGTTATCAGAATGCACTATTGGAGAACCAGAGAGTTTTGACCCATTTAAACAAGTTTCAAAGAGGCAGCATTACAAAGCAGCCAAGCTTCAATCCCTTCCCAAAGGGTGAAGTTTTTTATTTTTCCCAATAATGAAGAGAAACGCTGAAAAACTCAGCACACAACAACTGAGGAAAGTCTTAATGGCACCTATTTTTAAACATCAGTTAGAAAAGGATCCATTCACATCCCTGTACAACAATAGCCCCAAAGACAGCTTCTGTGTCAGGCTGCTTTTTCTTGGCAGATAGAGAACCAGCTCCCACTCAGTAAATCCATGACAGTGACCAGATTTAAGTAGCTGTATTCAACAGCTGTCACCTAAAATTTCCCTTCTGACAAACTGTAAACTCTCTGGTTTACCCAAAAGGACTGGAAAAAAGAAACTGGGTTTCCCCACTGTGTCCCACTAACGCCAGTGTGGCTCACCATGTCCAGCCCTGCCACGTGGCTGCTTAGCAATCGATTTGTGGCGTCATGCCACAAAGGAGCCACACCAAAGGCAACATCTAGACAGAAATGAGAAGCTGAAGGATCTGCCCCCATTAAAACCCCCACAGTTCTCCATTACACTCCTGCTGGCTTCACACCCACATTCTGTGAGTACATAGGACGGAAATGTAAAGATTAACTAAAAATACAGTGATGCCCCCAGCACAGGAAGGACCTTGACCTGCTGGAGGGAGTCCAGAGGAGGCCACCAAGCTGATTACAGAGATGGAGCACCTCTCCTACAAGGAAAGGCTGAGAGAACTGGGAATGTTCAGCCTGGAAAAGGGAAGACTTTGAGGTCATTCAACTGTGGCCTTCAGTACCTGAAGGGAGCATACAGGAAAGATGGAAAAACTATTTACAAGGGTGAGGACAAAGGGGAATGGCTTCACATTGACAAAAAGTAGGTTTAGATTGGTTATCAGGAAGAAATTCTTCACTTTGAGGATTCTGTGGCACTGGCACAGGTTGCCCAGAGCTGTGGATGCTGCGCCCCTGGGAATGTTCAAGGCCAGGTTGGACAGGGCTTGGTGCAACCTGGGACAGTGCCAGGTGTCCCTCCACACCATTCTCTGGTTCTGTGTGATAGCCTTGAACCAGCCACAGGTGAACCTTCCTTTTAAAACGGAGATGAACCCTCTGAAGTAATCGGTGCAGTTGAGCAGTTTGGAAATGCAGATGTCTGAAGGGCAGCAATGACACTGCAGGAACCAGCCCTGCCATGGAGCCCAACTCACCCCCTGCCCCGTCCCCTCTCCTGCCCTTCAAGTACAGCCCAAAGATGCCAATGCAAGGACAAAACCCAACACAGGCTTGGGCACACATCTCCAGTGAACACTGAGCTACTGCAATAAAGCAAACTTCCAGAGCACACCCCGACAGAGCAGAATGAACAGCCCACACATCAGCCTCAGGGACCTTCTGGTGTTACAGGAGGTGCTTTGGCTGTTGTAAACTTTATTAATTTACATCAGGATATCAAAATGTTTGAGAAAGATGCCCTTTTTTGTTCAGATGGAATATACACGTCTCAGCTGTGGCCCTTCAGCCTCCTCCTGATTCAGAAAAGCATGTAAACCACAGGAAGTTGACTGTTAAGTAACTTTATTCATAACTGTCAACTATTCCGTTTTCAGAAAGGTTTGAGTCAAATCAGCCTGTGCCTCCTGCAGCCTTGTGATCCTCCCTGAGAGAGTCAAGTCACTTCATCATGAATGTAAAAGGAAACACTGAAATCTCACTCGTATCAAGGTGCCTGACATTACAACAGCTTCCCCTACAATTCTGCATTTAATTACTTGTTAAATGAAATACCTCCAGTTTTATAATTCATTCTCTTTACAAAGACATGGTTGCAGCAGAGTTGGTCATGTAGATGTAGCCAGGACCTGCTGGTGTGGTCATCTGCAGTAAACCAGAGCATCTTTTACAAGCAGGTATCTTTTACAAGCACAAAGATCACTGTCTGCCTACTGCCTCAAGCAAAGTAACCATAAAAATATTTCTGAGGGAGGGGAAGAAAAAAAAAGAACAAACCTACATGAAATACCCACCAGATGAACACATCTTTTAAACCCAGGAAGCACCAATCTATTTGGTTTCCATGAAAACAATGTCAGCAATCTAAATATGATTTGTTGAAACCTTAGCATAGCCAAATGCCTTTTTAGCTCTTCAAGGGATCAGGGACACTGCATTTTTTCCACTAGCAATTGCTTAAAAAAGAAAAAAAGAGATGGAGGGAAAAGCATCAAATAAAGATTTTGTCATCACAAGGTTTAAAGAAAGAAACAATTTATCAAACCATCTAGGTTTGGCTGCAAGTTCAGTGGAACATACTGAACTGACAAGGCTTATTAAGTATGTGAAATAATAAATCAGATATTTTAAGAAAAGAGGAGATGTAACTTAGTAGCTCTATATTACAACTTTAAGAATCACCAAACATTTTCTCTTCCTGACCTTCCTTGAAATTCTCGAGAAAGAGAAATAAATATTTCCTATTTTATTTAATTTAAACCCCACAAAGACACAAGAAACAAAAACATCACCATAAATAAGCTTTTTTACAAGCCTAGTTTAGAATAAGAACAGGCAACTGCAGTGTTTTTAGGCTGGTGTGTACATGCCTAAATATGCAAACCAAACCATCCATAACACTGGAGAATCAGCTTGAAGGGAAGATGAAGGAAAAACAAGCAGAGTCTGAAAAATCTGCATTTTACTGCACCCTAGTAATGCTTAGAGCACACACATCATTAGGTACAGGGTGTTTTTCTGTTAGGGGCTTAATCCAGGAAAATCCACAGCTGAGGATTTTGGCAAAGGAAAGAATCTCTAACAACCTTTTTTTTTCCTTGCCACCCCACCCTAAGCTGATTTAAAAGACTACAAATCAATAGTGCTGCCACGGAAGTTTTAGCAGATGTCTTCTGAAATGGCAGTAATAAACAGAGGGATAATGAATGGAGAAACATTTCAATCAAATCCATCAATGCAGATTCCCAGGGGAAGGGAGATTAGAGGGCACAACCTCCTCCACCCAAACAGGGAATATCTGCAGCATGACACAAAGGAGGGAGATGATCCTGATGATATATTTATGCCACGAATGCATATCCTAATTACATTAATGAGCTCAAATCCGCAACTGTCTTGATTGTTAGACCAGCAGGTTTAACCAACTCTCATGTCGAGACATTCAACTGGTTTGGTCTCTTTTGCTGCTCTCAGACTTGGAGGTAAACGAAACAATCTTGGTTCTTTCACAGCCCTCAGGTTTCTACAATTTCTCTTTCCAGTCACTCCTCCCAGCGCTTTTTGAAGAGGATTCCTCTTTCAAATATGCCCAAGTCAATAGACTAGAACAAAACTTCCCCACACTCACACCTATAACCTGTTTACTCAAGGAACTAAACTTTAAAAACATACTTTCACTGTTTTATAGCAGCAATCCAGCAACTTGATTGGTATCTCCTAAGGTGAGGGGAAACAACTGATTTCTGAATTGCCACTCCATGCTCTAATACTTGATTTAACAGTCACTCATCAAGCAGTACGAGCAGCATTCTGTAAGTTTACAGTAAGAAAATACAATAACTAATTTTTAATAATGGTGCTGAAGGTATTTGGGGGAAAAGGCCCAGGTAAGCAGTAGTATATTTACTTCCCAAACTGCCAGTTGGGGTGAAAATATTTGAGTGTGCACTAACACAAAACACATTTCTCTGTGAGAGGTTTCCTTTCTCTAAGTGTTAATTACGGCCAAAGCACAGCAGGCCCCATGTATGCCCACATGGATTACAGAATCACAGAATTTCTAGGTTGGAAGAGATCTTCAAGATCATAGAGTCCAACCCAGCCCCAACACCTCAACCAGGTCATGGTATCAAGCGCCACATCCAGTTTCCTTTTAAACACATCCAGGGATGGTGACTCCACCACCTCCCCGGGCAGACTATTCCAGTATTTAATCGCTCTTTCAGTGAAAAACTTCTTCCTAATTACTGTGGCCATGTGCAGAGCAGCCAACTGTTCCATGTGAAACCAATCCCAAACTCTCCAAAACTGAAGGGCAAACTGCTGGAAAATGGCACTGCTGCCTGTGGAAGCATGAAAGGAGCTGAAGCACAAAGGGCTGAAGCACAAACAGTGTGTGTCAGGACACCTCACACCTCCCAGCTTCATTCTCTCCAGCTCAACCATTTGAATAGTCCTTTAAACCTGATCTGCCCATTTCCAGAGATAAAATTCAGCACATGGAGATTAATTCCTGTTTCTTTGCAGGAACGGAGAGTTCAGACCCAGCTGCTGATACAGGAGTACAAAATGCTGCTGGCCCTGATCAATGCACATCAGAAATGCGTCACAGTTCGGGGCAGCTCCGGGAGCACAGAGCCATTTCCCCTTTCCGCACGCGCCGCCTGCACCTCGAGCCCCGTTTGCCTCTCGTCAGAGCCAGCACAACTGCGTCACACAGGGCAGAAGTGAAACCTGCCCCGGGTTTGGGCACACAAGCTGAGGAGGTGTCCCAAAAAATAGGAAAGGTTCAAGTCCTGACTCACAGAAGCCATCTTTCGTAAAACCTTTTGGTAGCAGAGCAGAGTTTGTGTCTGCAACAGCTGGATCAATTCAGCTGGAGGGTGCTCAACTCCAAAAGCACTAAGGGAGAAGTCACACCAAGTTCATTTCATGACTGACATTTTTGTCTTGCATAACAGCATTAACAAAGAAAGGTGAAGGGGTTTAGGAAGGGGTTTAACCCAATAATATCCCTTTAATCTATTATCCCCCATTTACCGTGTAATCCAATTAATCCATAATTCTCAAAATGTGGCTAACAAATGGAGGGAGACAGAGCACGCCAACCTGAGGGCCTGCACTGTGACATCCTGGCAGCACCTGCCAGCTGGGGACATCTGCCATACCCTGACAGTGACAGAAGGATGTCACCAAGCCAGCCTGGAACTAAATACTCCAAACAAGGCTCCAGCATCAGCTGCTGCTCCTTCCTGCACCCGGTCCAGCAGTGCCAGACTCACACAACTCACACTCAGATTGTCTTCCATCAGCAGAGCATTTACACACTTTCTTATATACCATGCCACTCCAATTAAATTAATCAAAACGTGGTTAAACTCTAAAAAGAAGTTAATCTGCATACCAGCAGACCACAGAGCAAACTGTTCCAGTTTTCAATTATTTTCCTAAGAGGGAAGAAATCCATCTCAGTTTTCTTAGTTAGCTATCCCTCCCTTCTCCTGGTGGAATTTAATTGCTGGATTCTTAATTGCCCAAAAATATGCAAATTCACCACAGCTTCTAGGTAGGAAACAGCATTCTATTAAAGCCTACAAAACTACCGTTTCTCCACACCAGGCATTCTGCTATCATACTTCTAATTGTGAAAGACTGCTTGGAAACCAGAATGTGACATATTCTAGAAGCTCCTTCCAACAGATAAAAACCCTCAGAGTCCACAGCATTAATCCTGGAGTGAATAAATTCCTCCCTATGAGGTGCTGGCACAGGGTGCCCAGAGAAGCTGTGGCTGGCCCATCCCTGGAATGTCCAAGGCCAGGTTGGACAGAGCTTGGAGCACCCTGGGATAGTGGAAGGTTGGGAGAGGAACAAGATGAGCTTTAAGGTTCCTCCATCCCAAACCATTCTGTGATTCCATCACCTTCCTTAGGATCACCATGCTTTCAAATAGGAAGCAAACTCGAGGTTGTTGCAGCCCGTTCTGGACATCAGAGCCAGGCTGAGAACACATGAACCGGCACATGGGACACACCACAGACCCAGAGCATTCAGCCAAAAGGCTTCTGCCTGCCACAACCTGAACAGAAATTAACCATGAAAGCAAAGGATCAGGTGCAGTTTGTTTCTTCAAAGGTCTTCTTACTCCCTCCCTAAGTATTTACAATCCAAACTCCTCTTCCATGAAGTTTACTTTAGGAAAGACACAAATACTTTGCAGAATTTCAAATTTCATTGATGAAACTCATCCTCCAGGCCCCAGAACACACAGAAATCTTATGAAAACATGCAGGGACCAAGGAGAAACTGCCACCTCCCAGTTACTATTTACACTCTCGGCAGCATCTCTATAAACCTCAGATGTTTTGCACACAAAACAGACTGGAACCAGACTGTAAACATTTGCTCTTCTTTCAGAGCACTGACCCACTGGCTCCATGACTTCACGTGTTTGCAACTCCAACTGCATTTCATCTAAGGCTGGAGCAGTGGTGAGTCTGCAAATCTGCCATCCATCATTTAGAGCTTCACTTGCTTCCAAGTTGTACAAGACCAGCGAAGGCTCCCAAAAACATGACAAATATTTGGCATGTGGAAATGTATCAGCACATAAAACTGGCCATGCTGGACTTGAAGATGCTTGAAAAGTCCATTATTGCATAAACTCTGCACTAAATCAAAACATTTCAAAATCAGAGCCCTGAACTGGATCCCAATGCATTTCTCTAGGATTCCGTTTTAAAGTACATTTGGTTCCTATTTCAGCCTCATGAGAAATCCAGATGACCAAAAGCTTTTTAGTTCCTTCCTCTGTCCCAATCAGAAGAATCCGTTTCAATTAAGTTCTGGTATTTCTGTCTGCAGCCAGTGATGCACTCACAAACCAGCTCTTGTTCCAAGCCATCCGACAAGATCCTGTGATAATTTACTGGGCCTAGTGAAAGATCTGCCTGTATCATTACCTGAATATTAGTGTTTTAAAAAATTACTGGAAGTTGTGTCTAAAAGAGCTCAAAGGAACAGCAAAGTCCACCAGACTCCCTAAAAAGCAACAAGAGGCTGAAAACATTTCATGTCACTCGTAGAATTTTGTACTACAAATTAACTAAAACTAGAAAGAAATATAAATTAATTACTAGAGCAACAATATAACTTTGCTACTGAAACCAATTAAAGATCCCAATACCGCCCACATGCAAAATTTCAGTAATCACCCTGCATTACTTTTTCCCCCCACAATTTTGTGTAGATATTCTGAAATACAGACAGTACCACCAGTGCACTGTGTCCACCCCTGGAAATTCTGCATCCTCTTGATTTGGTCACCAGTGGATGATAAAATAACATCACGTGCCCAAAAAGAGAAGTGCTGCCAGGCTGGCTGCAGAGATCCCAGCATTTTGTTTGCAATAATTTCCCCAGCATCTTTAAACAAAGGAAGAAAAACCAGAAACTCATGTAGTATTACATATTCCTGTACCCTTGATCCATAAAAAGAATTTGGAGTCTTTTCAGTTCCTTGGTTAAGTCTCTGAAAAGGAGCATGATATTTCACTTTTTAACTGAGAAGACTCTGAAGGAAAAGAAATTTAAGGCAGAAATGACTATGATGGAGAGGAGTGCAGCATGGTACAGTGAACTGTGTGCTGTAAAAGGCAGCTCACTCCCTATTTCTGTTCATCTGGAGCAGTTGTTGTCAGTTATTGTGATGATAATTCAGGGTGTTTTCTGTATTTAAAATTCCTCAACTTTTCCAGCTCTATTACCTGATGTTTCTTGTTAATGCAGACATGCAAGTGGAGAAGATACTGGAAGTAACTTAGGACTCCTTTAGCTGCCAATCTACTCTTGACCATTTTCTTTATCATTATTTAAATTCAACCCATGAGGCAACTCTAGGATAAAATATAAGTGTTAGTCTCCAGGATTATTCAGATTTTTTTTTAATTAAATACACTTTATTTACAGTTTGAGGCTGCCAATTAACTAATATAATGTTCTGTGACTCATTTATTCATGTTTAAGATATAAATAAAGGCTTCATATTCCAGAGTCATACAAGATACTACTTGGTATCAAGCAGCCTCCATCAGCACCGTGAACATACAGCTTGTTATTCTGTCAAAGGGCAGGTTCTGCACCCTCTAAACTTCTCAACTGAGAACTGAATTTGGTAATTCAGATCCTTAGCAAAGAAAAGTGCCAGCAGACACAATGCTGGCACAGAGATTATCTTGCTTTCCCACAACTACGGTTGTTCTATTGCTTTTCTTACATAGTGAAGTCAGTTGCACTTGCGTTTTCCCACATTCTCATAAGCAACTTCCTCAGCTACTAGAAGCTGAAGTTTTCTACCCCGTTGCTCGTTCTGCGTAAGAGGTGTGGCCTGAACCCAGAAGATATCAAAGCATTCATCACTAACTGAAGTCTGGGACAAAAAGGAGCCAAAACAGTCACCCAGCATAACCAGCAATATGTGCTTGGTGAGAGCAGACTTCACCAGCCTCTAAGGCTGAAGCCTTGTTACAGTAAACTCAAATTAGGAAACGGCAGCACAAATCAACACTGCAGGGCACCTTAGCCCTGAAGGATGCCATATTTACACATGAAAAAGATCCCTCTCTATTCTCTGCCTCAGGTGTAGAACACAGACACGGAAGATGACACTGCATTTGTACCACAGGAGATTTGCTGACAGCTGTGAATCCTGGGACTGTGCAGGGTTTGTGTTCAGGAAGTCATTTCCAAATGGACACAGAACGGTGCAGGCAGAGCTGTGCAAATTCCAAAGGTTGTAATGAGGCAGCTCTGCAGGTACCAACAAGTAACACCTTGCAGGTGAGTAGAGAGCACGGAAATGAGCTCGGAATGAATGTCTGTACCAAGGGTCATATTACACTGCACAGCAGAAGCAGCTAAAGCTCCTCTAACACATTTGCAGAGATTTAAAACAACCTGCTGAGAAGAGATTCTCACACTCAAGATGTAAATATTCATATTCAGAAGGGCACTTGTATTTTATACTTATTTAACCACGGCTTGGTTATAGAATTCCCTTTTTTGGCAGAAGTAGGTCACCTTCTACTCTCCTGCAACAAAATATTTAGGAAACTAAGGCACATGACCATCAACAGAACACAGCTTGTTGGAGACAGAACATGCACGAGAACACAAACCTCTGCTCCCACAGTGCATTGTGCAAGTCTGCATTTTAAAACCATTGGTTCCCCATCACAGAATCCCAGAATGGTTGGGGTTGGAAGGGACCTTAAAGATCCCCTTGTTCCAACCTGCTGCCAGGGACAGGGACCCCTTCCACTAGACCAGGTTACCCAATATTTGGATTGAATTTGAATGAAGAATTCCATCCTCAGAGATTGCACTGAGACCACACAGAAAACAGAGGCTTTTACAAGCCAAGTGTAGCACACAGGACTCCAAAAACATTCCTGGTTGGAGGACAACTCATTCTGCTTTGGTCTGGCACAACATGTCTACATCAAGACAGCTCCTGCTGAAAGACCGCTCAATTCCAGAACCACGTTTGTGCTTAACAGTAACAAAAAATAAAAATATAAAAAAACCAAATACAGCAACAATCTGAAAAAAAATACAACAAAGATGTTCTCCAGCAAAACCAGACCAGCACCAGCTGGCAATAAAGATCAGTCCACTCTCCAGACACTTCAATATTTTGCTGCTAACAAGAAGTCACCAGGCAGGAAAGAAAGAGTGGTGGAAAGGGAAGAAGGCAGTCGCAGAAACAGCCTTTCAGCTCTCAGAGGCTGAAACAGAAATCCTAATCCCAAACCTGGAAAATGACAAAAAAAGGCACTTGGTGTTAAGTTGGTATAATTCACCTGAAGATGATCCAGCTTGACTGAAATATTACAGTCCATCCCCACTACCAAAGCACTGGACTGGCACACACTGAAGGGTTTTTGGCAAACCTGGGGTAAGGACACTCAGCCCTCTACTGCTGGACTCCAGAGTTAATCCCTATAAGGAGTCCTATAAATACCAACTCAAAACCAGCAATATCTTGTCACTGGGGCTGGAAAAATAGCAAATCTTCCAAAAATCCAAGTCTCTTTTGAGGAATTGAATGGCTCATTTTAAAATATAAATTTGCAAAGCACTTTTTTTTCCACAGTTATAGCAACAACCCTTGATAAATCCTTTTCACCTCAAGACCAAGAGATGGCAAGTAGCCTTTTCCAAGGGCTTTAAGGAGTCATGCTCACTGTACACTGGCCATCCTGTGATCTGATGTCTGGCAGAGCATTGATTGGGGAAAGGGGGAAAAAAAACTGTTCATATTTCAACATATATAAAGCAGCAGCTTTTAGGTTTTCCACCCAGAAATTTAGGCAATAGTCAGTGTAATTACAACACTATATTTCAATAAACTGACTCTGAATGATGTGATTAAATGCCCAAATAGTCAATGTTTAGAGAAATGCTGGGTGAGTGGATCTCATGTCTGTAAATGAGGATCTTCCTGTCAGTCTCAGAAACCTTCTCCCAACAGCTGATGCACTCAGTCATGTCCCAACAGAAGCACCTCCTGCCATCTTCAAGCAGAGTGGGACAACACCACCCAATCCCACAGCCAAGAGATCCAAGGGGAGGGCCAAGCCTACTTCCCAGTGTAGGGGTGTGGGAGTTTAAAGAGATTAACACCGGAAGGAAAATCCACACGCTGCAGAAGCCGCTGAAAGGCTTCTGGAAGTCACTGTCACAAACACAATGTGGCCACTTGAATGAGTGACAGGTAAGACACTCCTTTCCCAGGCTCCACACTCCTGACTTTGTGCACTGACCTCACAGCTGTCCCAAAAGATGGGAATCCACCCTCCAAAAGGGGAAGAGCTCAGCATCTGGCAACTTAGCCCAGGTCCACACATAACTGACCTCAGGCACATTTCAAGATGTGTTGCCTGTGCACCTGAAAGGACAATGAACTTTCCTAATATTCCACAATGTCCATTTGAGGACTCAGCCTTTCAGTAGAGCTTAATTAATGTCCTTGTGTGTACAACAGCCCCACTAATATTCAGGAAGAACCCTGAAAAGCCCAAGCAGAATAAGACAAAATACAATACAATCTTCCAGTAAACTGAACAATCCCTGCCAAAAATACTCGTCTGCAACAGAAAAAAAGCTCCATGGAAGCTGCTACAAAGCTATCACTGAAACTTCAAGCAGAACACGCCTTTTCCTGTCTTCTATAATCTCATCTAGCACTTGCAGACATGTCACAGAAAAACTTGTGATGCAGAGGTGAGTGCCTATCCTATAATCCTTACTGTACCATCTGTGTCTGCAGTTCTATGCAGACATGGACAAAAATAAAGGGTCATCTCCTCCTCTGCAGCTTTCTGCCTTAAAAATTCCCAACAACATTCAGTGTTACTTGCAAGTAGGGCAAAAGGTTATCTGCCTGAAGATCAACAACTGCTGGTAGCAAAGATCAAAACCCACCCAAAAGTTACCTTTAACAAGAACAAAACCTGAACACATTCAAAGCTTATCACGCATCTGAGCAGCTCGGCTCTCATCACACTCCTCCATTCTCAGAGAACAAGGAGACTCCTGGAGAATACTTCAAAATGCTTCTCTGTTAAGAGCCCTCATAGCAAGTTCAAGAAATGACTGACATGAGAGGGGAGCACAAGGCTGCTCTTACTCACAAGGGCCTTGCTCAGTGTTCCACAGCACCAAACACAGCTCAGCTGTCAGTGCCTGGGAGCAAAGCTCCAGGAGAACAGCAAACCCACTGAACAGCTGACCAGCACACACAGAACAGCCAGGAACTGCCCAGGTAAGGCAGTGTGCATGCTGCAGAATGAACAGAATGGCTGTGTTTATCCGAGTCATTTCGGGAGATTTTTTAGCGGAAACCATGCAGCAACAGGAAATGTGAAATGTTAATGAGGTGCCACAAGGTGCTGGGCTGATTCAGATTAAATCTGGAACTCATCCTTGTCAGCCACCTGAGAGGCCAGAAAAGAAGCAAGCCTGGTGGCTGAAGGAGAGGGAGCCTGAGGATGAGCAGAATGTCCAGTGTAAGCTCCAGAACTGCCTCAGCCACAGAGCCAGGACAGTCTGCAGTTACCTGTGCCAGTGGAACAATCACCTGAATGAGCTTGGTTTGTAATAAAATGTCAGGGATTATAACTTTAACCACCTGGGAAGCACTGAAGTGGCACATATTGCACTAAGCTGTAATTAGCTCTTTTCAGTTTTAAAGAGCTCCCCAAGCTAATGTGTAATGAATTTTCATAAATGCTGCTGCTGGTGGCCAGAAGGCCCCTATTTTTGTATCAAGGAAAATAAATCATATTGGCTATCCCATGACCACTTGAGTTAACAAAATGAGGAAGGACACTCCAGTGAGCTAGACATGGAAACGCTGATTCCTAATTCCATTAAAATACAACCGAGTTCTTTTTCTTGTTTGTTTGTTTTTGCTGCAGCTATAAAAAGATCACATTGTTTCCTCAGTCTCCCAACATCATCAGTAAAAGATCCTGAGAAAAATGAAAAAAAGCAAGAGCAGCATAACAAGCCCTCACAAACACATAGATGTTGAGCATATGTATTGAAGTTTTAACCATATTCTTGCAGAAACTTCAATCTTAAACCCTTTTTGTCTGTCCTACCTGCCCAAGCTATAAATGGCTTTTACACTACACATTCTTGTTGCCTTTCCTCCAGAATTTACATGTAAATTTTAACATTTTTCACTCCTTACCCATCACTGCTCTGTTTTCCATTTGCTCACCTCTACCTCTGTCCCAAAGTGTCCTATTCCCATGGCAAACACTTCCCCAGTGTTTCTGCCTGTGCCCTCTTAGTGTGAGCCATGTTTTTCAGTCCAGTGAAAAGTGAAACTCACTCAACAGTCTGAAAAGAAGTTAGAGCAGATACAAACAGTCCAAAAATGCTCCATGTCCATGTCAGTCCCAGTGCTCTACACTATTTCTGTGTCACTTTCCCCTTTCTCCTACTCATCTAATGATTGCTGCTATTTCTCATCATATTTTTTTGCCACAAGAAGCTGAACTGGAATCAGAACAGTATTTTCCTCTTTTCCCCCATTCTACAGTGTTAGAAGTTTTTAGTCTGGAGCCTTGACTTCAAGAGTCAGTACTTGACACGCCTGAACTGTCTGTGTCTCTCCCAACTTCCCCCTGCCCTACCTCCTGACTGGGACACGCCTGTCACTCCCTCCTTAACCATTTGTGTCCTCCTCTCTTGTCACAACACAGACCTGAAGTCTCTGAACACCCTCCTGCAAAGCCTGGAGCAGGTACAGGAAAACCCCACACTGCTTCAGGAGATTCCCTCTGTTCTGCTGCCCACATGGAGCTCTGGCAGAACTCAAGCTGAAGCTTACTGAGGTAAAACTGAGACTTCATGCTTGGCCAGCACACATCATACTGCCTGCACTCAACACAATGACATCATTCAGCTGCCTGGTTTTTTTTTTTTCCCTTCATGTTTATAACTTGGCATAAATATATCCAGCTGAGACTTTGAAATGATTTAGGAAATAAAGTAATGTAAGTACAAATAAAGCAGTTACCTTGCTTTCAAAAATCATTAGGACAGTATTCAACTATTAAGAGCACCTAAAAAATACTCCTGAGTTCCGCCTAAAGCACAATGAGATAAATCCGTATTTTTGCAGATAATTGCACAGATTTAGGGGTTTACAGAAGAAAGCAACAGCTTTTTTTCTGTAAGGTTCAGAAGAACAAATTCTTCACAACCCACTCAAAGTGAAACTCAGCACATGTTTCAGTTTTGGAAAGAACCCACTTCCCAGAGCCACAAGATGACAGAACAGTAATTGCTCCCTTCCCTTTGCTACACAGCCTCAAGTCACTAAACATGTTTAATCGAAGACAAAACTGTTTTATTGAACAGATTTTAAAGGAGATCCCTCCAGCACAGCCATTACACCATTAGAAGTCACATCTGTACCAGAATCTTGACTACAGAAGAGCAATTACTCTTTTATGAGCACTTGAAGGTGAAACTCAGGGAGCAACAGGTCTCCTTAGGAACTTATTTACAGAGCTCAGCCCAGGGCTGGGCAGGTGATAGGTCACTGCAGCACCTGCCCATTCTGCAATCTCCAGAAGACATTCCATGATCAGGGCAACACATATTTATAGAATACACAACCTATTTAAGTCAGCCTATGATTACACAACTATTCATAATAGCTCAACAGGAGACATCATGAGCTATTGTTTGGATGCACATTAACACAAAGGTTATTTTTCAGACATAAAAACACAAAGCCACTTATGTTTAAGAGACCTACAAGAACAGATTTAATCTATTTTAAGGTTCTCAACTCCCACCCCCATAAAACCCTATGCCATTGGCATACACAAGTCTATGAACAAACAATCAAATTTAACTCGAATTTTTCATTTCTTTTTACAGCATCTGCATGGGAATGGAGCAAAGGGAGCTCAGCTGTCACAGACAGTTTGAGCTGCAGCTCAAGAATCAAGAGGTTTCCTTTTCATTTCCTACCCACTACTGAACTGTATACTCTGTCTCTACCCCACTATTAAATTGTGTATTCCATCTTCAGCTGAGAACTTCAATGTAACAAAAATCTCATTACACGAGTATTAACACAGACATTCAAAACTAAACAGGAAGTATACAGAGGGAATGTTTGCTAGATTGCTCAAACTGGAATAGAGAAGGGAGTGGTTTTTAAATTCTTCTCATTAACCCATGCATATCTTTTCTTAAAAAATCACATTACTATTAAGCCTGTCTATTGCAAACCATTTTTTTTTCTGTTTGGCTTGGTTTTTGAAGTTGAGGCACCAGTTAATAAAAGGGTAGTAACAATCATATGGTAAAAATACTGTGAAGGTACCAGCTTTGTTACAAAACTTAAAAGCCCTCAATACCTCAGCTTTCCCACATACAAAATGAGGACGATTACGTCAGGATCTCTTTTATTATTATTAAAAAAAAAAGGGGGGGAAGTAGCTAAATGCAGCTGTGTGCAACACCACGGAGCACCAGCCAACCACTCCGAAACGCGTCAGGAAGCGGCTCGGGGGATGTTTCACGGGGAGGCAAGGCAGGAACACAATCACACCAGACACTGAAGGGGCAGATCTTACCAGCTGGAACTCCCTGCGCCTGTCGTAGGCGTGCTGGATGCCGCTGTCAGCCCACAGGGCCCGGATGGCCGGCAGGTAGTCCAGGAACACGCCCGTCTCCACCATGCCCTGCACCACGGTGACCGCGCGCGTGTCGAAGGCCATCACCTTGTCCCCGTTGCTCTGGTTGGCGGGATCTCCCCAAGGGATATGCAGTTTCTCTCTGGCGTCCACCAGGACTCGCACGCCTGTGAGGACAAGGGAGAGCACTGTGAGCAGAGTTTCTCAGCTTTCTACTGTTTCACCAGCCCGTAGATCTGCAGAGAGGCAAACAATGCACCCGACTCTGCACAAAGCTCGATAGGAACATCCACCCGCAGGGAATCAGGAGGCGCCCAAAAAACTGACCCAAACCACTACATCTACAGGGAATATCAGAGCCCAGACTTGCTATCTCAAGAACATGACCACTATCAACAGGATTATATCCACAGTGCCAGTGTAACTCCTGAAAAAGTGTTCTTTTTAATTACTCAGTTTATCCAACCTGTGCTACCAAACTCTTTCACTTTGCATGAATACAAGATGAAGTATTTTTAATACTTTTTGTTTTAATAAACATAAGATTATTTCAGAATATTTCAAATTCAAATATTATTCAAAATATTTCAAAATATCAGGTGGTTAAACCACCTGATGTCTTGCTTTAAGGTTCTCTAGCTTTTGTGTTCTTATCAACTTGGTATCCAGTTATATCAAATTATACAGAGAATTTCTATCATTAAGAGTATTTCTATCACTGTCCTTAATATTTTCAGAGAGACTAAGACATGTATTAAAATCACTGCACTTGATAGAAGTATGTTTCTATAGGTTAAGTGCAGAAGGAGTTGTATCACCTAAAGGCTTCCCTGCACTTCTGTGGCTGTTTTGGTAAATATTCTCTAGAAAAGAAAGAGTATTTTAAGCTTAATTTTGAAGTCCTTCTGAAGGATATAAACCCACTGTGCTCATATTGATAAGGTAAATACAGGGAAATGATTTCTAGTACTACATTTACTGATTAAAAAAAAAAGAAAATTCTAGAAAGAATAAGCAACTGTAAAGGCATGGGAAGAGATATAAGGAAATTAAGATGTGGCCAAAAAACGACAGTACAGTAATATACTCATTCAGCGCTAAAGTGTTTTGTCAAGGTTCACTCCCTTTCCATGGTTTTTCTCTCTGTCAAAGGCAAGTATCTGTCAAATCTACCTGTGACTGCACAAAACCAGCCTCCCAGACTGATGTGCAGTTCCTACGTGCATACTTTCCCAGAGTATGACATGGCTTTATTAATAAACTTTAACCTGGGTGACACACATGCTCATGATTTCTACTGCTATCAATAGCTTTTCCAGCCTTGATTCATCAGCAGGTCTGTAAAACAATTCTCGTGGAGAACTGCTGCATTTTCAGGGGTTGAGTCTGGCAACACTTTGCTATTTAGAGAAACTCCATTAAGATTTCGTCCAACTATTACACAGTCCAAACCAAAAATCCAACGGGCAATTTAGATAAGAGAGAAGATGAGTGAGAAGGAGCAATGAAGTCAGGATGACAGCAGTGAAATCAGGAATCCACTACTCCCCCAAACCATGTGTGGAGGTTTTGGCAAAGCATCTAGGAAGAAGAGAGGCTCTGCCTGCGGGTTGCTGCTAATTGATGTGTCAGCCGAGTTTCCAACACAACGGCGGCGATTCTTCCACTGCAGCGAAATGCTGAGAGCACAGGGCCGGGCTCCTCCTCACACACTTCCAGGTGCATCTTCCCCCCATCCATTACCGCTCATTACCGCACTCGCATTACCAGGAAATCACGGAATCACGGAATCAATTAGATTGGAAAAGACCTCTGAGATCATTCAGTCCAACCTATGACCGAATACCACCCTGTAAGCCACACTCGCCAACAAGTGCCACGTCCAGAGACAGTGACTCCACCACCTCCCTGGGCAGCCCATTCCCGCGCCTGAAGTGAAGAAATTCTTCCTAACGTCACGCATATACCTCCTCTGATGCAGCTTAAGACCGACCCCTCATCCTATGGCCGGTTCCCTGGGAGCACAGCCCGACCCCCACCTGGCTACAAAGTTCTTTCAGCGCTTGTAGAGAGCGATAAGATCACCCCTAAGCGTCCTGTTCTTCAAGCTGATCCCTCCCAGCTCCCTCAGCCACCCCTTGCGCTCCAACCCCTTCCCCAGCTCTGCTGCCCTTCCCTGGCCCGGCTCCAGCGCAGCACCAAAGGCAAAGCCCGGGACCTGCCGGGCTCACACGGCTGCCGGGGCCGCACCCGGAGGCGCGGTGACAACCCCGCGGGCCCGGAGGGGCTGCGGCCGGCGCCGGGGGAAGGATGAGGCGCCGGGACAGCGCGGGAGGAGGAGGAGGAGGAGGCGGCGGCCCCGCGGCTGCCCCGGCCCCGGGACCCGCCCGAGCCGCCTCTCCCCGGCCCGGCCGGGCCCGGCGCTCGCAGGGCGGCCCGTCCCCGCCGCCCTCACCCACCCTTGATCACGTTGCTGTAGATGGTGGCGCGGAACTCCTCGCGGGCCGCGCGGTCCCAGTCCTGCCCGTGGATGATCCGCATCTGCTTGAGGAAGGTGGACTTGCCGCTCTCGCCCGCGCCCAGCAGCAGGATCTTGACGAGGCGCTTCACGTAGGTCTTCTCGCGGTTGAGGCACTTGTCGATCTCCTTGGACTTGCGCTGCTGCTCGGCCTCGCCGCTGGTGAGGAGGCAGCCGGGGAAGCAGCCGGACAGCGCGGAGCGGGACGGCAGGAAATCCGCCATCTTAGCGAGCGCTGCCAGCGAGGGGAGCGCCCGCCCGCCGCCCGCTCCGCGCCGCGCGCGCCCCGCACCGCGCCTGCGCGCCCCGCCACGCCCGCCTCGCACGCTCCCGCCCGGCGCGTGACGAGCGCGCGCCCCGCCCCCGGCGCGGGCTCCGCCCCCGCCCCGGCCCCTCACAGGAAATGGCGGGAGCGCCCTGCCCGAGCCCGGCCGTCCCACCTGGTGCCTCAGAGCCCTGCTCCTTGAGCTCTGGCAGGCAGAGCCGCTTTTAACCAGACCGACAAATAACTTGTAAAACTCTGCTATTTCCCCAAGAAAACCCCCGACTCGCTTTGAACTTGAGGTTGAAATTGCGATTTTTCAGCACCGTTCCTGGAGGAGATCCGGGCTGTACCACCTGGCAGGTGTCGGGCTGCTCATGAGGAAACACGGGGAAAGAACATTCAGGCACAGGGTGCTGCTGTGTAATGGAGTTAAAGGTTTATAGATGCACATGATCACAGTTTTAACGTGCTTTGTAATGGAAGATAAGGTGGAGAATGATTTCATGAAGTCATTAAGGTTTGGAAGAGACCTTTAAGATGAAGTCCAACCATCCACCAGCACTGCTACTGTAAACACAAAACCACAATCACCCAGCACCAGGTCCGGATGTTTTTCAAACACCTTCAGGGATGGTGACTGCACCACCTTCCTGGGCAACCCCTTCCAATGTCAGATCACCATAACTGTGAGTTTATTTTTCTTAATCTCAAATCTGAATCTCCCGTGTCTCATTTTGAGGCCATGTCCACTGGCCTTCTCACTGTAGACATGGCATAAGAGACTAAATCATAGAAACACAGAATCAATTAGGTTGGAAAAGATCTCTGAGTTCATCCAGCCCAACCTGTGGCTGATCACCTCCTTGTCAACTGGACCATTGCCACATCCAGTCTTTCCTGAAGCACCTCCAGGGTGGCTCCAGCACATCTCTGGGCAGTCTATTCCAATGTCTAATTACCCTTTCCATGTAGAAATTTCCCACAATATCCAATCCAAACCTCCCCTGGAGCAGCCTGAGGTCGTTCCCTCCAGTCCTGTCCCTTGCTCCTGGGAGCAGAGCCTGATCCCCACCTGGCTGCATGCTCTGTCAGGGGTTATAGAGTGAGAAGGTCCCCCCTGAGCCTTCTTTTCTCCAGGCTGAGCCCCTAAAGTTCCCTCGGTGGCTCCTGGTGCTCCAGCCCCTTCCCAGCTCCATTCCCTTCTCCAGGCATGCTCCAGCCCTTCAATCTTCTTCCTGAACTGAGGGGCCCAGAACTGGACACAGGAACTGACACACCACTCCTGTCCCTGTCCTTGTCTTTGTCCCTGTTGCTGGCTTCTCATGGGTATGTCTTGAAGAGAAGACTGAGAACAGATCTCATTAATGCATATAAATATCTCCAAGGTGAGTGCCAAGAGGATGGTCCCAGACTCTTCGGTGGTATCCAGTGACAGGATGAGGAGCAGTGGCCATAAACTAAAACACAAGAAGTTTCACCTCAACATAAGGAAGAACTTCATTGCATGGCAGAGCCCTGGAACAGTTGCCCAGGGAAATTGTGGAGCCTCCCTCTCTGGAGACATTCCAAAACACCTGGACCTATTCCTGTGTCACCTGCTTAGGCAGGAGGGTTGGGCTGGATGATCTCAGGAGGTCCCTTCTAACCTTAACAAATCTGAGATTCCATGGAAACCAGCCCCAGGCTCAGCCAACCCCGTGGCTGCAGGGGAAGCTGCCGGGCAAGCGGCCCGGGGAGGTCAGCCCTCGGTCAGGGGGGCAGGATGGTGCTTGCCAGCTAAGCAGGTTTTGTTCTCCGTGCAGAAAGAGAGTCGTTTTGTTAAAACACTTTGAAAAATTGGCACGTCCTTCCTCTCTGCCTGGCTGAGAAGAGCTTCCCGGTACTGCAGGGCTGCAGCACCAAGCTGAGCAAACACCCTGAGCCCGACCTCTCACGAGGATGTACAATGAGCAAAAGAGAGTGGGACTCTGTCTGATACTGAGTTAAAAGGAGCAAAGACGTTATTTTCAATGGCAACCCTTCATGTGAGGGGTAGAACAATTCATACGCTAAGGGACCTGTAAGGACTGAAAATCCCAAGGACTGAAAATCCCACACTTCATTCAACCCAGCCCTGAGCACAGCTGTTCTTTTAGTCATTTGTTTAATAAATTAACTTTAACTACCATCAGTTACACCATCACAGTGCAAAGGTTGCATTAAACATTTGTCTCTCCTTACATCTCCTAGTCTTTGATATCTGCTGAGTTTTCCTCTCAATTTTTTTCTGCTTTTTCCCCCAACATTAATCATAACTTAGAGAAAGGAAAAAATAAATGTAGAAACTGCAAGGTGAGTTTAGAAGGACCTTCAAAATCTGAAATAGATATCAATGTTCTCACCTTAGGGTGGTCCCACATGGAGGTAAACTGCATGAGAATGACTTCACAGGGCCTTACCAAAAAAAGAAAAAAGAAAAAAAAAGGGGAAAAAAAAAAAGCATTTCTCGTAGGAGAACAGGATGTGGTATAAAATTAATACAAGGAGCACGTCCTGGTGTTCTTGGTGTGAAAAACGAGGTTTGGTACAGATGTGGAAGCCAGTCATTCCTGAGCTCTGCTCTGAGTTTTAAAACTAAGTTCTAAGGTATTTGACTGAACTCTCATCTCACCTCCCTAGCTGCAGAGGACTCCTAATTTTCTACAATCAAGTCATTTAAGTGTTGGGGAGTCTTTGATCTCCCCTTTCCTCTCCCCTTCGTGTGGGGAGCTCTCCAAACCCCCCGGGTAGTCCGTTCCCGTGTCCTGGCACAGCAGCCTGGCCCTCAGTGCCCTGCCGGAGGGGCTGTTCCTGCCCTGCGTGACCATGTTCCCTGGAGAGGGCTCAGCATCATCCAGGTCAGGTGTGGAGCCAGCTGCATCCTCCCACCCCAGCAGCCAGGCTTCATCTCTAAGGCAGGGTGCAAAAGGTCTTTCTCTGCTTGGCTTTTTTCCTTCCTCTTTGCCACTTCTTTCCTTAGCTTTCCTGGAAAGCCCAGGGATGACGGCAAACAAAGGCTGCCCGTTTGCGCTCGCAGCTCTTCCCTTCCCATGAGGCTGCTGAGGAAGCTTCTCATTTGAGCGCTTGTGCCCCACCAGGCAGGACAATGGACTCTGGAGATATTCCTTTAACCATTGCCTTGCTGGCAGACCTGAGCTTAAGTCACGTCTCTCTATGACACAGTTTGCACAATTTCTTTTTCTTTTTTGGTAAACTGCTTTGAAATCTTCCTGAAAGGAACTCCGTGCTGAAACCGAGCCTCCACTTGCCACTTGCTTCACTTACGCCTTCCTTCCCCTCAGGGCAGTCCCCAGTTTCCTTACATAGAAAGGTAGCTTACTCACCACATGCCTTTTGTGTTGCATGATTCAACTTTCTGATGTGTGAAGAAGGGGCAACCACGTAGGAAATGTGACCTTTTAAAGAAAAGGGGGGGATTCCCTTGCCAGTACTTTCCACCAGAGAAACTCTGCAGAAGTGACAGCGGGTCTGTTGTGAACGATCACAGCTTGTGGGGCTTCACAAGGAGACCAGAGGGATAAAATCCAGCTTTCAGCAGACCTTTCCCCAGCCTGGACACACTCTGTGTGAGGGGCTGGCAGGGATCTCTGGGCTCCGGAGAGCCCATGGACACTCACCATTGCCCTGTGATGTGATATGATGACCACGAGAGTATTTCCACTATAGCATCAATTACCGCCTGCATAGAGCACCCACAGAAACTTGCAGCTACATAAATACCACAGCATTTACCATGCAAAACAGGAGGTAAAGGGGACTCCCCAGAAAATGCCTTTCTGCATTACCTGGGGGGCAGAAAGGCCAGGATGAATATGGGGAGTCAGAAATCTGGAGGGAGCCTGCACAGCTGCTGCTAGTGTCCGCCACCACTTCCTGCTGTTCAAGTCCCTTGTTTTCTTGACCAACAAATTCACACATCAGCCAGCCAGGCTGTGTCAAGGACTGGAGAATCCTTTGCCTTCCACAAGTGTGGGTTTCGTGATTAGAGGCCCAGGAGTGTCTGCCCTAGACAAGCCCCTATAATCTGATTTAAATGCCTCGTGCTTCATGTGGCAGATCTGCCCAAGAGCATTAAGTGCTGGGGTGGTTCACCTGGGCACAGGTGAAATCTCAGCTCATCTCTGACCATGTGTTTGGTGCTGTGGGTCACTCACAAATGTTACAAAGCTGAATTTACCTTGGACATCTTGTGGAAATTACACAAAGTAGCTTTACAATAGAGGAATATCCATAAGCTTCATCACAGCTTGTCAGAGAAGACTAGAAATAGAAAAAAACCCACACCTGACCTGTGAGGGGGTGTTTAGGGGATCGGAAGGATTTAAAATTATCAAAGTCTTCGGAGCTCAGCAAGGCTGAAGAGCTCACACCTCAGCATGAGCTTCTCAGACCTATTTCTCCCGGATCTCTTGCAAGACATTTTATTTTTGAACTCACTTAAAGACCCAGATTTCAAATAAGAATAAGACACCTCCTGAATAAGACACTTTGTTTCTCATGAATAAGACACCTATATTCCTCAGTGGAACTGTTAAAGTCAGTGTTTTGGGATGAAATGACCATTTTTATTCCTTTAGGTATATGGGGCATGGGAAGTTGTTGGAAGTTGATCCTTAGGCCAGTGTTAGCACCCCACTTGGAGTATTTCTGAGTCATTTTACCACCACTTGTGAAACAGACCAAGTTGTTTGGTTGTAAACTGCAAATGGTTCAGTTTCATGGTAGATTATCACCTACCAAACCAAGAAAATGAGCTACATGTTTTTATGTGCTCCTTACTCTGATTTTATGTCCCAAAGAATTCCTTGAATGTATTCCTGCCAGTGTGTCTCTCTCAGAGATGGAAGCATTTTTGTTCACTAGCATCATAAAAAATGCCTGCATGCCTTTGCTGTCTTTTCTCTTGCTTCCTAACTCCCCTCTGAACTCCCTTTCTCTGCCTTTTGCCCCCAGGACCATCTGTGCTACTGGAGTTTGTCACCCTTGGCCTTTCAGAGGGGCACCAGGATCTGGGCTTGGTTTGGCAGAACCAAACTGCACCTCAGACTCTGAATTATGAGACACTGGCAAAGATGAGGAACTCTCCTGCTACTCCTTTAGGCCATCAGCTGATGCCTTGAAGCATGAGGCAGGATAACTTGGATACCAGTGTGGAATGGCAGAGGTTGCTCATCATCTGCGTGGAGCAGTGTCTGATCCAGCAGCTGCTGTGACTTACAGGGGAATTCCACATGGGAATGGCTGAGCAGACATGGGGGAAAGGCTTTCCAAAGCACTGGCTTGTCTGGGTGCTACAAAAGAGCAGAGCTAAAGACAAAACACGAGGGCAGCAAAGCAATTGGGAAAGCAGCCTGTGCCTTCAGGGCATTGCTGTTCATGGAAAAAGCTCTGCTCCGAGCTCAGAGCCAGCCTGCTCCCCTCAAGTGGGAGAACCACAGATCCCAAATCCAGAGCAGTCACAAACACCGTGGTGGGGAAGGCACTGCCCTGAGAAACAGCTGCACACCTGTGGGGAGCATGGGTGCTCCCGATGTGACATGGCAACGTGGATGTGAAGGGTGTGATGTACACGTGGCTGGGGGTATAAATGAGCCTGTACAGTCTGCTCCTGTGTGTCCTGGGCACACAGGGAGAATGCCAACAGTGTTGGGTGGGATCAGCTCATGGAGAGAGTGATGTGAGTGTGTGCTCAGGACGTGTACAGGTGACACTCCAGGCACACACAGCTGTGAGCACACACTCCCAGGTGTGTGTTCTCTGTGGTGTGCAGGAAGGTACTCACACAAAGGACAGTGCCTTTTGCCTGGCAAGAATTCCTGGGCATGCTTCATCTGAGCCCTGGCACAATCAGATTCTGTGTGACTGAATCTCAAACTCTCCTGCCCAGCTGTGCTGGCAGCTGAGCTTGGGGGAGCAGAGGAAATCCTGCCACTTTCTGGAGGAACCAGGCAAAATCTTGCTGGAACTCTTGGTTTCCAGTGCTGCCAGTCGGGAACTGTTACCCCCCACCCCATGGCATGAGGCAATTCCACCGTGAGGAAGCACTTTAACCACATGGTCTTCCTCTCGTCACTCTTCATCATAATTTCCCTGTGTGAAAATTCACCAATTCCCCAAACTGCCCATCTGGCTCCCATCAGCATCCACAGCTGAGCTGTCCAAGGCTGGTGGCATTCAAGGGGAAGGTGCCCAAAGCACTGCTCAGTCCTTACACACACACAACACTTAATCACAGCACCTTGGCCTTAGCTTGTTTTATGTAACTTCACAAATTCCAGAATGATCTTATGCCTTTATTTTGTCCATCATTTCAGCACATGCTGCCCGCCCTAGCCTGACCCCTGGGGCCAGCTGGGATCTATAGGGCTCTGCAACAGGTCATGACCCAAAACTCTGGGGGATGGGGCTGTCATTCCTTGGACCCTACATGCTCTGGGGAGCTGTGGCCAAGTGGGATGTTCTGACCATAGATCACCCTCTGAAGTGCTGCCCCGAGCACTGCATCACCCTTCATGGACAACCAGCTTCCATCGGTTTCTGTGCCTGCTTCAAACCAGGCCCAAGACCCTGGCCCTCCCGTTCCATTCCATTCCATTCCATTCCATTCCATTCCATTCCATTCCATTCCATTCCATTCCATTCCATTCCATTCCATTCCATTCCATTCCATTCCGTCCACGCTCTCCCACGAGCGCCCCCAGGCGGCGGCCTCACACCTTCATGCAAATGAGCGCGGGGCGGCGGGTGCTGATTGGCTGCGGCGCGCAGCGGTGGCGCCGCCCCCGGCGGGTGTCGGTGTCGGCAGGCAGGTGCGCTCGGCCGGGGCCGCTTGGCGTTCTGCTCCGCGCTCTGCTCCGCGCCGCTCCGCACCGCCACCATGACCGTCACACGGCTCGACCAGGGCCAGCGCTACCGCCCGCGGATGGCCTTCCTGAAAAAGGTGAGGGCTCAGCCGCACCATTATGGGCACGCCGGGGCCGCGTCCGGGCGGGGCCATGCGGTGGTTCGGGTGATGTGTGCTCACAGCGTCTTGCTCGTCCGCGGCTCACCTGGGGCACCTCCTGGCGTGTGGGGTCCGAGGGGTGACTGCCCCTCCCCGAGGAGTTTGGGGCCATGACCTGTTGCAGAGCGCTGTGGATCTCAGCTGGCTCCGAGGGCAGGCTGGAGGGGCAGCGTGTGCTCAAGTGATGGAGAAAATAGGACTATAATGCTGTTTATCTTTTGTAGCTTATCTCAGCTGAATGGTTCCCCTGACACGTTTTCTCCCTCTTCCATTATTTTTTTTTTTTCAAAGTCCCTCAAAACCGCGTCTGTTCCCGGGGAAAAACCCATCATCTGCAGTGCCAGGCCACTCAGTGTAGCTCTGATCCAGTGGGTCCAGTGTGTGCTCCCAGTTCTTTCTGCTGATGCCCACATTCAGCGGGTGTATTACAGCCAACTGCCTGCTCTCCACCTCCTTCCATTTTTATAGAAATGAGCGTATTTGTGCCCAGAAGCAGTGGAAGGAGCGGGATGATGTATGCCCGCGCTTTTGGGTGTAATGTGTAGTTTTGTAAAGCGTTTGGTGGGCTTTTTCCGGAGCATTCATTCAAAGCAGAGCCAGTTGTAGTGTAGCTAGTATCGGCAGATTTTAAAAAGCAGAGTGTTAAGCTAGCTTTTCTCCCACCCACCTCTTCCGAGTGTGGCTTATCCTGTTGAATGGAATTAACAGAATTTCCAGTGACAAGTACAGCCAGCAAGTTGTTGCGCGAATTGTAGTTAGCTTTCCTCAACGCCCACAACCTAAGGAGGATTCCAGGGGTAAAGGGAGGGGAATTTGGGGATTTTCAGTGCTAAGGTATGAGCCTGGCAGTGCATGCACTGTACTTACTACACCAGAAGATGTAAAGAGGGTCTTTTCTTTGGTGCTATATCTTGCAGGTTAAATTTGGCTGGAGAGTCCTGCCAAGGGAAATACTCCAGGCCAAATTCTGTACTGAGTAATACTCGGTGGAGTTGTGTGCGGGGGTGCAGAGGAGAAGCTGTGTGCTTTGAGAAAACAACCGCCTGCAGCTGTGCTTCAGCTGCTCCGTGGGAGTGCAGCAGTCTCTGCAAAGTGCTCCGAGTTCCTCAGGTGGGAAGATCAGTCAAAACTCAGCGAAGGGCTGTTACAGAGTGTGCACTGCTCATACTGTGAGCAGCCGGGGGGGCTGAGCGCTCCCAGAGCTCTGCAAGTCTAGGACCTGTTAGCAGTAGGAAGGGAAGCTCCCGGTGGTCAGCGAAAGCCCTTGCTTCTTGTCTCTACTTTCATTCCTGCTCTGTTCTTTCCAGACTTTGGAGAAGCTGTGTTTGGAGCCTGGGCTGCTCCATGGCAGTGTGGTGTGTGTGCAGACAACCACGTCCTTGGAGCTGCCTGCAAACACCAGGCACCTTTACCATAGCAGGAGCGGAGGATGCTCGGCATGCGCCCAGTGAGCACCTTACAGGCTTAGACCCATGAGGAGCTAAAATCCTAGAAAGAAGCTTTGTTAATTGCTTAAGCCTGTGCTCACGCTTTGCTGCCAGCTGACACACGCTGTGCCTGGGCTGCTGCAGCTGCAGGGAGGGATTCCTGCCATGCTGTCAGCCCGTGGGCCCCGTGTGCCTTTGCAGCACCTCCCTGTGCTGCCTCTCCAGCATGAGGCTGGTGACCGCAGCAGCAATCCTGCCGTGGGACATGAGGAGAGGACAGCGGGTTGCTGTAGGGGTGGTGGGCAGTGCCCTGTTCCTGCTGTGGGGCTGCTCTGAATGACTCGGGCTGGATGTGGAGCTTGGTCTTTTTGGCTGAGCTATGAGGGGATCAGAGGCCCCCAGAGTCCTGTAAGACCTGCTCGCCATGCTAGCACTTAGCTTGTTTTATTCTGGTTTTTTCTCCCTTCTAAACCATCTTGGCTGGAAGAAGAATGAGCCAAAAGTCTGTTGGGATAGCGAGCAAGCCTCTGAAATGCATTTTGACTGGATGCTGTGAGGGCTTGAATGAGCCCAAGCTCTTGGTGCCTGTGCCTGCTCCAGCAGGCAGATCTGGCTCTGCTGGCCATCGGCTGGCAGAGCTGGGCTCTGCTCTCCAGGAGCTGCTGGGCTGGGTGTTTTTCCTTGCTGTGCTACGGGAGCTGCACCGTGACTCACACCTTGTGGGTTGGGCTGATGGATGCCTTCTTCCTCTGCCTCCTCCTCACTCTGGTCCCTGGTGGCTTCCCCAAGCTGTGCACCAACCAAAGTGGGACTATTCCGGGGTGTGCAGCATGGTTGGGGCTTTTCCAGCCTGGCTTTACTTCTCCAGGCTTAGACTTTCCAGCAGCTGCTGGCCCTCATCTTCCTGGCCATTTCCAGAAGTGTGTGAGCACCTGAATTGTGTTTTTGCTGGAATCCAGCAAACTCCTGCTCTCTAAGTGAGGCCCTGGGTATGGCTGAAGCTGAGCCTTAGGCCAAGCTCAACCTCATCCCATCCTCCCTTTCCCAGGCTGGGAGATGCCAGTGCTGCATCTTTCTTTGGAAAAAAATCCCCTCTAGACTGGGAAGAGCCAGCTCCAGCCCTGCCTTCCCCACTCACAGACTTACTTCCTTTAGCTGAGGCATCACTCAGTGGGAACAAGCCACTTCCCCTCAGCTTTAATTAAGAAAAAGCAGGAAGTTTTAGGTGGTTAACAGTCTGTTAACAGACTGGTGGTTAACAGACTGTTCTAATTTCTTCTTTTTTCTGATCATCCATCAATGTGCAGAGCAAGGTTGGCAGTTGTAGACTTTGAAAACAATTGAATGAGCCTTCAGAGAGGCCAGAGTGGGGATAAGGACTGTGTTGTTACCTTGGAAATCAGAGCAGGTAGGGCTGATCCTTGCAAACAGCAGCAGGCAGTGAGGTGGGCTACAACCAGGCAAATGCGATGGAGAAAGCAGCAGATGTTTCATTATAGCACCAGGACTGTGCCCTCAGCTGGGAGCTGGAAATTCCTGCTGGGAAAATTGATCTTTCTTATGTCTGAGGCAAAGGTGTCTCTGGGCTGATGCTGAGGAGGGCTGAACCCCTCACCTTGGCAGTGTTTTGCTGTTGCATTTCTGAGTCTCAGCAGCTGGAGTTTGTTTTTTCGGTGTTGTGGGTGCTCAAAGGGTAAAGCTCAGGCAAACAGGGATGGGACCTGCACCCCAGGGTAACTCAGCCAAGCAATCCAGCATCAGTCATCTGCCCCCACTGCTCCTTGCTGTAGGAAAGCATCCATCCTTCTCCAGAATCACGGACACTCCATCAGTCACTGGCCCTTTGCCTCTCCCTGGGGCGTCCCGAAGGCTCCTGAAATCCAGCGATGGTTTTTCTTACTTTATGGGAGTTCGAGTTCTGCTTTGCACTCAGTGAACTGAACCCTGTGACTTTGTGCAATCAGAGAGGGGACAGACAGTCTTCTGTTGTTTCCTGTTGTCTCCTCTGTGGCTGTCAGGGTGAGTTCACCTCCAGGCAGAGATTCCAGCTGATGTGAAGGGGAGTCTCCACGGGGCTCGTGCCTTGTGGTGTCTGTGCGTGAGATGAGCTCGCCCAGAGCCTGGCTCCTTTGGCAGTCCTGATATTTACCTCTGTGCACATCTCCACCCATCAACCAGTCAGGAAGTGGCTTCTGATTCTGCAAAATTCATACCAGACAGCCCTTTTCTGGCTGAAAGCATGACAAAATGTACTAGAGCCCTTAGCAAAGTAGTGACGTGTTCCTGCTGTGTGTGGAGCAGCCCTCCCGGCCTCCCTCTGGCAGGCTGGTGCTGATGGCAACTCCTGATGGCTGTAATCCTCTGCCCCCTTGGGAGAAGAGACAGAGACAGGCTGAGTTTTGATCAGCAAGGTGGATGGTTTGCAGGCAGAGCTAGGCACCCCCCAAGAGCAGCTCCTTGCTTTTTAATATATTTGTCATTTCTCCAGCGACAAGAGGGAGTGTGGCGGAGTATGAGCATGATGAGAGTTGAAGAGTTGCTGGTTAAAGGAAGGGAACGTGCTGTGCTGTGCTGTGGGGGGTTCTGAGCCAATTCCCTGCTCTCAGCTGGTTGAAGACGTCTCTGGAGAACTCCAGCAGTGCTGGAGCAGGATGTGCTGTCCTGTGTGAGCCTGGGGGGGATCCTGGTGGGACCTGCTGGGTGCTTCCAGCTCTGGGACAGGGGGATGAGCAGGGCTGTGTTTGCTCCCAGGATCTCTGTTCTGTGTGAAGGGTCTGTGCAGTCACAGAGTGACTTCCCAAGGTTGTCTTAGAATCCCAGTTTCCAAAAGGAGTGCCCTGCCTGCTGGACCATCCTGCCTCACCTCATCCCACACAGCTGAACTGCCTGAGGCTGAAACTATGGGTTCTGTTAAAAGACCGAAAAAATGTCTTCACATTCCATCACTTCTGGTCTGGTTTTGCTCTTTTAAAATATTTTGTAAGTATTTATACAAATATTTATGTTAAATTTTACCAGGCTTCACCATTTTAGCATTAATTTGTTGCTGCCTTTAAAAGCAGTTGAAAATCCAGTTTTACTGACAAGCCCAGAGTGTATCCTGTCAGTGCAGCTTAAATCCTCACAGAACTTGGCAAGACTTGGGACTAAAGTCACTGTGGTGCCTGTGAAGACAATACCCTCCATTATGTGTGCGTGTCATCAAGTCACTCTCGTTAAATCCTCTGCTCTCAGTTAAAAAGCTACAGCCTCACCCAAAACAAATGTGTGGAGAGACCAAATTGGTCCTGTTGGACCAGTTTTGATTTAATATCCCTGGAAGCAGAAGACAAAAAGAAGTGCATCTTCCCCAAAGCTCTCATGGCACTCGGATAATCAAAATCGAGGGGCTGAGGACTGTGCCCCAACTCCATCCATCTGAGCACAGATCCCAGGTGAAAGCAGCAGCTTTGTACTGTTGGAATGGTGCTGGTAGGAAGTCAAAGAGGAGGAAAATACCTTTGATAATCTTTATCTCTTAAAAAGAAATAAAGATAATTTGGAATGAGAAATAAAAGTTGTCTGGCCCTGAGTGTGAGACTCATCCTCTGTTCAAAATGAGTCACCAGGATCCCTGGGGAATCCCAGGCGGGAGATGCTGCCAGATCTGAGGATGTCCCTGCCCCATCCCTGGGGAGGCTGAACTTTGCTGCCCAAGACCTGGGTGGGGGAGTGCAGCCCTGCACAGGAATGGTCAGAGAGCCCCTCACACACCTCCTTGTGCACCTCCTAACAGAAGCATGGATTTTATTCCCTCCCCATTTTTCTTTCTAAGTGCCCAGTGAGCCAGAGAGGAGTCTTTATGGGTAGCAGAGGTTTTATTTTTTCGTTTTCGTCACTCTCATAGAGTGGTTCCATCCTGTCCCTCCTGTGCTGGCCCTGGCAGCAGGAGCTGCCATGGGCTGGAGGTGACATCTCTGGTGCCGGGGGGGGTTCAGAGAGGGCTGTGGCCACTGCATGCATTGCTGTGGCACACCAGTGCCCACTCCTGAAATCCATCCCACCCCACCCCCTGCTTTGCAGATTGAAACGCTGATGATGGAGATGCAGAGCCCAGACACGGGGATCAAGACTCAAACACAGACGGTGATGGTCGCCAACATCCCCCACGCTGTGACAGGTGAGAGCTTCCCTGGGGACAGGGACTGGGCGCAGCTCAGCGGGGAAAAGCTGTGTGTGGACCCCCTGGCTGCATGCTGGACCTCTGTTCCCAATAAATATCAGCTGTGAATCATGTGAGATGTACCTGCTCCCTTTATCTCGTTCTTCCCGTGTCTCATTTCATTCCTACTCTTTGAATCAGACACAAAGGTTGATCCCCAGGCACTTTCAGCTGTCTCATGGGGGTTAACTCAAGCGACCTTGCCTTCTCTTAGCACAGAGGTGAGGACATGCTGCAGCCTCCAGACCTCCCATGCTCCCAGTGAGGCTGGATCACAAATAAAGATAAATATTAAAATCCAATTAAAACAAGCAGCCTGGAGGCAGACTGAAAGATGGTACTTCAGAAATGAGCAATAAGCAATTAGTCTCCCTTTTTATATTTACTGCTAGTAATAATTTTTCTTGAGTAGGCAGGAAAAGAACAAAATATTCAACCCACTTCTGTGCCTGTAAATGACAGCTTTGCCTGCCTCAAGGAGGCTGAAGGAGCAGCAGACAGGAGCTGTGCTGTGTCATGTGCAGTGTTACAGGCAGCTCTTATCACAGCCTTCTTGTGCCTGCTACTCCTTTCACCAGGCACTATCAGTACCTCTGCTTCCCTGTTCTCCAAGCCTCCACAAAAGCTCTTGTGAGGAATCCTCTGCTATAAATATTCACACATACTCCATACCCAAGTTTCCTCCTCCTGCTTCGATCTTTCTTCAGCACTTTGAAATTCAGAACAAAAACTCCCACTGAAACCAGGGAGTTTGCTCCAGGCAAGTCAAGAGGCTTTCCCCACTGTGCTTGCAAAGCCTGGCAGGCCCAGTGTGTTGCTTGCCCCATTTTTTTTTTTAATAAAAATGAGGCTGCAGAGGCACTGAAGTCACTTGCCCATGGGAAAAGCCAGTCAATGGAAGGGTCAGGAGAACTTGGAGCACGTGTGAAGCCTGCTCTCAGCAGCACCCTCCGTGCACTGCAGTGCAAACCACATCCTGGCTCACAGAGCTATTATGCAGCTGAGCTGGGTGGAGGCTTTGCCTGTACAAAGGAGCTTCCCAGAGCCTTGCCTCCCAGAGCTGTCAGGGGACAGTTAAGGCAGCACAAAGAGGAGATTCCCTGTGCTGAGGCTGACATCCCACGCAGATGAAGTGCGGGGGAACGAGAACTTCTCTTGATGTCTGCCCAGTGTGAAATCCCACTTCCTAAAACTCCACAGGTGTCTGATGTGTTGGCACTCGCCCTCATTGCTGTCTGCTTTACTCTGGTTCCTTAACTAGAATTGCTGCAAGTTCCCTCTTGCACAAGTTGTAAATTCTGGTCCAGCTCTGAGAGGCAAGTGACTTCCAGTCCCCCTGTGTGCTGGTCAGCCCTCTCTAAATTGATATTTTTACTGCCGCATGGACACTGATTGGCTTCTGGGTGTTGCAAAAGAGACTGATTCATGTTTGATGAGGGTGTGGTGAAGATACTGGAGCAGGGGATATAGATTCATTGGAGAGAGCCTGGCTCTGCCTGTGCAGGAAGCTAACTAGTTAAATTCAGTGAAAGTCAGGAAAACGGCTCACAAATAAACCTCGATGTTAAATGTGCACCTTTGGGGGAAAGTGCTTGCAGAGGGAGCTGTCTAGAAATGAGTGATGAGATAATCCTTTAATTTCATCTATTTCAGGAAGCAGGCAGTAGGATAAGAGCTCTGAGCTCCTATTAGAAAGTTAAGTCATCGCTGCAATGTCAAGAAAGGTCAACACCTCAGTCTGCAGCCCTAGGGGAGGTTTGGAGGGAAAGGCCAGTAACTGATCAGGGAACAAGTGCATCTTTGCCCTCTTTAAACGGAAGGAGGTTCGTGAAATTTGCCCCCCAGAACATAAAACTTAACCTACTGGAGGTTTATGCTGCCTGTGGGTATAACTGTTCACGGTCTGACAAAAGAACTGGGAGAGGTAAAATGTGTGTGAATGCAGAAATCTTGTTTCCCTTTGATAAATCCTGTAACCATTGCAGCTTGGATGGGAGATTTGGACATCCCTTCTGCCCGTTAAAGGACTCTCAGAGGATCAGTCACTGTGGTCTACACAACTGAAGCACAGGGCCGTGCTCTGTGAATCTGGAGCTTCTTTGCAGTGAATCTTTCCAGGCGAGAGGGAGCAAAAGCTCCCCTTCCCTGGGTGTGAAAGCTATTGCGTGCCTAAGCCCTTCCTAAGCCCCCGAGGAGGGTTTGGATGTTGCTCAGGCCGTGGGAGCTGGTGCACACTCTCTCTGGGCCATCCCAAGGTCACTGCCTGCCTCAGGCTCCCTCTCCCAGGGCTGGATGCCGTGGGGGGTGCCAGCATGGCCAGTGGGAGCCCAGCAGTGCATTCTATCTGTCCCTCCTTGCATTCGAAAGCACATTTGCAGAACAGGGGGCTGTGCCCTGCGTGGGATCCAGAGCACAGTGAGGGTGAGGACTGGGGAGATCTGCTCTCCACCTGTGGGTTTGGGCACACTCCTGATGGCAGTACCTGACCTTTGCTTTGCTTTGCTTTGCTTTGCTTTGCAGGTAATGATATAATGCAGTGGATTCTTCAGCGCTTGCAGATCACCGCGGAAGGTGGGTAAAAGTGTGAAAATTGAGGCTTTCTCAGTTTTCAGTTATAAAACTAGGATCTCAAGAGGCAAAACCTTTTAGTTGAATTCTCCCCTGCATAAGAGCTCACTTTGAATTGCAGTGAAGTGTTTCTGTGCAACGAAAACATCTGCATTCTCCATTTTCAGAGGCACTCCACCTGGGAGACCTGTTTGTCAAATATGGATATATCTACCCTCTCCAGGAGCCAAAGAACCTCACCCTCAGGGCAGACGGCAGCCTCTACAGGTTTCAAGTGAGTTGCAGCTCCTCTAAGCTCTTGAGAGGGAGTTCAGCACTAGTTTTTATTAAAAACAGGCAGCTGGGGCACTTCCCAGGAGCTGTGTAGCTGTACAGGAGGAAGGAGAAGACTCAGAAGTCTGCACAGAGAAAACAGAGATTGCAGTTTACAGGGAACCTGTGATAGTTTCTTCAATGAAATTAGTGTACTTGTTCAACCTAGAAATAGCTGTGCTTTCCTCCAAAGAGTGTTCCCTTCCAGGTCTTAAGGTGGCAAATGGAATTGCTGGTTGGAAACAGAACAATGTAGGGGCCCTGAATAATGAATATACCAAAAGCACAGTGATAACGGGATGGTATCGAGGGCCATGGCTGGACTGTTTCCACTGCTGTGGGAAATCAGGATATCCCTGGTACTTGGAATGAGGAGTCCACAAGTTCAAGGCCTTTGTGCACTAACAGGAGGCTCCTTTCCTTGCAGACCCCCTATTTCTGGCCGGTGCAGAGCTGGGGTGCTGATGACACAGACTATGGTGAGTGGTGGCACTGCAGGTGACCAGGGGTGTGGGTTTGTCACACAGTCCTGCTCCACACCTGCTCTTCATGTTCTTGTGCTGTGTCTCTGCTTGCAGTGACCAGCCCTGGCATTTCTTTTTCCTGCTATTTTGTGAATAATTCTCAGTAACGGTGAATTGAGGGTGTGACCATCTTGTGGTGGCTTTGATGAAAGTGCTTAAGCTCTTATGTTCCACTTAGATCCATCACACGGGAACACATCTGAATTACCTTGGTGGGGAGGAAAGACTTTAAACACCAAGATTAGATTTCCCTGAGTAGTTAAGTGTGTTCCTGGATCTGAGCCCAAGGCTGTCTTCATGTAGATTTGGATCAAGCCCTGCATTCAGAGATGGTTCTTTCTTTATAGAAAGCACAGTGACTTCCAATATCTCCTGATGGCTCTCTCCATATAAATCTCTTGTTGCCTTTCTGCTGCTTTTTTTTTTCTTTTTGTAGAGCTGATCATGAAACTTGTGCTGATCAGCTGGATTTGCTCCTGTGGGCTGTGCAGTCCCCACACTGATTTGTCCATTCCAGGGTTGTCCTCTCTTTATCTGCGTTATGCTGCAGATCTTCCGAGGAAATAAAAATTCCTGGTTTAGACTGGAATGTTTTTACTAGAACTTGAGCCAAAACCACTGGCCTGTGCTCAGAAAACTTGGAGGTCAAACTCTGAGGAAGCTCAACACCTGAAAAGTTTGGTGCAGTGTCCCTTGACCCATGGAAGCCTGGCTGAGTTCCCAGGGGAAGGGTGGCTGCTGGCAGGAGGCACTCGCTGCCTGTTCTGCCTGGCTGCTCCCAGGCTGGCCACCAGTGACACACCAAAAAGTTCTTTTTCCTTCACTGAGTTTTGTGAGCTTGGAGCTCATGCCTGGGAAGATATTGTAGCAGACAAAGGCTCCTGTGTTTGTAATTTGGGTAAGTTTATAATTATTCTTAGACTGGCTGGTCTGACTGCTAATTTGCTTCTACCTCCACAGCAATTTATCTAGCAAAGAAGAACATTAAAAGGAAAGGGATTTTGGAAGAATATGAAAAGGTGAGGAGACGCTGCACTTGTTCCATTACAAGACCCTCATTTGCTACAACTTTAGCCCTTTGTTGCTAATGAGCGGAGCATGGCAAAAAATCACCCCTTCAATTGCATGAAGTGTTACTCCAGCAGTATCAAAAGCCAACATTTTGCAAGTGGAAAAACGACCAGTACAGCAAACTACTGTGAAGTCAATTATAATTTTAGCAGGGGTAATTGCTCTCCTTGCAATGGTATTTTTGAACTGTTGCAATTCTTGTAATTACGTTCAGAACAATCCAGATTTCTTGGCTCAGTCACCAGCCTGGCCTTGTTGAACTATGGACAGTTAAGAAAACCCCAGCATGGGAGTGCCCTGGTCAGAATTTTCACACTAACTGCTTTTTTATTTTTATTCCAGGAACATTACAACATGCTCAATCAAAAAATAAACTACAAGTGGGATTTTGTTATTATGCAGGCCAAGGAGCAGTATAAGTGAGTTGACTTGCATTGCCTTGGTTGCTGGGGGAGGGTGTGAGGAGCAGAGCTTGGCTGTCTTAGTGCACAGCTAAATCACACATTAAAAACCCCACCTGCAGCTCTAAAATGGCTTGGAGGGGAGGTTTAGGTTTTGCACTTGATGTGGTTCTGTGAAGAAGCTGGGTTCTGATGCTGCAAGCCCTCATTAGAAACAGCTTCGTTTAGCTCAGCGTTCCCCATGAGTATTTGTGGGTCAGGCACTGGACTTTGGGCCTGTTGTTGGTCTGGCTCGGGAGTTACTTGCACATCTTTCAGCTGAATGGAGGGAATCAAGAAGCAGTAAATGTTCCCAGCAGGGACTTCTGGAGAAAACTGAAGTGCATACTTAGGCACCCAGCTAAAACAACTCGATTTTAGGAGCTGAAACCTTCAAATTCCCAGGAAAGTTGGTGAACCTGAGATGGGATCACTCCTTTAGGGATCTTTCCTACTTCTGTGGACTCCTGTTACCTTCCTTTACCTGCTGGCACGGCAGGCAGTGCCTCTGCAGCTCAGCAGCCTCTCTGTCTTCCCTGGGATGGCAGCCAAGTCCTGGGAGTACAGCTCATCAGATAACTGTCTCATTAAACACGAGACTGTTGTTCTTGTAAATTGAGGTCAGACTTGGTCTAAGAGATGCCAAATGCAGTTTCCAAGTTAGATATACCCAGCCTGTGTCTGAAGCAGTAGATTAAACTCGTCTGAGGCTGTTTGATGGTGCTGCTGGGGCAGACTGGTGCAGAGCACCCACCCTGCTAACCACAGCAGGGAGGCCACATGCAAAGAGCCTGTTGGGAATGCTCCCTTCCCCATGCTAAGTCCCAAATTGTGCTCAGGACTTTTCTGGGAAAGAATTAGTTGGTCCAAGCCCAAACCATGCTAGTGCCTCTTCTATTTAATTGTGGAGGTGATTTGGGTTTTAGTGTCTGGGAACACTCCTCAGAACCATTTCCAAGTAGTTTCTCTGAGAAATTACCCCTGCTTTACTGAGAGACAGGGATGAGACGTGTCCAGGATGTGTCCCTGGGTGGCAGTCCTTGGATCCTGCCTGGGGACATGGGACAGGGACAAACACGAAGCAGCAGCACTGAGGGCAAGTCAGCAGAAAGCTACCAGAGGGCTGTGTGCCTGATCAAAAGGGGATGTGTCCGCTCCCAGCTCAGCTCAGGAAGATGATGATTTCTCAAAATCCAGAGTCATGTGTGGCCATGTGAACATGATCTGCAGCCAGAGTTAGTCAGGGCAGGATGTGGTCAGGAGGTGACATTGCAGCATCAGTGGCACAGTCCGGCCGGGACCCACGGGACACGAGGTGTGCCCTGCTTCTTGTCCCACTGATTTTGGGAGGGCAGAATTCATGAATTCCCCTGTTCTTGGCTTTGCAGGGCAGGGAAGGAGCGGAAGAAGGAGGACAGGTACGCCCTGGACTGCCAGGAGAGAGCCTACTGGCTTGTGAACAGAACTCCTGTGAGTAGAAGGTGACAGGGTGACTTCAGTGGCTCGCTGGTGCCCTCCCTGCAGCCACCTGGGACAGGCTCCCACGTGGAAAGGGCACAGCCTCTGGGCTGTGAGCCAGGGAAGGGTCAGCCCAGGCCTGCCCTGAGCCCCCACCACCTTTCCTTGGTTGCTCTCAAAGGTGCAAGGGACAGAGGTCCATGCCTGAAGAGGGGCATTCCCAAATCTGGGCAGTGGAGGCCTTGGGGGTCTTCTCCTGCATTTGCGTGATCCACAGCCTTTAAACCAAATGAGTGACAAAGCTTTGCTGTTTTTTTGTTCACCACAGCCAGGCATGCTGGATGCCCTCGAGTATGGATTGGACCGTGTCACAGATCCCAATGAAAATAAGGTAAACCAGGTGAGACAGGGTTGGGTTTGGATTTTTTTTTTTTACACACCTACTGAATTTGTCTGGGAGGACCCAGAGTGTCCCTGGGGTTGTCATTTTTTGGGCACTGCAGGCTGAGTGTGTCAGCTCAGCTCTAACAGCTGAACAGGCCAGAGGTTGGAGCTCTCTCACCCGGGAGGTGAGGCCCTCAAAATAGGCTTTGGCAGCTTCTTCTGGCTTGAAAAGACTTTGTCAGCTTTCTTGCCACGCCAGTGAGTGTGAGTGCTTGGCTGCAGGACATGTTTTCTTTGCTGGGGAAACTGAATTAAGGAATCCTCTGTCTCCAGGTGCTCGTTGCTGCCTTTGTGTAAGTGCTGAATGAACTTTGTGGGGTTGTTGGGTGTAAAGGGTCAGTGCAAAGATCCAGGTTTAAGATAAAATTACAGAATACCTCCCAAAGGGGAATTAATGTGCGGTAAGAAGATGAAGAAGTTGATGTGGTGGATAGGAGACACAAAATGTTGCCAAAAAATGCATATTGCAGACCATAAAGAAACAGAATCAATGAACTGAGACATGAGGGCTGTAACTGGGTGAGCTGGTTCAGGGTCTGGAATCACACGCATCCAGTCAGTGGATGAAGAGCTGGAGCTGCTGTTCCCTTTCTCCATCAGCCCTCTGAGAGGATCCTGTCTTTGTTCCCTTAGCAGCATTCATTTGGAAGCAAAGGCAAAGCATCTCTCAGCAATTCAATGCAAATGTTCCTGCCATCACACTCACGGTATTCCCACAACTTCCCATTTTTGTAACAGCCTTTAAACAACTCAGCAGCCAGAGGCAGGATAATTGCTTTGGCCAGCTGTGTTCTGTTGCTATAGAGACTGAAAAGGAGCAAAGTGTAGGGTTGGGGTATATTTTTTTTTTTCTTACTGTAAGTAGCAGCTGCTGAAAGCCTTTTTTTTTTTTCTTTTTTTTTTTTTTTTTTCTTTTTTTAAGAGTAAAGAAGTAGTGGAAAGGGAAAGGGATAGAAAGAGGAGTAAGCCAACTTCTCGCCCACAGTTTTACAGTTGACATGGAAGGGATTTTAGGTTTGCAAATGGTCTGGAGGAGAGCTGTAGCCATCTGCCAGCAGCCTGGTAGCACAGGGGAAGGCAGCTGAGGGAGGTCTGCCCAGTTCCACCCTGGCCATAAGAGACATGGGCAGTTCCCCCCATCAGGGGAGGCTCCAAGGAGGGCAGAAGCCAAAGGACATCAGCTTTGGGGTGATTTCCCTCCTCTTCTCCTTCAGGCTGGTCTCTGAGCTGTGCCTCCTCTCTGGAGGCTGAGCTGAAGAGGGAAGGTTCTCCTTGTTCCTCCTTTTGCTTTTGGAAGAGTGACTGAGAATACATGAGACAGCCAAGAGCCCTCATGGAGCCACCTTTGGACTGGCAGCTTTATTTTTGTCCTCTGCAGGTGCTCTCACCACCACCTGTGGCTCAGCAGCCTTTGGTGAGCAGAAGGAATGGGCCAAGCCCTTATTTGTGTCCCTGTTCCTGCTCAGTCCACCTTCACTTCGTTGCATGAATAATTTTTTTTTTTTGTCATGGCAGTTGAGAAAGGAAAAAAAAAAAATTAATTTCCGATTTCTTTGAAGCTGACCTTAGCATGAACATCTCTCCTCCTCTTGCTCGGACCCTTTGGTGGGCTGCTCCCTCCCTTAGGGATAGAGTCCTCTGGTATAAACAGGTGCTCAAACTCCCTTGAAGGGGACTTTTGTTACTGATCCATGGCCATCCCTCGTGGTTATAATGAGTTAGGGGTTGTGGATGGGCAGGAGGAGTCAGGCAGAAGTTGAACAGCTAATTAAGGGATGCTTTAGCCTTTGGTTTCCTGGATTTCAGGCTCACATCAAGCCTCACTGCTTGAGAATGATCACTGAGGTACCTGCACAGCCTCTGCCTCCTGGAACCAGAGTCTTTCTGGAAGGTGTTTTAGCTCCCCCAAAAATCCCTGTGCTGGATTCGGAGGCTGCTGAGTGAAATGCTCTGGTTTGTTGTACACAGCAAATCAGCCGCAGATTAATGAGTCCTTGCTGGCCTTTAATTTCATAAGTCCCTGTCAGTTTGCCTGATGAAGTTCTGCTGCATCATCATGAGTTTGGAAAGCACAGGGTCAGGGGCAGATGAACAAGACAGGGAAAAAATGGCCATCTGAACAAAACTGGGTGCATGGGCTGCGGCAGATTTAATTTCCAGCCGCAGGGCTGGATGCACCAGCACAGTGGAGATGAGTGTTGAGATGATCTAATCCCAGAGTCAGGGTTTGCCTCTGCAGGCTCTCAGCTGGCTGAGTGTGGGGAAAGGCTGGCTCTGCACCGAGCAGGGCTGTTGGGGTGTGCAGAGGCAGCTGGGTGTGTGCTGGGGTGCCCTTTGCAGGGTTGGAAAGGCAGATCTTCCTTGCCCAGAGCTCTGCAGGGAGGCTGGGCTGGCTCTGTCCTGTGCTCGGTGGCCAATTTCCTGCACAGGATTCCCGGGATCAGCCTCAGCCAGCCAAGCTCTGTGCATGGAGCACTTGGGGCACAGTGGGATCTGCAGTGTTCTGGTGCCAGACAAGCTCTGCACAACTTTGTGCTTGTTCTTCACTCCCAGCTCCTTCCAGGCATCCACCCAAAGCTGTTTCCAGGTGTTTATGAGCTCTGTAAAACAGGGAACAGTGGCCAGGCAGGCAAAAACACCATGACCATCATCTCCCCAGTGTGCTCAGGAAGTCTCACACTGAGCAGAGCAGCAAACAGGTAGCTGGGAATTAGCAGATATCCTGGCTCTTGTAGGAGCTGGTGGCCTCAGGCACGTGGATCAGCTCCAGGGCTTTGGAGCAGGTCCTGGCTGGCTCCCAGCTGGGCTCTGCAGCCCCAGTGCCCGGGGAGCACAGAACTGGTGGCAGCGGGGTGTCACCGGGGCAGGCAGGGTGTCCCAGTGCCACGGGGTGTCTCAGGGGTGTCAGAGGATGTGGAACAGCTCGTGGCACTGGCTTGAGACAGACTGAGGCCTTTCACTAATTGGCATCTTGATTTGCAGCCCTCAGGGCTGGGGAGCTGAGCCGCAGTAATTGTGATAAGTCACTCGTTAAGGGCATTGCAAAATTAATCTCATTATGAGAAATGACTCCTTTGTTCCAAATATGATTTCCTTCCAAATGAGGCAGGGTGGGTGGGTGGGTGGTGCAGGGCACTTTGGCACTGTAGGGTGGGTGGTGGGGACAGCTGGCAGTGCTCAGTGGGACAAGGATGGTGCTCAGGGCCACTTGTAGCAGCAGTGAACTGGGAACTGGTTGTGGGGCCACTGTGGGAGAAAGGGAAATGAAATGATGAGCAGCTCTGGGGTGAAATAGCTGAGATTCCTCCCAGTTACTGCACATTTGAGAACTGGAAGGGGCTGAGCACAGCCAGCACCTGCAGCCTCGCAGGGGGTTCAGCAGTGGGCTCCCCTTGGATTTGGCTGCAGTTTATTTTGTGCCACTGCTCAGAGATGCTCAGCCCCATTTCTGGGGGAGCCTTGGCAAATCCCCTCCCCACCTGGAGCACTCCAGCAAAACCCTCCTTGTTTTCCCAGGAGCAGCTGCCTCCACACAGACTGTGGCAGGAGGGGATCCTTGGTGTGTGGGGGGCATGTAAAAAAATAAAATCTTCCCTTGTTTGCTGATTTTTCTTCACCCACATATAATTTTTCTGTTGTGATGGCATTTTAATTGATGCCTTTCTGTCTCTGTATAACATTTAACTCACTGTGTTCTCCTTTCCCACAGCTGTTTGTCACGTGTGTTTGTGGTGTGCTGCCAGCCTCTCAGACCCCTCTAGAAGATAACACCACTTTCCTGCCACGTGAGCTGCCTTCAAGTGCCGGCACCCATTTCTCCTTCCCCACTGCACCAGGCCTGTCTGAGGCCCTAGTTGAGAAAAAAAGTAGAAGAAAATAGGGTTTTAAAATGATTTTAACATGTTGAAATCAATACTCTAGCCACAAGTTCCATCAGATGGAACCCTTCAGCTGGCACTTGTAAACCTGGTTTGTATCTGGTTATCTGGTTTCTGTCTCAGATTCCCCAAGGAGACAGTGAACTCCTGTTGTGCAGGTGGCAGCTGGCCTGGAGCAGAACCACAGGTCTCTAAACAGGACACTTTGGGACAGCAAATACAATAAATTCCTCAGTGCAAGCAGGTGATTTTTTCCCCTTCCATTCCTGCAGTCTGTCTGAAACAATGACACTGTAGAAATGAGGGGAAGAAATGCTGTCTGTGTGGAAGGTGGCCTGGAATCAGGGATGCAGCTAGGAGCAGAGAAGGGTGAAAAGCTGTTTCTAAGTTCCTCCATCATTTATAAGGGTCCCAGGAGCTTATGATTCAGCAGAGGAGGTTGTACAGCCCTGTGAGCAATGATCCTGCTGTCTTAGAGCTTTTTCTCTCCCTTGATGTGTCAGTCCTTTCCCCCTGTCACACAGGGGGCCAGCACAGCATCACTGCTGGGGTTTGTGCCCTGTTTGTCCCTGCTGGGATGGTCTGTGCTGCCCACTCAGGGCTGGTTGTAGTATTCCCAGCAGGAAAAGCTTCCTCCCCTCACAATACCACTGTGAGGATTGTTTTTTGGTGCCCCACTGGCCAGGCTGGCTGTGGGTCAGGGTCAGGGCTGGCTCTGTGGTGGTGCTGTCGGGATTGGGCTCATCAGCTGCATGTCTGGCTCCTGCTGCTGGAATGGTGAGTGGGCCTCTCAGAACCAAGGGTCAGCAAAATGTGCGTGTTTTTCTGCCCTGTGGGGAAGAGTTTCTCCCTCCTGGGCAGGACTGGTGTCGATGGTTAAAGTGCAAAAGCAGCTCAGTGTCCTCACAATGGTCTCACAGAGCAGCCCTGGGAGAGCATCTTGCCTTGCCCAAAACGGGCAGTTTGGGGTGCAGGGTCTCTGGGGAGGTGAGGGGAGAGCAGAGCTGCCTGTGGCATTCAGCACCACAATCTTCATCCCTCACAAACTGCACTTCACCAAGGCACTCTGCAGACCCCCACCTGCCACAGGGTTCATTTGATAGAATAATTTTGGGATGCAGGGCTTGACTGAAGCGGGAGCTGAGGAACTGAAACACTGCCTGAGCCTTTAAAGGCTTGCTGGGAGCATCCCCGACTTAGCCTTGTCTTTCCTTCTCCAGTTTATTGCACACAAAGTAACTGTGCTTCAAAGGAAGCTGTGTGAATAAACACCCTGCAGTTAATTTCTTGCCTTCGATTGCCTGCTCATTTGTGGATGACATGTAACATAGTCTGAGTTATTCAAATCACAACGTAAACACCCTTTGCACAGCAGATACTGCTTCTGAGGCTTTTAATTGTGGTGTTTATATTTTGCAATGTGTTGGTTCCTGTCTCCTTTAGCTAATATTGAATGATCTAATCTGTGTCTCGTAAATGAATCTATTTTAGCTCCATTAGAATAACCCCTTAATTGAAGGCATGCAGGCAGCCTGTGATGGGAGAAGCAATGCTAAACAGTAAATACAGCTAATGGGACAATTTACCGTGTGGGGATGCTCTTAGCTTTGATGATACCCTGATTAGCTCAGCTGCTGTGTTTGATTTTAATTCTAATCAGAATTAATTGGAGAGCGCTGCACAACGGCAGCCCTGCAACGGTGTTTCAGTGTCTCAAAAAAACATTTTAAAAAGCAAGTGTAGGCACCCATCCCAGTTCAATGATTCTTTTTTTTTAATATTTTACAGAAAAATACTATGGAATTCTATAGGAGAGAGGTAAGTGGTGCTTCTCTCACTTCTCGGGGTTCATCCTGTATGAGCTGCTTACACCAGTGTGGCTCGAAGCCCTCTGTGCAGGGATGGGCTCTTTGAAAAGCAGAATCCCTTCCTCATGGAGCTTTTATCAATGTAATTTCAGGCCATTCCCTCCCACTGCAGGCAGCCAGCAGCTCTCCCAGTGACGGGAAGGCTCAGGCAAGGACAGACACCAGGGCTGAAATCCAATAGATCAAAATTAGTGCTGGGGAAATCACAGTGGCGCCAGCACAGAGACAGCCAAGAATCAATGATAATTGCATGCTAAATCATCCAGAGCATTGGTAGGTGCTGAGGATGGTAGCTATTATTCAATTTCTATATAACATGGGGAGTGCTTTTTAATTACTTGCACATTGCAAAGTGCACTTCTGATGTTTGCAGTGAGCTCAGTGAAAACAGACATTTTACTGAGACAATTCAGGGATTCTCTGGTACCTTGGACATCCAGTAATTAGGGAAGAAGCAGTCCCTGCTGTAATTAGCCCCACTACCTGGGAGAGAACCTCTTTGAGGTTTAGATAGGCCTTATCTTCAAACCTCCCTGCTCCTAACCATGGCCATGTCTGATCCCCTCAGATCATGTACTATCAGCAGGCCATCATGAAGACCAGAGTGAAATCTTCTGTCTCTCTTGGAGGGTAAGTCCTGATTTCCTTCTGTCCACACATTAATTAGTCTTCCGTGCTTATCTCCTAATGAGCTGATGAAGCTGTCTGCTCTGGCAGCTGGTGACTCAGCCAGGGAATCCATGTGGTGGCCCAGTGCTGTCTGGGCTGTCTGGGCCAGGAGGCACGAGGATGAGGAGGGATCAGAGTCCCAGGCAGGATGAAGAGGCTCTCTGGGAGCTTTGCTGCGGAGCAGCACCAGCCCCTGGGCTGAGAATCCCACTGAAATCAGGAGATGCTGACACTGCTCTGGGCCCAGCCCCGCAGCCAGGGGAGGATCCAGCAGTGTGTCTGTCCTTCAGGAGGGGCAACCAGCGGGACAGACTGACCCTCCTGTCGCTGCTCCCTGGGCTGGATTCACCCCCATGAGAGTCCCTGCCCCACGGTGATGCTCACCTCTGGATATGTAATACTGGTTATTCTGTCCTGCAAGGGAAACAGCCTCTCCATGAACATCCAAGCAATTAATTAGCAATTCCCCTTCCCAGTGGGAGTGTTTCTTGATCAGATTCTTGATGAAGCGCCCAGCCCTGGCATCAGGCATCGGTGTGTTTGCCACAGGCATTCCTGCCTGGAGCCTCCTGTGCTGACCAGGCACCTTGAGGTGCAGCCCAGAGCACCTGCCTGGTTTGCACTGTCATTGCCACCAGAGATTCCTATCACACCTGAGATAAGCAAGGTGCTCAGGCCAGTTCCCTGGAGAAGACAGTCTTGGATGAATGAAATGGGTGGAAGAGAGAATCTTCGGAGAGCCACAGCTTGCAGGGCAGCAGCAGCTCTGCTCATTTCGTCTGTCACTTAAAACTCTCCTGCCCCAATTCTCCAAACTCTGAGCTGGAGCTGGGGACACCTGGCTACTTCCCAGGAATTTTGTGGTGCGTAACTGTTTGGCAATGAGGCTTTTCTCTCATCAGTTCTGGTGAGATAATGCCCATCACCTAGATCAAAAATCTCAGGAACTTTGGAACTCCGTGTCAGCTGCAGGGCTGGGTCCAAATCAAATTCTTATTGAGGACATGAGCAGCAGCTGGGCAATGTGCACGCTTGAGAGCATTGCTGTGATTTAGGAGAAGCTGCAAAGCACTTCAACAGCTACCTGAGCTGACAGGTTTAGGTTTGCTTGATCAGAATATGGGCTGGAGTGCCTGATGCAGGTGCTGGATGCCTTGGCATTCCCAGTGGGAAGGTGGGATGGAGCAGCTGTGCCAGCCCTGTGGTTTGCTCTGTGCAGGAGCATTGTATAACTGCAGGATCTGGGCCAAGGTGCCTGTTAGCCACAGGCCCCTGGACACTGCACTCCCAGCTCTGAGCACATGAAAGCACTTTGGCCTGGAAGGAATTTCAAACGCAGAAACCAGAGGATTTTTTTTTTTTTCAAGAATGAAAAAGGGAGGCAGGAGCTAAAATACCAGGACATTAGTGAAATCAGTTGGAATTAGAAGTCTGGCCAAGTTAGAAGGTAGGAGAAGTGTTTGTCTGGTTCCTGCTGGGGGAGAGACAGTTCTGCTTTGTGCCAAGCCCTCAGAGCCACTCGCAGAGGAATGAGCCCTGTGGTAGGTGATGGAGGAAAGGAGAGGCTGGGGTGAGCCCTCAGCATTCCCTCACTTTCCCAGAGCTCCCTGAGTTGTCCCTGGGCTCATGGGAAGGCTGCAGAGAACCCACCTGAGTGAACACAACCCTTGTGTTTCCCTGACACTTTCCTCCTAGAACAGTGCAGGGTCAGGCCCAGACCAGCTGAGAACAGAATGAGAAAGGAATGGTCTGGGGGCTTAGTCCCACTTCCTTAAAATGAAGAGGCAAAAGGAGGTGATGGAAGGGGTTCTTGTATCTCCTTGAGTTTGAGCTGACAAATTCACTGCTTTGAAAGACAACCAGGAGACTTCTGTTGGGAAATGGAAAAGATTAACTGAGCTAATGAATCGATTTCTCTAGGAAGGCAGGGGCCATGTTCCTGATCCCTGTGCTGAGAGTCCTGCACCTCTGAGGATATCTGGAGCCTGTTATTTGGCTATAATGGGGCAGGCTGTAATTCTGGCTTCCAAATTCATATTTTGATTCTGGATTCGTTGCAGGATTGTGAAGTACTCTGAGCAGTTCCTCTCCAATGATCCCATCCTGTCTGGGTGTCTCCCCAGCAACCCTTGGATATCAGATGACCCTGAGTTTTGGGATCTCAATGCAAAGCTGTATGTATTTCTGTTGTTTTGCCAGCCTGTGGTTTGCAGTGACCTTTATACTGATAGAAATCAGGAAAGGGAACCACTGATTTTCGTTGTGGTATCTGATCTCTGCTCATCATCAGAGAAGCGCTCCCTTTCAAACTTACTTTGAAATTTGGAATACTCCATGCTGAACTTTCAGCACTGCCTTCTTCAAGGGGAGCCTTCCTGAACATCATAGAAATTCCTGAGCTGATGCTGGGAGTGTGCACTCAGGCCCTGCTGAGTGGGTCTGATCCTCCCCTTGGATGAGTGAAGCCCACGTTAACTAGCACAGGAATGGAATAGGACCAGTTCAGGGTTCAGCAGCTCCCCTGGGTCTTTGCTGCTTCCTAGGAGAGGCTTGGGGTTGGAGGCACACCCTGGTGGTCCAACCCTTCTCGGAGGCCTCCCTTGGTTTTCCCTTTGGATAGGATTTACTAATTACATGATGGCATCTCGGGGCTTGGAGCATCCAACATGTCAGTGGTTCTGAGTGCAGCAATCCTGTAATGGACTGATTGTATCCCATTAGACATCCCCAGGGGATGCCTGCACTGAATGCCTTTGAGAAGCAAAGCTCTGGGCAGCAACCAGTGCCTCCTCCAGGATGGGACTGAGTCAAACCTCAGGGCAAGGCTGGGCTGTCGCTGTGAGAGCTGCATAAATCCCAGTTAAATCCTCACCCCGCTGCGGCCCGACTTGTTTAATTACAACTTACTTTGTGGGTTGACTTCAGGAGCTCATTACACCACTCTGGAAAACAAGAGAATGCTGAGAAGTCCCTCGGCATTGCAGCAAAGGCCATTTTGGTTTTAATTAACCTGCTAATTGGAGAAAGCAGCGGTGCTGTTTGTCTTGTCCCGGCGCAGGGTGGAGGTGCCCACCAGGATGCGCGTGGAGCGATGGGCCTTCAACTTCAGCGAGCTGATCCGGGACCCCAAAGGCCGCCAGAACTTCCAGCTCTTCCTCAAGAAGGAGTTCAGCGGTGGGTGGGCCGTGTCTCTGTGCCTTTGTCCCCAGGCGGAGGTGACAGTGGCGCGGCGCTGCTGCGGGCTGTGCAGCCAGGGCAGGCGGTACCATCTAGTGGCACGGGGCACACGGTACAGCCCGGGATGTCCCCGCGGGGCATCGGCTGGGAGGGTTTCGGTTACTTTTTGGGAAGGAATTGTTCCCTGTCAGGGTGGGGAGGCCCTGGCACAGGGTGCCCATGGAAGCTGTGGCTGCCCCTGGATCCCTGGGAATGTCCAAGGTCAGGTCGGATGGAACTTGGAGCAGCCTGGGATAGTGGAAGGTGTCCCTGCCCACGGGACTTTCATGTCCTTTCCACCCCAAAACATTCCATGATTCTCTGGCTGCTCCCAGAGAAGCTGGCACTGGCTGAGCTCACGAGTTCTTAGAGATGTCAGTGGGCAGAGAACAGGGGAAAGCTGTTTTCCTCTTTCAGTCACTGAAGAATTGGAGAGACTGGTTTGGGGCCAACAAATGGTGCCAAACAAATCCAGGAGTTAATAAATGGGATTGTGTTTTCCTCAATCTCACTCTCTGCCGATTTTATCCTTGTCCTGCAGGAGAGAACCTGGGTTTTTGGGAAGCCTGTGAGGATCTCAAGTATGGAGACCAGTCCAAGGTCAAAGAAAAAGCAGAAGAAATCTACAAGTGAGTGTGAAAATTTTTCACTCTTAAACTCTTTGTGCATGAGTCCCATCACCTTTCACAGGTTCTCCTTCTCCAAATGATTTATTCCTAAGATTTTACGTGTAGGCTGTTATCAGACGTGGCTGTCTTTTGTCCCCACATAGGAAAGGAGCTTTTGGAGGTGAAAGTAGAAGGGGTTTTATATATGTGTATATATATATTTACTTTTCCTCTCTGACCTCTGTTACATTTCAGTCTTAGGATGTAATTTAAATATCGGTGTGGAATACCAAAGTTCTTGAGAGGCTTTTTGCTTCCAGTGAGCTAAAATTTGGCTCATATTATGTGCAAGAGGAAGTGAGTGCACGTCTCTGATGAAGAGGACATTGATTGCCCAAGATCAGGACAGCAAATTGCAGCAGGAAGCTGAAGGGACTTTTCCTTTCATGCATAGACAAGAATCTGTGAATTCTCCAGCTGCTAATGGTGCTGTTGATTCCTCCTCCTGGCAGGCTCTTCCTGGCTCCAGGAGCAAGGCGCTGGATTAACATCGATGGCAAAACAATGGGCATCACAGTCAAAGGCCTGGAGCACCCTCATCGTTATGTTCTAGATGCTGCTCAGACCCACATTTACATGCTGATGAAAAAGGTTTGTTATTTGTTGCCAGAGCCTGAGGGGGATTCCAGCCCTCCGGGCCTTTCAGTGCCTTTGTGTGCTATCAGCTGTCCCTTTCAAGGGGCCTTTGTTTGAAAAATCCCTCAAATTTGCTGAGTTAAGCAAGTGCTGCTTCAGGCATTTGTATTTTGCTACTCCTTCTTCCCTCTAAGGCAGCCTGTCCCCGAGGTGGTGGAGGTCGGGTGGCTGCTGCAAGCCCTGCTTTTCAATTCCAGCTTGGAATTCATGCTCTGAAAGCAGCAGAACTGGACTGATTTTCACCCGTTGATGAAAAGTTTGGCTCCTGCAATACAAGCTCCTCACCTTGCAGTGACTCTGAGACCCTACTGGCCCGGGCTAAGCTTCATTCCAATCTTTTGATCTGGGTCTTACCTGTGAAGCTTTATTGTGAGATGGAAAATCCTGGGAATTTTACAGCAAGATGAAAGGGTATTGGTTTAAATAGCTACATTTGCCTGAAAGATGCAAAGTCCCTTGGGCTGCTGGGGGAGATTATCCAGTTCCCAGCCTCCCTGGCTCCTGAGCAGCTGTATTTGGTGGTGATTTTAATAAGCAGCCCATAACTACCAGCTTTTCTTTTTTCTCCTAGTAGGACTCCTATGGCCGCTATTTAAAGTCTCCAATATACAAGGAAATGCTGGCCAAGGCTGTTGTGCCACAAGAGGGTGTCAAAAAAAGGCAAGTGAAACTGGCTGTAATTGTGGGGTTTGTTTTTCTTGTTGTAGCAAGGGTAGAAAAGGCCCCAAGTTGCAGCAAAATTACTATGATTTAGATGTTCTCTTAATTAAATAAAATTTTGCGCTGAGAAGATGCTTTGCTTGGAGACTGTTTATTCATGAGCCCTTTGGAAGTGGCTTGTGAACAGTCGGAGTGGAGCTGCTGATTGCTCAGCTGCCTTCTCTGGTGGGTCTGCTGAGAACGGCTGTGATTGTTGAATTAATTCATGGCTCCTTTCCTGGAAGGAGAAAGCACTGGTGTCCTGGGCATGGGAAAACTCCTGCCCATGAAACATTGGCACCCAGGGTTTGGGATAATCCATGGGATCTGCTCACCTCTGCCTGGACAAAGCCGCTCACCCCTGGTGTAAGGGAAGGTGACAGGCATGTGGGAAGAAGCAGCACTCTGTGAGTGACAGCTGGCACAAGGTGGATGGCCTTGGAAATGGCTTTTTCCCAGCAAGGTGAAGGTCATACAGCAGAGTCAGGCCATTTGAACTGCAGCTGCTCCTAAAGCTGAGCATGCGGTGCCAGTCTGGGTGGTGTTCCTTTCTCTGTTCCTCTTCCACTCATCAACCTAGCAGGCAAGAAAGAGGAACCGTGGACGTTCACGCTATTGTTTCGTCTAAAGCCTGCTTCAAGTCAGTGGAAACAGCCCTGCTGCTGACGGGGCCTGGGGTTGGGTCAGTTTTTCCCTGAGCCCCATCACGGGGTCACTGGCAGGTGCTGGATGATCCTGGTGATCCTGCCCCTCAGTGTTTGTCAGTGCTTGTTCTGGAACCCCCCCAAACCTCAGCATCCCGTTAACCTGGAGCTGGTACCTCACCCAGAGGTGGGCTAGCCCCTGTTCCCACTGCTGGGGAAGTGGCTTTGCTGAGGGTGTTCAGTGGAGTGTTTTTTGGCGGCATCACAGACACCAGAATCACCCGTACTGGTCCCTGCCTTGATCTTCCTGAGGGCACAAGAGAAAACTCCACGGGTGGGAGTTGTTTGGCTTCACACCGAGTATGAGTTATGTGCAAACACAACAAAGGAGTGATGTGGGTGGGCCCTGCAGTCCCTCAGGAGCAGGACTTCTACACTTTTAGCTCATGTGTGACGCCGAGTCACCCAGTGCTCTTTTAAAAGCATTTTGCGCTCCTTTGGCCATCTCTGTGTCCCAGCTTGTCCTGCTGGGTAACTTTGCTTCTCAGGAGGGGAGGTTTTGGTGCCCTTCTCCTCGCTAACCCCCCCTCCTTCCCTTCTCTCTGCCCAGCACGGGTCTGTTCGGCCGCCGCCACCTCCGCTCCAGCCCCAGCCCCATCATCCTGAGGCAGCAGGAGGAAGAGGCCAAAGCCAAAGAAGCCGCCAACACCGTGGACATCACGCAGGTCATGAGCAAGCTGGATCGCAGGAACCAGCTCCAGAAGGAAGCTCCTCCCAAGTAGGCTCTGAGCCCCGCAGGGAAAAGACAAGGCGAGGCTGGTGTTGAGCTTCGTCTCCCCTTCCTGAAGGTGTCAGTGCTGCTTTAGGTTTCCCAGGCCGGCTCTGCCCTCCGCCAGCTCCCCGCACGTTGTTGCCATGGCTTCTGGAGAGCAGATGTCGCTTCCCAGGCAGGGAGTGCCGGGCTGCTGCTGTGCGCGGCTCGGGGTGCTCGGAGATGCCTTGTGCTGCCCGCACATCCCCCCGGGAGGCTGCAGAGCCCGGCTGCCTGGCCCTGCTGCCCCGGGAGGGGCGGTGGCACAAGGCAGGGCAAAGCTGTGCCCCAGCTGCTGACGAGCCTTCCTTGGCACAGAGGGGGATGACCCCGCGGGGAGCAGGGCGAGGTGAGCCAGCCCCTGCTGGCCTCCACCCCCTCGGGGGGCTCTGCATCCTCCCAAGGGCTGCATCTGGCACCCCCTGAGAGCAGCACACCCCCCACTCCAAGAGTCCTGCACCCCCAGCCAGCACAACAGGGCCACAGGCAGAGAAACAGGAACTTCTCCTGCTTGTGGGAACAGGAGCACGAGCGTTTCTGCAGGTTTAGCTGACCCTCTGGATTTGAATGGCGCTCCCGCGTCCCCTGGCACGCTGGAGATGATCAGCAGGAAGCTCTGCTCTGCTCTCCCCGTGACTCCTGTGCTGGGAGCTGGGTGTGCAGGTGCAGAGAGCTGCACCTTGCCAGAGCCTGCACGATGCCAGAGAGGTTTTACCCAGTCCTTCCCACCTCTTGTCTTGTCTTTTTCCTGCTCTCCTATCTTCTCTTGTTAAAAATCCAGCAGGAGGTAGCTGCAGATGTCACTGGCTTGTAGCCCAGAGGCAAGGGAGAACAGGGTAGAGGTGTTAAGAGCTGATTTCAACTTTAACTAGTAGTTTCTTTTTCATTTGCTCTGTCTCTTTTGCTCTGTAGAATGAGGCAAGCTAAAATACTACATTAGTGCTAAAGAGCTCAGGGAGATTCCAGGCCTTGCTGGAAAAGCCCAGCCATGCCTGGACCAGGCCAATAAGTACCAGAAGTGTGAAAATTCCTGCAAAGTCCAGTAAAGGGAATTGAAAGGGCCGAAAAGCTTCCTTGTTTGTTGAAATTTTGGGGAAGCAGAGGAACTGGGTGGAAGCACTGAAGTCTGGGAAGCTGCCTTTCTCCAGTTCACATTGTTCACCCCTTTTTAACGCGGGTAGGGTTTTACAGAAAATGGGAGATCATTGAATCCCAGAATGGTTTGGATTGGAAAGGTCCTTAAAGCTCATCTCATCCCACCCCCTGCCATGGCCAGGGACACCTTCCACTATCCCAGGGTGCTCAGAGCCACATCCAGCCTGGCCTTGGACACTTCCAGGGGCAGGGCAGCTTTGGAGAAAGCTGGCAGGGAGTGGAAGCCCTTGGATAGCAGGGTGCATGCAGGTCCTTGGAGCTCTGGGCTCCTTGCAGGACAACTCCTGTGAGCAGGGGACAGTCATGATTTCACTGTGTCCCCAACAGCTCCAGCAGCAACTCTGGCCCTCCCCCTGTGTGACATTGGAGGCAGGATCAGGGCTGGACACTCTGCCTCTCCTCCACTTGTGACTGAGCCAGGAGATTGTCCTGCCCTTCCCTACCCCACTGGTGATAAACCTCCTTAGAGGGATTCAAACAGAGTTACCCCAGACATTCCCTCTGCTGTCTGTGCTGAGTCTCTGTTCTCACTCCTGCTGGAAACACAGGCACATTGTGCACTGCTGTGCAGGGGAGCAGGCTCAGGCTGCTGTTCTTTTAAATTCTACTTAAAACCCCAAGGCTTTGTTACATCAGGTGCTGAGCACCCTCAGCCTGCTTTGACATCAGAGCACTGGAAGACACTCCAGAACCTGGCAGGGTTGGCCCAAAGCTACTTGGCTGTGATGAACTCTACAGTCTCTGCAGAGTTTGTGTAACATGGAGCACTGAGCATGTTGGGATTGCCAGTATGTAGTAACATGTGGAAGATCAAGTCAGGGTATAAATAATAAATAACAAATCTGTGTGTTCCCGTCAGTCCCTCTGATTCTACTTCTATTTTGTCTGCTGCTTTGCTTGTTATGTTCTCTGTATCCATTCCTTTCTCTGATTTTTCATCATCTCTGCTTGGCATCACTGCTCCCCTGCCATGGGTTCGTGCTGCATGCTCAAGAGTCACTCTGCTTGTGGAATACCAGTTATTGCATTTGGAACACCAGTCAGTGCATGTGGAACACCAGTCAGTGCATGTGGAACACCAGTTACTGCCTGTGCGACAAACAGCCATCCTTCGCACACCGGCAGGAGCTGTCTTTGCCCTGCCACAGGCTGGTGGAGCTGTCACAGCCCAGCCTTCTGCTCCTCATTCTCTGCTGCTCAGTCCCCGAAGAGGAAAGTTGCCTGGTACAAGCTGAACTTCACTTCATGCCAGCCGAGAAATTGTTTGTTTCCATGTGTTGTTTCATTTTTTTGGCCATGGCTTCCATGCATTCGTCTGTCTAATAAAAATAAATGTAGAAAAGGGAAAAAGAACCAAGGTCATCCTTCTCTGTCATGTCTCAGTGTGTTCATCCTTCCCTGTGCCATCTCTACATGTGTGTGATCATGTCCTGTCTGTGCCTCTGCTCTCAGCTCCTCTCCGTGGAGCTGCATTTCATTTCTGCTGGGAGTAAGTCCTTGAGAAGTGGGAGGGGAGCTGGCATGCAGCATGTGCTGTCCTTGTCCTGACCAGTCTGTGCTTGGGCTTGTCCTGAGGGCTGACTGAGCTGTGCTGGAGCCTTCCCAGCCCCAGCCAGGGACACTGGGGGCTCCAGCAGGAGATGTCATTGGTACTGAGCCATCAGGGCCGGGGCTCGGGGTCTGTTCCCAGCCCAGCTGGTGCCGTGGGTGTGCCATGGTTGTGCTGTTCAAAACCAAGATCACATTCCCGGGATGACAGCCCCCTCCGTGCCTGGGGCTGATCGTTGTGAGGAATGAGACAAGCTGGTGTCTCCTCCAGCATCCCGGCGGGTGTGGGGCCGGATCTGTCAGCACCCGCCGGGGCTGTGGCAGCAGTGACCCCGCAGGCGAGCTGTGACACCTCAGTGCTCTGGCACGGGGCGGGCAGGGAAGGGGACAGAGCTGCAGGAGAGGGGACATGGCACAGGCTGGGCTGGGGTGGCTTCAGCCGCCTCCCAGCTGAGCCCTTCTCTCCTGGCAGCATGAAAGGTGGAGAGGGATTCTCCTCCTGAAGAAGCCTGGGGAGCCCTGGTGTTGGAAAAACTCAGCTCTACAGAGACGGGGCAGCTGAGAGGCGTTTTTAAAGATTTTATTCCATTATCAATCTCCTAGAAGGGCGAGACACTAGAGATGTAAAACTCAACGCCATTCTATCAGCCATTCTCTCTGCAGAGCTGGGTTTCTCCCAACAGCCCGGGCATCACCCCCGGGCCTGACCGAGCCTCTCTCCTTTTCCTCCCCACAGCCAGGCCACCTCGCCGCCTGCTCCCCTGGCCCTGCGGCCCCCGCTGGCCCCGGCGCCCCGGCACGGCCACCCGCCGTCCCCGCCGTGTCCCCCGGGCCCCCCGCCTGCCCCTCGCCCATCAGCCTGGCCCTGGACAGCACCGCGGGCACCCGGCCGGAGCCCCGGCCGTCCAGCCCCGGCCCCGGCAGCAGGAGATCCCGCCTGGCCGCCCGCTCCTGGGCCCGCTTCCTCAGGCGGGGCTGCTGGAGCTCGGCCGGGCTGGCCGCGCTGTCGCCGCGGGCCCGGGCCGTGGCCCACGGGAAGGTGCAGCCGCTGGGCGGGCGGGAGCGGCGGCGGCGGCCGGACACCGGCGCGGTCAGCAGGTGAGCAGCGCACGGACACCTGGACTCCCCCCCTGGTGAGGGCTCAGCTCCAGGACTGGCTCGGTTTGGGATTAGGTCCCGGAGAACCTGTCTGACAGTGCCGCACTTGCCCCAAACCCCAGGCTCTGGAAGTGTCTCTTCCCCGTCTCCGTTCCTGCAGTTTTCCGATGGGAACAGGCCAGGAGCCCGTGCTGGCAGTGCCTCTGCTATTCTCACACCACCTGTTCAGGGTGCAAAACCACAGGTTTTAATTTTAATCCCTGAATTTGGAAAACCTCAGTGTTCCTGAGCACTGACTCAGGTTTGGTTTAGTGATTTCAAGTCAGAGGAGAACCAGAAGTGACAGGGGAGGGGAAATCTTGAGAGAGAGTGGCTGAGTATTTGTCGTTCCTGGGCAGAGATAGGGAATTTTTGCCTGGAAAGGCTGCCCCTGCAGGAACCGAGCCCTGGCCATGCCCCTCAGCAGGAACAGCATGTCCCTGATCTCGTTTAACCCACCTCTGCTGCTGGCCGAGTGGATGAGTCCACATTATAAATTGCAAAGCACAAACCTGAGGGCTCCTGCTCTACCTGGCTCCGTGCTCCGGAGCTCTGTCACACGGCACTGCAGCTTCAAAGGGGTGGCAGCACACATTCCCTTCTTCCTCCCTCTCCGTGGAGTCCTGTCCGGGAATTCTGCCTTGGGATTTGGGGCTGGAACGGTGGAAATCTCAAAGCCGAGCTCGTTCGCCGCCTCGGAGCACATCAGAAAGCGCCGTGTGTGTGATGAGTTTCTGTTTCCCAACGCAGCTTCTTCCAAGTCAAAACGCCTTCGGAGAGCCGAGCCTGCCCTGGGGGCTCCGGGCAGGGAGAGGACGGGCAGCACCGAGCTCGGGAGGACTCTGCAAAGGAGCTGATCTGCCCCTGGGAGACCCCCACGGAGGAGGGGAGAGCGGGGTGACCCCGACACGGACGCTCCTCCCAGGCCTGAGGCCGCAGTGTTTGCCGTGGATGGCTCAGCACATTGACTGTGTTGTTGGAAAAGTGTGTTAGAGCCATCCTCCAGCACAGGGACCACCACAGCTACGGATAACAGCCCCTGGTGTGCCCAGCTGTTTGTGCCCCAAGAGCTCCAAGCCTTTCTGGACTGGTTTTCTTTCCTGTCTTTGGTGTGTTCAGTTCTGCTGGTGACAAAGCTGTGGATAAACGAGCCTGGTTTGATGCCTTGGAGCAGAGGGAGGATGTGTGGGTGATGTCCTGGGAAACGGTGTCTTATCAGAGTTTCTGGCTTGGCCATGAGGTGTCAGCACACTGAACACAGCCCAGCTGGAGCAGGGCTGGCAGGGGGCTGGCAGAGCGGGGCTCAGGCTTCAGTGCCAAAACTGGGGCACGTTTGTGTGCCCATCTCCCATTAATTACGATTTTTAAATTTTGAAAGTGCGCTGATTAAGAGACTGGGGAAAATGGAGTGCCCCTCATGAGCAGCTGTGTGCTGAGTGGCAAAACATCATTCCTTCACCCAAACCAGACATGGTCCCAGGGGCATCAAGGAGTGCAGAGCCCTCCTGCATTAGCTCCAGCTTCCCAATGCATGGGTTTGGAACCATGTTGGTGTTTTGGGCCCCTCCAAGCTGGGATTGATTCATTTCCACAGGCTGTGCTGATATTGAGTGTTGGACTGCTGCCTTCCTTGTGTCAGTGTTTGAAGGTGGTTGTTTTATTCCCTGGAGGAGTTTCCTCGGTGTACGTGTGTGCTGTGGGTCCCTGCTCTGTACCTTGGCCATGACCTGTGACTTCTGATGTTGCTGTTTTGTACTTTCTGGTTATAAATGGAGTTTTTCCTGTGTGGCTGATGTGGTTCCACAGGCTCAGTCCTGCTGTGGGATTTAAATCTCTCCTCACGCACGCTCAGTGCTCCCATTTCCCCCCAGGTCTGGGCTGATGCTTCCCATCACCGGGCAGTTTGGGAAAATCAGAAGGCTGCTTCTGTCTCCAAAGAGTCTTTCCCAGGGGAGCCAAGGGCTGGGCAGGAGGCTGCTGGCCCTCACTGCCCGTGGTGCTCCTCTTGTACAAACACATGTTGGCTCCCGATGGCTTTGCTCTGTCAGAGGGACCTGGTCCTGCTCTGCTGTCACTGACAGGGACATCTCTTATCGATAAGAGACAAATCTGGTGTCTTCTGCAATTTTTTTTTGCGTGAATATTGTTACTCAGCCAGTCCTGGCAGGACGCTGGTGATGTATAATCCAGGAAACACAACAGGAAGATGTGATTTGCCAGAGAAAAAAATATATTTAATATTATGTGCATATGATAAGAGCCATCCTACTGTAAATACTTCTCTCATTGGTTTTGGGCACCTCCTTGCCTTTGAATACTCCTGGTGCTCATTTTCCACACCAGAGGAAGGAGTTCAGATGCAAATCTGCTGCTCCACCAGGGCTGGGTCACCCAGTGCAGCGACATCCAGCCAGGTACACACCTATCCCAGAGGCCAGCACTAGCAACTCCCCAACATTTATCCCTTCAGGGCCCTGGTTTTTATTCCCCCAATATCTTCCAAATATCTTTTTCCCCAATATCCTCCGACTACAGCCCTTTTCCCTGGGGGCACAGGGAATCTCAAGCCCGTGCCTGGCCCTGCTCCCTTTGCCTTGGCTCCGCCGGGTGCCTGCTGACTGCAGGTTGGAAATGACAGCTCCAGAGGCCCCAGACCCTCCTGCCACCGTGCTGTGCCATCTGCGGCTGTGTCCCCTGCTGGAGGCCTGGCGTGCCGGAGTCGGGAGCACTTTCAGCTCTGGCAACTTCAAATCCCCTCGCTGTGCAGGAGCCCACTTAGCGCTGCCTGCAGTCACCTGGAGGAATTAGCTCGCTGCAGCGACTTAGACATCCAAGGTATTCCTGTAATGCGAGGGATGTGTAAGGTTAATGACTGGAAAAAGTGATCGCTCCCTGTGGGCAGTTTCTCAGAAAACTCCCTGCTGCTTGGCTGCCAGAAGAAAGGAGATTCCAGCAGCAGCAGCAGCGGAGAGGGAGCCCCGTGTCCTCTGCAGGGGCTCCTCTCCCCAGCCTCCCATGGCTGCACAGACCCTCCCACTCCGGCTCCTCGGTGCTCCAGCTGCTGCCGGGTGGGCTGCAGTGCTCCAGCTTTGGGTATCCAGAGAATGAAGCTGGAAGGGGATTCTTGTCTGAGTGGTTCCCCAAGTGCTCCGCTCCCAGGTGTGGAGGTCCCACTCCTACTGTGGGGTGGGCTCCTCCAGGTTCCTGCAGTCAGGCTGCCCCACAGCTGCTGGGATTTGTTGTCTGGGCCAGCCTGGGAAACAAGAGCAGCTTCTGGGGTTCCCCCGCACCTCCATGAGGGCTCTTCCCAGGCTGCCTCAGCCACCAGCCTCAAGGGGACACTGTTGGGATAGGATGGGAGCGAGTCCCACGCTGGAGATCCTCATCCTTCTCTGGAGAGATGGGGCTGCCAGTCTTGGGGGTCACAGCCTCTGCTGGGGAGGAGAGCTGTGTGTGGGAGCACGGCCAGCTTGGAGAACCTGCTTAAAATCTCCACATTACGGATCTGTTTTCCAGGCATCTCTGGCATCTCCCTTCAATCCTGACATTTCCCTCTCGTCTCCAGCTGGGCCACACGGCCAAAGTGCTGAAAACACCGAGGGGCTGCTTCTTCCCCGGGGTCTGGGACCGTGCATTGCTCAAGCCTCGTTAATTTAAAAATGGAACAAAGAATGCTCAGCATCCAGCAGGATCAGGCCTGGGGAGCAGGAAGTACCAGCTGGCTCGGGAGAGGGCTGGTTCCCATGGGATTCCCAGTGTGGTTTTGGCAGGCGGCGTGGTTGGGATGGTTCCGCGAGCAGGCTCTTCCTGCCTGGAACGCCAGGCCTGGAAGAACAGCTGACTCAGAGCGTGACAGCTCCTCACAGCATCCCCTCCTGAAAGGAGCTGTCAGGGAGGGTTCCTGACACCGCTGCCTCTACATTTTGTGCGGGTGGCTTGAAAGCCGAGCTGTAAACCGAGCCCACGTCATGGTGCTCTTGGGAACGCCTGCCCGTGGGTGGAATTCACCCTGAGCAGCGCCTGGCAGCCCACCCCGCTCCCAGAATAGGATGCCAGCACAGCCCGAGTGCTTCGTGCTGCATCCACCCCAACATCTGAGCCGTGATAAACACACAGTGACAGAACCACCGTGACTTGGCTCTTCGGGGCGCAGGACAAACCCAGGCAGGGAATAATTCTCCCCTTGCCACAGGGGATATGTTTTATGCATTCTGCAATGCACCTGGCCCAGAAGCAGAGGTGAGCACCTCACAGGATCCCTTTCAGGTAGAGGTTCCCAGATCTGTTCTGCACCACACTAAAGAGGAAAAGATAAGCTCTTGCAAGTCAGTTTACTTTTTAAAATTCATGTTGCCATAGCAGCTCAGCACACTGTCTCAAGTCCTCCTTCTTGCAAAACTTTGATCACCATGAAAACAGAATTATGTTGTTCTCCAACACATTCTACACATAAATATATTGAAGTTCCCACAGTTCATGCCTCAACACCTCTGCAAAGACCTCTTTTATTTCTTGCTCACAAAGAATTTCTCTGGCCAGAGGTCAGTGTTTTAAATCTTGGTTTAAAGGCATCTCTTCAGCACCTCTGTGGTCCTGCTGCTCGTGTTCCCAGCCAAGGTTCTGGTTCCAGTGGTTTCTAACACACTCTGGTGCACCACAGCACTGAGCCCAGCCACCAACTGCTGTCCCCAAGACTGCAGTGATACCCTCCTCCCTTGGCTCTGCTCCAACCTCTTCCCTGAAGTTTGAAAAGAGCACAATTCCCACTGAAATATCCACTCATTTGTTGTTATCCAAGGGAAGCACTGAGCTATGCTATCCTCGCTCTCCTCTCGTGCCATCATGCTGGATTCCCTGTCCCGGGGAAGGAGTCTGTCACCCCTCTTGGGATGGGATGAATCAGCTGTGGGAAGGGTTTATTTTTGGCTTTAGGGGATGAACTCCAGGCTGGACAAGAGTTCAGTGTGGGTAGGGTTTGGTGACAGCTCTGGGTGGGATCACCTGACACCAGCGGCTTTAATGAGAGTTTCTGCATCCAGCATCAGTGTGCAGGCAGCTGCTGCAGCCCCAGGGCTGAGGTCTGGCTCTCTGCAAGCTCAGCTTTCAGCCTCGGGAGTCCTGGAGTCATGGAATGGTTGGGATTGGAAAGGACCTTAAAGCCCATCCGGTCCCACAGGGACACCTCCCACTATCCCCAGGGTGCTCCAGCCTGGCCTTGGACACTTCCAGGGATGGGGCAGCCCCAGCTTCTCTGGAAAACCCGTGCCAAGGCTTCCCCACCCTCACAGGGAAGGATATTTTCCCAATATCCCATCTAACCCTGCCCTCTGGCAGTAGGAAGCCGTTCCCCTTTGTCCTGTTACTACTTGCTCTTGTAAATAGTCTCCCTCCACCTTTCTTGTCAGGTGTCCCATTTTTCCAGCTGCATTCATAGTAGCAATACTGGAAAGGACCAAGGGGGAAAAGGAAAAAAAGGAAATTAGGCTAAATATAGACAAATTTGGAATAAGAGCCTACAGAGTAATTTGTTTAGACAGCACATTACCCCGAGCCCCCTTCTGCTGTTGTTGTTCCCATGATCCCACCTCCTCACACAGAGGAGACCCTCCCAGGCCAGGACTGGGAAAGGTCAGTAGAATTTTTATTAATATTCACAGCAAGACTTCTTCCAGTCAGCTTCCCCTGCCCCCCCCACCAATAACTGAAGGGGAAAAGAAAAAAAAAAAAAAAAAGAAGAAGAGGAAGAAAAAATTGGGGTAAAAGTTGAAGAACACTTTAATTTATAAGAAAAAGAACTAAATAATTGATGTAGTCATGGTGCCAAAGGTAATTTCTGCTGCTCCCTCTATCTCACAAAGACATTTAGCATTGATTGAGATCAAAGTATCAAAAACCCCTGCTGCTGAGCTGAAAGGCAAAACTTTCGGCTGCCTTTCTCCGCTCTAATAATATCGTCTTTATGTAGTTAATAAACTGCACACTTCAGTCAAACTATATCATTACAGAAGACTTAGGGAGCTAATAATTTAAAAGCAAAGAATTGCCTCTGTTCTTCGCTTTGAACTAAACAACATTCTGTTGAATGAGGGGGACATCAAAGCTTTGTTACTATTACCAATGTGGCTGGAGCATAGGGCCGCACAGAGTGTGTACTTCAGTCATCAAGAGAAAAAAAAAAGATTAAAGATATTGGCTTATCAACCCACAGGCAGAACCAGGTGTTTTCTTTTCTGCTGTGCAAGCATCAGGTGGTTTGCTTATCAATGAGTTTTCTTGTTAAATAGATGTACATGACTTAGGCTGATCCCGCCGATCCCGCGGCCCTTTTCTTTCCTGAGCCATCTTTGAAAAAGTTGGGCTGTGGGGATGTTTGTTTGCGGGAGGACGCTTTAATTGGGCCTTTTGTCCAGGGCCAGCTCCTGTTCTGTCACTCCCCTGTCGTGCCAGGCCCCTCCCTGCTCCCACCTGCCCCCCTCCCACTTGCCCCTGGCATGAGGGGCAGCCTCATCCTCTGGGGATGCACCGGGGTGGGGTTAGATTAGATATTATTAAAAAGTTTTCATGGAAAGGTGTTGCAGTTCTGGTTTCTTGTTCTCTAGCAAGACCAGGATGAATAATACACGGGAAATGTAGATTTCGAGTTTGAACTTTTACATCCATAGATTTCGTAGATTTCGAGTTTGGATGTTTATTATCTATTTACAGATTCATGAAGCGTGAGCTCCAACTAGCAAGTCAGAGAAACGAGGTAAAATGGAGCGCTTTGAACTCTTTCCAAGGTTATCCAAGAGCCCATTACCCAATAACAAGATGACACCCACATTATTTATGTTTTTGACCCAATAATGACCACCCAAGTCCCTCAGTGCAGGCCTCTTTCACCCAACAACAGAAAACCACCTAAACCCATGGAGAAGGAAGAAGAAGGTGAAGAAGGACTTAGACAACGCCTTAAATCCTCCATCTTGCCCCCCACACATTACTACATACCAAAATCCCAAAATCTGAGTTTCCAGAATTCCATCAGAAAGGGTTGTAAAGCATTGAACAGCCTGCCCAAGGTAGATGGTGACCACCCCTGGAGGCAGAGTCACCGCAGAGGCACTGACGGAGTCACCACCCCTGGAAGTGTCCAAAAGCCATGTGGATATGGCTCCTGGGTTGGTGGTGGCTCTGGGGGGTTGTTGGACTCGATGATCCTAAAGGTTTTCTCCAACCTTAATGATTCCACGGTTCACCCCCTGCCTGCCATCTCATCCCCACCACTTCAGCCCCTCCCTGGCAGAGCTGGCCCTGCCCTCCCCAGGCAGAATTCTGTCCTGGCCACCCAGGAGGAGCCTGTGGCATGGCTGGGGGGGAGGAAGGCACGTCCTGCTCCTCTCCCTCTGCGTGGGGAGGACAGGGAACGCCTGGCTCCTGCTGCTGCCTCCTCCAAGAGCTGCTTCTTCCCCACCAGGCAGTGGCTTGGCGAGCTCTGGCACTGCCAGGACTGGGTGTCCATGGAGGGTTTGAGTGTGGAGATCCTCAACTCCCTGGAGGGTGTGTGAATCACTCCTGTTCATCCCAGTGATGCGTCTTTGCCAGAGGTTTTTTTTTTTTTTTTCTCCAAGTATGGCCCTTCCCCATCAATCCCACTGAAACACAGAGCTTTTCCTGGGATGTTGGGCAGGAGTAGGATCAGTAAAACCAGTCCAAGGAGCCTTCAGGAACTCTCCTCTGTCATCCATCCCTTCTCTGCGTGGCCTCATCTGCCCACATGTGTCTGGATCTGACTCCAGGTTGGAATTTCTGTGTTTTTTGGCTGGAAATACTTGAATGTGGGGCTGTGGTGTGAGCCCCGAGGCCTCACCAGCACAAACCAGGTCAGCCTTGAGGTCAGGGGGCCTCTGACCCCCCCGCTCTGGTGTCCCAGGCTGGATGGATCCCTGGATGTTCCAGGCAGGCCTGGGAGCTGGAAATGTGGTGTGGGCTCTATTATGGGATACTTGCACTTCTTAAATGCCGCTTTTCATTTGCATCAAAAACTCTCCTTGGTTCTTGGCAGTCTGGGTCTCATCCCCTATTAAAGACTGGAATTTAAAAAAGCAGAAAATAATGGCTTATTTCAAAGTAACAATTCGAGTGCTTTTTGAAACGCTGTCCTTATTCAAAACCACTTAAATTTATACATATTTCTAAGTCGTTATTATCCTCAGAGGCTGAACCAATTTGGGTCTTGATTCCTCTGAGTGTTCTCCTGGATTTCTGTGTCAGAAAGTTGAGCTGCCATGTGAGCAGATCGGATGTTAACCACCGGTAACAAATGGTTTCCTGGGAATTATTGCTGAATTGTTCTTTAAAATACTTTGCAAAACCTGTTACAACGAGGAGAAAAATCATAGCAAGAGGACTTTGGGAAAGGGATGGTCTGATTTTATCCTGGTCAGGTGCAGGAGTGTGTGCCTGAGCATACCTGTGTGCGTGTGTGTGCTTTTGTGGGCTTGGCACTTTTCTCAGTAGGACTGGCCTTGCCCTGCCTTGAGGGTGGTGTTTTAGACCTGCTGGAGTGCGCTCTTTGCCTTTAATTTTGGCAAGATTGGCAAGATTGCAGTAATGTAATAATGTGACCAGAGAGGAGCTTGTCCGTCACAGATACCACGTGCAGGTCAAGTGTGTTGTTTGAGGACAGAAATAATCAAATGGGGTGGTGGGAAAAGGTCTTGTACCCTCTCTGGCTCTGTGGTTGACACACAGACATGGAGCCACAGCTCGCAGAACTCACTGAAATATTGTTCTCATCTGCCAGGGAGGCTTTGAGCTGCTCTGAGCTCGTCAGACTAATGCCATCCTGGACTGTGTCACACCTGAATCAACTCAGTGGCAACTATCAAGCCAAAGGGGACTCTGGTGTCTTCTGCTTCACTTATTTGAGTTTCCACTGATCACAGAATCAAGGTGGGAAGAGACCTTCAGGATCATCCAGTCCCACCAGCACCTAAACCATAACCCCAAGTGCATCCAGATGCCTCTTGAACACTTCCATGGTGACTCCACCACTTTCCTGGGCATCTCATCCCAATGCCTGACCACTGGCGGGCTCTGTTGGACACCACACCCAAGATCTACACCCAGAAATCTGCTCAAGGTGGGTTGCATTGAATACAACTATCAGGGCAAAGTGCTTAAAGCAAATCCTAGAGCACAGTGTCTGCCTGGCTGTCCATCTGTCTGTCTGTCTCTCTCCAGGCAAACTCATCCCTGGCCTGGCTGTTTCTGCAGGATTTGTTCACAACAGTTCTGCGAGTGAGGAGAGAGGTTCTGGCTGGACAGAGCTGCAGAGCTGGAGGCTCTGGAGCCAACCTTTGCAAGATGTGGTAACACAAAGATAATAAAGCGCCTCCGATGGAGTGCAAGGCAGAGGGAAGCTGTCTTTAGCCTTTACCAAAACCACTGTCAGTCCTTTGCCTTTGCACGGCACAGCTCTAGCAAAGCTAATTGGGTTAGTGCCTTGCAGGGGGCTCTCAGTGTCTGCAGGAGGTGGGCTGCTGCAAACACCTTCCCCTTCAAGGCACACAGCGTTGCCTTTTTCACACCACAGCTCTCTCCCTGGCTTCTGTTCTCGAAAAGCAAAAGTCCCAGGCTGTTCTTCAGTATCAGCCATTACAGTGTTTCAGCTCTTTCCTCCCAGCCATTTTCAAATGTTCAACTTAAAAGGAAAATGTTTCATTTTAGGCCAAATCCCCCCTTCCTCTCCCTTTTCCCTCTTTTCTCCTTCGTCCCCCCCCCCTCCCCTTTTCTCTGGAAGAAGAACAAAGTCATTCAAATCAGGAAGCTGAGGAACTCCATGTATACTTTCCACTGGGACCTCAATCCCTACTGGTTTGGCATGATTTGATTGAAGTGTAATTTAATCCTTCATCATTTGTCATAATGTCATTTATATATAAAAACAACACTGCATCCAAACTTCAGATCAGCACCGAGGAGCTCTCCAGGAGGGATGGGAAGGGGCTGAGGAGCTGTGCTGCTGGAGAGGGGGATGAGGAGCTGGCAGGCAGTGTCTCCCTCTCTGGGCAGGCACCGGGATGGAGCGTGTCATAGTTAAGTCAGGTCACATCATGTCAGAGGAGAAGGGTTCGGATTCACGGGCACATGAAGGGGTGGCTGTGAGCACATCTGTGTGAAAGGGTTCAGGCTGGGCAGGTGAAACACCTGGGCAGAGGTGAACAACTTGGGTTTCAGCGTGGCTGGAGGCTGGGCGGTGTTTGCTCTGGAAAGTGTAGTGATGATGGTGTCACTGCCCTCTGTCATCAGCTGTGAGTCTGCACACCTCAAACTTCATCTCTCTTTGTGCTGGAAGGGGAAAAAAGGGAAGAGCCCTTCATGATAGGAAATTTCTTCCCAGTCTTGCTCTGCCACCATGTGCAGATTTCCACCATCCCCTCCTCTTCAGAGTGACCTCTGCACTGTTGCTGCTCACCTCTGGGTGCTGGGCTCAGAGTTGCAGCAGGTTTTGGCCACTGAGTCCCCCTCATGGAGCCTGTCAGCGAGGGAGCAGAAGCACCTGACTCATCTCAGGGCTGTAGGAGGCTGAGCCTTCATCCTTCTTGCCAAATGTTCAGCTCAGCACAGCTAAAACACCAACCACCTTCCTCCAAGAGAGGACACCTGGGCCAGCACAGGCTGGGTTCAGGCTTCAGAGGGCTGGTGGCTCCTGCTGCTTTTGGGCTTGCTGCTCACAGATGGTGGCCACGGACCAAGCCCTGCATGGGCTGCCCTGTGGAAGCTCTTCCCACTCCAGTGTTCCCTCTGTGCAAAGGGAGCTCCCGGCTGGGCAGGAGGCTGGTGGAGGGGCAGGATCAGCCCTGTGTTACTGCTCCTGCTCTTCCCTGCAGCTCGTGCAGAATAAAAGCATTTTCTGAAGCTTTGGTGCAAGATGGACCAAAAACCAGCCCAGGGTTTTTGGGGGTAGCTGAGAGGTGTCAGGAAGGCTCTGCCCTGCAATGTCCCAGGGGTTTTTGTTTCCAGATCCTCAGTGCTCGGGCAGGGTGAGGTCCCCACAGAGGCACCCACCTGGCTCTGCACCTGGGCACGGTGGCTTCTCATCCCCTCTGAAGCTGCTGCATGCCCGCTCTTTGCCTGAGCATTTTTGGCACGGTCTGGCCTCACAGGGGGGCATGTCCTGGATTGCACCATGGCTCATCCTGAGGAGAGCCTCCACACAACAGCGAGGTTACAGCTCATCTGCAAATGTCACACGTGGAGTTGGACTGGGGGATTTTTTTGAGAGAGATGTTGAACATCTCTACTTCCTATCTGTTCACTAAACACCCTAAAAGGAAGTAGGAGCAAAGGGAACAGATAAGCCTTATCCCTCAGAAAGAAAACATTCCTGGAGTCAGGGTATATCAGCCAGACACTGCCTGCCTTCCTTCAGCCTGAGCTGTGCGGGGATCCCAGCAGCCACAGCCTGGATATCCCAGGATCCAGAGCCTGGTTATCCCAGAACCTGGATATCCCAGAATCCAGAGCCTGGATATTCCATCAGCCAGAGCCTTGCTTTCTGCTGGGGTGGGGACAAGAGCCAGAGGCTGGAGGCTGATGGGGGACAGCAGCCAGCACCCTCAGAGCCTTCCCTGTCCTGCCTCCTTCCCCAAGGCACCAAGATGCTGGCTCACCTGCAGTCTGGTGTGGTCTAAGCTGTAGAACACCCACCAGAGAGGGCTGGGTGAGGGTGAGACCCCCACTCACCCCCACCAGGCTCCCACTGGGGTCGGGGCTCTGCCCCATCCCTCCCCTCTCCCAGCAGAGCAGAGTGTCTGTTCACAGCACTTGTCAAAAATTAAAGCAGAACCTTCTTTCAAATGTTCCATCTGTGCTTGGCTGCCAGAAAAGCGATTCTTCCTCCAAAAAAAAAAATTTGCATTTAAAATTCCAAATATGCACTTTTGCTCAGACGAAAGAATGTGTGTTCCCGCTTTCAAGTCAGGCTCCCTGTGACCTCTAGGTTTTAATAATTTCAGCAAAGTGTCATTTGACAATTCAAATACAGGCCACAAGCACAGGAAAGTAAATGTCCTTTAAGATAAGCACATATTATATTGAGAGTTGATGATGAGAAGATTTCACCTACAGCTAGGAACTTCAGAGCAATGTGTGTGACACTTCTGCATATTCAAAACCACTTTGGTGAAATATTGGTATTTCCAGATTTCAGCTTTGCCAGTGCTCAAGCATTTCCACTGTTTAATTCATAAGAAGGTGTGATGGCCTTGTGTATAGAGGGTTCACTGTTTAGCTTTTGCTTCCCAATTAAAAATAAATCAGTGCTCAAATCCTGCTGGCTGCTGATCCGAGGGGGTGAAGGACCTCAGCTGGGATGGCCAAAATCTGTGCTGCCAACACGCTCCTGGCCAAGGGATGTGCAGGGGGCTGAGGCTGACCCCCCTCAGAAGCTCACTGGGGTTCCCCCCTCCCTCTCCGGTTTCCCCAGATCCCCAGGGTTTTGTCGTGCTGCCCCAGCCCCTCGCACAGAGCGGGCTCTTATCACCCCGACACCCAACCCAAGCCTCCCGCGAGCAGCAGATCAGCGTGTCACCATAATTAATAGGCCTCCCTGTGGTCCCTGGTAATCCATCCCAGGGCTGCACAGCCCTGCCTCTGTTTGGCTGAGGTACATGGGAGCCTCAGAGCTGCCCCAAACAGAGCCTTTTTCATGAAAACTGCTTCATTCAACACCTTCGAAGGGCTGCGGGCGCAGGGAGGGGGCAAGTTTACACAGATGCTTGTGTCTCGGGGCTTGCTAGCAGGTGTCTCCTAACTTTACACAGACCACCCTCACACTAAAGGGACTCTTTTGCTTTGAGCCTGTTTGGGTTACACGGCTTTGGTCTCCAGGTTCCTGTCCCGAGGGCGATTTATGGCTCTGCTGGCTGACAATGCTCCCGTGAGCACAGGGATGGGTGGCTGCGGCCCGGCGGCTTCCACGGCGTCCTCAGAGAGCTGGGCTCTCCTCACCGTGAAATCCTCAGGCTTTGCAGGGAAAGGAAAACAACAGCAACGCCCCTATGAGGCTGGGGGGTCTTTCGTTTGTTTGTTTGTTTGTTTAAAATGGGTCGGGGGGGGTGTGGGGGGAGGAGTTAATGGTAGGTTTAGGCAAAGAATTTCCTCTGAATCTGGCCATTTTCTGTTGCTGAGGTCATTTGACAGCTGAGATTACACAATTGGAAATGTTTTGAGGCATTCCTTCAGCCTCGAGAGGGGAGGGGGGAAGACATTTCGGGTTTGCTGTCTGTAGTTTGGGGAGCAGACACCTGGAGAGCTCTCCTGTGTAGGGGTGATCATGGAGAGCACCGCCTCCTGCCCAAGGGGTACTGGTGAGCTCCACCTGCTGCTGCTCCTCAGGGAGAATCTGGGCTTCCTCAGGCTTTGGGAAGCTTGGATTGGGCTGTTGCAAGATTTGTGTCCCTTTTTGCAGTTCTCTGGAACTTCTTCAGTTCTCATTGGGAATTAGTGGTGGGGGGGAAATGTTATTGGGATGAAGGGTTTGGGTTGGAGGGGATCTTAAAGATCCATGGGCAGGGACACCTTCCACGATCCCAGGGTGCTCCAAGCCCCGTCCAAGCTGGCCATGGACACTTCCAGGGGTCCTGGGGCAGCCACAGCTTCTCTGGCAATCTGTGCCAAGGCCTCCCCACCTTCACAGGGAAGGATTTCTTCCTGATATCCCATCTGCAAGTGCAGCCCCAGCACCCCAGCTGTGCCTCCCCAGCTGGTGCAGGAGCAGGGATGGGTGCTCAGAGATATAAATGGCATTTCTAGTTCCTGTCCTTATCTGGTGCAACGAGGAGTGGCCACAAGATCCATCTCCTTCTCCTGCTTTATCAGCTCCCACGAGAAGGGAAAGGAGGACAGTCTCCTGCTGATCACAGGGAGGTTATTGGCTGAGTTTATTCTTGGCTGCTTGATAAGTCCACGCTTCAGCCCTCATCCCTCAGGTCGTTTAATATTTTGCTCCTGACAGGGCTGTGGAGGCACCAGCTGAAGGCAGCTGAAGTGTGTCAGGCACTGGGTTGTCCCTCCAAAGGCAGCTGGTGCCACTGGGGAGGGTCCCAGCAATCTCTAAGGATGAGTTCCAGTGCCCCCAGCCCCTGCCTCTCTCACACAATGCTTTGGAAAAGCTGTAAGGGATTAGTTTGGAGAGGCACGATAAAAAATAAATGACCTTGTGCTTTTGGAACAAAATAATGCTTTAATAGCAGAATCCTTTTCAAAGTTAGCAGTTAAGAGTAAGCAGTACTTTAGGCAATCCAGGCATCTGCTGCAGGGACTTTCCCTCGTAATTAGTTAATGAGCTTGATGTACTTTTCCCATCTAATTAAGATGCCATCTTTTTAGCCTTGTTAGGAAAGGTAAACTTTTGAGACATGTTAGAGACAGGTCCCCTCCCCGACCCTGGCTGGGGGCTGGCAGCTCCCCGAGGGTGAGTGAGGGAGGTGTGTGCCAGTCTGTGCGTGAGAGCTGCCCCAGGATGTGCCCAGATCTGTGTCCATCTCCAGTGTGGCCACCCTCCTCACTGTGATGTCCGGGATGAAGGTGCCGAAGAGGGCCTGTCTTGGTTTGGAAAGGCAGGTGTCTGCCAGGGAAAGATGGAGCTTCCCTTGGAATGGAGAAGGTAAACGCCCTCCCTCCAAATTATTATAATTTTGCAATTAAGGGGGCTCTCAGGCAACGATATGGGAATAGGAATAACAGCTCTTTACTAGGAATATTAAAAATAAAATGAAGATGTACAAAAAAACCAAGCAAACAAATAAAAAAATCCTAGAAACACTGACAGAGTCAGAAACAAACTGACCAACTGTGTTGGTGTCAGTCCAATCCAGTCCTCCTGCAGTGGCAGATGTGGTTCTGGTGGAGCAGAGATGATCCTGGAGAAGGGTCCAGTGGTGCTGAGATGGGTCCACATTCCTCTGGGAATCCAGTGCACACAGGCTGTGCTGGTGTTCTGAATGCCAGGTTCGATCCAGGTGGGAATGCTGGGCTCCTCCCCCTGGGTGGAGCCTCTCCCCGTGGGATGATGGGATTGTATCCGCCCTGCAGTGAGCCTCGATGGCCCATGGACTGCAGAGATTTCCTGGAGGGAGGATGGCTCTTGGCTGGTTTTGACAGCCAGCCCGTTAACAGAAGGCACACGCCCCCTTCCCACTGGAGTTATGAGGGGTGGGTTATACAAGAGATAAAGAAAACCACCCCTCCAACTGGTTTCAACAGATGGTAAATAGAATACGCATTTTTGGTTACATATTGCAACCCAAGACGGGGCCCCAGAGCAGGGCTGGGGGGTGGGACAGCCCTTTCCCAGCTCCCTGCAAGGGGGTGACTCGCGAGTGTGTCCACACGAGCAGAGGGGTCTGCACACGTGAAGAAACACCGCGGATCCAGAGAGAAGTAGCAGATCTCACCAGAGCCAGTGGTTTCCCCCAAGCTCAAAAGAAAGAGCTGCTTTGAAAGAGCTCTGAGGGCTGGGAGCTGCAGGCCCTATGGTTGGTCAGGGCTGTGGGCTCAGAGTTTTCTCTGGCAGCAAATGAAAGCAGCCACAGCTCCAGTAGCTGGAAGCTGCCTGTGTGCTGGAGTGCCAAAATACAGGAGAGAGCACTGGGAGCAGGGATCCAAGAGGAGCAGGGATGGAGTGCCAAAATACAGGAGAGAGCACTGGGAGCAGGGATCCAAGAGGAGCAGGGATGGAGTGCCAAAATACAGGAGAGAGCACTGGGAGCAGGGATCCAAGAGGGGCAGGGATGGAGTGCCAAAATACAGGAGAGCACTGGGATAAGGATCCAAGAGGAGCAGGGATGGAGTGCCAAAATACAGGAGAGAGCACTGGGAGCAGGGATCCAAGAGGGGCAGGGATGGAGTGCCAAAATACAGGAGAGAGCACTGGGAGCAGGGATCCAAGAGGAGCAGGGATGGAGTGCCAAAATACAGGAGAGAGCACTGGGAGCAGGGATCCAAGAGGGGCAGGGATGGAGTGCCAAAATACAGGAGAGCACTGGGATAAGGATCCAAGAGGGGCAGGGATGGAGTGCCAAAATACAGGAGAGAGCACTGGGAGCAGGGATCCAAGAGGGGCAGGGATGGAGTGCCAAAATACAGGAGAGAGCACTGGGATAAGGATCCAAGAGGAGCAGGGATGGAGTGCCAAAATACAGGAGAGAGCACTGGGAGCAGGGATCCAAGAGGGGCAGGGATGGAGTGCCAAAATACAGGAGAGCACTGGGAGCAGGGATCCAAGAGGGGCAGGGATGGAGTGCCAAAATACAGGAGAGAGCACTGGGATAAGGATCCAAGAGGAGCAGGGATGGAGTGCCAAAATACAGGAGAGCACTGGGATAAGGATCCAAGAGGAGCAGGCACAGGGATCTGCTGTCTCCTGTGCTGGGTTTGCACAGGCACCTTCACCAGGGCTGCAGGAGCGACAGGCACTGTTACCACAGCCCCCTGGTGTGCCCTGCCCAGGGCAGAAATCCCTTTGGATGGCACAGGAGATGACATTCACAGACCTCCAGGAACCTCCCAGCACTTTTACACCTCCAACCGAACCATGTGAAAGCTCAGAGCTCTGGGTCGTGGCTCTTCTGGTGACGTCCTGCTCTTTCACAGAGCGTCTGGAGCACCAGCCCCACGTCAGGGTGAAGGAGGCTCAGTAAAGCAGAGTGGCTGCTGCCTTTCACAGCCAGACACGGAACTGGTGGCCACCCTGGGATGCCTGTCAGCCTCTTTTCCCAGCTGACCCCATTTTCATGTGTTCCCTCTTCATAGCTGGGCTCCAAAGCCAGGATAAGTTTCCTCGTGGCCTGCCATAGTACTGATGGGATTTAAATATGAAAAGCATTGCTCTCTGTGCTAGTTAAGCCTTTGGTTAAAAGTGCAGGATGTTAAGAGGTGCGGGATTTTTTTTTTAGTCTCGTCAGGTCTTTTTCAGGGTTCCTTATGAGATGGCGTTGAAAGTCTCCGTAATATAATGATCCCACACGTGTATGTGCAATACCTCTCCTCCCTTTATGCAGAGTTTTCCCAGTTAATTTCACAGTTTACTCCAATAAATCCTTGCCATCCTTTGCCACCAACTCTGGGGGTTTTGCTGCCACATGGTGCATGTGGCTGCTGCTTGTGTATCTGCCTGGAATTAATGTGGGCAGCCTTCATCTCCTGCAGCCTTTCTGCGAAGATCAATGGGCTTAATCCTCGGCCTCCAGGATCTGCTGAGCTCTCTGCCTCTTGCCCTGTGGTCCAACTTTTCCTTGGCAGCTCTTGAGTAGAAGTTTCATAGAATTACAGGCTGGTTTGGGTTGGGATGGACCTGAAAGATCGTTTGTTCCACCCCCACGCCATGTGCAGGGACATCTTCCCCTAGAACAGGTTGCCCAGAGTCCCATCCAGCCTGGCCTAGAATATTTCCAGGGATGTGATGTGTTTGGGAAAATTCTAGTGACGGGAAGTGTGACCCCCAGACCTAACCCCCAACATCCCCCTTCAGTTTTTGAGAAACCAACTCCCAGAGACTCAGAGGACTGAGCCAGGTGTCCCTTGGAGTGTCAGGACCCTCTCCTGAGCCACAGCCCCCTGAGGCTGCCAAGGCTGGCCCTGCTCCTGGGCAGCTGCAATCGGGATTATCCCACACCTTCACTATTGCTCATCCCACCCAGCTTTGGAGGACTGGTACTGCAGACAGCTCCTTTTTACCCCCAGGATCTTCAGAACAAGAGTAAAAAGATAGAAAAAGGGAGGAACCATGGGTCCAGCTGCAGTTTTACAACTCATAATTGTCTCCTCCAACCCTTTACTCAGATTTTCCCACATGGGTCCGGCCAAGGCTTCATGCACAGCCCAGTTCTGACAGAGGTGTTCTTCCCATTGTCTTTAGTGGGCCCTAAATCCTGAAGGTGCCCCTCAGCACCAGGCAGCCCCTGTTCCCTCTGGGATGGCATTCCTCGGCTCAGGAGCCTTGGCACCAGGCAGGGACAAGAGGGGACACTCGGTCAGGCTGCAGGCTCCGACACACACACACAGAGCTTCCTCTGCCCAGCCCAAAAATAAAAAGATAAAGCAGGGATGAGAAGACAAAGAAAGAAAAGCGAGGCAGGAAAACAACACGAGGAGAAGGTTGCGGCTATGAAACGCATTTTGGCACGAGCTTCCCCCACAAGCTGCAGGCACAGCGCAGCGGGGTGAGCGGGGAGGCAAATTCCCTTTTCCTCCCCAAACCAGGCACACCTCGCTGCTGGCACTGTCACCGCTGCCACCTCGGTGTCCCCGGAGAGGGGCTGCCAGTCATTCGGGGGCGCTTTGAAGCGGGCACAAAGGAGCAAGTCATTTGAGACGCTTCCTGCCTGGTGGCCTGTATCAGCTTGTGAATCATCCCGGCGCTCCCGCTTAATCCGCTTGTGGATCTTTGAAGCCTTTTCTGTCTCGCAAACAAATGATCAACTGCAACTTATTTTTAATCCATTAAAAGGTTCCAGATATTCCCCCCTGTAAAAAAAAAAAAAAAAAAAAAAAAGCCAAAACAAAATACCCAGCCTTGGAACCTCAGGGAGGAGCGAGTTTTGTAAGTATTGACTCGGTCTCCGCTGAGCACAGCCAAATATTAGCATCAATTTGTGAGTTGCTTGCGAGGGAGAAATGTCAAAGGTTCAGCTTTTGCTGTGAGCTAATCCTGGCTATTAAAATACCAGCATCTCAAGGAAAGTAGCTACAAGATGGTGTCAAAATGTCTTGGATACAGCATCGTGTATGGCACGCTCAATCCGCGGGACCATAGAGTCAGGTCTGGTGTTGGGAGAGAAATACAGGGACTGTTGTCTTCCATTTACAGCTGGATGTACCTGGAAGGACACTGCTCTATTCCCAGACATTTATATAATATTTATATAATGTTATTTAATTAATTAATGAATTTATTTATATATTTTTATTTATATCCAGACATTTATATAACTACCCTCCCATTAAGTTTGATGTGAATCAATTGACGCTTTCCATTCCTTCTTTCGTGATTTGCTCCGAACAAAAAAACCCCTAAAATTACAAAGTCCAGCTGAAACTTAATTGAGAACAACAAGTTCCATCTTGCCTCACATAAATTATGGCAAAAGTTGCCATTTTAAAGAAGAGTTGTTGCTGTTGTTGTTGTTGTTTAATGCTGAACTTTAAATCAGCTCAAATGGAGTTCAAATCTGCTCAAAATTGTGACCAGGTTTCCTCAAGGAGGTTGAAAATTTGAGCAAAAGGTTTTGGGAACAGCTCAGCTGAGTTCTGGACTTGCAAGGATCCAAGAGAGCCCAGGATTTTTTACTGAACATTTCCCAACACCTGCAGGGGCTCTGAGAGAGATGGAGAAGGATTTTGGACAAGGGCCTGGAGTGGCAGGACAAGAGGAATGGCTTCAAACTGACAGAGGGTAGGATGAGATGGGATCTGGGGGAGAAATCCTTCCCTGTGCGGGTGGGGAGATCCCGGTACAGGGTGCCCAGAGCAGCTGTGGCTGCCCCTGGATCCCTGGAAGTGCCAAGGCCAGGTTGGACACTTGGGCTTGGAGCGCCCTGGGACCGTGGAAGGTGTCCCTGCTCTCTTGGACTAAATGACCTTTAAAGGTCCTTTCCAACCCAGCCTGTTCCACGGTTCTGTGCCCAGAGCAGGTGCTGTGTCCAGGCACTGCCCTCCTCTGAGTCACCTGATCTTTGAGTGAACCTTAAATTATATTGCTCTGAGGGTGGTTTTAACCACACAGTCTAAAAAATCCCTCCCATGGCACCGAGTTCTGGTCGTGTAAGCAAAGCAAATCAGTATTTCACACCCTTCCCTGGCTGTCCTGGCACTGGGGAGGTGCAGGAAAGCTTCTCCTCCCCACATCCCCCAGTCTGGGCTGTGCTGCCAGGCTGAGTCCTGGGTCTGTGAGCTGCAGGTGCTTGTGCTGCTGAAATATGGGATAAATGGTGAGAATAGCATCCCTAGACCCAAAATGTGTCTCCCCAGCCCTGTCCTGCTGTCCAGCTGTAAACAGCATAGGAGAGATCCTGCAGGATAGGTTTGGAAGAGCAACTGGGAGTGAAATTGCTCTGACATGAGGAATGAAAACAGCTCTGGTGAGCAGCGGGGCTGAAAGTTGTGTAAAATCTGTAAATTGTCTGAGTGTAAGGTGCTGCTGCCCTTGGGAGGCTGACTGGGCTATTTTTTTGGTATTTATTTAATCACTGCACATCTTTAGGACACAAATACTCAGCTGGTCCTCCTTCCTTTTTGGCTGACTGCACCTTGTGGAGTTGAGCATCCTCCTGTGATGTGTAAATGACGAGTGACTGCTGGTGATCAAAGAGCACTGGCTTGATAGACACATTTCAGCTTCCTGTTTGATACCCAGGTGGCATTTCCTATCAACCCTCATATCCCAGTGTCTCTTTTCCAGAGCAAGCATTCACTGGATTAATTCTCTTCAGGCAGCCAGTTCAGTGGGAGCCATTCCCTCTTCCAGCCCTGCTCCTGCCAGGCTTGCCATGGCAGTCCCTTTGCTTCTGTGAGTAACTGCAGGCACCCCAGGATCCCCTGGGATGTGATTCAGATGTGCAAATTTTGTTCTGAGCGGGAGTGGGGGGGGTTCGGATGGAGTTACTGGGAGAAGTGTTAGTCCTGTGTGGTGGCAGCACAGAGAGCAGCAAAATCCCAATCTCCTGCCGTGGGGGAAGGAGGATGGAGGAAACACAAATTGTCCATCCCATCTCTGTGTGGTGGGGCAGTGCAGCCACCTGCCCCAGCCAAGGAGCTGTACAGGCCTGGCTGCCCATCAGACCAGTGGGGTTGTGTTGGAACCCTGGAGGCTGAAAATTTCAGGCTTTCTGTTCTAGCAGGCGCTGACCCTCAAAAGGAGTGACAGCACTGGGGTTGTGTGTGTGTAGTTCGAATAGAAGTGTGTGATCCCACAGGGTGGAAACCTTAGATTTAAGGTTTTAGCATATAGTAACATATATGGGGCAAGATGGAGGATTTGGGGCGTTGTCCAGGTCCTTCTTCTTCACCTTCTTCTTCTTGGTTTCAAGTGGCTTTTTCTAATTGGGTGAAAAAGGTCGGCATTGCGGGCCTTGGGTCATCATTATTGGCTCAAAAATATAAAAGTTATAGGTGTCACCTCGTTATTGGGTGATTAAATAACCTTGGGAAGAGTTAGAGGCATCCGTTTTACCTCCATTTTCTAGTTAGAGCTCACGACTCAGGAGACTGAACTATAGATAAGAATTAATAAACACCGAGTCCAAACACAAAATGTGACTCTCATGTATTAATCCCAGCTCTAATACGAAGAGAAGAAGATAAGAAAACCAACAGGGTTGGGACCCTCAAATCCTCCAGCTGGGTTGTCATGGCCTGAGGAAGTGCTTCGAGTCAAGGCATTGCCCTCCATGCAGATTTCAGGTGTGACCTGGTGTGAAAAGGTAATTTCAAGGGCAATCTGTGCAGTTATGAAATGCCACCTAAATTATTTTCACTTTAAACCAAACAACTAACTACTGCAATGCGGACTCCATTAACCAGTTACAGAAAACCACCTAAACCCATGAAGGAGGAAGAAGAAGGTGAAGAAGAAGGGCTTAGACAGCACCCAAAATCCTCCATCTTGACCCACATGTATTCCTATATACTAAAATCCCCAAATCCAGGTTTCCAGAATTCCAAGAAACTGGAGCCTTTCCACTGCAGCTGATTGGAAAATCCACAGCAATTCAGGAAATCCACAGCAACTCACACCGGAGGGTGGAAAATACTGTATTTTATATTATTTTTCATTTTTAAAAAGATAGCCGGAATTACTGCTCTACTTCTGTCAAAGGAAGGCACCAGCCCAGTGTGTGGGAAATGCTTTAGCCTTGTCCCTCTCTGATATTTCCTTTTGCCTTTGGTCACAAAAGAAAAAGCAAATCAGCCCCTGCCTCATCCTGGAGGAAGTTGCTCCCTGTGTGCGAACCTGTGGGAAAAGGGAATTAATGGGTGATTTGTATTAGGACCCAAAAGGCTCTTTCTGTTGAGGGAGAGTCGATCTGTTGGAGCATCTCCCACTTTGCTTTGTATTTGTTCCTGTTTTTCTGAGGTGTGGGCACAGCCTCTCCCATCACTGGAGCGTGAGGGGTCCAAACTGTGGGGGGCAAAAGCCAGACTGGAGGAAACCGATGGTTTGAAATGGGGTCCTCAGCCCAGAGAGATCTGTGTCCTTCTCAAAACGATAGTCTGGTGTGTGATTTGGAAAACTGGGATTTTCATGTCCTCTGGGGACTGAAGGGTTTTCCTTCACCACCTCCAGGAGTGAGGGATGGGCAGTGTGACCCTGGCACTGTCAATGCTTGCTGCAAAAATGTTGTGGTTATACGGCCAGTTGCTGTTTTCCCACTGTTTAACCTTCCAAAGTGATGAAAAAATACTTCAGACCCCTGAAAGCAGCAGTGAATGTCCAGCACTGGCTCCAAAACCTTACAGGAATCACAGGGACTTTGATCTCCCATCACTCCACCCCCTTCCACTTTGTGTTGTTTAAGATTTACCAAACGTTGCATCTCCTCGCATCAAAATTCACCTTTGTTTTGCTACAGATAATCACCGAACTGTGATAATAGCAATAAAATTCCTCGGAAATCTCCCTGTGGCAACAAGTAATTGACCCAAGAATTTTCACTACAAGGAATTTTTCCCCTTTTTTTTTTTTTTTTTTTTACTAATAACCACACAGCACTGGAGATGCTCGTCCGTCGGGGGACGCACCGCTATTGTTCTCATCAGTCCTGATGCTTTGCCTTCACCCTTTGAGTTCTCTCAGAGGATTGAGATTATTTGGTTTCTTTGAAGAACAAAGGATAAGGAATTTTTTTTAGATGACTGGCTATTTTGATCTGCAAGGTCTGCACGCAGTGTGAGGGAACAAACATCACTAAATCATTAAGGGGAAAAGGGAAGGGGTATGCATAATGGAAAGAGAAACACAAAAGCCACCGCGTCCGGTGGTTGCAGCCGAGCCTGGGCGTTGTTTTCAGCCCCACCGCTGGTCCTGCTAGGGGTTTGTGGCTTTGCTTCTCTGGGCCTTGGTTTCTCTAATCGATTATTTGGCACCAAAACACTCACCCAGCCACTTTGTCAGGCTCAGTTATAACTCCCAATGCCTTTGGAGAAATAAAGGACATTGAGGAGGATGTCTTGTTTAACCAGCACCTGTCTTGAAATGTAGATTTAAAGTGTCGTGGAAGGGTCCATGGAAATCCTCTTTGGCTGCCTGGGCTCCCTGTTTGTGCCTGGGCTGTCAGCCTTGGGTACCTCAAAGGGGACCTTGAGGGACACAAGTGGCCAGACCAAGGTGCCTCTTTTCCCTGGGAGCTGTAAGGATTTGGAGCTTGCCCTCCTGTTCCCCAGCTCCACAGAAAATGGAGATCCTCGGAATCTGTATGGCAGAGGATGGAACACAAGCATACCTCCCATTCAAGTGTGCCTTTCCTTCTCCATTTGGGGAGATAAGAAAATATCACATGTTCTGAGGAAATAGGATTAGCCTGTAATTAAGCAAAAATCCTCCTATTTAGCATAACAATTTTTTTTCTTAAATTAAACAGTGAATATTACCTGCTAATTATGGGGTACACAATATACATAAAGCAGTGGCTAATTTTTATACAAGTGTCTATTTTTGTTCTGTTTGAAAAAAAAAAAATGAAACTTTAATACAGTCATTTACCCAGATGCATAAGTAGAAGATGTCTTCTGGACTTCCAGCTAAACAAACAGCATCCTGCTGAGCCGAGTCCATGCTGATCCTGCCAGCTGGAATCCAGCAGGTGATGCTGTAGCTGACTTCAAAATGCTCAGCTTGAGGTGGTCACCTAAAAGGGGAGCACCCAACACACCTCGAGGCTGTCACAGACTGTGCAGGTCAGTGCAAGGCTGTTGTGGAGCTGTGAACCACAGAGGAATCCTGAAATCTGGAGGAGTTTTTAGTCTGGATCCAAGCTCTGCAGCGTGATCCTTGGCCAGGGCCTGGAGTTGTGCTGGGCTTCTCCTGGTTTTGGCAAGGAAGTAAAAACCTGGTGTAGTTTTGACAAAGTCTGGGCTTGTTCAAGTGAGCCTGAGCTGTGTTGTGGCTGAACTTTGCCTTTTCCTGGTGGAACCTGGGAGCTGGTTTACTTGAAGCTGTGCAGGGTGAGTGAACTTACTCCCCTCAGATTTTGATCCCCCTGTTACCCACCAGTTTCAGATTTAGTTCTGCATCCTGCAAACACTTTCACACATGTTTTACTTCCCACACTAACCAGGAGTGCTCACTCACACACAGCCAAACACATGTGCTGCTTTTAGCTGTATCCAAGAGGCCGCCACAAACATTTCAGGTTCAACTTCCATTTTCACATCCCTTGAACTGGAGCTGGTCCCCTTCCAGAAACTGCCCTAATTAGTCACTTTGATGCTCTAATCCCCTTCTTGCCCTTTGGACACATGGATTTGTGAGTGTCCCTAATCTCCAGTGGGGATTTTTCCCGGTGATTCCAGGGCTCAGATGTCTCCTGGAGATGAGTGAGTGTTCCTGACACGCAAGTAGCTGTGTTGGTCATGGGATTAACCAGAACAACTTCTGGAAGCACACGAAGGGAGAAAACATCACCATGGCTGGAGTGCCACTGCCATGAGGGAAAATATTCCCAGCTGAGGCTGGCTGTCCTTGGGAAGTGAAGAGTCCTGGTGTGCTGCACCTCTGTATTGGCTGCTGACTGTGCAGCAAGGTAACACCTGAGGGAGGGCACTGCCAGGTGGCCCAAGGCCCCTTTCATTCAGGAATAGGGATTATTTTCCAAATTCCAGCAGCGCTGTTCTGCTCTCACCAGCCCAGCCTGCCACCTGAGCAGCTTGGGTTCAGGTGTGCTCTCCCGCCTGAGCTTTGGGTGCACAGGGCAGGGTGTTGTCCCTGATGTGGGGGGGCAGGAGAGTCCCTGTCCCTGGCACAGGAGGCTGATGTCACCCTGGGGTGACTCTGCTGTGCCCTGCCTGGGAGCAGAGCCACCCCCGTGCCGCCGCTTCCTGCTCGCAGCGAAGAAATATTAAAGCCTACCTTGCAGAGAAGTGAGGCTTCCTCAATTAATAAACGTGCTCACAGGCTTGCCAGATGAAAGAAATGTAAAACACCTTGATAGCTTCTTTTATGATCATTAATAATAGTATAACTCACCTGAAAGGCACCGAGCGTGTCCCCAGCGAGGTTTGATCTCTTGTCATGCCTGGCTGTGTGGGGTGGGTAAGGCTCTGTCTCTTTGGGGAGTTGTTAGATCAGAAAACAGGCAGCAGAGATTTCTCCACCCCCTGCTCCGCTCTATTCCCAACGCTGCTTCGCTCCCAAGGATCAATATCTGAGCTGAGAAATTATATTATTAAGCTGCACATTGTAATCAGGCATCAAGTGGAGTCCAGTTCCCCCCTCGGCTCGCATTAGCATGCCCTGGTGGAGTGGTGGTGCTTTTGAAAAGATGAAGAGCATCATCCATGCAAAATATGTGGGGTGCAGGAGTGGGCCAGGCCTTGTGCAGAGCGTGTCTGACGACTCCGAGCCTCACAATTTGCATTACAGAAAAACAATCTTTTATTTATTTAAGTTGGAAATCCCTTTGCATCTGAACTTCAAGTGTGCAGCAAACACACTTTGATCATTTTAATGCAGAAGTCACTGATTTACAATAAATATTGTGTTTTCTTTTCATACTTCTTTTTGTTCTTTGAGGGGATTAGAGCAAAGGAAGGAAAATAATTTTTGACCTCATTAGAATTGCTCGTGGTGGAAGGAAATGCGCAGAATGAGGAAGATGCTGGGCTTCAAATGGTCCCAAGCTAAGGACAGGCAGTACAGCATCAATGGGTCATTAATTCCTGCAGCTGATTAGGGCTGGGAGAATGACTGGAGTCAACCCTCTGAACGGGATTTGGGGAGGGACTCATTTTCTGTAAAGGATCAGGAGGGAATGATGGATCCTGAGACACATCCTCGAGTGCCTGTACCTAATAATTTGCCCTTGAGGGGTTCCAGGTTTGGGGATCCCTGAAAATCACCGATTTTCTGTGTGTGCCCTGCTCTGCACTTGTGCTGCTGAGCCGAGATGGGGACGAGGATGAAGCCCAAAAGGGGCACTGAAATGTTAAAAAAGCAGCAGCTCTTCTGGAGCATCAGGCACGGTCCCCCCCTCAGGTTAGAAATATCCCAGCCAGCAGGTTTGGTGATGTCTCTGAGAGATCAGTGAGCTCGGGGTTGGGTCAGGCAGCAGCCGATCCCATGTTAAAGGTGATTTGGGGGATTTTTGGGAATGGGTGGTTTGCTGGAGCATCGTGGTGGGTTGTGCCCCTGCCCAAGGGGGCTGAGCCCCCCCACAGCGCAGCTCCTCGCAGCTGCCCAGGGAAGCTTTCCTGTGGATTTGCAGAATTCCTCCCCATTTTGGGGACAGAAATAGATACTAAGTGGATACTTAAAAAAAAAAAAAAAACAACAAACCAACCAAAAAAACCCCAAACCCAAACAAAAACAAACAAAAACCACAACAGAAACAAAATCCCCCCGAACATAAAAAAGCCACAAAAGAACCCCAAACAAAGAAACCACTCCCCCCAAATCCCATCCAGCCCACCTCGAACAAACACAGCTTTCTTCTGGAGCAGCGCAGTGGAAAGGGAAGGGCTCAGGTCCCTTTATTCCCCCGGTGCACTGACACTGATCCAAGCTGACTCGGGGCTTTGTGGCCTTCCCCAGGGCAGGAGCAGCAGGTCCAGCCTCCAGGTGTGAATTCCAGCCCGGCCCCCTTTGGAAAGGGGCATTTCTGGCTGGGCAGGCTGGGACAGAAAACAATCGAACAAAAGGAGTGGTTTGCTTTGGGGTCACTCCTGCCTTTCCCCCTCTGTCCTTTGCTGCTCTTTTTATTTCCTTATTCCACGTGGGTTCCTTTTACTTCATTCAGTGTGGGGTTTGGTTTGGGTTGGTTTTTTTTTTTTCCTTTTTTTTGTTTGTTCGTTTGTTAATTTGTTTTTGTTTTGTTAGTTTGGTTGTTTTTGGGTTTTTTTTTTTTTTTTTTTTTTTTTTTTTTTTTTTTTATTTTGGAGCAAACTTTTGAAATCATATTCTTGGTCTAAATTACTAATGAAAAGGCCACAAGGAAACTCGAGTTGCTTGAGCTGGAACCAGCAAGAGCCGTGGAGGTATTGGTTGCACCAGGTCGGTTGGTTATTACAGGCCATAAAGGATTATTCTGTGCTTGGTCAGAAGTCCCCAGCTGCTTAAACTGTTGTGTATATTAAATTTGCAGTCCTGAGCATCAGGAACAGATGTGGGGAAGGAGGAGGATGGGTTTGCTTTTTACGGAGAGGGATACGAGTCAAGAAACTGAGAGGCATCTCCCCAAACGAGATTTCTTCCAGTGTAGGGAGCTCGAAATCCAGACCACCCTTTCACTCCACGCTAATTTCTTGTCATCCAGGACTGCAGGCAGGACAGTTTAGCCCAGAAGTGATCCGCTCAATTATCTGCTACTGTGTTACTTCAGCTACAAAGAGCCCGGAGACACATCCCCTTATCCCGAGCATCTTGGGCAAACAAAGCAGGGGGGTTAGTGGCAGTGTAAACACATTCAAATTACCCTCTTTGCAAAACCCTGATCACTCATTATGGTCAAATCCAGCTGGATGGAGCCAGAGTGGCACTTGAAGGTTTTTGTCTGCTGGGAAAATGTGCGCTGGAGAGCTGTGAATAACAAACCCCATGTCAGCGTCCTGAGGATGCTGCAGTCCTGGGCTGCTCAGCAGCTGTCCTGCTCCGTCCCGGCTTTCTGGGTCTCCTGGTGAGGTGGGACTCTGCCTGTTCCTCCCCGAGATGGAGCTTTGCACGCAAGGATGATCAGAACTGCACTCGCAGGGTGCTTTTTCTACTGGAGACAGCTCTGGGAAGGAATAAAATCCCAGAGATGATTTATGAGCCCATTTTGCACCCAAATGCAAACCCTCCTTCAACCTCAGCAGGTGGGGAAGATCAAGGAGGGCGTCTTGGGGACACGTTCCCACCTTTCCCCCACAGTTTTCCATCTCCATGAAGGGTTGGCACTGCAGTGGGCCCACGTCCATGGGATCCTGTCCAGGGCACACCTGGCCCTGGCAGCCTGGCTGATGGCTGTCACCCTGCAGGTGTCCCAGGGTAGGTGACACCTTCCCCACCTCTCTGATCCACCAGTCCCAGTCTGGGCAGCTGAAACACCAGAGAGATGGTGGGGAAAGTCAATCCCAGCAAAGCTCTGGTGGGAAAGCAGGCGGCCCTGGCTGCTGCATCCCCTCCATCCCAGAGGTGTGTGGGGAAGGGGCTGGGCAGGGTTTCCCTGCTGCCACCCCTCCTCACCCGTGCCTTGTCCCAGCTGGGAACATGCTGGGAGCCACATCAGCCCGAGCTAGGGACAGAAATCTCAGCAGCCCTGGAAGAATCCTGCCTCTGCCAGTGCCAAACTGGGACTTTCCTGAAGCTGCAGTGGAGGGACTGGCAGGAAGAGGAGCAGGAGCCGGTGATTCCACCTGGATCTACCTGAGAGCCCCAGGTCCCCCTTTTCCCAGGGAAAAGGAGCAGTAGCTTTCACTTAAGCCTGATTTCCTGTCCATTTAATGGGATGTGATCACGCAGCGGGCGAGTTTTTCTGGGGAAACTCTCTGGATTTGGAGCGGTTACAGTGGGGCTGAATTTCTCCTTTGCTGCCAGTGGGTTTAGGGAGGCTGCTTCCAGGGATGGCACCAGCACATCCTGAGAAACCTCCCTCAAAGCTCAGACAGCATTTCCCCGTTATTATCTAGTGGCTGACTGAGTTTAGGTTTTCTGCTGACAATAAAACAGTGGGTAAAAGGAAGTGATTAGCAGCTTACAACTGTATCTAGTTCCTCCTGAGCAAAGCTCTCTGCTTTATTTTGGGCCCTGGAAGATGAATTGTACAGTATGTTGTTTGAAAAGGCGTCCTCTGTTTTGGAAAATCTCCATGTATTTTGTTTCCATGTTATCTGCATGGTTGTAATTAGAAAATTGTGTGCCTGCTACATGACCTCCTCGTAAAGAACATATTTAAAGTGAGACAATAACATTCAATTCCCTTTCTAAACCATCAAAAAGAGAACGGTTTTCAAGGCATTTCTTCCTCCTTCCCAATTCCCTCCCTCTGGCCACTTGGGTGGTCTCATTTGACAAGTTTTACAATGGAGGACTTTTTTGTTTTCACGGACAAACATGTAAGTGCAGGAGAAAATCTGGAACTGGGAAAAAAATGCTTCACACCCCCCCTGCCTTCCCCAAGAAAAACTCAGAGGCTGAATCTCAGCAGATCCTGGCAAAGGCAGGGTGAGAGGGAGACCTTGCAAAGGGAAATCCAATTTTTAAAATCTCTTTTTTCTGTTTACCTTCATTTCTGCTGCAAAATTCCCAAATCCACGCCCACGGGAGGGAGAAGCATGTGCACAGCCCCTGAGGGAAGCTGGGGACGGCGATGGGGACCCACCTGGGGCAGAACCTCAGCTTGTCCCTGCTTCAGGGCAAGGTGAACTGCACGGGATGGGCACTGGTGGGACCACCAGAATCTGCAGGTTATAGAGGAAATTGCATGGCAGGGGAACAAGCTGGAGCACTGTGTGCCTGAATATTGCTCAGAGGGATTAGGGATGAGACTCAGAGGTGACACTGGAATTAAACGGAGCTGCTGTGAGGGGCTCATTGGAGCTCTGCTGGGAGCGAGTGGAAATGCAATTTTTTGTACGGCGAGGATGCAGAAGATGAGGTTGATAATTCCTGTTTTTCATCAGTGAAACCCCAGAGTCCCCAGGATCCCCAGGTTCTGTGGGTGTCTGCTGTGCTGGAGCTGGGCTTGGCCTCCCCACGCCACACACCACGGGCTGTGCCCTGCTCGGGGAAATGCTGCCTTTGGAAATCTGTCCCCACTCTGGGCAGATCCTTCTGGCTCTGTAGCACCCTCAGAGCTCAGGGACGGGGCTGCAGGTGCAGATGGGGGCAGGGGCTGCTCTTGGGGCTGCGCTGGATCAGTGCTCTCGGCTGCGGGTCGGTGATTCCCTGGGGTGAGCTGTGTCTGCACCACACCAGCACTGCCCTGTTGCCTTTTCAACCCGCACTGAAATCAGCAGCTTCCTGATTTTAGTGCCCTGGCTCACCAGAACTGCACATTTCCCTTTGCATGGTCACTGTGTCACACGGGAGGGGAGCGCCTGGGACACCTGGAGAGGAAAGGCAGGGGGAGAAGAGTGGGCAGAGCCAGGTCTGACACAGACTGGAGATAACAGAGCACAGGTGTGCTGCATTTTATCTTCTTTATTTTTTTTGCCAGGGTCGGGATTAAATGCGCCAGACCGTTTCTCTTGTTCGGACTCAGATGTTTATTAATTCTTATCTCTGTTACAGTCTCACAAACTGTGAGTTCTGCAACACTTCCAGCTAACAAACTAAAATGGAGCCCCCCCCCTCTCTCTACAAGGCCTTTTAAGGATAAACTGTCCAATTAAGAAATGACACCTCAATTATTTTTGCTTTTAACCCGATAACCAGCCACCTGCAGCCCACAATGTGGATTTTTCTACCCAATTACAAAATACCACCCAAACCATGAAGAAAAAAGTGAAAAAGAAAGACTCAGCCTCAGCCCTAAATCCTCCATCTTGCCTTATATACATTACTATATTTTAAAACCTTAAACTCTGAGTTTTCCACCCTGTGATATCACACACTTCTATTCAAGCTCCACACCCACAATCCCAGTGCTGTCACTCAATTTTAGGAGCCTCTTCCACGGCCTCAGGTCAATGCAGTGTTTGCCTGAGGGTCAGTGCCTGTCAGCACAGAAAGTCTGGAATTCTCAGTGCCCAGGGCTCCAACACAGGTGCGCCATGAGAACTCAGGAGAACTATTTTGCTTATGTAGAATAAAATGGAGTGACTGGAATAATTGTCCAGTACTGGAGTGAAGGATGGATTCCACTTGTTTGGAGGAGAGCAAAATGAGGATTGCTCTGCTCACTGCTCTGGGAGGGTGAGGAGCCACCTGCATCCTGTCTTGGCTGTGGCTGCCAGGGAATTAACAGAACAAGAGTTGGGAGCTCCCAGCATTTAACTTTGGCAGCCTCTGCAGGATCACAGCCCTGCAGAGAAACAACCTGCTATGAGCTCACCTGTTCTGATCAGCAGAAGTATGAGCATGATCATCCCTTCCCCTGCTGCCCTTTTAAATCACTTTGCCAAGGTAAGAAGTCCCCAGTATAAATGAGAATTTATATTCATGACCACGGGCATCAGAACTGGAAGGTATTTGCAGCCTGCACTTCTCCTTTCTGCTCGTTCAGCTCAGCCAGGCCAGGATGGCAGTGAAGGGACAGCACCTGTCCACCCCAGGCTGCTCCTTTTGGATGTGCAAGCAGGAGCCTTTTTACCTCCTCTTATTTTGGAATGATCTCTCGGTGTGTTTCTGCAGCAGAGGCCCCACAAGCAGAGCGGCTCTCCCAAGAGCAGTGTGGTGCCTGGGGGATTTTCCACGCTGTGGGGCCAGGAGGGCACAGGGAGCAGGGCACAGGGCCAGGGAACATCCTCTGGGCTGGGGACAGCTCAGTGGCTGCAGTGTGCTCCCACCTGTGCACCTGGGATGTGTCAGAGGCAGGGGTGAGAGCTGGGCTTTCAAACAGGTCGGCAGCAGCTTTACCTATAAGCCCATAAAATAGTCATTTAAAAAAAAATATCATGCAGCTGTAAAATGTATTTGGAGCCTCCCACTCAGCCTCTGGAGAGGGGAGCTGAGCTGAGCTGCACCTTGTGAAAGGCAGAGCTGGCACTGGGAACTTCTCTTGAAAGCTGGCAGAACTTTCTGTGCATTTTTTGGGTTAAATCTACGGAGCAGAAAGAGCACCCAAAGATGGGTGAATGCAGCAGAGCATTCCCCAGTCTGCACAGAATCGTGGAATGGTTTGAGGTGGAAGGGACCTTAAAAGCATCTGATTCCAACACCCCTGCCATGGACAGGGACACCTTCCACTGTCCCAGGCTGCTCCAAGCCCCATCCAAGCTGGCCTGGGACACTTCCCAGGATCCAGGGGCAGCCACAGCTGCTCTGTGCCAGGGCCTCCCCACCCTCACAGCGATGAATTTTTTCCTCATATCAATCCCTGCCCCGTGTCGGTGTGAAGCCATTCCCCCTGTCCTATCTACACCTGTTCCTATTTCGAAAGCAGCTTCTCTGTGCTCCCCTCTGCCTTTCTCCTGCAAATAACTCCTGTCACAGCCCTGTCTGCAGGAGTGCCTCAGTAAATGGGTCATTTGGAACAGGGGCTGCAGGAGAGTCATCTCCAGCTCTGGACACTGCAAACCAGGCACTGAGTCACTGGCTCAGTGGGGCTGAACTGCCCCGTCACATTTACCTACATATCACAAGAATTTCGAATATAATCCAGTTTTTGTCAGGCCTCTTCTGTAGTTAGTCATGTCTTAGGGGCTGGGGAAACACTGGTATAAAAATAATTCATGAATAATCGGGAAATTATACACCAGATTGGAAATCATAGAAGAAAAAACGGGCCAGGTTCTCTTACAGCTCTGTGTCCTCCCTGTCTGTCTGTCTGTCTGTCTGGGCCTGCAGACTTTGCCACTGAAGTAACAGCAGCGATATTGTGAATATTTAAAGCCTAAGCCATCATCAGCATTTCCATTTAGGTTATTGCTCCATGTTGTCTATCTTCACTGCAAATGAGGTTTGAGATCTCCATCTGGTCCTGGTGGACAAAAGCTTTCTTAGAGAAAAGAAAAACAGCTTCAGCAGCAGCTTCAAAGCTGTTGGGAGTCTCATGTGAAGATGGGAAAGCAGCTCTGAACCTGTTGGATTTCACATCCCAGAAAACACAAATTGGACCGTATTTTTCATGTCACTAAGTCTTTCTACCGCATTGGACCACTCAAAGCATCAGTTCTTCTTTCTCCTTTTTTCCCTTCGTTTTTTCTGGAGCAATGGGATGGAGTCTACCCAGTAGGGCATCAAATTAAAATTCTGAATCCCTCATGAGTGAGGGGACACAGAACACCCCTGTACCTCCAGGAAGGAGCTGGATGAAGATTACTCTGAGTCTGTGGAGCAGGAATAGCCCAGAGTTTTTCCCCTTGGGGCAGAGGAGGGATTTTACCTCCTCCTATCTTATTGCCCCAATGTGGATTCCATGGGCTATTTCAGACAGTTTCCCTCAGGGATGCCCAGCCACTGGAGTCCTTCCCAACACTTAGCTGGAATCAAAGAAGTGAAATTCTCAAAGGTTAGTAAATAGACATTGGGTAGGAGAAGTGGGGGGAATAAAAATTTTTCAAGATGACCTTATCCTGTGAGACCTGTGGGGTCCCTGTGCCTCTGGAGTTCATCCCATTGCTTGGCAGTGCTGGGTTGACAGTTGGACTCGATGACCTTAAAGGTCTTTTGCAGCCTGAATGAGTCTGTGAGTCCATGATACTGGCAGCCAGATTTTGCTCCATGTAAACCCCTGGCACGGCCTGTGTTCATGGGCATCTGGATGGGTTTTTCCAGCTGTAGCTGAAGTTATTCAGTACCTGGGGGCAGAGGAAGAAACAGCCCCTGGGTGCCACAAGGGCTCCAAGGTGAAGGAAGTGAAGTCCCACTATTTTCCCCTCAGTCCACTCGAGACTTTACATGACAATTATTTTATATATAGTATAAAGCTATAATCTCTTTTCATTTCATAAAAATGGCTTCATTTCTGTCATTTTTAATGATTTTTCCTGCACAGTCAAGCTCCTGGTGCCCCTCCTGGATGAGAGGTGGGGAGCACACCTCGTACAGCCCACTTTCCGGGGATGCTGTCACTCTCCTTGTGGGCTGCTGTGGAATCCAAACTCCGGGGTGTTTTTGTTTACTTGGAGGACAGGCTTTGAGCGACAGATCAAATGGCCAGATTTTAGTGTGTGTTAGGAAAATTAGTTAATTTGGCTAGAGAAATCAAGGTTCCCCATGGAGTTTGCAGGGTAGAACTTGCTTCAGATGGTTCGTAAACAAAGGGATGTGTTGCTAGGATTGTGAAGTTCAATGGATTTTGCTTTTGCAACCCACTGTTGCAGTTTTACTCTTTCCCTTTCCGTCTGGGAGATATTTCACTGCCTCTTACTTTTTATGTTTTCCTTCTGATTTTTCTTTATTATTATTTTTTTTTTTTTCAAATTTTGATTTCTTTCAACAATCCTAACAGCAGGATTTGCTTTTGCAGACTGATTCAGGGTACATTAAAAACCCCCCAGATGATAAATAAATAGCAAGAATATCAAGTGAATTTTAGCAGAAGGGATGTTGGGGGAGCCTGGCCGAACCAGAAGCACCTCAGCTGGGTTGGGCGTGGGCATCCTTGTGCAGGTGAAGGTGGGGATCTGGAAACAGAGGAGCACAAAGCTGTGGGAAGTGTGTGCAAGGCCACTCCATTCCACAGCTTCCTCTCTGTCACCATTACCCTTAGGCACGGATAAGCTGCCCCACCAGGATGTCCTGGCGTGTCTCCCAGTGCCGTGGTGTTCCTCAGTGACTCCTTGGGTTTGTTCTCTGGTTGATGTTGCCCAACAGACCAGGATTCCTTGATCTTGCCTTGCTTGGATTTGTTCAGGAGTTGCAGCCATGTGTCCGTGAGCCCTTTCGCATAATTGGGCAATATTTGTATTAAGCTGAGTTGCTCCTTCCCAAATTAGGCTGAGTGGTTGTTCCTTCCATTCCCAGGGGTGCTGGTGTGAGGTCCAGGGCTCTGGATCAGGACACAGGGCTGTGAGTCTGGGACAGAGGGCCACAGGAGAACATTTGTTCCTTGTGTTTTTCCCTGGAAGCAGCTGGCTTTCCCTTCAGGGCAGGGCACTGGCTGTGCCTGCAGGCCATTTGGAAATGGAGGGCAGGATTCGGTGGCTTGCCTGTTGAGTGGGGCTTCTTGTCAAAACTCTGGATTTAGCAGTGGCTTTAGCTCGTCAATCCAAGCCAGTTTGGAGCTGGGCACGTGAGGATCAGCTCCTGTTGTCTTGGATGCTGTGGAGTCCATACACGTGAGCACGGCCCCCTTGTGCCAACAGAGCAGGAACAATGGCTGAAGCTCCAGGGAAATGTCCTTCCCTCCTCTGACGTGTGTGTGTCATTCACTTGCCAGCTTTGTCCAGCTGGAATCACCCCTGAACCCTCTTTCCAATAAAATACTGATTTCACGACCATTCCCAGAGGTGGCATCTCAGTGGGTCAGAAATTGAGGCTGGTGGCAGCTGGGATGTTAATTGCCATTTACGTGTTTGCTCTGCTCCCTGCACACCAGTGCAAGACAACGAGTTACAACTTGTATTTCAGAGGGTTTTTTTTAGAGGATGGTGCTTTTATTCTCATCCACTGTCTCATCCTTTCCCCTGCTGTATGTCTGATTTATCAGAGTGGTTTCACATGGGCTGGTTCCCCCCTCACCCTTGCTGATCCTTGTAAGCAAATCACCCGTGTTTTATATCAAGTGAAAGATAAAAAATGAGGTAGTTTTGTTCACGGAGCAATGGAGATGATGCCTGAAATGGCTATTAATGGCTGTTCCCGGCATGCCCAGGCATGACTTTAATTTCTTGCTAATTCCAGCTCTGGCAATGCACACTGGTAGCACAGACCACAGCCTCACCTCTCCTGGAACCAGCCCAAAAACAGGTGGTGCTGTCCCTGAGCTGTTGCTCTAAAGGGGATCAAGCCCTTGGTTGGTTTCTAGCCCGTCAGTTTGGATCTCCAGATGCAGTTTGTGATTCCTTAGATTTGGTTTTCACAGAGGTTGCTCAAAGCTTAGTGAAAATATTCAGTGAGGACACTTGCATGACCGAAAATGGAGATATTTAAACCCAACAGTGGTGTCTTACAATGACAGTCATTAAGGAAGTGATTAGTTCATCTGTGACAATGTTGAGGCATGAAAATGCCGTATTTTTGTTTTGGGTGCAGACCAGCTCTGTTGCTCAGGGCAAACATGCCCAAGAGAACCACAGGTTTTGCCTGTTTTCAGTAGCCTCCTTGAAATAACATTTTTTATATCCTTAACAACTGGCTCCTGTTTCTCCTCTACCAGAGAGGCACTATCAGAGCACTAATTGGAGAGGGGGAGTGAGGGGAAAGGGCACAAAACCCAGGAGGAAGATGGGGGAGAGTAAATCCCAGAGGCTAAGCTTAATGCCATCAGACTTGGATGGAAATATTCCTCTTGCAGACCACAGAAACACGATTTTTGTGGGAGCAAAAAGAGGAGAGGCACGATAAGGCTGGTGAAGTCCGTGCAGTTGGTGCAATGAACCCGGGGATGTTTCCTGGGATGCCTGACAGAAGTTTCCTTCTGTGGGAAAAATCAACGACTGGAATAGGTCTGTCTTTTTTGCCACGGCAAACCTATACTTAAGTGTGATTAAAATGCTTTTGGCAAAGGAAATACCCTGTAGTTGAAGCCAAACATGGGGACATCCTCTGTGCCTCTGATTGATGTTATGGTGGTTTGTGTGGTGTACTATATCCTGAACCAGGCCCAAGTCAATTAGGCACCATTTCAAAGTATTTTCTCATGCAGCCCAAGGTTTTGCTCGTGCCAGTGAAACCCGAGACTGGGAGAAATGATAGCAGAGATGAATTCTGCGAGCGAGAGCAGCCAGGCCATCGGGTTAGCAGGCAGCAGGCACTGCAGGATTCCCTGCTTCAAGGAGCAAGATGCCTTTTTCAAGTTGTGAGATTTAATGGCCTTTTTGCCGAGATCAAGTGTAGTATTGGTTTAATATCTGATACAAGCTCTATCAGGAAAGTATATCCTCCCTTTGCAGGGGGATGAGGCGATCTAACCATGAAATAATCAGATCCTTACAGTTCTTTTCTACCCCTAGACCAGGTGGGATTTCTGCCCCAGAGACACCATCTAAAGCACATTTCCACTCAGCCTTTGGCTGTTTGAAGCTTTCAGACAATCACAGTGTGGGAAAGGACAGTCCTTACAAATCTTTCGCCCTTTCAGTCCCGAAATATCATTCCTTGTGATGGAAGGGAGTAATAACATGTGAGAGCACCATCACAAGCCAGCCAGCAAAGGAAATAACAGGGTGACCTTATAAAATCAGGGCCCAAAAAAACCACCCAATTATAGGGTTAAATGCCACTGAAGTAATGATTCTCCTGGTTTATCTCACTCATGGCGCACTGCATTTTAAACCCAGCCACTGGGGACATGTGAAATGGTGCTTAAACCATCAGTGGAAGGTTCCTTCGTGCTACAGAGATATTTCCATGTATTCCAAAACAGTCCTGGAGTCTGGGCAGGCAAGGAGTGAGCTTAATGCCTTCCTTTGTAGTAGGAGATCTTTGAAACTCTTATTCGATCGTTTCCCTAGATTAGGATGATTCTGGGCTGCTTTGGAGGAATGTGTTCCCCCTGCCCACCAACCCCCTCTCCCAAAGTGATAAGGCATCTGTAAATGAAAATACTCTCTGAAACTCTGCACAGAACCTCCTCTGTACACGCCTTTGAAGCAGAGCTGCATGAAGACCTCTGTACCGGCTGAAAATATCTTGCAAACTGATAAAGAAGTGCAGGTACAGCTAAAATCCACTGTGTAATGAGGATTAGCAAGCCTAAGGAGGTTTGTTTGGATTGAAGATTGAGTTGAAATGTGTGAGGCTTGGGTTTGACCAGAAATAAACTGAACTTGGATTTCATCAGATGCCTCCCGACCCCCTCCCGTCCTGCTCCTCCTCGCCCCACTCCACGTTCAGAGTAAATACTCAGAGCTCATCATTTTAAAAGGAGCTGTTTAATTTTCCCACTGGCCCGGGTTCTCGTTAAATGTGCTGTGCTTCAGTACAATCCTCCACTTTCCCAACCAGGCCTCACCTCCCTGCATCTCCCTACCCGTGTGCTGGGCTGTATTGATCTCAGATATGTGGGCAATTGCTCCGTGGAATACAGCCTGAAAGGACCCTGTTTGATCCAATGATGATCCTATAGCAGATATTCTGACTAATTGTATCCATGGAAATCAAGTGCACTTTAACTAATGAAAAAAAAAAAAAAAAGATGGTGTGGTCAAAGCTTATTTGAAGAAATGACATGTTTTAAAACCTGACATGACTTAAAACAGAATCATATAAGTTCCTTTGCTAAAACACTTTCAGGATATATTAGGTATAACAATAGTTTTCTACATGAAAATGGCTTTGAAATCTTAAAAGAAAAGTATTTTAAAAGAAAAGAATTTTTGCGGTGCATTAAATTGGACGTGAATATGACAGATTTCAAAGACTGTCAAAATAACGAATTTACATCATAAATGCACAGGCTCCCTTTTTAAAGGCCTCTTCAACAACTCAGGAAGGCGTTTAATGGTGAGCAAGTTCAAAGTGTCATGGACTCCCACTGGTATAAAAAGGAGGCAATACCCACTATACTCTCTGTGTTTCAGATAATGTATCTGTCTCTTTTCAAGTTAATAAACTGCACTCCTGTCAAATTGCAGATAAATGAAAGCGACCAAGACATTGTTTTCCCCACATATTGCTAAGAAAGATATCTCCCAATATTTCTAAACGACCAGTATGCTAAAAAGAACTTGAAATGAATCCACCCTGCAGTTATTTTACAGCATCAAAGACAATGAAATTTCCACAGAGGCACTTTCTGAAGTTTTAAATGCTTTATTTCTGATAGCTGCTCATTAAGAAGCTTCGAAAGCTTTTTATTGTTTCAAAGGCAGTCATCTAAATTTTTAATCATTCACTAGTGCTATATGGTCATGATGTTACTCTCTAGCTTTAAAAACTCTTCTTTATTTTCTAAACAGTAATGTCAACATAATGTTTTCCTGAATAATTGTTAGGTATGGCCTTACTCAAAGAGCAACTGTGAAGAGGGGAGAAAAAAAGGGAGAAAGAGGATTTTTTTTCCAGCTTCCTTTGGCGAGGGAGAGAAATGAAACACTTCAGGAAATTAAAACCCAGGACCAGCAGTTGACAGAGCTGGCCACCAACTTAAAACTCTGGTCTTGTGGGATGGCTTCAGCTCAGTCCTGTATAGCTGGGGAAGTTTGTGGTGGGTATTTTTTAAGTTAACAGTGCTGCTCTGCAGGCTGATTCTCTCTCTGTGACTCTTGGGTGTCCTTGTGGATAAAAGAGCGTTTAGGAAATCTCCTGTCCCTGTCCCTCACAGCTGCCTCCTGCCCCAGCCACAGTGATCACCAGGGTCAAGTCCTACTGGCAGGGGACAGCATGGGAAGAGTCACCCCCATCCCACTGCCCTTCCCGTTGCCCCATCCCATTGCCCATCCCATTGCCCCATCCCATTCCCCATCCCATTGCCCATCCCATTGCCCCATCCCATTCCCCATCCCATTGCCCATCTCATTGCCCCATCCTATTGCCCATCCCATTGCCCCAACCCATTACCCCATCCCATTGCCCCATCCCATTGCCCCAACCCATTGCCCCATCCCATTGCCCCATCCCATTCCCCATCCCATTCCCCATCCCATTCCCCATCCCATTGCCCATCCCATTGCCCCATCCCATTGCCCCATCGCATTGCCCCATCCTATTTCAAATCCCATTGCTCACCCCCCTATGCCATTGCCCATTTCAGTCCCCATCCCATTCCCCATCCCATTCCATATCCCATTCCCCATCCCATTGCTCTTCCCATTCCCCTTCCCATTCCCTACCCTATTGCCCATCCCATTGCCCATCCCATTGCCTATCCCAAGGTTAGCAGGGGACACCAGAGCACAGCGGGTCCCCGTGCAGGAGCAGTGCCCTTCCAAGCCCCCCAGCCTGGGCCCATCCCAGCCTTGCATCTGGTTCCACTTTGCTCCTCACTCCAGCACCATCAGGGACAGGATTTCTTTCCCTCTGCCTGGCCCGAAGGTTCTCACACACCAGACGTAGGGATGAGGTTGCAGTTTATTTACTCTACAAGCTTGTATTAAATTTCTCCCTCCAGAAACCACAACCCAGCCTCTCTCCTCTTGAGGGACTGTGAGTTTTCCATTCTCAGGATCTAAGCGTTGGACTGAGCCCATGTTCCAGCTCAAGGCTCTTCCCTTTCTTGTGCCTGTATTAAAGTGGGTAGTGCTCACTGATAAGGGAGCAGAGAGGAGATATGGGGAAGGTCGAGGGTGCCTCTCCTGAGCAGGGAAGTGGATCCCTCTGAATGCAGGCACTTGGCATTTCCAGCCTCCAGTCAGGGTGAAAGCTAAAGGAAACAAAATACTGAGCAGCAGGAACAGCCCATCCATGGAGCAGCCACAACCTGCAAGGGATCACAAGAGAGGGGGAAAACAACTTGCTAATGTAATGTTTTGCCCTCCTCTAGCAGTACTCATGATCTGAGACTCTCAAAGGAATTACAAATATTAGTACAACGACCTTCTATCAGCTGTAGCCATTCCCCCTTGAGCCGAAGGGCTGGGAGAGCTCTCCTTGCAATCTGATGGGATGGGTCACTTGCTTTAACCAGCAGCTCTTCAAAGAACCACATTTTCCATGCTGAATGTGTGGCTGTTGAATGGATCTCATCAGTTTGATGTGTTGTATGCAAACATATTCCTGACACAAATGTATGTTGACACTTTTATCTCTCCCTCCCCAGCCTGGGTTTGGGTGGTTTGGAGCACACTGGGCTCAGCTTTCTGGCTTCTCCTCGTGACCACACCAGGACTTCCTTCCCCTTTCTGCCCTGGACCAGGGTGTCTGTCAGCTGAGCTCATCGCTAGCAAACAGCCTGAGCACAGAAATTTCAAAATGCAAATAGTTTCAAAGGCACGTTGGGAACGTGGAGCCAAGAGAGGCGAGCGCGCTCCCCGCCCCGGCTGCGGCCCTTGGAGGCACTGGGAGAGGGAATGTGCTGCTTACAATTAACTCCTGATATCATGGGAACTGTAAAGCAAAACCAAGCCGTTGCTCTCCTCGTACCAAAGGCCTGGGAAAAGACAAGCTGTCAGCGTTCCTGTGGGGAACAGAGCCGGAGCTGCTGGGCTGTCCAGCCCCTGGCTGTCAGTGCTGGCCGTGCTCTGTGGCACAGCCCCTGCTCCCTGACAGCTGGGCTTCCCTTTAGTGTCTATATTTGGGCTGTGTCCTGGGATCTCGGGGTTTTCTCGGCCACCAGAGCCCAAATTACTTTCCCTTGTCTGTTTTGGGTTGTGCTCTGACTGCTGTGGCCACTCCTGTAATTCCATCACGCCCCTGAGCTGAGCACTGCCCAGCTGTGCGCTCTTCTGGATGCACCTGGGCAAGCAGCCAGCAACATTCAGTGTTAGTCCTCTCCCCTTCTCCAACAAGCCCTTGGAGGAGCCCAGCCTCCCTTTGGGAAGCTTTAGTGGAGCTTTGAGGACATTCTTTGCTCTCAGTGGTCAAAGTTTGCTTGGTTCTGGTGCTAGAGAAATCAAAGGATAACTGGGAAGAGAAGTGTTATCTTGAGCTGGTATTTGATAAGACTTGTGCTTCTCAAGCATCCTGGGAGACATCAGTCCATTGGGCAGATTCCTGTAGTGATCAAATCCGTGGCATAGGACCATAGAACCTCCTGAAAACAAGAGTTAAGGTGGCAGTTCCTGGGAGAGTCACATGTTAGAGAAGTAGCCTGGGTCCTGTGTAGACTCTCCAGCATCCACCACTCTGCAGATGTGTTGTGCAGGTGGGAAGGACCTGATCCCAGAGCTGCCTGGCTCCAAAATCCTGTCTCACCTCAGAAATCCCTACGCTCACTGCACTGGGCAGGTACTGAGCTTTGTCCCCTCACAGTGAGGAGCTGCTGCTCAGCCAGTGTCAAACGCCACAACTGCCTTGGGAAGCCTCCATAACCTCTCTCCAAATCTCACTTTTGCAGAACAGCCTTTTCCCGTAATGATAAAAGCCTAATTGCATCTACCCAGAATCCTGTCTGAAAAATAATTCCCCATCCTGTGTCTAGGATGACCAAGGAAAACAAATGAGATGAATAAATAATAAAATTTGCAGGACATGTATTTTGCCAGAGACAAAACAGATTCAGATCTGGATGTGCTGTGTTTGGAGCTAAGTTTAGAACTCGGGATTTTGGACGGACTTCTAAACATTGACATACTGGGTCTCAGGCCTCTCTCACAGACTGCAAACATCCTGACTTCTTGGCTGTTTTCATGTCGGGATCCATGCTCTGTTACCTTTCCAGGGAGAATTTAACTCTGGCCCTTAATGCAGGGAGAGCCAAGGGCTTTGGGAATAATTAGAAGCTTCATAGGCTACCAGATCATTTGGCCTGTCTTTTGAAGCATAAAAGGAAGGGATGGAGTAAGATACAGCTCTTGCATCTGTGAAATTCTTTCCCATTGGCAACCTCCCTGCAAAGTCATAACTAATGAGGATATTCCAGTTCAAGATCTCAGTTCTATCCCAGGCACTGGCTTTCCCAGACTCTGAGGTCCTTGCACTTGGAGGGAGATCCCAGCACAGTGTCCTGGGGCCCGGGCTGGGTTTAAAGCCACTGCTCAGAGTGTGCTGGATGCAGGCAAAGCGTGGCCAGCAGCGGAGCCAGCAGCAGAGCCAGCAGCAGAGCCAGCAGCAGAGCCTGTCCATTTGTTTTTCCTGGCCTGGGGCGTGCTCAGTGCTGCGGGGTGAGCGAGAGGTCCCCCAGTGCCCATCCCACAGGGCGTCCAGGTGTCCAGGAGCTGCGTCCATGTGGCACAGCAGCCCACAGGGAGAGCCTTTGATGTGTTTGGTGCTCAGGTGCCTGATGCCTTGCAGGGAGCGGGGCTGTGCTCGCTCCGCTGAGTGACCATCAGCAGCACCGGCCCCTGCTCCCTCCGAGGATGGGAATGCAGATCCCAGCCCTCAGGCTGCGCCTCCCGGTGCCGTTTGCTCTGTGGATCCCCTGTGTGCCACATTGCTGTGCTGTAATTACCAGCCTGGTCGCTGCTGGCTGTAAAGCTGTCCTCGGCAGGCCGTGATGGATGAGGCTGTGCTCTTGGAGTGGCCTTTTCTAGGGAGTGTTGCTAACTCCCTGGCATGTTCCTTGAGGTGATCCTCAGCTGCTCCGTTGCTTCAGAGTGAGCCACAATTCCCCACTGCGTTCACTTCCCAGTCGAGCTGCTTGCACTCAGGCTGCAGCTGAAGTTTTCAATGCTGATGTCTGAAGAGGAGATGATGAACTTTTTCCTTGAAGTGGGGAGGTTTTCAAGAGCGACGTTGCTGCAGATAGTCAGTTAAAGAGAATACCACCTCTATTCATTATTTTTAATTTCTCCTCCATGCCTTTGTACCTTATTTCTTCTCCCTGGTTATTCTGAAAGAGTTAAACTTCAGCATTCCAGCACTGCTGGCAAAAGAGCTGTCATCGGGTATTGCTTCTCTTTCCTCCCGACTAACTTGGGTGATTGACTAACAAAATACTTGAAATATTTGATCTGAAATTTGCTTTTGGGTAACATTCAAGGCTTTAAACTTCAAACTTCAATACTGGAGAGCTTTCCTGCTGGTAAACTCTGAGCATTCCTGCGAGGCACCAGCCCAAAGCACCTCGTGTGCTGCTGTCCTGTGGGCAGATTCAGAAAAGGCCTTGCAGAAGGTTTTCAGCATCACCGACTCATCTCACCAGTGTGGCTGGGAAGGGTGGGATCTGTCTCTTTTAGCCTAGACAGAACTTTTAGGCAGATGAAATTAGACATCTTGGCTCCCTCTATGATGAATAGACAGAGATGGTGCCCCAAAGGGAGAGGTCCAGCCCTTAGACTGACATTCAGGGGAGGTTTGAGGAGATGCCCTATGCTGATATCCACTCTCCACTGGTGGTAGGAGCTGCCTGTGTGACTGGATAGATCAGACACTTGACTTTGCATGTGGCAGGATGGATCCCAGCTGCAGGCCCATGATTTTAAAGGTGTTTATGTGCCTAACTAAACAGGAGGTGATTTGTAGGATTTACAGAAGGGTTCTTCAGTTTCACTGAAATAAAAGGGATTTAGTTTAGATAAGGCAGACCTCTGGGAAATCTTGTGTCTCTTGTATTCATCTCAACCCTTCAGAAGAGTGTGTGCCTGAATGTTCTCGCAGAGTAAGGTCAGATGTGGCTGATGGGCATTTGATACATCAGATCTTAATGTGAACCTCAGGAATCAGAAAACTTCTATTTTAAAAGAAATACTTTATTCAGAGGAATTGAAAAGAGAGCCTTTCCCACTGCTTTTGAGTCATGTGTTCCTTCCCACTGAGGTCTCAACTTCACCACCCCACCTTGCAGTGCCTTGGTGGGGAGGAAAAGGCAGCAAGGGCTGAGTCCAGGTTCACCTTGGGATGTACAGGGCTGGAATAACTCTCCCCTCCCCTGCATAGACACCAGATATTTCCTTCCATTCCTAGAACTAGGAAAAGGCACTGTTGGCCTTGACTTACACTTCAACCACATCCCTCAGCTGCTAAACCTGATTTCAGAGAGGACAAAGCTTCGTGCTAGCTCATAAAAACTCCAAAACAACAAGAAGAAAGAAACCCTGAACAAAATCCCTTGTGTGCTCAGGTCCAGTCATCCCTTCTTGAGCTGTAATTTGTGGCTGGCTGATCACTTTGGATCTGTAGCACTGATTTCCTCACTCCTCCCATCCCCAGGGTCTGGAGAGGTGCTGCTCCACTGGCTGCACTTCTGGGTTGCTCCTTGAAATGCTGATCCTTTCTGGAAAGCTGGAGGGGGAATAAGTGACCAGCAACCTGACAAACCTGCATGAAATTCAGCCACAGTAAAACCAAACACAGTGGCTGAAGGCAGCTCCTGGCTGGGAGTTTTCGTACCCAAGTGCTGATGCTGTGGGAGCTGTGCCACATCTGCAGGTGTGTGTTTGGATCCAGCTGTGCTCTGCTGCAGGATGACAACTCATCACATCTGGTTCCCCTTGATTACAGCCCTGAGAAACCAACATGTTGTCAGTTTCAAGTCGCAAAGATGGCAGAAGGTCCCTTTGTTCACAGTAATCACTTCTGGTTGGGACAGAGAATAGCAAGATCCAGCAAGATGGAGCTACCAAGGGTCAAGGCAGAAATAAGATGAGAAGTTTTGCACAGAGCATAATTAATCATCACAACATCCTTTGCATTTCTGAAGGGAAGGCTACTTTAAGCTGAAGTTTAAAGTTCCAGGATGCTGGTCCAGACCTGATCTTCTGTGTAAACTGTCTTGAGTTCAGCTTAGCCCTTTGAAGGTCACCCAAGCCCCTGAGCTATCAGTTATCTGTTAAATAGACATCTCTGAGGGTCTCATGAAGGCTGATAGGAAACAGTAGACCGCAAGGCGTAGAAGGAAAGGAAATCTCTAAATTCTTGCCTTGCTGCTCTCCGAGCAGAGCACTGGATGGCTCAGGGATTGAGGTGGAAGAAAGAAGGGGCAAAGTAGTGATGGAAATGGGGTGAAGAAACATCTTATTTTTTTGATTTAATACTCAGCCACTGACTGGATGTGTAACTTGGCCCAGCTGCCATGTAAAGCTCCCTCTGGACAACCATAGGTTTGGGCTTTTTCCTTTTCCTTGCTTCTTGGAAAAGAAAAAAAAAAAAAAAAGCTGGAACACCCTCACTGGAAAACCAGATGTGGCATCCAGAAGCTGAATTTTCTCTGATAAATAAATTCCACGACGAAACTGAACTAAACAAAGCTGCTAACTAACCTTGCCCTGCTGCTGAAGAGCTTTGTAGAGTTTTCAAACATCCTTGTGATGATTCTGTTCTTTCGCTGTTCTCCCAGTGCCACGTCGAAACATTACATGACTTGAAAGCCCCAAAGTCATGGAAGGGGGTATGGGAGGAGAAAAATACAAAGCAACTTGTACAGACTGCTGTTGGGGGGAGAGTGAGGATTTTTTCCTTTTTTTTTTTTTTTTTTTTTTTTTTTTCCAACAAGCCCCAGTAACCACATGAAAGCTCTTTAAAAAGTAGCAAAACCGTCTTCTTTGTAGCAGTTCTAGTAGCGCAGGTAGTAAAGGCTGGTATTAATTACCTGATGGAGCGTATTGCTGCAGGTGGCAGGCAGTCAGGAGCTCGAGTGCTTGGGTGGCCAGTTGCGCTGGTTTCCATAAAGCCAACGGGACACCTTGTCTACTCCGGCCCCCGGAGGAGACGCAGAGCAGGTTTCTGGAAGACATTGCCCTGCCAAAGGAGCCTGGTCTGGCTTTCTGGAGCCACCTGGATCCAAACGTGTGCAGACGTGCCTGTCTGCCTGCAAACCAAAGCTGCTGGAGGAGGAATCTCTGGTGTGACACAAACAGGCAGCCGGCACCGTGGGTGCTCCAATTAACGGTGCCACGGCGATGGCGGCTGCTCGTGGGCTCATTACAAAAGACAGACAGACATCTGCAGGGGTCTTAAAATAATGACTCCTTTTATCTGGTGATTGGCAGAGGTGGGGTGACAAGGATCTGCTGCTTAGCATAATCTGAGACTTTTCCTTCTCTTTTTTGGATACCAGCAGAAGATGTAAGGCGGGCACCTGGAGCGGCGGCTTGGGGAGGACAGCGAGGCTGCAGCGGGTCTTTGCCTCACTCACCCACTGGAGCGAGGTCTGCCCAAAGTGCTCAGCCCTGAGCTTGAGGAGGAAGTCACTCCTGGTCTCCACTGCTCAAACGAGCTGCTGGTGCTTTCTGAGGATGCGTTTTCCCTGCAACCCTGGCATGTCCTTGGCTGTGTGCACCGACTGCCAGGTCACAGACCCCAGTGCCTCCTGCTTCTCTTCAGGGTCTTTGCTCAGATCTGTCACCGTCACTGCCAAGGCCTTGCTCCAAACAGGCAACCATGGCAGAAGGTCCCTTTGAAATCTCCTCTCTTCCCAAGGCTGCACAGCTCTTCCGTTGCTGGTCCCTTTCCTAAAGGCAAAGCGACTTCACATCCCTTTCAGCCTCCTCATTCTCCCTGCCTTGGGAAACATCCTGGAACTCTCAAAGGAGGAAACGATTTCAGGGCTGTGGCCATCCAAATCAGTGACTGGAACATCCAGAGGGAAAAGACTTGTGCCAGTTCAGGCTTCTCATGAGTCTTCTAAGATCCCTGAGGTTTTAGTCTAAATTATTTTTCTTATGCCAGGCCCTGCAATAGAAAATAAGAAGAGGTTATTAGCTGTTTTCTAATTATATTTTGACCTTTTAGAGTATTTTTCAGTTATGGATTTCAAACCCATTTGCAAAGTTTGGTGAACTAAGTCCCAGCATGAAGAAGTGCCACCTTATTTTTCAGGTCAGAAAAGTGTTTTCCCCAAACATATGAAGAGCTGAGCAGGGATTAGACCCCAGACCCCCAGCTCACAATCTCTTCCTTCAACTGCCAGCTCAGCCTTTGCTCATTCTGGTATGGGAAAAGCAATTGGGAATAAGAAGCTATTACTGGGGCAGGCAGTCTGTGGGGGATAGAGTTACAGTTTTTACAATAATGTATTATTTAGGACTGGGTTGCCATTTGAGATGGACTCGGGCTGCAAATTCAGAGGCACTGCTGGGATTGAATACTGAAAACCCCAGAGTGGAGAAGCATTTGAGCGGAGAAGCATTTGAGTTGGAGGTTTGGGATCTATTAGTGTGGATTCCCAGGGTTGTCTGTTCCAGAGGTCTACAGCACATCTTCTGCAGCACTTATCTCTTGCCCTCAATATTTATTTCACCATTCAGAAGAAGAGACAGGAGGATTTTCTCTGTCATGCCATTATGATTCCTCCCTCTTATTGACCAACCGAAGCAAAATTGTTTACAGATCTAATAGAAAGGGCAAAACTTTCTCATTAAATTTTTTTTCCTGGCTCCTATTACGTTGCTGTGTGTTTGGAATGTGTGTCAAAACAGAAAAAGAAGGGATGCTGATGTGTTTTATTTGGTCTTTCATTTGAGGCTTGCTAGCTCTTTTCAAACTGAACTTAAACAGAAGGCCACAAGAGTTTAAACCTGATTAAAAGGATGCAGGAGAACATGAAATGCTGCTCTCCAGAAGCTCTCAGGCTCCCTGTTAATCTGTGCTGATGCCTTTTGAGCATCGGGGTTAAGAGACAATAAAGAACATGGGGCAAAAGGGATCAAGACAAAAAAAGTGAATTAGTGAATTAATGAAGAAAGATCTTGAGAAAAATGTCTTTGATACCTAAAAATAACTAATAGTGTGTGTTAGTTTAAAAGCATATTTTCAATGCAGGGATAAGTGCACACAGCAGGGAGGAAAATACAAGAGAGAGGCTGGAGTAGAGAGTGTAGAGGGTGAATTTAACTGACAATAGATCACTCGAGCCTGTGGTATCGCGTTTAGAGGGTTAAAAGGCTAAACATCTTCGTATTTAATGGAAGATGCTCCTAGAATTCTCAAAAGCAGAAGATGGAGAGAAAAAATCTGCTGCCTGGGAACTTGAAAGAGCTGCATTTTTGAGCCCAGAGCCAGGAAAGCTGCAAATCCGTCCAGTGGAGAGACCCAACAGATCTGTTCCTTCTTTTCAGCCCCGCAGGGAGCGGGCTCTGTCCCGGGGGATTTGGGATGCTGAGGCTGATCCCAGGTGTGCTGCTCACCCTGCCCTGTGTCCAGGTCACTCCAGGATTACTTCACCTGCAGTTTAGGTTTGAATTTGGAGTTTTCAGGGCCTTTCCACCTTTATTCATGGACAAACACTCTTGACCAATGGATGAGGAGGGATATCAATCAAGAAAGGCTTGCTTTGCTGACAGCACGTCAGGCCAGCACTGAGTTTACAGTGAAATATTTTGGGTTTATAGTGAAATGTTTTGGATTTATGGTGAAATACTTTCTACCACTTCGGTGAAAATTGCTCTTGGGTATTAATCAAGGCTGGAGTTTGCAGGGTCAGGACCAAACTGAGTGATTATAATTCAGAAAACTACAGTTATGTGCTGATGGTTGTCTTTGCTAGAATTTTACCACGCAGTATTTGAGTCAAAAAGTCACCTTTTTTTTTTTTTTTTTTTGGTAGGGAAAGCATGCTCTGTAGGTAACCTGCCCTCCCTAAAAACCAATAAATCATGTTCGTGGAGAACAAAGATCTGAGGATGCTCTATAGAAAGAAATAACACGAACAAAGCTGTATCATACATTAAAACCAGCAAAACTGCTTAAGGCATTCCAATTGCATTTTTTTATTAGTGTTGTGATGCTAAACAGAAAATGACAACTGTGAATAAGATAAAGGTCTTCATTGTGCATGAAAAATTCAAATTGTTACTTTAAGGAGCGATTTATTTTTTTTTAAACATCATAAAACATTTATGATAACATTTTACAAAATTAGGAAGGGGAGAATTGGCTTGAAATCTTTTAAATCCATTAAATTTTCATGTTGTTGTTCAAAGCAATAGTTAAAAAAGCAAGAAAAGGAAAAGGTCTAGAAGGCATGAATATAGATATTTGAATATATATTTGACAGCTTTATCTGAGAATCAGAACTCTGGAACTTGAACTAATTTAGGGCTGAACAAAACTTTTATCTGTGGGTTGGCTGAGAATTTCTAAATGATTAATGACTGCGGCAGAGCGTGAACTTTCCAGGCTACAGAGGGAAGAAGAGGGTCATTCCCAGAAGATTCTGGACACAGTTGAACCAGAGACAAGGCGGTGAAACCACTTTGCTGAAAGTTCAGAGAAAATCTTTGTATCTCACGAGAAACTGAGAATTTCTCTGGTCTAAGTAGCTTCAGGCACCCTTGCAGTAAGTTTTGCCTCTCTCTAAGCAGCTGGGGCAAGAACGATGCTCCAGGGAAAGGAGAGAGAGGTGGTGACCCTGCCAAGGCCAGCAGGTCTCTGCTGCCTCATGGGGAGGCACGAAAACAAGGACCTGAAAACCTCTTTAAGGCAGCTGCTGTTACGGGCTTTGGGTGGGCGTGCCATCCCTCCCAGGGCAGGATCGGGGATTGAACCCCCAAAACACAGCAGGATGGGGGACTGCCCCAGCTGAGACGTGCTGGAGATGGTTTTAGGGGAAATGAGTGTGGTTTTATATGAAAGTTTGAAATAATGGGCGGTGGGATTGCAGGGAGTGGAGTAAGGAGAGGCTGGCATGCTGGGGAAACCATGTCTGTTGAGCACAGTGGGAATCACATCTCCCACCGTGCCAGGGAACGAGGCCCTGAGACCCCCACACCCCCAGGGAGCCCGGGCACACCATCCCTGTCCCCTCCCTGGCAGCCGGGAGAAGCCCTCCCCACGCACTCCCGACAAGAGCAGCAATTTGTTCCCTTTTAAAGCCAAATTAATTGTGGCACAGGAGTAAATGCGAGGACTTCAAACGAGCCAGTGACTCCGACTGGAGGAGCTGGCACTTGGAAAACAAACAAGAGCAGCAGCAACATCCTTGTGTGTCATGCTGCACCAGCAGAGAGACTTTTGAAATCCCGGCTCCGCGCTCTCCGGTCGGCAGGAAACCCGCGCGCTGCATTTTGCCGGTTGGTAATTACGTTTTTTCATATTTTATTTATTTCCTCAAAAGGAACAAGTAATTATTACACAATGCTTTCCCCCCACACCAATTTGGAAGATTTATCAATTATAATCTAGGAGAACGGCCCCATGTTAGACTTCAAATGCGTCTCATTAAAGATATTTTTTAGGGAGAGTGGTGGAAAAACAAAGAACTGCTGTGCTGTTGTCTTTTACTTCGCTTTAATGTTGGGTTCAGAAGTAATGATGTTGGGAACAATCATTCTTCAAGCCTCTGTTTCCTTGTGTTTACTCATTAAACACGAGAACCAGGTGCTCTCACGGGGAAATGCTCATTCTAACATTGGCTTTAGAAATCAAAAGTCTCTTCACTTTCACTAACAAGCACAGCTTCACAGGGAAGGGACTGGGAAAAAAGCAGCCAGGACCTGCTTTAAAAATGGAATATTAGTGCCCAGCCCATAGAAGCCGTCCTGATTTTGGAGAGCTCTTGGTGGGAGGCATATGATTACAGGGTGTTCACAGTGCCTGATGTTTGGTCTTGGTGTTCAGAGCTCCTTTAGGAGCAGTGCAGGTCAGATCCTGCTCTCATTCTCCTCCAGGGGAACCTGTCCATCCCCACTGATCAGCCAGGGTAACCAGCTCCCCTGATTGTGCAGAGTGAACATCCCTGTGGAAGGCAGTTCAAGCTCTGTGACATCTCCTGAGCCGTTCAGTGGCCTCAGTGTAGACGTTTCAGGCCATTCTGGACTCCTCAGGTCACTCAGGAGGTCTGCCCAGGCTGGTGGGACATGGAGCGTGCAGAGGCCACGGAGGTGCCCCAGGGCAAGTTAAGAGCTCCATCTGCTCATCCCTGTGCAGGCAGAGCTCCACCCCAGCTGGGACGTGTTGGCAGCATGTGACGGGATCACATCAGGGCTTGGAAGATTGAAAATTTCTTGTTTCTGAAGCAAGGCGACTCCGTTTTCTTGAAGTTTCTGTAGGCAGCATTCAGGAGCCCAGGATACAGGTCCAAGCTGGGAAACTGATCTGGCTCTGAAAGTTTCTCTGTTATCTGTGGCCACAATATTCACAATTTGGTGCCCCTATTGGCCATTAATCTATTTTGATCCCTTCAGCAATGAGGGAACGGGAAAATTCAGGACTGAAAGCCCAAGGTGATTTTCCTCCACCGGTTTTCATGTGGGGCATCCCTGGGAATGTCCCATAGGGAACCAGAGGTTCTCTGTGGTATGGATAAGGGTTGGAGGGAGAGAAATCCTCTGCCTTTGGCTGGATGCACAGAAGGTGGCATGAGTGCATCTGGACAGGAGGCAGAGAGAGCAGCTGTGCAAGGGCCTTTCTGTGTAGAAAAGCCCCTGGGGTATTTTCCTTGAATCCTGAAAACTTTCATATTGCCAGAGACTGAAATTTAAAGAAGAAACTAAATTATTTTGCAGTGGAGTAGAAAACTTCCATTTCTGCATGAAGTGGTTGTTTTTGCAAGATTTCAACCCATCCTAATTTCAGTTGCAGTTTAGTGGAGCTCAGGGCTGGACCTTTATTTGCACTGATTTACAGCAGGCTGCGACTGGCAGAGGCAACACCAGCCAGTCCATTCAGGTGTCAGCCTCCATCAATAATTATTCAAATTGTCCAACTGCCCTAAATGTGCTTTGCTGGAGGGCTGCTCCTGTTCCTGGCTGCTGCACAGCTCCCCTTGCCAAGCCCCCGAGCCTCTGAGCCATCCCATTGATGGAGAACCTGAATCTGTGTTAAAAGCTGTGAATCTGCTTTCCTGCTTCCAGCCCACCTTTACAGAGCCGGCCGCTTAAACTTTTTACTTGTCCTGCAGGAAAGCCTGTTAGTGGGAACATATCAAGGGGAATCTGTGTAGATCTGATTGGCAAGCTGTGTTCTTAGTTCTTGGTGCTTTTTTGAGTCGTCGTCTTTTCCCCAGCAGTGCCTTTTAATTCTGGTTTTATAGCTGACCTTGTTACTGTTGTTAGTACAGTTTTTCCCTTTCCCTTTTTTTCAGCGTAGCACTTCTGTAAATGTTTTTGTTCTTTGTTCTAGTTCACTGTCCCTTTGAGGCTCCCTCTGATGTCTAGTCAGTGGCGTGTTTTTGATAAATTCTTCCCTAGCTGGTGCATCTTCTCTCCAGGTATCAAAAATCAGGGCAATGGTTATTGAAGGGACGCTCATTAGAGCGAGCCACGATTTCAGTGCTGCTGCCTCTGCTAAGGAGTGGGTGCCTCCGAGTCAACAAATGGGCCAGCATTTAAACAAAGAAGCAGGAGAGCTGCCCTTGCAGACCCTCCGGGCAGCACCTCAGCCGAGCGCGGGGCTTTGAGCGCGGGGCTTTGATTGCCACGCGTGTGATGGGGAGAGCAGCAGCCCTGCAAAGTCCCTGCCAGCCACATCCCACACCCAGCAGAACGGGGACAGAGCTGGCTCCTCACGCTCCCACACAGCCCAGCTGTGCTTGGAGGGTCAAGGGGAAGGATCGAAAGATGGGAAATGGCAAAATGAGCTCTGGTTTGTACCCCTGTGCTTACAAGTGCTGTGCATGAAAAGGGTGCTGAGATGGGCACTAGGATGGAAAGTTCCTGAAGTCTTGCTGGCACAGCAGCCACGTTCTGGTCTTGGCTTCTCTGTGGGAAGCTGAGCTGGCTCTGACCCCCTCTATGGGTGTGTTGACCTGAACCAAGTCCTTGGCTTCAACCTCAGCCCAACCAAACAATCTGTGCTGCAGCAGAACCCAAGTCACACACAGTTCAAAGCGGTTTCTCTTTGTCTTAAGGGTTCAGTGTAAAGCTCTGCCTCCCTGGGAACCCTCTTTTTTGTCAACCTGCCCCCCAGGCACCAAGAGATCACCCACTACACAAAGAATTTTTGAGCATGACGTAAGATTTGCTGCATCCTCTTGAAGTCCTCTGTGGACAGCGAGCAGAGCAGGGAGGACCAGCAGCTCCAGGTTCTTTGTGCCAGCCCAGCGGGGAGCTGGGGAATATGGGGATCCTCATGAAAGGGAAACCAGCAGTCCCACCTCTGTACTTTCCCAGCACAGACGTTTTGTCTTGGATTATTCGGGAACCTTTCTTGTGTTCTGCATGGTAAATAGGCTTTCCTTGAGTCTCTCGTGTTGGAGGTTTAACGATGCAAAGGGCTTTGTTCTGGTTACACGGCAGAGAACAGCTCCAAGGTTTGTTTACACCAAAGGGCAAGGGCATAATAATCCTCTCTGTGCATCATGCAAGGGCTTGCAGCAGGAAAGGTAACGTCTAATGACCTTCATTTCTTAAACGCCTTCCAAATTCCTCCTCAGACACTAGAGGGTGAAGCTCTGCAATTCCACTGAAAAGTAAGTGATAGAGGGAAAATGAACCACGGAAAGGTCAAAGATGGTGTCTGAGCCAGGAGACTTGGCTGCTTTGATTATGTCAGCGCTGCCCTATATTCTAAGAACCTTTAGAAAATTAAAGAAACTCTGAGTTGGATAAAGTCGTAAAGTTGAAGTTAAAAACAAGTTTGAGTGGCCTTTGGCAATGCCTTTTGTGCTTCTGAAATGCTGCAAGATGCTGCTCCCTGACCAGGCAGGCCCCACTGGCTGTGCTGAGGATCCAGCAGAAATTCTGCTGAAGTCCAACGTGACACAGATTCCCAGGACCAGCAGCAAAGCCACTCAAGCAAGACAGCCTTAAAATAAACTCAACCTAAAGTTCTCTTCATGGCTTCACTTCTGAAATCAAACCAGCTGCCAAGTGCAAATGCTGGAAGTACATCCCTTAATTTAACATTAACTCCAGCTTGTTGCAACTTGATGGGCATACTCCAAATGCACCAGTGCTTTGTTCTAACTCTAATTCACTCATCCACACCTGCCCAGACTGCTGGTGACTTTCTCAGTTGTATGCACATGTACAAGTCCTGGTGTTGAGCTGTGTCAGCAAACACTTCTCCTTGTTGCTTTAAAAAGTTTGCAAAATGCTTGTTTGGTGCCAACGAGCTCCACGCAGCCAAAAATGAAATGCAAATAAGAGGTTTGGCCCATTGCTGGTGAGACTCTTCAAAGCCAGGCTCCCCTTCCTGTGATGTGAAGGCTTTGAGATGGAATCCCCCCAAGCAAGAACAGCTCTCAGAAGGGGTGCCAGCACCTGGTAAAATCAAAGCTTTGAAGATGGGCCTCCCCATTGATAGAAGTCTTTGCATAAGTATCCTCCTATCTTCTCTGATGCCTTTCCAGTGTCAGCAAACTGAGAGCTCCAAGATCAGGGATGGGATCCCTGTGCTGCTCCCTCACTGGAACAGCAGGTCTTGGCTCTGCCGGAGGCAACCCCCCAACCACAGAGGTGGGTCCCACTGACCTCCTGCCTGACTCGGGGGCTGGCAGGTGAATTCCAGCAGATCTGCTGGGGTGGTTGGAGATGTTGTCACACCCCCACTTCCCCTTCTCTCTGTCCTCCCCCTGCCCACCCCTCCCCTGCAGAGCTGGAAGAGCAAAGCTGTGGCAGCACCATGAGCTCTCCAGGGGAAATCCAGCAGCTTCACAGGGAGGGAGACTCTGCAGGGCTGAACCTCTGATTCCACGTGCCACAGGAGCAGGAACATCCCACGGGGGCAGGGCGAGGTGAGAATGGGGCAGTAGCAGCATTGAAAGCTCTTGTAGATCCCACCTGCTGAGCCCTAACAAGGAAAATTCTGCTTTTTGGATCTCCCTGAAGAAGATGATGGTGTGGCAAATGAGGGAAATGCCATGACTTGTCTTCAATGTGTAATTGGGGCATCTTCCAGTGGAAGTGCAATGCTTTCAACCACCCTCCCCTGACTTTCTCAAAAAGAGAATCAATCACTTCAGCTTCTTCCCAGAACCAGCCTCTGCTCCTCTTCCTCAGGCTGTTCTTCACCGAAGCGATGCTTCTCCTGCACCAGGCAAGGCATTGGATGGCTCACAAATTACTTTTTATTATTTGATTGGGGGCTCTTTTACTTCAGTGTATAACCTGCTGAATTACAAGGAAAGATTCTTTTCTGCTCTAAATTCTCTCTTACAGAGAAGCCTTAAAGCTCTCAGTTTTCCTCATCCCCAAAAGATTTCCTCTAACAAGGCATAAGAAACAGGAAGGAGTGAGGTTTCATCTCACTTTTCATCCTTTCCTCTAATCAAGCAACACTCCCTGGCACCTTGCACTACCTGTCTTGGAGCCTGTTCTGGGGTGAGGGTTGTCCTCTGGCCAGGAAGGATGGGGGTGGAAATGAAAAGAAAAACCCGCAGGCTCTCCCTGGGAAGAGGAACTGGGAGTGCAGTGGTTTGGGCACACGGGCCAGGAGAAAGGTGTTGGCTGATGAAGTGGCCATGCAAGTCCCTTGGTGTGTGGGTAAAGAGCAGGAGGAGTCTGTGTATCTCCTCCTGGTCGTTTTTCTGAGGCACCAACGTGCTCTGGTCTCCTGTGAGAGTGGCTGATGAGGAGACATGGGCTGCTCCTCTGCTTGTCCTTTCTCCAAGTCCTTGAAAATCCATCTTTGGGATGCTTTGGGAGGCAAGTGGTTGCTTGCACTGAAACATCCAGGAGAGGGTCCTGTGGGAAAAAGTCTCTCATGAGGACCATGGCTACTCTTTGCTCTTCACAGAGGGAAGCTCAGCTGGATTATTGTTACCATTTCAAAATGTTTCGTTTCTGAGCAAGAAGTCCAGTGCTTTTGTCCACCAGACCCCAAACTGGAACACCCCGTTAAACATTAAACTGGAAATATGTTAAAACTGCATATTATGGTCTTAATGAATTATCTGTTTTAGAAGGGGGAAACGGCAAAGAATTGCTGGCGTAAGTGTGGAATAAGATTTTTCAAAGGAATTACCCCAGCCAAGGCCTAGGATAAAAGTATTTTCAATAATAGCATTAGACCAAGAAGCAGCACAGCAAGAAATGCCAACTGTAGTCTCTAAATGCTTAAGCAACTTGAAATCTAAAGATGAAAAGGCACTGTACACTATTTACTCTTCTTAATGCTGAATTGTACAGAAGTACATTTATATTTTATACCTCTTTGAACTGGGAAATATGTATAATTCCCACAAGAGGATAAAGTATTTTTGCACTGAAGGATTAGAGAGGTGCTGTTTAAAAGACAGCTTCAGGTACAGCTCTGAAAGGGTCTTTGACAGTAGGTCTGGCCAGTGCTCTTGTTCTTTCATTAGAGCCCAGAAGTGGTGCATCACGTCTGCATTTCGCGAGCGAAGGCGCTGGAGGGGAACATCAGCAGTCCGAGCAGATCTTAAGCAAATTGCTGCTATTTGAAGGCAGAGTTCTGCTTCAAAATCAAGAGGCCGATAAATGTCTTTGACTGCTCCCCAGCCTTTGTGACGGTCTCCACCAGGGTGACCCACTGGACCTCATCCACGCACAGCCACAGCCTTTGTGAGGCGCTCCCAGCTCCTCAAACCGGGGAGTGGGAAGTGCTGGCTCTTGCGGAGTGCTCCCGTTTGAACCCAACCCCGCCGTCTCCTCAGATGCATTTCTCTGTCGGGAGGTTATTAGGAGTGACAAGCCTCTGGTAATGTAATCTAGCATTTGAATAAAGCAACTGCTGCATCCTGCAGGTGACTCCTTTGTGGCCACGCTCGCAGGAGCGGCGCGAGGAAGGGTCGCTCCTGCCTTTAAACTTCCTCGGCGTACACGGAGGGGGGGAAAGACAAATAAAAGACAAAAAAAAAAAAGACAAATAAAAGCCAGGCAGAACCTGCACCATCATTTAACAAGTTCTATTGGCTCGGCTGGAATGGCTGGAGAGGGATGCTGCCCCTTCTGAAACAAGGCAGCGCCTGAGTCGGTTTCATTTGATTCTGGATGTGTCATCAGGTCTGACCACGCGCCAAATAAGGCCAGAAATATTTCCCTGGGATGACGGAATCCCATTTGTCTGAAGGTTTTCTCTCCCCTGACGTCGCTTGCTCTCGGGCAGGGTGGCTGAGGGGATGCCAGGCGGGCTCAGCCCCTCCTGCCCCTCTCCACCCCTGCTCCCGTGGGCCTGTGCTTGGCTGATTGCAGGGAATTCTTATTCCCTGTGGATCCAGCACGTGCAGCGGGCTCTGGCCGTGGGGCCGGTGCTGGTGGGAGGGAGCAGGGCTTTGCCTGCTCCAGCCAGGGATGGGGCAGTGAGTTCTAACCAGCAAATATCGGATTGAAGCCTCCATTGTGCCAGCCCACCGTGGGGAGGGGGAGAGGAGCGGATAATGAGCTGCTGCATGATCAACCGCGAGAAGAAGGTATAAAAGATATAGACCATTAGAAAAGAACAAGGCTTTAAATGCCATCTGAGATTTTAGCTGAAAAGCCCTTTATTAGGTTTAAAAAAAATCTACATTTAACAATATAGAGTACCCAGTCCTGTAGATTTCTACCGCAAACTCCTCTGAAGTAAACTACAAAGGATTGTGATGTTTCTTCTTTCAGACTTTTTTTTTTTATATGAACTTTTTTTAAGGCACCGTATCCCAGTGAACTATCCTCCATTTCTTTTTCTTGCTGAAGCTGCAGATGTACATTATGCTAGTGTGAAAAAAAGCTAATTAAACTGCATAGACTCTGCAGGAGGCAGAGAAGGCCTGCAGTGCACGGGGGATGATTGATTTGGACTGTCACACAGCTCTGCTGGGTGTCATAACTTAGTGACAAATAAAGGATTACAGTGTCCCAGAGTAACTCTCTCCCTTTTATTGTTCACCAGACATCAAAGCACAAAAGCATATTAGCATTTTTAATAAGTAGTTAGGTCAGTCGTGGCTTACAGTTTGGAATTACTTTCTGTAAAAGTAAAAAAAAAGAAAAAAAAAAAAAAAAAAAGAAAGACAAACCAAACTTATTGGTAGATTGAAAAATATAATACCCACAAGGCAGGAGCAATTCTTCCATTGCTTTTGATTGGGAGTGCATTATTTGTCTAAAACATGTGGGGAATGCCAGCTCCTGGCCTATTGTCTGAAAGCAAGATTTCTAGCTATAAAAATAATATTAAGAAGTTGAAAACATTTTATCAGAAAAGCAATTACTGAACTTCTAGCATTCGAGGCCTGTGTGTTGGTTTATTTGTGCATTTTCATGGGGAGCTTATTGTTTTCTGCTTACAATTAACAGTATAAAATTACTTTTATTTTTAAATCACCTTATCTCTATTGAACATGTATCCCTGGAAATAAAGTTGAGGGTATCTTGTATTTTTAAGAAAGCATAATAATAATAATAATTTGAGGGTGTTTACTTTGAATAAGCAGAAGTTAGATATGGAAATATGAAGCGGGATGGTATAATGAGGCTGGTGTTTTTTATCGGGATATAATTAGCTGGGCATAATTGTTGACCTTTCCCTTTGGAATGGGCAGAGCTCTTTTTGGATGTATCTGCTGTGTGGATGGGGACAAAATGGCACGGGCAGGATAAATCCGTGGGAATGCTGGGCTGCACCTTGGGCGCTCGCTGTGTGCTCACACTCGGCCCGTGCAAACCCACAGCAGCAGCTGGAAAACGTCCCCTCATCAGTGGAGATGCCCCAAGTGACTTTGGGATGTTGATCAACACCACACAGGGTTTGAGCTAAACCTTTATACGGGAGGATTGGGCTGGAAACAGCGTTCTCTGCGGTGGGATTGGTCAGAACCAGAGACTGAGGAAGAGTTGAGGCTGGGGGGCTGCAGAGCTGCTGCTCCATCCATCCCCTTGGGAGACTGAGATTCCCATCCTCCCTGGGAAAACAAAGGCTGCACTAAAGCTGCAAACTCCGCTCTCCTCTGCTCCCCCCTCAATGGCATAAAAGTCACCAAAACATTATCCACGTGTGAGGTGCAGCCGCTAAAATGAGTTAATTTACCCCAAAGCACACATTTGACACATTTTTGGGTGGCCGGTGTCGCTGTTATCAGTTGCCATCCCAGCGCTGTCATTAGCAGGGTGCTGTTATCGCTTGTGCTGGTCTTTGGGGTGTTAACCCTTTGCTGACCGGCTTCCTTTATCTTGGCGCTCCTTTATCCTGTTGCTGCTACTTCACACCTCCTTGGAGTGGGATCGAGCACTAAGAGCACCCGGGATGGTTTTGGTGGCTGGAGCCTCGTTTTCTGCACCTACCCCGCAAGACAGGGGAGGGACTCAAGAGTTTCTTCTGCATTTTGTGGGGAAATGCCACTTTTCGACGGGACACTTGGCTGAGCTCGCCTCGGGTGTTGTCCCCTTCTCTCATCACTGGCAAGAGCCGGTGGTGCCACCGGACCCCAACAATTCTTCATTCCTCTGTATGGACAGTAACCTGTCCTGGGGGAAACCTCCATTACTCCCAGTTATCTCTTAAATTTCAAACTTCCCTGCCCCTTCCTTCCTTTCCTGCAGCAGTACTGACTGCATGCCTGCCCCACTAGGACCAACTGACTTCCTTCTGTCAAAAGCAGTGGATGCTGGAGTGGAAAGCTGCATTAGGAAAGAATAATCTGCATTTTTAAGCTCTCTCTATATATATTTCAGGGGCTGAAAATGAGGAACAGAGTCAAGATCTCTGTGGAGTTCCAGCAAATATTCCATGGATTATCAATGGTGCAAGATCACATTTGGGGAACTACTGGAATGGGCCATAACAGCTGTAAAGCAGATACGGTTTTCTTATTATCCCTGGAGAGGTGTTTCCTCCTTTTTTTACAGCTATCCTTTTAATTCCTCTTAAATGAAAGCTTCATCTGCTTGGTACAAAATTACCTTTAAAAAATTAATCAAAGAACTTAATTTTTCCTTACGAGAAAAAAACCTGGCACTTGGATACCTGTGTGACAGACACCTTATAAATATCTGTGAGGAATTAAAAAAAAAATCTTTCATTTTCAGAGAAAAGAAATGGTTTCACACTTGAGATTAAATAATATTATTAAATATCACCTTGTGCCTACACAAAAGTCATTTAAGATGCAGTGGAGATATCCAAGGACTGAACAGTGTTTACCCATCTGTAGGTGCCAAAACACTGAAACACAGTGCGGGAATTTTTGGTGGTGGAATTTCCACCTAAATTTAATTTCCTTTCTTTGATTCTAATAAACCCTTCCATTGAATTTTAGTGTAGTGCTTTCTAGTAAATCCAAACTCACCATTCTTCAGGGCATTTAAACCCATACCCAGAGCTGAATTTTGCAGTGTGGATCCACCACTTGTATCTGTGTGAGTTGGTCCCAATGAGTTTTGAATATTGTACATTCTTGGGGCTACAGGAACATGAAGGAAGACTCTGTCCTCATGTTACAGACAAGCTGTAAATCTCAACAGGACATGAGATCTGAATGCAGGAGACTCTTAGTCTTGGCAGGAGTCAGCAAGTCCCCTCTGTACTCACACTACAAAGGCAATTTGCACGAGGATTTTCGCAAACTCTCTTCCTGATTTTTTCCGGTGATTTCCTCCTTTCCATAAAAAAGAGACAACAGTGTGAACTGATTTGCTTTCTGTTGGACACACCAGCATAATTTATGCATACCTGCCCTGCATTTTCCAGTTATTTTTCTGGACCTTTCTGGCAACTGGGAGTCTCTTCCTTGCTGTGAATCCCGTACACTCACTCACTCTTGTAATCTGGGAGGCTCCTGCATATTTGAAAGTGATGGCTTCATTTGTTTTTCCAAGTTCTTACTGAATCACTTGTTGGTGTACAAGTGACATTCCAAGCAGCAGATTAATGAAAGCGCCTTTCTTCTTTGTACAAGTTGTATTACGTCAGAAATTTCTCCACACGCACACCAGTTCCAGTTATCTGATTGATGCACTTAGACATCACGCATGAAATATGCTTTTATTCATGTATTTGTGTCTATAAACTGAAAAGGGGCCTTTATTCTGGAGGAAGAGTCCTGCAGCTCGGCGCTGAACTGCACGGCTCCATCAACAGTTGAGCTGGACGCTGGCCAAAACCCAGCCTTATCTCTTCCAGCAACCTCGGTGCAAGGAACCACAAGAGGTGAGTTGTGAAAGAGCCGTTTGGGGGAAAATAATAAAAAAACACCACAGAAAACAAAATACCCCAGACAAAGTCATGACGTCACTTCAAATCCATGGCTGGGAGATTCCGGCTGGTGTTCTTGGCCCTGCTCTCGGCTGTGGGGTCCTCGTGGTGCAAAGGGGAAGCAAAGGGCAGAGTTTGTCTGACCCTAAAAGTCATTACCTGAGGGCTTGGCCCTCAGGGCTCCATGTTTCATGTGCTGCACGGTGTGGAGAGGCTGGAGAGGGTTGGGAAGGCAGCCAGTGGACAAAAGGTCCTGTGGGGCCTCCCACCTCAGAGGTGGCGCAGAACCACGTCTCAGGCCAGCTGGGGCTGGTGCCCCCGGAATTGCTTGGTGTGGGGATGAAGATGAGGATGAGGGTTGGCTGTGGATGTTTGTCTGTCCCACAGGAGCCTCAGCCATGTGGCGACACCATTGTGCTTGGGCGCTGTCTCTCCCAAAGCCCTCCGGGCCCACCTGGCCACGCAGAGAAGAAACTGGAGAGCAGGAAAAGCACAAATACCAGTGCTCGGGTTCTGTGAGTGAGCCTGAGAGGGAAACCATGCCCAGGGAAGCTGTGGCTGACACGTCCCTGGCAGTGTCCAAGGCCAGATTGGATGGGGCTTACAGCACCCTGGGATAGTAGGTGTCCCAAGGCAGGGGGATAGAACGGGATGAGCTCTAAAGTCTCTTCTCTGTCCACCTGCAGATCTGTGTGAGGGGTGTGGGAAGAGCCCATCTGCAAATAAATTGTCCAACAGCACCCCAGGAGAGGCCCAGGGGCTGCCATTGCTGAGACAGGCCGAGTCACAGGGCCCAGGATGCCATTTTGTGGTCAGGTTTATGGCTTGGTGTCCCCGGGCTGCAGGTCCTCCCTGCTGAAACCAGCTGGGACCAGGAGCCTTCCACCTGGATGGTCTGAGGGTAAAATGTGACCTCAGGGTGCTGTTTCCCTCACTTGTCTTATCCCAGGCATGGACACCCAGGTGAGTTTGGACGAGAAGCTGAGGTGGCTTTTCTTTCCACACCACAGGAGACAGGTGGAGCTGGTGATCACTTGGACCAGATGAAACACTGAGAAGCAACTTTTAGTTCTGTAAGAGCCAGCAATGTTCAAATCATGATTTGTCCCACCAGCATCTGGAGAAACTTGTACTGGGCTGGGCCTGGCATCTGTAATTTCCAACTCCATCCCAGGACTTTGACTTCCTCTTTGAAAAACACCCAAGACCTGCTCAGAGAGCCCATTTGCTAAAGGATTTCCATAATCCATGAGCCATTAACAACCTCACACAAAGCAGGACCTTAACAGGCAGGCCTGGCACAGAAGCCAAAGCCCAGAGGGGCTTAATTTCTCTCCTGTCCTTCCCCAAAGTGGGCCACAGTTAATGCCAAAAGGGGTTTATGCTATTACTGCAAGAGCTCTTGGATCAAGCATTTCACTCACAAGCTTCCTATTTACTTCACTGCTTTAACACTCTGCTGATTTAAGCACATGCAGCTTTGGAAGGAAGCAACAGCATTTGCAAAAGAAAAAAAAAAAATAGAAATACTTTTATAGAAATATTTGTGCATCCTGTGCAAAAGCAAAGCTTCACAATGGCCAAGAGGAGAAGCAAAGCCCAAAGTCATTTAGTAATGTTTAAGCAGACGCTCCAAAATAGCGGGGGGAAGCAAAATGATGGCAGGTCTGTGCGAATACCTGAGTGTTGTGTGTACATATATATATATACACACACACACATATATATATTACTGGATGTGAAGGGGTAACCTGGACTTAGGGGTGTTTTGGGGAGCACAGAACAGTTTCATGCTGGTGCAACAGCAGAGCACATTTCCCCTCCTTTTTTTTTTTTTTTAGCTGAGAGATGAATGAGCTAAAATGACAGAGACAGAATGGAAAAAATAAGCAGACTTGGATCTGGACTAAATGTACTCGCAGGATAGAATGCTAATTTTACCCAGATTTGGTTTCACTTGGGGAAAAAGAAATAGCATTTAGTGTCTCGTAGCTGTCTGCATAATGTACGAATGTGGCCCTTGCCAGTGTCACCGCAGCAGTGACAGGAATGGCCAGGTTGGATTTTTCTGCACTAATTCCCTTCCTCTGGAGAGATCTCCTGTCAGCACGTGGCCTCTCCAAGCACATGTGCTGTGGTAGCACCAGGGGTGAAGCTGGGAGGCTTCACTCCAAGTTCCCTTGCTCTGGTTGGCTTGAATCAAATCTTAATTAATATGGGAGTGGTTTTTAATTTAATTAAGAATATTGACTCAATTAATAAGGCACTTAAATGATTACACAAAGTTAATTGCTAAGAATTTGATACTGCAGCTCCTGCTTTAGCTAATTCCTGATTTGATGAAGATTCCCAGCCATCTGAAAGGCTCAGGTAATTAGCATTTGATTGGGTCAGAAGTTATTTTTAACCAACCACCCCTTACAGAGTGTGCTGCCTCCTCCTGTAGAAATGGAATATTTCAAATAGACTTTTGAGAAAAACATGGAAATTCTCCCTCAAAAAAAAAAAAAAAAAAAAAAAAAAAGCAAGTTAAGGAAAAGTTATAGTAGGAATTTAATTGGCAATATGAGATCTTTTAAAATTTACTTAATTGAATAAAAATAAACAAATGCCTGTGTCAGTGGTGAGTTCAAAGCAGGGCTTGTGTCTGGTGCAAGTTGCAGGGGTGTTGTGGATGGGGGAAACACTTGAGGAAGGGCTGGGCTGTAGAAAAAGGGGCTGTGGAAAATGGGATGGTGAGCAGTGCTGGTGTCCAGCTAAAAGGACTGGTGTCCTTTCGGAGTATGAGCCAGTAGAGCTTCCTGGGGGGAAGCTGTTCTGCAGTGTGAAGATGTCCAGGGACATCCAGGGCCACCCAGGGACATCCAGAGATGCCCAGGGTCACCCAGGGACATCCACTGTTCTGTCTCATGCCCAAGTCCTCCTCTGGGCAGAGCGGAGCTGAGCCTGGGGGTAAGAACCAGGGACCAACATCCAGAGACTCCAAGGTTTTTGGGGAATCTGGAAGAGGATATTGTGTCACACATGATCAGCCATGTCTGGGGGACAGCAGAGAGGGGGTAAGGAAGGGAAAAAACACCTTGTCTGTAAGATCCTGCTGTCCTTTTCCTCTGTGGCATCCGCTGGTTCAGTCTAAAAGAGCATTTGTGGTGGATTAAGTGTAATTTCTATTTGCCTTGCACACAGAAAGGCCTCATCACGACACCAGGGGATGTCCAAAGGGGGCCTGACCTCCCCTCATAGCACAAACATTAAAATATTCTGCTGCAGGATCACAGCGACATCTGAAACTTCCCTTCATTTTCTTCCCCCTCCTTTTTTCTCATCTCTTTGGGTCCTTTGGCCCATATGTTGCTAATTTTCTGTCTTTTCAAAGCACTCTGTTTCATTTAAAGTCAGAATACATTCTATTCATCACTATGAATTCTAGGGAAAAAAGAGATCTCGAAGGTCAGTGTTCCCCTTAATATATAAAATAAATGAGCAAAGCACTGGTTTTTTCCTTTAGCTTATTACTTTTCTTAATCTACTTTTTAGGTCTACTGTGGGAGATCACAGGAGGGACTTAAGCAGTTGCTCTTAGAAAAGATTCTTATATATTCTTGCAAGAAAGGAGTCCTTCAAAACTGCAAGTCTTTGTAGTTGGATCTGCTGAGGCAGACTTCAACCAAGCTAGTTACTGGTCAGCGAGCTGGGGTGCCACTGCAGTGACATCCACAAGTACCCAAAGGACTTCACTCCCCAGGAGTTCACTTTCACTTGCTGTCCATCACGTTTTCCCAGGAAAAAAAAAAATTCCTTCCTCTTTGCTAAGATAGTGCACCTACACCCTGAAATCCGTGCAAGGCAGAATGATGACAGAAAACGGTGGCATTCAGATTTTTGCAGTGATAGTTCCGTAGATATTACCAGGAGGCAAGTTGGACTGTTAAAATTACTCAAACCCAAGGAAAGCACGTAAGATGATCTGCTTGTTTAAATTCTGTTGTTGCAGAGGGTGGGTCCTTTGCAGAAAGCCATCACGGGGTGAAATTCCAGAAGGCCTTGGCGGCAGATCACGGTGCAGCCGGCAAAGAGTTAATGGCATCCTTTGCCTTCTGTTTTCTTGCTTCTCTACAACTGGCAGTGAGTGACAAGAGCTGGTCTGTCCCCAGCTGTGACAGTGACAGCAGCCCTGGGCCAGCCCGCGCCAGCCCTTGCAGGCTGCAGTGACCCAGGAGGAGCAGCCAAACCCAAAGTCAACCCGAGAGCCAGCTGAACCTTTCTTTACAAAACCTCAGACCACATCAAAGTGCCTGGATTTGTGTTCTGTTAGGAACTGGAGGTTTGGGCCAAGTTAGTTAAAATGTTCATCAGTGCTCAGATCTTTGTAGTGAATCTGGGCCTGAGAACTGAACTAACCCCGGTTTGGAGTTCAAAGCAGCTGCGAGGCGAGTCTGGAGTGGGACCATGGCTGGTGGCTGGATTTCCCCCGTTCCCATTGCTGCTTCACCCCACGGATGGCCTTGCTTGGGAACCTGAATCACCCCTAAAATTTTGTTGCTGCCCCTTTTCTCATCCACTTGGCCAGAGCTGGTCCAGCTGAAGCTGCAGCCTCTTCCCTGGGCTTTGATGTGTGCCGTGCATGAGACTTTCTGTGCACCTTCCCACCTTAACCCCATGTGGGCAGAGTCCTGCTGCTTGTTCAGAGCACTTGCAGGGTGACTCAACCAGTAAATAATCCCAGGAAAGTTCCCTTCAGTGCTGCAAGATGCCTACTCTCATCTGGCAGTACTTCAGAGCTGGCACTTCATCAGTGGATGAACAAAGCCAAGTAATGCAGTACAAGTAAATTATTACAATCTGGGTTATTTCCAAAACAAGAGCCTGACCAGGGAAAAAAAAAAAAAAAAAAAAAAAAAAAAAGGAAAAAAGAAAAAAAAAAAGAAAAAAAGAAGGAAAAAAGATTTAAGGAGCAGGCAGGGAGGGGCTTTAGCAGCTGATAGCTTTGAGCTGTAAATTTGGTATAAATAATATTTCTGGTTGTTTTGAACAAGTGCAGAAGTTGAATATCAGTAAGTGAAAGTTTCTTGCATTGCAGAATGGCTCCATCAATCTGAATTAAGTGTTCAGTGGGAACCAGAAACGATGCTACTGAGGGCAGCTCAGCCTGAAACCCAGAGAGCAGCAGGCAGCTGCTCTGGGATGCCTTTTCACCACGGGGCTATTTGATCTCCCTTGAGGTTGATCTGAGCCCCGCAGACGGGTAATGGGTTCTTTTTGAACAACAGGCCCGCAACATTTCTGCATCTGCAATGGAAAACACTGCGGCAATGAAAGGAAACGGGGTCTTTTAGGTCTTGTTTCTGGCTCTACCACTAATTTGTGCATGACCTTGGGCAAGTCAAAAAGCATCCCTGACCTCAGTTTACCTAGTGAGAAAATGGGAGCGGTAACACTTTGCAGCCTCTGTGGTCTCCGAGATTTCACTAATGCCAGTTCCCTCAGCCTGCTGAGACAAGTGAGTCATGGCTCTGCCCATCCAGAGGCAGCCTCTTTCCTGATCCCAAAAATCCTCTCCATGCGCACCGAGGGTGCTCAGAGCTCAGTGCTGGAGAGAGTTATAACCCACTCCTGACCCCTGAGCATTTCCAGGCAGGCATGTGCTGGGCTAATCCATCAGGATATCACTCACTGATCACCTGATGCTTTCCTTGGGATTCACCTCTTGTTTTCAACCAAGAAACAAAATTGCTCTTAGGAAAGGACACACATTTTAAGCCTGACTTTTCCATCTCATTGTGCCACATTTGACTTGCACACAATTAATTTAACACCCAGCTGGTGGTAAAATTATGTGTTTCCTGAGCGTTATGTTTTTTAAATTGCTTTCTTAATGCTTTCTGCTCTATCAGGGCTGTCCTGCTGAGGAAAGGGCTTGTATCTTCCCCCAAATTCAACTTTTCTCTCAGCACTGCGGTACAACCAAGAACAATATCCCTGTTGTAAAGGTGACTTTTTATCAAAGGTACCCAACAGGCTCTCTGGAATTCCTGAAAATCTTCAATGTCTGGAGGTGTTTCAGATCCGCAGCTGCTGGGTTCATTAGACCTTGCGTGGTGCTCATTTAATGGGGACAGTATCCATGGAGCACCTTCCCAGCCCCTTTCCAGCAGGATTTTGACATCCAGCTTAGCATGGAGTTGCTGCTCTCTGAAATGGAGATGGGATTCTGGCTCTGGGAGATGTGAAACCAAACAGGCAGCAAAATCTGTAGCAAGTTGCAATAATTTTCTTAACCTACAAGGCAGGGAGGGAGGGAGGGAGGGAGGGAGGGAGAGAAGAACCCTACACGAGACATCCCATGTCTGATTATACTCCACACATCCACGGCTATTGAAACTCTCTGATTCCCCTGTTTGATATTTAGCTGCAACATCCCATTTGTTCCAAGCAGATATGTAAAGTCTCCTTGGTATTCAGGTTCATTTAAAGATTTACATTTTGTATTTCCTTGCTCTTTTTCTGACGATGTACATAAAACAGAATTGTAAATGTTTAGGAAAATCAAAGCTATTCTTAGATGCTTGCAATTCCACTAAGTTTGTATTCTCTAATTTGCGCCATGAAAGGAAAAGGAAATCTGGGAGAGGAGCTTGTAGTTTGCTTTTTGAGGTTTTCTTCACTGGATTTCCATTGAAACTTGGGGCTCGGAGTTATGTTTCTCAAGGCACTTTGAAAGTTTCCTCAGCAACCCTCTCCTTCAAAGGATGTTGCTGCAGCCACCTCTCCTACCTTTCCAGAGGGCTGTAGTGGGGAGTTTTAAAATTAATCACAACAGAACCAGCTCTGGGAGATGTCCAGAAGCTCAGCTGAACTCCTCTACCCTGGAAAAATTGGTGATAGATGAGTAAATTCTGCCCAACTGCTTTTTACATAAATTCTGTGGTTTCCACGGTGCTGGGGCACAGCCGTGGCTGGAATAGAATTGGTTCTTAATCTCATGAGCCAAAATGCCAATCCATCTCTTCCCAGAGCCTGTGGGCAGCCCCATTGGTGCTCCCAGATCCAGAGTCCATCCCTGTGGATGTATATCAGAGGTTGTAAACTACCACAGGGAAGAAGCGGTTTCAGATTAGGATCTCTGGAAGAAAATCTTTCTCTGGGTAAATCCAAACTAGATGAAATCTGCCCTTCTTTTTTCTTCTTTCCACACAGTCAACACCATGAGAAAGTTCAGCCCCACGATGCCAGCTGGGAAGGGAAATGCTGAACAAAATTCCCAACCAGCAGAACAAGAATTTTCAAAGGAATGAGAATTGCGTACCCTGAAGCGCAGCCCCAACACTGCTCTTGGGTCTCTGCTTCTGAAACTGAAATTAAAAATTAAAAAAAAAAAAAAGAAATAAATAGGGCTCTTACTTCACCCTTTGCCCGGGTTTGCAGCTCTGTGGGAAATGTGGGTTTATCTAAACTAAAGCGTTACAGTCACTGTGTGGCTTGGTGAACTCCACTCTAGGAAAAGCAAGTCCTCTCTCCTGCTCTGCCACCTGCCTGATGGAAAAACTGAACACTTTCCTCCCAACATGGGCAGTAGCAGGAATTTCTCATCCAGAGAAAATTTCTCATATCTAAAATATTCCTCCGAGTTAGAAAAACAAAAGTAAAAATAAAATCAGAGATGTGGGGTTTTCCATGAATGGAAACTATCATTTTTGGAGAACACGAAGGAGAACATTTCTCCACACCCATTGTTCAGATGTGTCCCCATGTCCTTCCCAGCTCCAGGGACCAGTGAGGTTCCCTTGCTGTGTCTGGGGATGGTTAAAACATGGGATTGGAAACTAGAGGATATTAATCATAGAAATTAGAAGATATTGATTAAAGAATAGGCATTCAGATGGATCACCGAGGCTGGATCCCTAAGGAACCTGCCCTGAAGCTACTGATGAAAAACATCAGATAAAAATTTGCCCTAACAGATTGTTTCTGGTGAAGGTTTTTTTGATTCTCTTCTTAAACCACAAAAGTGCTACCGACTGGCATGGGGGAGCACACGTGCCGAGGGCAAACACGTGCCTGCTGTGGGCACCCACCAGCTCTGCTCAGCAAAGGGCTTGTGGCTGTCCCTTGGCCAAAAACGTGCTGAATGTCCCTCCAGGCCAGCTGGCCAAAGGGCAGACGTTCAGCACATCTGGGCGAGGTTAGAGGAATTTGGCCTGGTGTTTTACCTCTGCAAGTCAGCACTGGAGGAATGCTTTGCACATATGAACTATCTCATGCTCACCAAACCACTTATTAGTTTCAGGCACTGGCCCCTGTGTTATTATGGCCTTGATAACTTTATTAAATTCAGCCCCAGCTTATTCATCTCACAGAATGGCCTTAACTAGTTGTAGATATTTTAAAGTAGCCATCCTTGCATCATGATCGCTTCCAGACCTCGCTGAGAGACACGCATGTGTTTGAAATGCCTGCTTTCCTTCTCCATTTCACCATAAAGTAGCCAATTTAATTTTGCACAATACCATTTGATAACAACCATGTGTGTGTGTCTTCAGCGTTTATGTACTTCAGAGAAGGTACTGCTTGGTCAGTGTGAGATAATTTCACAAAGAAAAACGGAACCAGATGTTCCTCCTTTTGACTTGGCTTCTCTCTCCGCCTATCTTATTTCTAATGTCAATCTCCACGCAGGTTTTCCATTACCTTGGGAAGGGGATATCTTTACACTTTGTGTTTTCATTACCCACTGCCTGACAAAGTGTTGGGAGTAGCTGAGGTAGGCGATTATCAGCTTAGCACCTCTGAGATCATTATCAAACCCTAACGATGCTCAGGAGACAAACAAAGGCAGAGGTGTGCACTCGCTGGGTTTCCAGAGGAACTCCAAAGGGAAAGGTCACCTTTTGCACCAAATCTCCTGGGTAGTGTCTGGATGCTTGGGATCCAAACTTGAACACGCCAGAGAGAAATGAAGGGCATTGTCAGCTCCAAGAAACGGGCAGGAAAATGAACAGATGTCTTCACCTAGGTGCAGGAACAGGCAGTTTTGGCCATGGTTATCTGGTGATGCCTTTTTGCTGTTCATGGGCCTCCTGCCTGGCTGGAAGGGTCCAGGTGAATGTGGCAGCACATGGGTATGTTACCTGGATGTCAGGAAAGCGTTGGGGAGTTTCCCTGAAGCTGTAAAGTGGAAGGATGGGGAGGACAGAGGGATCTGCTGATGGAAGGAGGAGTTAAGCTGTGTAAAATACAGAGGGGCAGAAGATATCCCTCACAGGATCTGGAGTGCACACAGCAGCCTGGGAGAGCAGTTAAAGAATTGCTGGAGATCAGGAAAGCCCACGGTCACTGAGGCCAGCGGTGGAAAGCAGGTGACATTTTAGAATCACCAAGACTGTCAGGCCGAGACGGAACCATCGGTGACTGCAGCATCCTCTTCCTCACCCCACCAAACAGGGCGCGCCAGGGCTCACCGAGGTCTCCCTGCCCATCCACCAGGGCTGAACATGATGGTCTGTTCAGAAGTGCCAGCTGTGGTCCAGCTATGGAATTCCAGAGGGCGGGTGGATCCCATGGACACACTGCTCTGCACCAGCCCTGTTTACAGTGTGCTCACTGCAGGTGGCCTGGCAGCAAAGTTGGGCTTTCTCACTGTCCACACCGGCTGTCACCTACAGGTCAAGCCAGCACTCTGAGGAAAGGAAGGAGTTTCTTGTCTGCCTCGTTATCAGCACTGATGTGCAGACGACCCGTCAATGCAATGACAGACCAAAAACCTTCTCTGAGAACAAGAGAGAACACAGATGGAGCAGAGCCCAGCGATGGCACTGCCAGGCTGTAAAGCTCTGAACAGCCTCATTTACAGGTGCTTTTACCTCGGCACTGGCTGTTATTAAGCTCCATTATGAGAACAACGCTTTGTGATCCTCCCGTGACTCACCCGCCTTGTGACATCCTGGCAGGGAGAGCCCTTGGCCGAGGCTGGGCGCTGGCAGGGCCAGAAGCTCTTGGAAGGAGCCGCTATTGCAGGGAGTGTCTGGCCTGGATTACAGCTGCCTCTTGGGCCACTTGAGCCAGGCAGGGATGGATTCCTCTGCCTTGGACCCATGGAGACCTATGGATGGTTCCAAGGACAGCGGCAGGGGGATGTCAAGGACCTCCAAGAAAGACCAAGCCTCTTGGCTTTGAGGACACCACACGGTTTCTGCTCGTTGCCTTTCTTCGCTCCTTTTTCTTTGGGTTAGAATATGAGCTCAGCGTGAGCCTTGCATGTATTTTAGTTAAATCATCCCAAATTTGCGGAAAACCTTATAGAGGCGTGAGCTGATCTCATGAGTCATGCTCATTGCCGTGAATGCTCCACGGCATATGGTAAAGCACTGGAATGGGACACATTCCCCAAGCAGCTGGCTGGAGTCGTGCAAATCCTGTTACTGGCTGGCATGAAGACCAATGAGCAAAGGTCCTGCAGAAAGAAGTCCTGATAATCACCATTTCTTAGGGACTAATCCTAAATGCCTCCGCTCCCTGTCACTGCTTGCAGTAATAACAGCAGGTGCCCGTGCAGAAATCCTTTTCCCAGCACCTCCTTCATGTCTTTGCTTTCCAAGAGGGAAGTTGAAAGCCTTTCTGACAAGGATACAGAAAAAACACTATCAATTTTTTAAAAGTCTTTTTCTCTTGAATTGTCAACCGTTTGTGATTTTCTTTCTTTTTTTTTTTTTCCTTTTTTTTTTTGCAGCCGTTAAAAAAGTAATTTTGTCACTCAATGCACTTTCAATCCAGTAAATTGTAGGAGAAGGCAATTCCACTGCAGGCCTAGCTGGAAGGAAGGAGAGATATTTGCTTAATACATGCTTAGTGGCAATCATCTTGGCAGTGTCTTAGCTCCGCTGCAGTCGTGGTGGCTTTCATCACTGGAGGTATAATTTGTCTCTGCCTTTCCAACTGCTCCTTCCTCTCATCTCCTGCTCCAGTTTACCTGAACTCATAAAACTCCAGCTCCTGCCCCAAGCTGGTGAGGTGCACAGAGAAGAGGAGAGTGCTCTGTGCTGATCAGCTTGGTGGCGACTCTAAATGGTCCGTACTGGTGCCTGCTGGGAGGTGCTGGTGGCAGCAGAGCTCTGCCTCTGTCCCAGGCTGGCTGTGACCTTTGTGCCTTCAGGGCTCCTTGGGGCAGCCACCCACAGTCAATTGTTCCATTGATTTCAGTGGGTATCAGCTGAGATCTTTGGTTCCTGAGGGCAGGATTAGCAACCTGGGATATCTAAGGTGAGGGCTCGGCTCCACAGAAAGGTGCATAGATAAGGGACTGGGTTTTTGTCAGGGTGAGCTCAGGTATTCAGAGTTGCTGCAAATACCTGTTTACCAATTCAGGTAGGGAAATCCTCATCCACAGGTGTTACACACTGGCCTCGGGTGTGTAACTTGGGTCCCCCCAGTTTGGAAAATACTAAATTATTCTCTCTGTGTCTGTCTGCAGAAAGCACCTTCTGTAAGGAAAAATGTAAGTCTTTGTCACACTTCTGTGAAGTCACCACTCCACACCTGGCACATGCCACCTCCATCTGAGCCCAGATCTTGTGCCATGTGAGCGATGGAAGAGTGTTTTTGCAAACGCAACTCAAGGAATATTATGATGATTTTCATCAAAATACAGAAATTTTATAGTTTAACTTAGACCTTGTCATCCAAAGCACTCTGAGAAGTCCCCAAAAAGTGCCTTTGAAAAGAGGCTGGTGAAGACCCCCATGCCCTTGTTGCTCTTCCTAACCCTTCTATCATCCCAACACCCTGGTCCTTATTTTCTAGGTCATCCAGGCATGGCTTTCTCTCCTGTGAAAAAGCTCAGGTCATTTGTTAGTGACAACAGGAGACGGATCTTTTGGTGATGTAAATCAATGTCACTTCAAAGCTTCAATGGAGCGATACTTATTTACACCTTCAGATATCAGATCCTTATGTTTTGCTTTTATGTGTGTCAAAGTTCTTTTTTTTCCCCCCCCCGAAAGGTAATGTTTTGTTGCAAATTCTTATAATTAATCAGCCTCATTTCTATGGCAAGAGACACTATACAAATTAATAAAATAAATATTCCAGCACAGTTTAATTCTGGCAAAGCCATGCTAAAAACCTTTCCATCATTCCTCATTATGAAGGCAGCAAAACGTGCTTAACAGAATATCTTATCAAAATTAGTGAAAACATTAAACTTCCCAAAAAAACCTTCTTTTGAAAAGTTGTTCTAAGCAAGTTTCTAAAATCTCAGAAGTATTAAATCCTCATTAATATAAGCTCAATGTATTTATGGTGTCAAAAATGTGTTTTATAAAAGCCAAAAGCAGAGTTGCACAAGTTGCCTCATTATCAATAATCTAGCATCGTCCCTTTTATGTGTCATTTCTTTACACAATATACTATCATTTATGACTTTTAGCAAATACATCATGGCAAAGGATTACTCTCATCAGAGGCAGTCTTTGAAAAGGATATGCTAATTTCTAGAGAGCAAGAAAACATCAAAACAGTGCCAGCAAATAGCCAAGGGACTTTCATGTCTTAATATCCTTCAGAAGTGCTTTATCTCCTAGTGCAACGTGTATCATAGTATAAACAGGAAATGAAACAGCCAAGGCATCAAAGAACCACCAGTGCATGGCTGTAATTTTAGATCAGGTTTAATAAAGGTTATCTGCAGCAGGCTAATCAAACAAAAGGGTGTATGTTTTAAAGCGCCATTTGATAATTTTCATTTAAGGCTCCCGATCAAAGAGATCCTAACAATGTCTTACTGACTCCAGATAGATCCCTTTGCCTCACTTTTCAAAGTAGCTTCGTTTATTGCTGGTAAAACTGGTTTTGATGTTCTAATTTTTTAGGTGGAGGAGAGATCAGAAACTGCTCTGGTTTCCTGTGCACCTTAATTTGAAAAGCAATAGAAGGAGAGCTGAGAAGGAAATGAGCAAACACAGTGAGGGTCAGGAAGATCTCAGGGTCACTTTTGTGAGCTCTCCGTGCACCTTGATGCCCAGGCAGGGGCTTCCATCCCAAACAGGATGCAAGGAGAGGACACAAACCTGGACAAGACTGGGCCAGGCCATTGACTAGTTAATGAGAAGGCAAAATACCCTGGAAATGAGAGACTGAGGGGAAAAAAAGAATAGCTTGATCTTGGCTGCTTGCTGGGGGAAGGCAGGAGGAGCCAGACAGGCAGTTTTGGTGACACTTCTCATCCTTGGCCAGCAGGAGAAGCTCCACTGGCACCATCCACACACCAATGAGGAAGGAAAAATGGCAATTTGACTGTCCTACCCTAGGACAAAACCTGCAGAGCTCTTGCCTCGTGTTTTGTGACCGATTCCTGGATTGCACTTTCAGGCCAAATCTTAATCAAGTTCCTGGAAAAAAAAGGGCTGTTTGCTGATTTCTGAAAGTGGAGTAATCCCACCAGGAGAGACTGAGAGAATCCACCCTCTAGTAGCAAGGGAGAGGTTTCTTTGGGATGCCAGTAGAGTCTTCTGTATTCCTGGTTTATTAATTATTCTGTTTGGGGAGCAAAGAGGGAGATGAGAAATTTCTCCAAATGAGAGCTTATCAAAATGATTTTATTTCTGGCAAGGCTGATATATCCAAGGAGTTAAGCATACTTCTAATATTTTGTCAAAGTTTTCTGCACCACTCAAGCCCAAGGATGTTTCAAACTGATTTCCACACAAAGAAGGTGTTTCCCATTAAATAGGAATGCTTGCCTTGAAAATAAATATCTCCCTGCCATGGGAGAGTTATGGTGGGATGGCTCATGGAAGAGCAGGAAAAGCTTACAACCACCCCAGTTATCAGGTGCAGGCAGCTCTGTTTTGGGGAGAAATCTCAGCTTTTTGGGACCAACCTTCCTCAGCTGTGTCCAGAGGCAGGGGCTGGGCAGATTCAACACCTTTGCATCACTGGGGGGGTTTTACAACCTGAGTGTTTGTGAAGTTTGTTGTCATTTTTCATGTTCAGAAATCCAAAGCTCTGTCGGGGGGGGGGGGGGGGGGAGCGCTGAAGAAAAATCCAAATAAATAAAAAATTCACCCTTGGGTGCACTTAATGTGGTTGGTAAGAAATGTGCTGACTCCCAAATGTTCTCCTTCCCACACACTTCACAAAACGCTACTTTTATTCATATACATGTGTTTATGTTTCCTGCTGATGCTCTCCTAAATATTTCAAAGTATCCTTATGAACCAATACACTTTTATCGTGGTATTTGTAGGAGCACAAGACCTTGGTTGTACCCATCCATCCTCAGCTTGCTTCTTTTCCCTTTCAAGTAAATTTTTAAATTACCAAAGAAGTGCTGATAGTCACAAAAATCTAGTTATTGGCCATGAAAACTCGACCATAAATAATCTCCCCAAAACCAGTCCCATGAAATATTCATGCTCCGGGAGCTCCAGTCCAGGCAGGGCGGTTGCTTCCGACAGCTTTGGGAGAAGAGAAATGGTGATTCCTCTGCTTGCAGAAATGAGGATGCTGCCAAACTGCTTGGCAGGATAGTCTGCCCAAAAATCCAGAAAATCAGGGCTGGTTTGTTAAAACACCCCCAGCAAGTGTAGGGTCCCACCACGGGCAGCAGGGAGAGCAGGGCCAATATCCCGTTGTCAGCTCCATATCGATCCCTGACCTATCTGCAGCCACCCTGGATCCCTCCCTGTGCTGGATTACTGCCTCCAGCACAGACACCAATCAATAGTGACTGAAGACTGGTAATGACCAAATGTCAGGGACTTTTCAGCAGCTTTTTTGAACTAATATTGGTGCTTCCTAATCCCGTTATCAAAGGACACCATGAAAAACACCATGACGGTGGCTACGAGTTGCCAACCTTTTGCAGATTCATAAACTTGGGACCAGAAGAAACCTCTCAATAATCTTTTTTTTTTCTGCTGACCTTTATTTCGTGGGCCATTAGATTTCACCCATATCAAGTGCAATAACTGGCGTCTGACAGAGGTACAACTTGTGCTTGGCAAAAGCATATCTTCAAAGGAGGAAACCGGTCCTGATTGAAGACATTGGAGCTGGACACTTCACCACCCCTTGGCAGTTTAACTTGGTGGTTATGACAGTTTATTTCTGGGCACTCTTCTGCCCGAGGAAGTTAACTCAGGGCGAGGGAATGTGTGTGAGTAAAGAAAACAATCCCTTTCTACTTAACCGTCTGCAGACACAAGCACAGGCACAACAGTCATTCACAAACACTCCACAATGACTGCTGTGTCTACAGGTTTTACTTTGACTTTGTCTGCTTCGGGTTTCATCTACTGGTCCTTTTCAGTGTGTTGCCCTCCTAGGCAGAGAGCTGTGATTTACACTGACGTGATTTTTCACACCTCACCCCATCTTCTACTTGGTAATAATCCCCAGAGATGCACATGATTCCTTGTGTCACCTCCAAACCGTACCTGTCCATTCTGCCATGGCCAAACCAGAGAGTGGCTGAAGTCCTGGCCCAGCTTTAATCACAGTAACAGAGACATTGAAGGTCGGACTTGATGATTTTGGAGTTGTTTTCCAACCCTAATGATTCCATGATTCTGATTCTTTATGTTCACACCTTGCTTGCCTGTCAATGCACTGAGCTTGGGGGGTTCTGCATCACCAGCCAGACTCTTTGTCACACAACCATCTAACTGACACGTGGCCTGTGGCAAAGTTACTCACAAGTGTCCCTGTGTGCAAGGCTGGGGCTTCCACTGTCCCTGGAAATGTTATTTAAGGAGCTGTACCTGCTCCGAGCTGTGCCCCTCCAGCACAGGGGGTGGGCCAGAGCTCAAGGTTTTGCCCAGGATTTGTCCAGGACCTCTTCCCAGGACTTTGGGAAAATGTGGACACGAGCTGGCAGGTGGCAAATAAAATATACACAGTGCAAAACATGCTTGAGCTCAGCAAATAGTGTGCCTAAGTCCTAAAATTATCCAAGACAGTCTCCATAATTTTTATGGGAGAAAATTAAGTCTTCAAAGCAAGCAGGAATTCGAACCATCCCCGGTTCAAAGAAAATTGCCACATGTCGACAAACATTAAGAATGATAATATTTTCCTAAAGCCCCAGTAAATCTTTGTGTGGTTTCTCTGCATTTCCTTTCCCATTGCTGTTTGTTGCTCATACATCCACATTCACACTGGGAGGTGAAGGAGGAAAAACTCCCCATTGAAAAGAGAAGAAAAAAGTCATTTAAATCTGCTGCAATGCCCTGGGATATGGCTTGACTGAGTAACATTGAGTTCTGGGCAGGATGCTGCTTTCAAGCATTTGCTGGGTACCAGAACATCCCAACCTAAACAGGAGCTGTCAAACATTTAATCAGTCTGTCATATTAACAACTGTAATTAAAAGCATTAAGCAAATGCACTGAGGGCTGCTCTGGAAGGGTGCTAACACCTGTGTTTGCCTCAGTGTTAAAGTAATTGCTTCAATTGCAGTTTTAGGTCATTAAATATCTGTGTGTACTCAGGGAACATGAAGAAAAATTAGAAGGACCTGAGAAATGAGTTTTGGTGACGTGTTTTGAAGTACAACAGCTCAACTGTCAGTGCTGCCTTAGCAGTAAAAGAGGAAAGTGGAGATGATGAGAAAGGAGCTTGCAGTGCCTGTGGGGACAGACACATCTCATTCACACGGGTCCGGAGGCAAAATTAAACTCTGTCCCCTCTCTCTACAGAATTATTTTTCCCCAGGCAGCTTCGGGATGAAGCAAATTTCTGAATGGCTTCCTGAAGCAGGGCAGCAAGGGGAGACCCATCCCATAACTCCAGCCTCTTCTCATCCACCAGTTGTGACTTTGGGGTGTGACAGGGGATTCTGGAGGCACCATTTTACATTTGTTTATTAACTGAGAAGTGGAAAAGCCTAAATCAGAACATGTGACGCAAACTCCCCCTCCACACACCCCTCCATGCATCTTTTCCAGAAGGCTGGAGCTGACTCCCATCCACAGCTTGATCACATATGTGTGAAAAGCATCCAGGCTTGGAAACTTCAGTTGGAGCAGCAGCAGCCTGGGGGTGGTGTTTGCCTCCCAAGGAAGGGTCTGACTCCAGCAGCAAGGAAGGGCCTGCCTCTATTCAAACTCTTCCTCTCTCCATTTACTAGATAAAACTTCCTTGGCCATGGGCTCTTAGCTCTCCTGAAGTGCTGCACAAGCCCAAACTGTGATTTTAATCCAGAACCCCGTTCTGATTTGCTTCCCTCCAAGCAGAGGCTGCTCTGCACATGCAGCAACTGGCAGTGGTTAATGGTTACCACGGGGTTACCACGGGGTTGTAAAAGTACCAGTCACTGAGGGATGAGCACAGGAGAGCTGAGCCCGCCCCAGCAGTGCCCTGCTCTCAAAGCTGCTCCAGGGACAGAAAATCAGGAATGCTGGCTCCCATTACCCTGTGTGCCCTGGAGGAGCTTGGCCACTTTGGCAGTGCAGATGACATTAAACAGATGAAGCACAAAAACGGCTCAAATATGATTATAATACATGTGTGTAGCTGTCTCACTCCCCCCCTTTCAACTTGCACCATATGAAAATAACCTCGTCAAAACAGAAAGGCTTTTAGGGATGAGGTTAATTGCAAAAATAGCTCTAAAGAAAATAATCAAAAGGCCCCAAATGTTGTTATTAGTGTGAGCCAGCAGCTTGCTCTGAAATTTACGGAACAAAAAGTTTGCTCTGCGCTTGCAAACCACGCCATAAAATAGATAATTCATAACTATCTGCTGGAACAAGCAGGGAGCTGGGTTTTGATATGCACCAGGTTATTATTATCTGTGCACCAAAACTTCTGTCAGTCATGAGTCTGAAGTCAAGCCCCAGATCCCTTGAGTGCTCAGCGTCAGGGAAAGGGGGCACATCTGGACCCAACATCAGGCCCCCCATAACCCTTCTTCCGGAGTGTGCTGGCCAAAATCCCGGCTCTGACCATGTCCTCTGGACTTCCCAAAGAACAGAAGGTGGAGCTGGGCGTTACCTCTCCACTACAGCCCTGTCCAGAAACCTTCCTACTGGGCTGCACGAGGCTGTGCTGAGTCTTCATCACAAGGCTTAAAAACCACACGAGGACTCCTGTGAGGAGAGCAGTGTGTGTGAGGAAAGCAGAGACCTTCAGGGAAGATTTGTGGTCCTCGCAACCACCTCGTGTGGGATTCGCCGTCCCCCTGATGCGAACACGGAGCGGGGCGAGACTCAGAACTTCTGACAGAGTTTGGCTTTCAAAGTTGGGTTTGTTTAAGTGACTCCAAGGGGTGCTGAGCCGCCTGGATGGGAGCCAAAGAAAATGTTGATGCAAATCCTGCAAAGTAAACCTACCCCCCTCCTGCAGTCACGTGCCATTTAATTGTTTTGCATTTTATTTCATAGAACGGCCCCAATCCATCAGGCTGCCGAGCAACATGGCTCGTGTGGCAGCATGGAAACCCTTCTGTTTTGCTTTCCATCTTTGGCTTTCCCCTCCCAAATGCCTCATGCTGCAATTTTTAGGAAGCTTATTGAAAAGTTTAGGAACTGAACCAGCGTTGAGGCCAGATGTCCCCAAATACCAAGGTAGTTTCTGTTTGCTACTCCATGTATGACTCAAGTCCCCGATGTTTGACTTGAGCATCCTCTTAATTTCCCATCCCCCAGTCCAAGATGGCTTTAGCTCATCACAGCATCTCTCCATCCAGGCTATCCCCCTAAATCCACTCTCCTTCCCATCCTTCCTTAGAAAGACATGGGAGCAAGGGAGTGATCTGTGAGTGTTGTCCCCTGTTTCTTTTCTCGTTTTATTTTTACACCAAAATTTGCTTTCCCATCAGCAGCTGATTGATTCCTCAGCACTCCAATGTCAGGCTGTGGTGGTCGTCCACAGGAATCTAAACCTGCTCACAAGGAAGGCACTGGTCATACCAGGTGATGCAGAGGCCGACATAACCTCGTTGAGCATCTCCCCTTGAGCTACAGAGCATCTTCTGGAAGCAGCTCAGTTTCTGGCTGTGACAGCATTCATGGGATTCAGTTTCATCCTTCCAGGATGAAATTCTTTCCCCTGAGCAGGGCTCAGCATTGTGTTTGCAGGCTACTTCCTTCCAGCACTTTTATTTGGGAATAGTCCATAGGGTTAAGCTGGCATTTGGTTTCCCAGTCAGATTTTGGGATGTTAAGCTGTTAGATGGTCAAGGGGAGGTGAGGAACATAGGAAGTCCGTTCAACATAGGAGAAAAATGCTCTGGGAGGTGATGAAATAACTCCAGTCTTCACTCAAGCTGCTTATCAGAGAATGGAAGTGCCACCAGGAGCACAACAACCTCACTCTTCCTACTCCATTCCGGCATGGGAGGAAGGTGGCAGGGAAAAACCAGTTCTCCTGTGAACCTCTTAATACTGATCAGCTCCCCCTGGGCAGGGGCAGCCAGGTTTGATGTCAACCCTTCAGGAGGAGCAGGGGGCAGAAATGCCTCTCTCTCCCATGTGGGTTTGTTAATCAAGGTAAATGCTCCCAGAGGGGAGGCAGTGAGTGCTGCTGGGGCTGCCTTGGGACTTCTGGCAGGGAAACTCCTCTGGCACCTGAAACAGCTGGTCTTGCAGCTCTGTGGGGATTTTCTGGAGGGTAAGATCCTCTGCTTTAATGAAATTTGGTGCTCCGAGGTGGGGAGTGAGCTGTGCCCTTGACGTCCTCATCTTTTTGCTTCTGGATTTGGAGGGAGCTGGTTGCTTTCCTGGATCTTGCAGGAGCTGGGGCTCATGGCTGCTGCTTGTTGTTTCCAGTGGGAGTTGATGCAAATAAATCCTGCTGTTCTGATCCACGTGGGTGACAGCAGCCCTGGAGGTTTGAAATAATGCTAAGAACAAACTTCATTAAACTCACTGCATGTCATGTGGCCTTCATGCGAAAATAAAACTCAGTGCCAGCGTCCACAGTCTGAGCTGCACCAAACCCAGGGCCTCCGTGGTGAACCCATGTTGGGCTTGGAGATTTTTGGGGGTTTCATTGCCAGCCATTATGTTTTTTTGCACAAGTGTTGCACGCATAGGTAGGTGTAGTTTTTACAAGCCATCCAAATTGAAGTGCCAGGCCTTTTGAAGTTTGTAGTGTAGCAGATTAATTCAAGATTTTTAGGATCTACTTGTGAGGAGCTTGATAGGCTGCAGGAGGAGGAGACTGGGAATCATCTCCTGGGTTGTTCAGAGACACCGGATGTGCAGTGGCTGGTGAAACGAGCTGTGTTATCTGGGGGTGAGAGGTTGAAATACGTTTCAAGAGCTGCAAGGAACCTTACAGGAAGATTGGAGCACAGAGTCTTGGATGGAAGAGATTAAAATGCTTTTGTGGGTTTGGTTAGGTTAAGGATGCACTTTGTTTTAATTGAATTTGCTCCTAAATTTGTCTCTCGGTGGTACCTGCAGCATGAAACACACCTGTGGTCAGGGTGAATCAGCTGAGGAGGGATGAAATGCATTTTGCCAACCCTGATCCTGCAGAGTATGTGCATGTTTTGGCTGCTGGGTTATGACAACAGAGAGGGGGGCATTTCAGAGCCATTACTGACATCTGCAGCCTCGCAGGAATGTGTCAGATAGTTAATTATTGTGTTGAACTGTAATTCTATCATGCCAGAACATAAGTAGTTTGTTTGGGTACTCTTTCCTCCCCCCCTCCCCCTTTGCTGAAGATAAAGGAGTTAAGTTTAATCATTAAATCTCCATCTTGATCCATGTAGGTCACGCACCGAACCAAAGTCAGATAACGCAGCATTTAGCAACCTTATCTCCTTTACAATAAAGAGCAAGCAGGAAGCCGACTTTGTTGTCTGTTCTATTTTTTAGTATACGTTTATTTAAAGAAAAGCCATCTCGAAAATGGGGAGGGGGGATGAGATCTTCCAAACAGCAGCTTCTGTAAACAGGATGAAATCAGATAAAGAAATTACTGTAAAAATATTGCCTCATCTCTAAAGCTCAGAACTTTTTTTTTTCTTTTGCTCTTTTTTATCTTTGAGAAAGATAATGAAAGAGGAAGCTTGAAACCACATTTCCATTGATGTTTGAATACACAACTGCTGGATTTAAGAACTAAAGGAGATCAAAGAGAATGGTTTTCATTCCGATAAAATTATAGCAGTTCTGGTATAGGGTGATGGGCTCATTTATGAACTCTACGACACAAATAGTTGTTCAGGCACCTCTTTTTCCCCCCCTTTCCTCGGCTAAGAACTAAATGAAAAATGCCTGGAATTCTTAAGGATTAATTAGGAGTGTGGCTAATAACGTTATAATAGATACAGACTAAGAGCGTACATCTCTCTTTAGGATATTCTCTGGGAGCACAAAACATCTGTACAATTCAAAGGGAATGGGAATGCCTGTTCCTTGCTACTGTACACTGCAGCTCACATGACATGAAAACTTAGCAGCATTAGGTTACCAAAGTGTGTATCCTGACACTGCTCTCTGGTGATTTAATTTTTTATTAACACGTACTTTGACATTCATTACCGAGCACAAGCTGCGAGTTAAAGCCATTTGTGGATGTGGGGTTAACACAATTATTTATCACATGTTGTATTGTGTTCTTAAACTGTGCAGTAAAAGTTATCAGGGTCTGTAAAAGGCAGGAGTGATGCAGCTGTGATTGAATGGGAGATCTGAGGCTGAGATCCTGTGGAATATCCTTGAAGGCTTCCTGTGCCTGTGGAAGGATCTGTTGACTGGGATGGCTGTGCTCTAGTCCTTGGGGGTTTCTTAGGTTTGGGTTTGGGGGTTTTTTTTGAGAGCTGAGGATTATATCAGGGCTGGTGTCAGCTGCAGACATAGTAACCTCACATTTGCATGCCCTGGGGATGTGAATGTGCTTTAGCACGGTTCATGCAAAAATGAATTTGTCCATGCCAGCCATACAGCCCAGCTTGGCACAGAATCCAGTTTGGTGGATATTGATCCACTTTTTCTTACACTTCCAAATTTGAAGCTCCACAAAAATCATATTCCAGGTCGGTCACAGTGCTGTAGGAAAAATATAAACTTTAAAAGTGGGGTGTTTTTTTTTCTGGTTTGTTTGGGGGTGGGTCTCTTGTTTGTTTAAATTTTGGGTTTGGAATTTCGGTGTCTGAAAGAGGTTATGCTCCCTCCGGATGAGGAGGGAGGGCAAAGTGCCGGGGGGTGTCTGTCCCTACAGGTCACCTATCCCCATGGAAATCCAGGTCTGAAAGGGTTGGTTTTGATCAGGGGAGGGAAACTCCTACCCCGAGAGGCTGAGTGCTAGGAACAGTTTTGTTTTATTCATCCTGATGATGCAGAGGGAGATGTTGCTTTGCCCTTGAGGCACAAGGCAGCTCCAAAGGTGGTGGCCAAGTGCTTGACTAGTGTAGAATCATCATAAATTCAGAGAATATGTGGAAGAGGCCTTAAATATTATCCTGTTCCAGCCCCCCTGACAGGGGCAGGGACACCTTCCACCTTCTGATATCTCTTGCTTCAGATTTAGTTTCAAACCCCCTTCTCTTGGCAGGAGGGGATCACTTCTCTCCTGCCAGACCCAGTGTAGGGGGGTTGGTTTGTCCATCCTGGAAAACACCTTGGGGTGTAAAGATGGGGGAATTTTCATCAGGGCAACGTGCTCTTTGCTCCTGGTGCAACCTGCTTCTGTCACCCTTGTAGGGTGGGCACAGCCACTCATTACAGGACTGCTGCAAAAGGATTTTTTCTTTTTCAGTAATTTTTGAAGCAGACAGAGCTTGATGCAGGCTGTCAGCTTGGGCCTCATCTCACCTCCTTTCTCCTTTAGCCTTTTTATTAGAACCTTGAGCAGAATGTGGTCCTTGTGGCCTCACTTCTGCCTTATCAGATGTGGCTTGCACCTCAAAGCAGCACAGAAATGGGTGAGCTCTTACCCTGAATCATTTTATTTAGGGGTTGTTGTTTTGGTTTTTTTTTTTTTTTTTTTTCTGGCAGGCTGCCCTGTGTGATGATGCCCAGTGGAAAGGATAATGTTGCTTCAACTTAAAAATAGCCTGTGTTTTCAGGGTGGGCACGGAGGACAGCTTGTGCAATTAAAATGGTGATTATTGAAGTCATGCCTAATAAAGTCATCTGTGACTTGCTGAACTCAAGTTAATGACCATGAAATCCATCGTTAATAACAGGACAGCCATTAGTGGGATGGGTGATGTGCCAAAGGTAGCCAGTGGAAGGCAATAAAAATATCAAAAGTTAATGTTTGACAGCTTTAACTGTCACTTGAATATTTTGTCCCCATGGTGACTGTTTGAAGTTTGTATTTTATTTTTTTTAAATGCCTTTTAAGAGCTTCTTGATAGCTTTGACTTTTCAGCAAGACTCACCTTGTATTTGGAGTTAAGTGCTGAGATTGCTCAGTGGTGCTTGAACCCCTGTGTGTGTTTATGTCCAGTTTTGGAGCTGGCTGAAAATTATCAAAGCACCACCAGGTCTCCATCCTGCTCAGCAGGAACTGGAGGGAAGAGTGAAATTTGGGGCAGAGCAGTAAACTGAGTAAGACGCACTTTGGAAGAGCAGGCATCATGAAAAATCATGATGGGGAGAGGTTAGGATGTGTTCTGACTGTCATGGCTGTGAAATGCTCCAGGAATTGTTGGGGAAATGCACGAATTCCCTTTGCAAATGGAGGATGTGTTGTAGGGAGACCAAGTCCTTCAATATCTTTCCAAACAGAGCCAGTCAGAAGGAATACAGCCTGGTTTAAAACCAGAGCTTTGAAAGGGCTGGATGTGGTTCCAGTGGTGAGATGGGATCTGGCCCTGTTCTCCAGCTGAGTAATGCTGGTGCTCGTGGTAGTAAAGGAGTAGTAAAAGAGTAGTAAAGGCACTCGCAGGATTTGAATTTTGGGCGTTTCTGCCTTAAAAGTGATGGGGCTGTTAGGGAAACACAATGGTGCAAAACAGCTTTAAATTCCACTTGAAAAGGTGATTTGTTTATGACTTCTCAAAATGTGTCAGTCTAGCACAGGAGTGCCAACCACTTCATAAATACTGTAGTGACACTTGGCACTAAACCTGCAGCACCTAGCAATAGCTGGTGCTCCTTGGATATTCCTAATTACCCGGGATCCCAATCCCTGGGACACGCTCTCCTGGCAGAGAGGGTTTCCCAAACCTTTCCATGCTGCTGGCCCAGATCTTACTTAAATCACAGGAAACAGACTGACAAATTAAGAAAAAAAAAATGCCAATGTGCAAGGAAAGTGGGAAAACTGTTGTGGATGCTTCTCCTAAAATGCCGGTGAGAGAGGCCATGGCTCCCAGGGTTCTGCCGTCCCTCAAGGACAGTGGGAAGTGTTGAGTGGAGGGTGCCATGGCAGGGTAAAGCTCCAGCATGGGAAACCTGAGGTTCCTGAACCCAGGAAATAAGTTGAATTCCTTCAGGCTTTTTACCAAACAGCACTTTTCACCCCATAGCATCCCAACTACTCTTTCCAAGGATTTGGCTGTTCAGGAACAGGATTCCTGCAGGTGCCATGGATGCTGATAGCTCGGGTGGGGCAATGGCCTGAGACATCCTGTCACTGGGGCTGATTTAGGCTCCTTTCCACTGGCATCCCTTGAAACTCTTGTAAACTAAAAACACTGTTTCCTTCTGGCTGAAAAGAATCAGAACAGCATTTCTGGAAACACTGAGGAAAAATACAGTCGCACAAAATGTAAAAAATACAACAGCCAAGGTTATTCAGGTCATACAGAAATGACTGACCTAGATAACTACATAACAGTGAATAACATAAAATCTATTTGTTCCAGCTCAAAGTCATCTATACCTTTTTCTTTTCACTGGGAATAAAGTTCATCTCCTCACAAACCAAACCCTGTTGGAGCCATCAAGCAGTCATTAATTATTTTGGTTGTAGGTGGCTGGAATGTCATGGTGATGAAATATGCATTTCCCCGTGCTTGCAGAGTCATGGCTTTGTGCTCGTCACATAGGCAGCGCAGGTTTGCCTGCGGAGAGTGGCAGGCATGTTTTCTGTTGGAAAGTGGAGCTCTGCTTTGGCTTTCGGGTTGTGCTCATGCATATTAACACAGTTCACTTCCCCTGGGAAGAGTTCCTGGTGCACTGGGAGGAGGAGGAAGTGGAGGAGGGCGGCAGTTCCCAACAGATCAGGGTGCCATGGAGCAGGCTGCTCCAAAATCCCAGCCCGAGGGAAGAGCAACCCCACAAAACCCCAACATGCTGGTTCCAGTGGGACTGAACCCTGCCGTGATGCCCAGGGTGGGGCGCGGCGCTGGTGACAGCCCCAGGCAGGGTGGCTCCCGTGGATGTGCTGGACGTGCCCCCCAGGCAGGGCTTGTACTGCCCTGTGGGGTTGTGTCACCACTTCCAGCTCCGAGATCAGCTTCCAGCACAGCCCCCAGGCCCTCTCCAGGACCTGCCTCACCCCAAACCTTCCCCTCCCAGCCCAGGACAGGAGCTGCATCAAACCCAGGCTGTGCACCTTGTGCGTTCCCTGGCTCTGGCTTCTCGATCACCAGCGCTTCTCCTCTGGCTGTCACATCCCAGGGACACTGCAGCTCCAAGGTTTTGAAGGGGACAGTCAGGGTCTGCTGCATGAGCTGCTTGTGCCCTCCAGGAGCTCCACAAAGTCCAGCACAAACCTTGCACACAGGCACTGCCACCGCTGCTCTGTCCCCGTCCCCTTCCAGAGGACATCCAGGCACCCAGCTCCCCTCGATGCTCTCCCTTCGCAGGCTCCCAACGAGTCCCTCAGGGAAAACGGATGCCCAGACTGAGGAGTGGCTGGAGGAGGAGGAGCACAGCCAAGTCCCGGTGTGATCTCCTGTCGCTCTATTTCCATCCCGAAGTGCTCGTGGCCCTCTCTCAGCAGCGTGTTTTCCATATAGATTGTCCACCTGAGGATACGGCATCCCTCTGTAGGCATTAGTTGGTTTGATTGAGTTTCACTGTACTTCTCTGAGGCAGGGAAATGATGCTCCCTGGGTTTTTACACCTACGTAAACTGAGGCATGGAGACATTGGTTGGAAAGTCCAGAGGTATTTTTGCAGGAGATCTGGTTTGGGGGGGGGGGGGGGGGTAGTAGTTCCTCAGGAAAGGAAAAAAGAGGAGCCCTTAAAATCCGGATGGAAAAATCCCAAGCCAGAAAAGCCTCAGAACAGGGGAAATAATTTTTCAGAACGCTACACATTGAAGCAATTTTAAATAAAGCATTTGGAAACAAAGCGCAGCACTTAGCTTAAAATTAAAATCTTCTGGTGGGGACTGGGTTCTGCTTCAAACACCACGGTCTTAAACACAGGTCAGCCCTCGGTTTAAGAAGGAGCAGGAGGATTTTCAGTGCTAAATTAGAATTGCCAAAGGGGTGAGCAGCACAAACAAGAAGGGAGAGGGGAAGGATTCCGGGAGCAAGTCAGAGCTGCGGACAAGGAGGCGCATGGCCTGTGAGAATCCCACAGCCTGGCTGAGAAAACCAGTTTTGTTTAGCTAAGCCCCAACTCAAACACACTTGAAAGCTCCGAGTTTTACAGGGCTGCCACCGAGCTGTGAACAAGTCTCTATTGTCTGGGTGAAGAATGACGCTGCTGTCACCCACGTTTCGGGGACGCCGGGCACAAGTCTGGCTCCTCAGGGCAAAGCAGACGTGGGGTAGGCTTGGAGGGAGCTGGAAACTCCAACAGCTGGACCTGCAGTGAGCAGTGTCAAGCCTTGGCCTTGCTCTGCCTGCTCCTCCTCTCCGCAGGGATCCACCCTGTGACCCCCCCAAAGGAGGGGAATGGCCACGTGCTGGTGTCCAGCACATCCCACACGCCCTGGGATGGGAACTGGTCATGCTGGGGGTGTGTAAAGGGCTTTTCCTCAGTGAGGAGGTGGGAAATCCTGGCTGTACCCAGTCTGTGCCTGGTCCCCGTGGTGCAGGGGGCTGAGAGAGCAAGGCTGGGTTTTGGCAGCTGGAGAAATGCCTTTTCCTGCACGAGCCAGGAGAAGGGAGAATAAAGAGATAAAAGGGTGGTGCCAGAAGCCTCCGACCCTTATCTGGAGACAGTGATGCTCGGTGTGGCTGTGGAACCAGGGGCATCAGAGCTGCAAATGGTGTTGGTCACCACTTTGCAGAGCAGGGGGTTTATCTGTGGGCAATTCATGTCCCACAGAAGCTGGGGAAAAGACAGCAATAATTGGAGCTCATGCCCATTTAAAATACCTTACATCAGAACTGAAGAACTGAAGCCTGTTTTTTCCATTGCAGAAATTATTTGGCCTTGAACCATCCAGACCTCACTTGCTATTCTGCAATTGAATAGAGCCTTTTGTGAGGATTTTTAAAAATAATTACTACAAAGCACTTCAAGAGGAATTCTGATTGTCGTCTAGTTTTCATTTCATGCTTTCATGACATTTTTGTTCAAGGATGAATCTTTTATGAAATGTCTGTTTTAGGTTACACCCTCCAGAAGCTTATTATTTGCCTTAAAAATTCCATCAGGGGCAGGAGCATATTCTCTAAGCTCTCCCATTAGTATAACTAAATTCATCAGAGTAATATTACTATTCATGCAAAATAGGTGTCGTCTTCCTTTAAACCTCTTGGCAAGTGGTTAAACTGATTTTAACAAGTATGCAGTGCCAACTTCTAAAGCTTTGAAAAGTCTGAAGATTCCCAGGCTGCAAAGGACTATTTACATGGTTAAAATTATACACATATCCCCTCTACTTAAAACTGTCCCCTCATCACTTAAGACCCTTGCAAATCCATTCTGACTTCAAAAGAAGGAAAAGTTCTTCTTCCAAGACATTTTTTTTCCTCCCTGTTAGCACAGCCTAGGCTTTCCAGGTTGTGAGAGCCACCGGGTTTAGCTCGAGGGCCAAACTGAGCTTGGAGTTTCATGGGTGCTTCTGCCATTGAGAGAGGAAATTATTGGAAGGTCTTGCATTTTTAAAGCCTGTTGAAAATGTAATTGTAGCGATAAAAGATTTTGGAGATGCCGTTGCCCACTCTTGTAATACGTCCCAACAGCACAAGTGACGCCAGGAAATCCTGAGGGACACTTTGAAATTACACCTTGACCCCTTGGCTGTCCCCACCCATCCAAATCCTGACTCCTTTCCTCAGTCTCTGTGAGTGACTCTGAATGACCCCAATGCTCACAAAAGGAGCACTTCAAAGTTGTATCCGTGATGAATTCATGGGAACCAATTGTTTTAATTCATAGAAACGTCGAGGGCGGGATATTTGCAAGTGTATTCAGGCAAGGAGCAGGAACCCACAGCTGTGGGTAGCACAGGCAGGTGGAGCCACAGGGGCAGAACTCATCCAAAGAATCTGAAATCTCTCCACAGAGTAGTAAATTTGAAATGCCATTAAAAGAGTAAAAGGATTGTTCTCATCTGAGATCTGTAAGTTATTGGACTGCACTCGGGGTGCTGCTCTGGCCTGAATTATGGATGTTTATTACTTTCCCTTCTGGCCTGGAAACCTCTTGATAAATTCATTGAAATTCTGATTTTCCCATGAAGGTATCACAGTAATGTCAGGGAATCCGGTCTTTGTCCAGGATCCTGTCTCATCTCCAGTCTCAAGCCTGAGGAAGTTTCTGTGCTGATCCTAGCAGGAAAAATGTAGGATTTGATAAAGTGCTCTGGCATGGGAAGCACACAAGCTACATGTGTTCCTACTGTACTTTATTTTCTAACTGTTCTGATCCGCAAAATGGAGTGATATTTTCAGGAAAATGCTGCAGGTCATATGCTAGGCACGTTTGTGGAAGTCCTCTGATTTTTACAAACATAAGTCAAAACACCGAGATGCCAACAAATTGCCTCAAGGTCAAAAGTTGTTCCCATCTTGTGTTTTCATCTGGGTCATTGTTGAAAAAATAAAGACAGATATGTAATGTGATGGGGGAGTGGAGTAAATGGTCAACCACAATGCCCAGATTGGGATCTAAATGCCTTTAAAGTTCAGGAGTGCTCTGTGTCCTGGGAGAGAGTTCAAAGTCACCTCTGGATTACAAGTCTGCTGTACTTGTTGTTGTACCTGTCTGACTTGTAGAGCAACCAGGGGAATATCTTTCTGGAAAGGCTCTCATTAGAGAAAATATGAATTACAGAAAGTAACTCGATGGCTCCTTGCCATGCTGCTTTCCCACTTTCTTCAAAGGAAAGTTATCCTGTATTTTGTGTGGATTCAAATCGACACACAAAGGAAAATATGCATGTTTCTGAGCCCAGCAATCAGCTGGAAATCTGCTCTGAGGGAGATGGAGAGATGCTGACTGCAACAGAGTTGGGTCAAAAAGTCTCCAACTTGATTTGCTGCTAATATTTTCAAGTTCAAATATTATTTAAGTTTTTTTAAAAAAAGTAGGAATTTTGTGGAGCACTTGTCTGGTTGTGGAAGGTGTGCAGGCTGATGGAATGGCTTTTATTGGACTTCATGGGTGAGACAGGAGGGAGATGGAGCTCGGGGCTGGAGTTGTTTTATGGTCCCATCACTTGTGCTGGTTTGTGGCACGTCCCACAGCACAACTCCAGGCCCAGGACTCTGCTCAGGTGCTTTTGTAATGAACACAAACACTGGGGAGGGCAATAGCAGCACGTGTGCCTCTGTAAATAGGTGCTCTGAGGTCTCCAGAGCTGAATGACTTTGGTGTGTGTGGCTGAGCGGCCTTTGGGCTCCCGAGCAGAGCAGGATCCGCGCTGGCCCCGCGTTATTGTGTGCAGCACCTCGGGATACCTGGGCTCTGAAAGGAAACTCTTTTATAACAAATCAATCTCTGCGCTTCCCCTAAAGTGCCCTGCGTTTATTTGCAAGGCTTCTGAGAGGTGTTTCATGGCTTGAATGGGGCCATTAGGAGAATCCCCAGGAGCTCCCGGCAGCTGCAGCTGAGGCAGGGCTGGAATCGCTTCCCCAGGATGCGCGGGGAGTGAATAGCTGAGCTCCTCTGCTGCACTCCCAGCCCGGAGTGACCAGCTCATGGCAGCACTAATTAAGGAGCAGACAACTCTCCCTTTCAAAGCAAAGCTGCTGTCAGCAGGCGAAGGGAGAAATCCCTTTCCCTTGGCGGGAGGCTGGTTAGTGGGACAGCCACCGGACAAAACCAAGGAAGCACAAAGCGCTCAGCCTGGCTCCCTCCGTACAATGGGACGTGGATCTTTGAAATGCAAAAGTTACCTTCCCAAAGAGGAGAGAAGTGGCGAAGAACAGAACCAAATTGCACTGCTCTGATCTGTTATTTTATTTTTTTATCGAGGCTGTTTAAGGGTCTTTTGATCTCACCGAGGTATTTGTTATCATGGACTATTTGTCTGCAAATAGTCTAATGCTAAGCCAGGTGGGACCAGGTGATGTTCAGGTTGGATACGAGGAAAAATTCCTCCACTGGAAGAGTGGGTAAGCATTGGAACAGGCTCCCCAGGGAAACAGTGGAGTCACCACCCCTGGAAGTGCTCAAAAATCAAGTAGACCTGGCACATTGTGGTATGGTTTAATGGCCGTGGTGGTATTTGGTCCAAGGTAGGACTGGTGATCTTGGAGGTTTTTCCCAGCCTAAATGTTTCTGTGAGTCCATGAATGGTGACATCACTGAGATCCAAAGAGAATTCCCTTTGTGCTGCAGGACCCTGGGGGTTCTGGTGTGACAGAGGGGGGTGCAGGCCCCCATCGGAGCTGAAGGACCATGAGTGGTGTGGAACCTCACTCCTGTGACAGTGTGGCAGTGGGATGGGGCTCCCCAGGACAGGGCTCTGTCTGAGCTGAAGGCAAAGCTCGGATCAGCAAATTAAGTTTTGGTGCCAGAAGAGATTTTCTCCTATTCTCTGGTTTCACTTGGAGGCACCACAAAGCATCAGCTGAGCTCACCTTGAGGTGTGCTGGCTGTAAGGGCCGAGGGTAGAACAAGACCTCCCCAGGAACCTGGGGCTGGAAGGGCTTTGTCCCACACCTGCTCCTGCGAAAAGCGAGGTTTAGGTGGGTTTTCAATGTGGAGTTCAAATTCTTGCCTGGCCTTTCTGGAGCGTCAAAAGCCGCTGAGCCAAATCCCTCCCCTAATGCAGCCCCATGTGCAGGATCAGCCTCTGTGGGGTGACAGGAGCTCCAGACCTCCTCGAACAGGCCATAACTGAGGTTTGCAGACTCTCAGTCCTGGGATCCCATGTTCATTATCCCAAGGGATATCAGTGAGCCCATTTTCCCCTCAGTGGAGGCTGCAGCATCAAGCCTCAGCCCCGTGGCCTGTGTGCAGGTAATCAGAGAGGGAGGTTGTGTTAATTAACCTCCCAACATGGGACCAGGGAAATTTCACCTGGAATATCCATCCCCTGAGCACCTAAAGAGCAGAACAATGTCAACAAATTGGGCGGGATTCGGAGAAGAGCAATAAAAATGATGAAAGGGCTGGGTTGATTTATGAGGAAGGATTAAAAGAGTTACATATGTTTAGCTTGGCAAAATGATGACTAAGGGTGGGATGCGGTGTCTGCCTGCAAGTGTGAGAGGGGTGTAAACACCCCAGGAGGATGGGAATTGTTTAGCCTGGTTCAAAGGGGAGTAATAAGATTAAATAAAGGAAATAATCTTTGGGACTGGGTAGAAGGAAAACTTTTTCCAAGTTAGAGCCCAGTTCCCGTGTGGAATAATCTCCCTGAGGAAATAGGTGAAGCCTCAGGAGTTGAATTGTTAGAGGGGAGTTCAGGGAGGAGAGCACCAGGGAAAACAACACGTGAGGTGGAAATGCCAGTTGCTGTGATCCCAGCCGTGCCATGAGAGCAGTTAGGACACTTACATCCAGCCATCAGCCAATGCTTTGATGTGGGCAAGAAAAGAGAGGGGGCAGAGGGGAAAAAAAAAACCCCCGACCAACGCAACCAAAATTGTACAAATTTTCCACGTACTTAAAGCTGCGAATTCAAAGGGGAAGAAATTCAAACCATTAGTGCGAGCTTCCCAGAGAGTGCCACTGCCAGGGAAGGGTTGTGAAATCCCATCCAGTGGCACGATGGGGGAAGGAATGACCTGGTCCCTGATCCCCTGCTCAGGAGCGGGTGGGAACCCAAACAAAGCCATTAGCTGGCTCCCAGTCACCCTGATGGCTTCTTATTTGCACAGGGGGGCCTTGGCTAACAATAATTAAGAGAAAAAGGTTTTTCCCCCTGTAATTGTGAAAAGAAGTAAAGAGGAGGAAAAAAGCAAAAGGTAATAATATGAAGAGAGCGACTCCACGTTACAAACAAGAACCATATGTTGACTTATCATGGGAAATATGTAAATACAGGCTCGAGCTGATCCGGAGCACATGTTGTTAGTCATGAAGCAGCTATTTAAAATTCCACGGCTGGATCATTAACTTCACAGTATCCTTTATGGAGGACAACAGAGGGCAAATAATCAGCGTGGCACTGAAAAATGGCCTTTTTCTGAAGAAATCCCGTTTAGCCGGGTTTTATAGGAAGGGTTGAACAGGATCTTTTGTGATCTGTCAGCTGAATCCGAGCGGGGTGAATCCTCTGTGCTGGTGAACAGGGATGGTTTTCTGCTGCACCAGTAAGATGTCTTGGCTCAGAAATTCCCTTTGGATCCTCAGGAATGGTCCATCCTCATCCCATCTGGGAGCAGAACAGCCTCAGGAAGCACTAACTGATGGCTCACCCCTGGGTCCTGCTTGAAAGGTGGTTTACCTGGAAGGATGCGGTGGCTGATCACACAGGAAGGTTTGTCCTGAGGTTTCTCTAGAGCTGTGGCTGTGCAAAGCTGGTGCTCACATCTTTGCTTTGCTGAGTATTTTCTTAGTCATCCTGGGCAGGTCACTTCTGCCTCTCATCTCTTTCTCTTCTCAGTCGATCCAGACAAGACTAGTTCTCTCTGGGGCCAGCTGTGATCAAAGGAGGGCTAGATTGAAAGAGATTCCATAATTAGGAAAAAAAACCTCATAAAATGCAAGGAAGAGATCCTGGACCCCAGAGAAGGCTCTGCCTTAAGCAAACGCTTTAGAGCAGTGGAAGGATGGATTTAGGCTGTCGCAGTCACCGGGATCAGCATCGCCCCATCCCTCCTGGGCTGCACAAGGACAAAAACCTCCCAGAGACTGCTCCTGTGCCCCTGTTTTGGTTGTTTTGTGCAGCAGCATCTGCAGCGAGGCCTGGGCAGAGGCAGAGTGAGAGGCTGAGCGGGCTGCAGGGGTTAAAGACATTGCTAAGCCTGCAAATTGGGACCAAACCCGTATCAGCATCCTCCATTTCCATCCCAGAACACTGCTGTTTGCAAAAGTCCTGATTTGCACGTGCTTGGGTGTTGATCAACGGTTTAAAAATAATATTAATAATAAATCTGTTTCTGCGTCATCCTGGACAAAATTCAGAGCCCAGCTTGGTCAGATGAGGGCTCGGCAGTGCCCAACGTGAGCTCCATTTCCAGCAGTGAGGGAGCCCAGGGACAGCCCCAAACTGGGATCTGGGTACTGGCTGCTCTCTGGGAGATGCTGTGCTAGTGCTCCATGGGATGAGCTCATTTTGGTGGACATGAGAAGAGCTGAACTCAGGAGCAGCTCAGGCCACACCACAGGATCTGTCTCCACACACCTCAGGGCCTGCTGAGAAGCGCCAGCAGAAGAGAGACTCCCTGGAAAAGCCTGGAAAGGCCTCTACAGATTTTTTTTACAGGGCAGAACAACCTGTGTAACAGGATCTCCCCATAGATTTAAGTATTTTGGAGGAATTGGGAGGAATTTGGAGGAACGGAGGGAAAGGGAACAACTTTGATCACTCGCTGCTGGGGCAGGTGTGACTTGGCCAAGAGGCTTCAGATCAGCTCCTGGCATCTTCAGTGACTGCCCTGACACCCCCAAAGCTGCCCCAGCGTCACCCCCAACCCCTCATCCCACCTGCAGCCCTGAGGGCATCACCCAAACCCCTGAGCCCACGTCCCCTGCACTGGTCGAGTGCCACCGATGCCATCTCAGGGCAAGGCTGGGGATCAGAGCAGACAAGCAGCACGAGGACGGGGCAAGAAAGGAGTCTGGAGGAATCAAAATCATCAAAAAGTTTCTGGAGGAAGGGAGAGCCAAAGGAGAAGCTTAAAGGAAGCCATTAATATTAATTCAGGGAGATAACAGGAGTTCAGTGGCCTCATGAGAGAGCAGAGGAATCACAACTGTAAGTGCAGGAGCCACGGAGGAAGATGGGAGCTGCTCTGAGATGCTCCACACTGAACAGACTCTGGTGGTGTAAATCTGGAGAGCTGCATCTGGCCTTTGGGAGCTGCAGGGGACAGCGGCTGATGTGACAGGGGGGATCCAGGAGAAACAGGGCTGCGGATCGGTCGTGTCAGCCAAAGGGATCAACTTTACCGGGTGTCTCTTGACTCAGCCATGACTTGACCCCAAGTTACTGCTCAGAATTCAGGTTTGCAGCTCCCCTTGTGCTGTACAAGAGCAACCAGCAGCCCCAGGAGTCAGCGCAAGGCTGGGACCCTGACTGTGCCCCACATTGATGGTTAATTAATGGTTAATTATGTGCAGAGCAGGGACCTGCTGCACTAGGGGTGCTCCAAGCCCCAGGATGAAGCCAGTGCAAGGTGAGGTCTGGTAATAACAATCATCTCGTCTTAGAAACCCACCCAAAATACACCCCAGCCTCTCCTGACAGTGCACAAAGCCAGGCTGGAGGAAACTTTCACCTCCCAGCAGTGTCAGCTCAGGGATTTCCTTTGCTTCACTACTGGATCAGGTGCCTGAATTGCCTCGTGCAAGTTTGTTATCCAACCTGCCCCTTGCTTTGTCCTCAGGGAGTGCCCAGCTGTGAGGCTCAAAGCCTCCAGGAGAGCCCTGCAGAGAGCTGCTGTCCCTCCGTTTTAATGTCTGATTTCCCTCTGGCACTCTGGCCTCTGTGTCTTGTTTACTTTCCGTCTCTGTTATTGGCCCTGTTTTCTGTCCAGCCCCCTCAGTTACCCCAAAAGAAACATTGCTTCCTTTTAAAAATTATTATTATTATTATTATTATTATTATTATTATTATTATTATTATTATTATTATCATTATTATTTTCCTGTGCTTTTGCTGCTCATGTCAAAGTCCAGGTGGGGTTTGGAGGAATGCTGGCTGGATCTGTAGGAGAGGATTTGCCAGGCTGGGGACCAGGGTCTGGTTGGTGATGCTGTCAGGAGCGTGTCCCCACCCTGTGCCAGGCATTGCATCCACGCTGTGGCCACAGCAGCCCAGGCTGGATCACAGTCGGTGTCCTGGCTTTGTTCTCCTCCCTGTGCACATTCAGTTTAAGTGGGAATCATAAAACTGGCATCTTGTGTCTTCCCAGCGCTGAACTGACAGCCTAAGCCTGGCTTATTTTATGCCTCCTATTAAATAACTTGAGAGGGACTTTGTTAAAGGCTGTTTATATATAGCACACAAATGCAGCAATTCCCCAGCTAGCCAGTGCTGGCAAGGTTCCCATTGTCCCTTTTGCAGCAAAATCACACGAAAAATGCAAAAAGTTCACAAATATGAACCTTTGGGCATGACAGCAAAAGCAACCGGCCCCAGCAGGGTGTTGATGTGGGGCAGGACATGTCTGTGTGTCCCTCCAAGCCCAGGTGACAGCGGTGGGTGGCTGCAGTGGTGATGGGTTTGAGATGACCTCGGGGTGATGTGGGGCTGGGGTTTGCATGGCAGGCCAACTTTTAGGGACCTGTGGGGCACAGGATCTTCTGGAAGAGCTGTGGATGAGCAGGCAGGAAGCTGGAGTTGAACCCCTGGCTTTGGGGTCTCCTGATAACAGAGTTTGTTTAAACTTCCATGATATTTTGAGAGGAAGCAATATTTGCTCTTTTGTTGGGGTTTTTTATTTTCTTGTGTTTTGACAGTTTTGTTTCACTGGGGCACTTTTATGAGGAGCTTTTTATTATTTTACTGTGTTATTCATCTGCATTTTAATTGCATGCAATAAAACTTGAAAGCTCCCAGCAGAGAAAATCCTATAGTCCTTCCCATCCTGTCCCACTGGGGATGAATTGCTGGGGTCACATCGTTTGTCAACAAACAGGGCTGAATCCTTTCGAAGAAACACTGATTTTCCTGAACTATAAAAGTGACCACTTTTAATTGGTGTTGTCAAATGGTTACATTTAAGCTGCCTTCATTTTGGTGTGTTTGGAACGGGGCTGGGTTTGTCTGGAGGCAGGATGAGAGGGACCAAGAGCACCAAGAGTTCTTGGTGAAGTGTGTCATCCCAAAAGCCCTGGTCTTGGTGAAATGTATTGTCCCAAAATCCCTCATTTGGTGAAATGTACCATCCCAAAATCCCTCATTTGGTGAAAGGTGTCATCCCAAAATCCCCGATCTTGATGAAATTTGTTATCCTGAAATCCCTGATCTTGGTGAAATGTATCATCCCCAAATCTCTCATCTTGGTGAAGTGTGTCAATCCAAAATCCCTGATCTTGGTGAAATATATCATCCCAAAATCCCTCATCTGATGAAATGTGTCATCCCAAAATCCCTGATCTTGGTGAAATTTGTTATCCCAAAATCCCTGATAAATGCTGTCACTCTCGTGCCAAGGGAGGGTCCTGTAGCAGCTCCACTCTGCATGCTGTGTCCTGCACCAGCAGCACTGCTGGTCTTGGGTTCACTCTGCAGAGAATTGGCTAAACCCCCTTCACCCAGTCGAGCTGAGTTTGTTCTCTGATCTCCAAACCCCAAAATTCCCAGCTAAACTCTTCCGGGTAAATCCCTGAAAAGCTCCCCTGTGAAGCTTTGTGGGGATTGGAGAGAATTCCCCAGGGGCTGAGCCCACCCTGAGCCTGGTTCCTCCCCCACCCTGACCCACACATCAGGATTCCCCCCACAGTCCCAGCAGAACCGGCTAATTCTGCAGAAAACAACCCCAAATTCATCTCTCTCTCAGAGTTTAGACCTTCTGTCTAAAGGTCTCTGTGCACGAGCCATGGAGCTTGTGCTGGTTCCCTCACAAGCTCATCAGCATTTTGTGCTTGAAGGATTATGGCCTGTAAATCGCTTTACTCTCCACCTCTCTGTGGTTCTCCCTTGCCTGAGAGTTTCTTTCTCCATGCAATTATTGAAGGGAAAAAAAATTTAAAAGCAAGTTAAAGTTTTCATGCAGAAAGGGAAGCAGCTCAGATTGCATCCAGAAAAAAAAAAAAGGTTTTCTTCTATGAAAACATCATCCCTCCATTCCTTCTGCCCGCCCCTAGCTGATATTTAAGGGATCAGCAGCAGCATTGCAAGGCAGCATTTAAATCAGCCCAGCTTCATGTGTTCCTGCACCTGTGTTTCTCATCAAACCTGCTACCAAAAGGACTGGTTAAAAGTGCTTTGATCTGACTTTAAATATCCCCAAACATCAGGAACTGGAGATCTTTTAATCTGATTTTACTGGAACTGCACCGATTTAAGGGTAAGAGGGCCCAAAATGAAGTTCACATTTTCCGTCAGTCCCTGGAGTTGGGAAGGAGGAGATTTTTGCTGGGAATGGGGATGGCAGCAGGATGACTTCAGCTCTGGACTGTGGCTGTGCCTGGTTCCAGGAGCACCTTTGGAGCAGCACTTTGCCATCAGCTGTGCACAGGAAGAAATTTTCTGCTCCTTCCTTTTTTAGATTTTTTGGTTTTTTTTTTTTTTTCTTCTTCCGTTTCTTTCCCCACTGCATTTAAGACCTGAGCTTATCTCTGGAAGTTTAAAGCAGGCGACACATTTTCACACCATCCTTCACCAGCATCTCCTCAGTCCAGAGGATGCTGTTCCTCGTCCTCAGGTTTGAACGTGGCGACTCCAGTGCAAAACCCCGAGTGTGATTTAAATGCTCAGGGCCTGATCTCACCTCGACCTGCCCTACTCCCTCACACACACCCTCGAGGGAGTCCTAGAAATCCTCTCTCCATCCCTGCCCATCCTGCTGCACCTCTGAGCACGGAGAGTTTCTCTGGCGCATCTCCTGGGAGCTCCCAGCCACGTCTGCAGAGCGGGGCCCAGCCAGAAGCTCAAAGAGCCCCCTGTTTGCTGCCTCACATCCCCTTCTCCCTCCCCTCTGATGTGTTTGGGTCAGGGCTTTGACATGACACTATTTTTAGCTCTTCCTCTCCTGCGTCAGAGGCGTCAGAGGTGCAGGCGATGTCACCTGGCAGCACCCCCGTGACTCAGGGCTGAGGATTCAGCCTGCAGAGCAGCTTTAATAAGGAGTTTATTCTCAGGCTACCTGCTCAGCAGATGTTTCTGTTTGTTTTGGTTTATGTTTACTTTAATTCTGCTCCTAATGTGCCTTTTATAACGTCTTCTGGCAGTACTTCTAGACCCCTCTGTTGTTCAAGGCAGAGCTTGGGCGGCTCTGAGCTGTGTTATCTTCAGATCTCTGCAGTTAGACTTAAAGAACTTGCTAAAACACTCAGCTGCAAGCTTTTTTCCCAGGACGGCACAGGATTTTCCCGGTGCTCCTGTGTGCTTGCTCTCCTTGCCCTTGCAGGAATTGTGGCATCTTGCTTTGAGCAGTCCAGCTGCCCCTTCAAAGCGCAGCCACGGCCAACAGCACCAGGCTGCAACACGCCGCAGATTCCCCTTCACTTCTCTCCTGGGTAAAAACCCTTCACTTTAAAAAGTAGGAGTTTTTTTGGACAAGTGAGGCTGGCTGAAGGAGAAAGAGAAGTGTAAGCACAGAAAAGAAAGAGCCTGCTCTAGGTGTGGTGGTGGGCTCATCAAAAATAAGATGCGTGCCCAGACAGGGCAGGCTGAAGGATTATCTCCCATCCTGAGGGGAAAAAAAAAAAAAGACTTTTGGTTTCCCAATTGTTTGGCTGGACATTGATTGAGAGCTGAGGCTCAGATAAAGACTGGAGGGTTGGTGATAATATCAAAAAGGCAGTCAGAGTCTGGGGCCAGCCAAGTTGTCATTTCCTAATTCTGCTGCTGCTGTCATCCAGCCTTCTGGGACACTGGAGAGTCTGGAGTGAACTGTTAAAAAAGTATTTAAAAAACCGTGGCAAACTCTTATTCCAGAGTGGTTCTCTGCACCACAGCCCCAGCTCAGCCTTGGATATTGTGCTAAACTTCAACATCTGATAAAAAAAAAAAAGGGGAAAAAAAAAGAAGAAAAAAAAAAAGAAGATAAAACACATAGGTAGAAATCAATGGAGCCTTTAAAGGCTGTGCTGTGAAAAAGGCTGCACTTCACTGTTGTCTTTCTGAACCCTGTGAAATGCTGGGAAACTGTTTTTAATAAACAAGAGTTCAAACAGTGGGGCTCCGTAGCCAACAGTCACGCCTTAAACTCTAAACTTTACATGAAAACTCTCAGATCCCTTTGAACTCTTTTTTTTTTCTTCCCTGGCAGAGGATTCCAGTGTTTATGCATTTTTTTGAGATTGCTGGCGGGATCATGAGGAGGGTTTTAATATTTTTTTTAGAACAATCTCCTGCCTTCAGAAACCATTAATGCCCACTAAGAAACATCAAGGCATTGCTTTGAAGTGCCTTCTGGCTACAGCCCTCTTACACTCTTTGGTTACTGTGCAATCAAATAATTAAATGGAGTCTAAAAAAATTTGCTTTACCTGGTAATTAAACACCCCACACTGGACAGTTGCGAGGGGTTTTTAAAGGCATTGCAAGTCTACAAAGACTTGAAGCACAAAAGTACCACATGCTCCTAGAATAAGTGAGTGGACGTTTTCTCCCTGCTTTGGCAACCTTTCACACTGGCAAGGTGAGCGTTCTCCTTCCTCTTCCCCTCGTGTCCAAGGTCAGGGCGGTGAATCCTGAAGGAGAAAGGCCAGAGCACAGAGTCACAAATTAGCAAAGCTAAACTCTCGAACATTTCTTTTTCTTTTCTTTTCTTTTTTTTTTTTTTTTTCATTTGTTTGTTTGGTTTGGAATAAACAGCAAGGAAGAAAAAAAAAAATAGGCTGGAAATAGTATTTTGGCTGCTCCATCAAATGTTGGCTGCTGGGCCAGCAGCCATCCCCAGGGCCACGGAGCCCAGTTTGGGCAGGAGCTGTGTCTGCAGGCTCTGGGAACGCCGGGTGCCACCGCGCCCGCTGCCACGGGGACACCAGAGCGTGGCAGGACCCGCTCCAGCTCATCCTCCTCGGCAAGGCTGGGCTAGGACAGCTCGGTGACAGCTTCCAAAGAGCAGGGCAGGGGTGGCAATGGGTGTGTGGGAGCCGGTGGCCGGTAATAATTCCGTGTCTGGGAGGACAGGGAGAGGGCGAGGGCCACCTCCTCCGCTCCCTTTGGACGGGAGCTCTCTGAAACCTGCTTGTTCCACTTCCCAGAAGTTAGCTGAGAAAGTTTTGTCTGGTTCCAACCTAAATTGGCTCTTCCTTCCTGGAGCTCTGCTTTGATCTGGGTATTTGAATGTCAATGCAAAACCCCCGAGCTTTGCCTGGTTTCTGCATGGGAGCACCATGGGGAGGGTTTAACCCCTCCGCAGCTGTCCCAGCCACAGTGGGACATTCCACTGACCATTTCATCAGCTGTCTCCTCGTTATTCCTGAATCATCTTTGGATACCAGCTGGCTTCGCAGCATCATTCCCAGGAGCAGTGTCCAATCCCAAACCTGGCCTTTGCCTCTGTCCTGATGGGGCTGGTGGTGGGTTGGTCCCTGGAGGTGAAGACCCTCAGGTGCTGTGTGACCCTTTAACCTTTGTACCTGTAGAGGAAAGACATTTGCTGTGGGATGTTTTGGAAAAGGATGGTTTGTTTGTAGAGATCCCAGAAACCTTTCGGGATGTAAGGATTGCAGGAAACGAGCTTTGGAAAAGGCACAAACCTTTTCTTTCGAGCTCCACCTGTGAATACTTTGAAGGGGTGGTGGGATTTTGGTGGACTCTGTGCTGTCCCTGTTTTAGGGCTGGGTGAGACCTTGAGGGGCCAACTGGGCTCCCTTGCTGGGACAATGCTGAGGGTGCAGCTCTGCAAGAGGAGGGAAAGGGAAGAACAGAGGTAGGACACCACATATCCCGTTTATCCTTTGACTTTTGAAGGATTTGGGGAGAATGAGAGCTCGCTTTGAGCCAACACAGCAGAAGCAGGAGGGGAGGGAAGGCAAGGAGAGCTGCCAGGGCAGTGGGAGAGGGAGCAGGGAGCCGGGAGTGCTGCGACTGCAGATGAGGAGGCAGCGCGGGCGCCGTGCATGAGCAATGACGAGGCGGTGGTTTCAAAGCAGGACCAACTGTAGGGTTCAGAGATGTTCCAGACTCCTGCAGGGCCCAAGACAAATGTTGAAAGCCAGAATTCCCAGAGGGTCTTTCTGTTTTCTTTTTTTTTTTTTTTTTTCTTTAAATAATAATAAAAAATAGAAGATCTACCTGTCAAATCTTATCATGTGAAGAACTGAATTAAGGCAGGCAAGACTTAATGGGCTTTCTTCCCTAAAAATAGATCTTCTCATGAAAGAGATGAAGGGCATTGCCCAGGGAGGTCAGCCAAAATTGTCTGAAATTATGCTATCACCTAGATCTGATGTCCAAAATTAGCCTCCTCTCTCACTCTGCGGGTTCAGTGCTCCCTGAAGATTAAACGCACCACAACACTCATTTAATTTAAAAGAGAGGCGAAAACATATGGCAGGCCATGGTTTAAGTGTTAGAAAAATTCATCCTGGGACTCTTCATTATGATTAGTACCACGCTAATGAGGGCGAGGGGGAAAGGAGTGTGTGCAGGGCCGTGTGGGGAGGCTGGGCAAGGCTGCGGGCAGGAATTGGGGACGTTGCTGGGAAGAATGGAAAGGACCTGAACCAGAGTTGCTCTCACCATCCAGAACTAGTCTGATCTTTTTTCAGAAGAGGAAGGAAGATGATTTGCCTTAAATAATTCTCCAGCCTCCAGTGTGTGGGTGTTTTCTGGGCTCTGTGATTAAGACAGAGCATTTGAAAGCAATGGGATAGGAACCTCATTTAAAGACAGTGTGTTCCTTTCTTTTTTTTTTTTTCCTCCCCTTTTTAATTAATCTGAGGTTGCTACCGGAATGGAGGAGTTGGATGAAGGTGTTTGAGGAACATGAGGTTAATGGAAGGTGAAAGAGGAAGGGAATACTGTTGCCAGTATGAGGCAGGCAGAGTGTGAACCAGCAGATGCTCCAGCCCAGCTGACTGGTGGCTGACTCATGGGTTTGGAGGGAAGAAACTCCCAGGGTAGGGGTGGGAAAACAACCTCAGAGAGACCTGAGAAAGGCTGGGGACAACTGGACGCGCTCCTGATCCCAGCACCTGGGGAAAGGAGGGAGTTTTTGTGGTACTTCACCGATGCAAAGCATCCTCCCAGTACTGGTGCCTTTCAAAGTAACGTGCAGTGTCTGCTCGTGAATGGAGGGGGGGGATTTTAGTTTTTAAAACTTCATGTTATTTTAAGCTTATGTTCTCAGGGGCAGTTTTTGGATGTTTTGCCCCCTTTGGGCCAGGGGATGCCAAACGTTCAGGGTAGAGGGAGAACAAATCTGTCACTGTATCTGCTGTGACCAACCCAGGCCAGTGGAGAGGCCCACGAGCAAGGGCTGGGGAGTTTTGTGCATCCAAACGCAGCCTGGTTTTTGCTGAAGAAAACCAAATGCAGGCTTCCAGTGTCCTTGTCCCTCCTCAGAGAGGAGAACCAGCCCTGCAGCTGCCCCTCCCCACTCAGCCCATCCCCACTCCCCACTGCTTCCAGCCTTGATTTGGGATGGAGCAAGACCATTGTGGCTGTTCGCCACACGCCCCAACAAATTCCAGCTGTGAAACACTTGGGAAAGTGTTTCTTTTTCCCAAAAAAAAAAGGCGCCTCAGGGCTTGCTTATGATTCCCAGCCTCCAGGCTTCACATCCCAAATGCTCCCAAGGACTGTTAAAGGTCCATCAACACATTTGAACTGGGCAGTAACCGGGGCTGGTGTTTTTGTTGGATGGTGACCTGGAGCCGACACAGGGCTTTGAAGCTCCTCTGGCCACCACTCACCCCGGCGATTCTCCACCACCACCTACCTCTGTGGGCGCTGTGGGGCTTCAGGAGCATTTCCAGGCCGCTTTGAAGACAATAAAAAGGAAGTGCTAAGTGTTAAGAGTTAGTGTGATTTGAGTGTGTGGAGTTGTTGGGGATCCCTCGCTGCAGCGCTCAAGCCTTGCTCAAGTTTGCTCCTGCAGAGCAGAGCTCGTTACTGCTGCTTCTCCTCTGGAAAGACCCAAATCAGGACACTTTGGGTCCTACCTCTGGAAAAGGACACAAATTTGGGACATTTTGGGTCCCTCCTCTGGTAAAGGACCCAAACTGGGACATTCTGTTTCTTTCCTGTGGAAGGATCCAAATCAGGACATCTAGAAAAGGATCCATGCCAGGATATTTTAGATCCCTCCCCTGGAGAAAGACCCAAACAAGGATATTTTTCCTCCTTTCCCTAGAAAAGGACCCATGACAGGATATTTTGGGTGCCTCTTCTGGAAAAGGACCCAAACTGGAATATTTTGGGTCCCTCCTCTGAAAAGACCTAACATGGGATATTTTGACACCACAGCCAGCTCCGTGGGCACCTTTTTTCTGCATGAATTTACATAGTTTTTGTTAAACCTGATAAACTTCAGCTAAACTTAAAAAAAACCCCACTTGGGTCAAAAATAAGGTTCTTACTCCCTCTCAATCTTCTGTACTGTGTAAAAAAAAAATTTGGTTGGATGTTACTTTCAAGCTGTAAGAGCAGAACTTTCCCACGCTGCCTCTCCATTTAGCAGGGAACATGCCAGACCTGTAATCACGATCTTTATCCCGAGACAAGCTAAAAAACAAAATGTTTCTGAACTGCTGAAGGTAGGTGAACATTTTTTCAGAGTGTCACATATTAAGGTGGTGTCTAACGAGCTCCATGTCCCACTTATAATTGAAACAGAAGAGAGTATTCACTTTTCATTCATTTTAAAAAGACTATTCAAATACCCTTTCATCTCCACTAAACAGCCTGCCATGTATTTGAAGCCATTTTATATATTGTTTCTACAGACATCCAAAAAAACAGAGGTGAGTATTTTGGAACATTGATAGAAAGATGCAAAGGCTTGTGAGGCACTGAATGGCTTCAAGCTGCCTCAAACACATTCATCTTCCCAAGAAGAATTAGGCACAGTGTGATTCATTTTAATAGCAGAAGAAAAATAATACTACGATGTAGTGCTAAGTTCCCAACCTTTGATGGTAGACTAAAAAAAGAGAGAGAGGGGGGGGAAAAAAATCTTTCTTCCCTTATGTTGCTGAAGTCTCCCTACACCCATCCGTTATGTCCAGCTTATCAATTAAGATGAACCCCATGAACTTCAGATGGTTTTTTTAAAACAAGGCACCATCCATTTAAATGTGTAAAACTGCCTGCAGCTCCCTTGAACTGCAGGATTCAGTCCCCAGCCCTGTGTACTCAGTGTGAAGTTGAGCCCTTTGATACAAGTTTTACTGATGTTTTAAATGAAGTCTTCTCAAACACACAAAATAACCCAGATAATTTAAAACCTCAGAGAAAAAATAGGGTGGAGAGAGGGGAGGAAGAAGAAAAAAAAAAGCCCTAGGCAGTGCCATTGGTGAGGCAGAAGCAAAGGGCTGGCTCTGGGTACCAACAGGACAGACCAAAAGCAGCTCCACAATCGCCTTCCCAGCATTTCTCGCTTGAGCCAGGGCAGGTCTGGGCGACAGCTGGGAGACAAATCCATCCCTGCTATGGGCAGCTTCCCTGGGGAACAAATGAAGCTCATTCAGCTATAAAACAGGGTTTGTACCATAAGTAAGGGTGATGGGGAAGGTGCACAGAGAGGAGCTCCATGTTTGTCCTGCTCAGCAGCTCCCAGCAAACCTCACCCCAGCTCACCTTGGCCAGTGTGGCCACTGGGGCTTTACGGAGCTGGGGATTGCCCTGAACCTCACAAAGCTGAGTTTACTCTGGCGTGGGATGAAGGTGAGCAGTCCCAGCTCAATCACATCTGGGGAAGGGATGTGACCATCCCCAAAACCCAACACCAAACCCACCACCTGTGCCATGCCAGGAGCTCCAGCCTGGGGACCACCACATCCCTGCGGATGGTTCCATCGGCTTGGCTCCATCAACCTGGTTCCAACAGCCTGGCTCTGTCAGGTGAGCTCAGCACTGCAGTCTGGAAGCAAGACCAGGTTAAATTTGCAGGTGAGTTACTGGAAGGAGCTGTAAATGATTTAATCCTCACACTGAAGAGCAGTTCCAGCCTTTGCCTTGCCTCCTCCCAGCAGGAACAGCCCCATACCAGCTCTTTCCAGCTACCACCACAGATGAGAAAAAGAAAAAACCAACCCTTTTAAGGCATTAAGGGTGAAAAAAAAGTCAAGACAATATTAATTTGAAAAATATAAAATTTTAATAAAGGCTACATCTCTTAATTACAATAATTATTGTACCAAGTAATTTTTTTTTAAATGAAACTCTTTATAATGCATAATTTACAGTATAAGTAGAACAAAATGCCATGGCAAAAGTCATGAGTACAGGACTTGTAATAAAAGGCATAAAATATATTTATACATAAACCCCTTAAACAAGCAAGGGAAAGCTTGAACCCTGAATATAGGGCGAAGCATGGTCTGTAACACCATGCAGGCACAGGTACTGTACTGATTAAATTTAAAAACACTAGAGATAGTGTATTAATATTTCCACCATACATTTTCTACAATATATACAGACTTACACAAAGTAGCAATGGCAAACAGAACGCACAGATTAACTTAATCAACACAAAACCCAACTGTTGAAATGCAAGGTCTTTCTCGGGAAAGGGTTGTTCTGCCCCAAAAAACCCCACCCCACGGAGCTCCAGAGCCTTCACCCACATCTCCCACGGCCTGTGGGTGTTCAGGGTGAGGCAGAGAAAAACACAACCAAAAAAAAAAAACACCAAAAAAACAAAAACCCCAACCAAACCCCACCACACAAGGACTCACACGCTCCACGCCGAGCTGAACACGCCCCGTCGCAGTTACACGGCCTCGAAACACAAGTAGTGCTAACATTGAACAGCTAAAAACCTTCAGCTCTGTGGAATCCACACGGGCTTTTAACCTCGTGGTGTGCTAAATACAGACATGGGAATGGGATGGCTCCTTCTACAGCTCTCCCAGGCTCGGGGTTTTGCTCTACCTTGGGCACCACTGAGAGCAGCAAAGCAAAAACCTCGCCCCGCCGAAATCCATGGACAAAATAACCTGTTGCTGTTGTTGTTATATTGCATTTAAATAGAGTTAATGCTTAAGACCTTTATTTCAAATTAGAGCAGCATAGATTAAAATGCACCGGTCTCTAGATGAACGGATTTTTATTTCGGCTTTTATTATTATTACTATTATTATTAATATTATTTCTTTAGGAAAGTTTTATCTTCACTTGGAGAAATACTGGGCACGACCTCACTCCTTCCCTTCTCCTCTCCCTTAAAAAAAAAAAAATCATCACAAATGCGCTCATCGCCAAACTTCTAAATTTTAGATAGTGGGAAAAACGTAAAAAAATAAAATAATCCTTCCTCCCCTCACCCCACTTCCCAGCCCCTCTCTTCTCCATTGTTAAAGCAGCATATCCAAAAACTGGACTTAAGGGAAAACAGACTGTTCAATAAATATCAATAAGGATTACTGTTAAGGTAAGCTATACACAGTTTCTCTTAGTCCATAGATTTCAGATCCCCAGGAAATCATATATTATGTATGGAAGTCTCTCCAACACGGTCTGCATCTCCAATAGCCAACAGTGGTCATGTTTCTAATAAATAGTTCAGGGTTTTTATCATCTCAGTACCCAACTCATGAATAATAAATGCCATTTTTCTCCTCTAAGGCTAATTCAGCAAAGTCTTCGTAGACTTCACTTTTTTTTTTCTTCATTGGTTCAAAACTTTTCCTTCAGAACGTTTTTCTTTTTTCCTTTCCCCTCTTTCCTTGTCATCACTACTGTTGTGTGCGTCCACAGACTTTCCTAGGTCGAGTTTTCCTGGGAAACACAGACGGCATCAATCGATCCTTTCCACCTTCCCGAGGATCCTTCCTTCGTACATGGGCAGGACGGTCTCGTCTTCCCAGACCTCCTCGAACACCGCGCCGCAGTCGAACTCGTCGCTGGCCTTCTTGAAGTAGTATCTGTGGCAAAGGGAATTAAAGCAGAGGTTTAAAAAAAAAATCAAAAAAATTAAAAAACTCAAAAGGTATAAAAGGCTAAGGATGCTTTGCTGGTTCTGTCGTAACCACGACGTTTCCAGTTTCTCCCTCCTGAGGACGTTCCTCCAGGAACACCTCAGGCGTGCCCAGGTCTGGTGACTTGAAAGCATCCTCAGGGCCGCAGGGATGTGGTGGGATGGAAGGAGCAGGGCTGTGAACGCTCCTCAGGGGTGACAATAGCTTCCCCAGTGAGTAGATTACACACACTGGCAGTGGGTATCCCCAGCCATAAAGAAAATTAGAAAGCGCGGTGATTTCTGGTCAAATATCTCATTTAAAAATAAATAAATAGGATTTCAAAGCCAAGCATTCTTAAGGTTCCCCTCTCTCCCCACCTTCTTTCTTTCATGTGTTTTCTCGTTTCAAAGCTGAAGCCCAACATTAAAATTAGCAACTGTTATTAAAAGGATGAATGAAAAGCAAACCATCCCAGCTTCCTGCAACGCAGGAGCTGAAACTCTTGAGGTGTTCCCGCTGGAAAAAAACATCCTGGACTTGGAACAAGCCCATTCCCGGGTCCAAGCTAGGGGACACAAACTCCTGCCTCTGCTTCCCGAGGCTCAGGAGCATTCCGAGAGAGCCTGGTCCGGCCCCTGGGCCGTGACACGGGGAGGTCAAGTAGCAGTGTCCTGCATTCCTGCTCTTTTGCTCCGGGTCGTTAGATCATGAAGCCAAGGCTCCAAGAGACAAAAAGCACCCCCACCCCTCCTGTGTCAAACAGTAAGGACCCCTCTATTATCCTGAATTAGACCGTTCAGCTTCTTGATTAAAGGTTCCTTTTATCCCGTTTGGAGCTTTCTTCCTTCTAAGGCTGCTTAATTGCATATGCACAAATGAAGGGCTTCCATTCAGAGGGGTAGCATTTAGGGAGTCTGTCCGTCTGCCGCCGAACACCTCCTTGGAGATGCCTGCTCTCCCTTGGAAAAGGCCTTTGCCATCTGATTGCCAGGGATGGAAAATATTCCAGCAGATGGATTACAAAGAAAAAAAAGAGAGATATCTATGTAAAAAAAAATATATATATATAGATATCAAAAAATAAAAATTAACTCCTCCCCTGTAGTTTCCAGACAACTTGGGGCGGCAGATGTTTGTCAGGGAGAAAGGGGTTTGTAATTGTGATTTTCTTTAGGATTGCAAAGAAGATCAAATGAAGCTCACTTTTACTACTAAAACTGGAAGAGCCACGGGAGGGCCTTGGAATCTGACATTTTTATTTAGTGACTTGCTTTATGATGCATTTTTGCAATAGTCACATCGCCCTGCAAATCTCTTTATTTTCAGGGACATTCAGATTATTTTGGTAGAGGGATAAAAGATCTCTCTTTTCAGTCAAAGAGATGAAACCACCTCCAATTAGTCCAGGTAGGATCAGGATGTATTTTTGTGAAGTCATTCCAAGGAGAATTGACACATGTTGCATCTTTAATGGCTCAGCAAGGAAAAAAAATGTATTGAGTCCTTCAGAGCCTGCACACAGGGAAGACAAGGGCCCAACTCCCAACTTCCATGCTGCAGGTCAAGGCCACAATTCCCCAGGACAGCAGCCTTGATATAAACCCAAAACACCCAAGGAAAGTTTGAATGAATTACAAAGAACTTTCCCTTCCTTCTCCCTTGTCCAGATAACAGCTGCTCTTCCCAAGAACTTCCTCCCCAAGCCCAAGCCCTAGCTGTGTTTACAAAATTTTTATTTGAGAAAACACGCTATGACCTTTTACATAATTACACCCTTATTTCGCAGAGAAACGGGGAAAAATAAGAAAAGGAGGAGGCAAAGCAGAAAGAAAAAAAAAATCCACCCTCACAACATCTTCAAACAAGTCACTCTGCTCTTATTTGCTCAGCAATGGGCTTTCCATTGAAACATATTTTATGTGGCAAGCTTTGCTCCTTTTTTTTAAATTTTATTTTTTGGGACATCTGGCACCAATCGAGGCACGCGGGCCCGGCCTTGCAGCTCTGTTTTGAACCGCTGCCATCCCCAGATTACCCGACACCACCCACTTTTCCCTGTGCGTGTATGTTTGTTTTTTGTTAACGCCATCAGTATTAAATCACTGCTTAATTCTATTTTTTTTTTTTTAATTTTTTTTGGGGGGGAGGGGAGGAAAGCCAAGGCAGCGCTTCCCCGGCGGGGCTCTGGCATCGCGGGAGCCCGAGGTACCCGCCTCGCAAACTGATCCAATCAATAAAGAATTTGGAGAGTGGAGCATTTCTGCATGTCTTTGTGCATTAAATGAAAGGCAAGGGCTTCAAAGACATGCTTATTAAATGTGCCTTAAAAAGAAATCAATGCCAGATGTGACCAAAGCAGCCTAGTTAGTGCCTCCCCGTAACACACACGCTACTCCGGGCACTGCGGACCTCTCCCCTGAAGGTCACCCGCAGTTTCACTCAAAGTCCAGCCAAAAGTCAAAGCTTAGATCAAAATGATTCCCTGGAGGTACACACATTTGTGTAATTAGTTTCACCTTGTGTCTGTGCAAGATAAAATACTGGGCACGTACCCAAGTTCCTTTTATAAATTTCTGTATTGTCTTTACCCAGGTGTAAAGGGGTGAGATCTAAGCAAAACCTTGTTTCATCCTTGTCAGTCACTTAAAAACATTTTCTAAAGTAATTACAGTCCGACAAGGCACAAATAATTGCACCTGGAGGGGCTTTTGGGCCACAGAGGTTTTAGGAGCCTAGTCCTGCACTTGGGCATCACATGAAAAATGTCACAGAAAACCAACAAACATTAAAAAAAGTTGGGTTTTTTGGGGGGGATGGGACTACACAGCCACTAGGCAGTGGCAGAGCAGTGGAGAGGCCAAGGAAATTCATCTGCAAATGAGGAGGAGCACAGTGGGACAGGCTTTAGGGGCTGGAAAACGATACAAGGGTGCCAGAAGCCCAGGACCTATCCTGCAGGGTGTCCAGGTTGGGTGCACTTGCAGGTTGGTGCCATCCAATGGCAGCTGGGTGGGCTGCCAAGATGGTTTGGAGAGGAATTGGAATATTTCAGCCCCACTGTGCAAGAGCCATGGTGAGATCCCAGCTTGGCATCCCCCAGCCTGAGAGTGCCCATGGTCACCAACCTCTGGCCTGTACAGGTGGACTTTCCACACCTAGAGAGAGGCCAGTGATGGGGCAGCAAGGTGAGAATTCCTTGTACCAAACCAAAATGACCCCTTGCAGGTTAAATCAGAGGCTGCCAGTGACAGGGCAAGACACCCAGCTCTCTGAAGCACCACCAAATTCAGTGCAAATTAAAAAAAAAAATAAAAAAATAGCTGGAATGTCCCTCTCCTGCTCACCCTGCAGGAGAAGTAGCCAAAAGAGCACCCCAAGAGTGCTCGGATCCACTGGGAAAGGGCAGCCAAAAAGAGCCAACGTGAAGGTATTGCCACGGCTGAGCAGAGGCAGCAAACTGAGCAGAGGAAGCAGCAAACTGGTTAAACTGGGAGATGGGAGCTAGAAACCAGACCAGCAGGGTTTGTTGGTGTTTCTGAGGAGGAACTGGGTATTGCTGGTGGAGTTTACCCCGCAGGGCAGAGGTTTTTTTCCCCTCTAATGAAGAGAAAAAGGAGCAAGCTCCATGTCCCTCAGCAGCACCATCCCAGCCTGTCACTGACCACATTTATGGCCACACCATTGCAAAAAATAATCAAAATTTAAATAATTGAACAGTAGGCAAAGCAGGAGGCCAGCACCCAGATGAACACTGACCCCAGTTTGGAATCTGAATCCTACTGCTCCACGCCTTTGCCACAAAGCCATCCCAGACTTGAAGCTTTTTGGAGAAGGGCTGGAGCACAGGTCCTAATGCAACTGGGAAAAGGCTGGGGAGGAAGGGAGGAGGTGGCTCTGCAGCCAAGGCACCTCTCTCCATCTCCACGTTGCTCCTGCTTTGAGTGGGAAGGGACTAAGAAGATCCACAGCCTCTGAAAATCCAAAGCGTCACTGCAGCGGCCCTGCAAAATACCTGCCAGTTCTTCTGACTTGTTGTAAGACACTAAAGAAGAGACACATCACACATTCTTACCTGTAATTTCCCTTTTTGCTCAGCTGTTCTTTAAAGTGCCCAAGTGTCAGGCTCTGGGCCTTTAACATCCTCCTGTAGGGAATTTCTTCTCCGCAAAAAAAATAGGTGACAACCAGCTCACCAGACTGAGAGGTGTGAACAACTGGCAGTTTCTTTGGCTCTTTGTGACTGCAAAACAGAAAACACACACACAAAACCCTCTATTTTTCCATTTGAGAACAGGCTGCCTCACCTCACTCCAACCAGCAGCGGAGTTGGTGAAAGCTGTCAGAAATACCCTGGGTGGAACCCGAAAATCAGATATTCCTGCACTGCCTGGGAATTTGTTGGGATGCGTTTGCACAGCCCTTTGCTGGATTTCCACAGTGGGAAACACGGAGGGGTTTGGGTGGGGAGGGTCCTCAAAGGTCATCCAGTTTCAAGCCCCCTGCCATGGCACCTTCCACTATCCCAGGCTGCTCCATCTGGCCTTGGGCACTTCCAGGGATCCAGGAGCAGCCACAGCTTCTTGGGCAACCTCAGGGCCTGCCCGCCCTCACAGGGAACAATTCCTTCCTAATATCCAACCTAAATCCACCCTCCTTCAGCTTGAAGCCATTCCCCCTTGGAGCATGGCATGGCAGAGGGGGAGCTGGGGGATGGAGGTTGGGCTCACCCTCCCCAGCGAGCCCCAGGACTGCACCCCCAGGATTTTAAAGGCTCTTTTCATCTGCCCTCACACAAAACACCTCCCAAGCCTCCTCCTCATGCCCAAACCCACCTGCAACCATCAGCCCCCAAAGCAAACCCCCCCTGCCAGATGCTTCACCTCAAGCACCCAGGTAATCTTATTTTTCCCAGCGAGGATAAAATTAACTGGATTCTGCCATTTGCACCCAAGCAACGCTTCTTAAAGAATAATTAAAACAATATTACCCGGCAAAATGGCAACACTCTAGTGAATACCATGCAGCCAAATCTACAACTGCTTCTGAGGCAATGTACACTTGGCGTGTCAAAAGGTCACAAAGTGTTAGTCCGCAGTAATTTAGTCTTCCTAATTTGTTCTAAGTCTTTGTAGAGTGGTTTCAGAAAAAAAGCTGCTAGCAAAGACAGCTGGTGGACTTAAGGTCAACCAATTAAAAATGAAAGGCTCTAGTCAGGTGGCTCAGTCTGGACTTCAAACATTACTCATTGCTTAAGATGAAGAGGGTAAGAAAGAAAACTTTAATTATTTAGGCCATTTTAGACCTCTCTGTAGCAGATTTCTTGTTAAAAGAACCATCCTGTAATTAGACTAATCCAATCTTTGTCCACTTTACAGGAATGCAAGTTAAAAAGAGCCAGAGACAAGATTCGAAAATGTTTTGTTCTTTCTTTAAGAAGGATGTTTGAAAGATGAAATTTCAGATATAAGAATTTCCTCTCCTTTCAAAGTGCAATCCATTTAATGAAAATATAATTATGAGCTATATATATATATTTATTTATTTCCCAATCCTTTTCTGCACGTGCAATACTCACTCTTCTGTCGTTAGACTTGCATTGCAGAAAGGGGAGCTTCCCCCCTGAATGGCAGCGGAGTGGTTTCGGTCCCTCTGCTGATTTGAGGCTGAACATCTGAAGTGGGGAGGGGGAAAGCAAGTGGGGGGAAAAAAAAAAAAAAAAAAAAAAAAGAGAAAAAACAACTTTAAGAAAAAAAATTGTTGAAACACAATCTTCTTAATTGAAGTCTCCTGTGGGTCGTTAAGTTTGCTCTTTGTATCAAGCCTCACATGTTGTAAACAATCAAAGGAAGAATTAAAAATGCTGTGGGCTAATTTATCCTCCCATACCCAAATGAACGATAACCAGTCCAATTCCCCACTTGGTATGTAGCTGGAGCCTGTCCCAGAGGAAAAACGGGCAAATTACAGCCATCAAAAGAGTGGAAGTAATAGCCTCGGATTCCAACTATTTGTGCCGATGCAAGGCTGTCACACGTCCCCACGGCTGTCCCTCTGCCTGGACAGGCAGGACACATCCACATCCACCCACAGCAAACCTCTGTCACACGTGCCCACGGCTGTCCCTCTGCCTGGACAGGCAGGACACATCCACATCCACCCACAGCAAACCTCTGTCACACGTCCCCACGGCTGTCCCTCTGCCTGGACAGGCGGGACACATCCACACCCACAGCAAACCTCTGTCACACGTCCCCACGGCTGTCCCTCTGCCTGGACAGGCAGGACACATCCACATCCACCCACAGCAAACCTCCCCCGGCCCCGTTTGTCCCCAGGGTGGGACAAGGACCATCCCTGCTGTGGCCATTACCGCGGCTTCTGCGGCTTGGAGACCTCGGCCAGGCGGCGACACGCTTCCTCCAGCTGGGCCAGGGTGTTGGGCGGCGGCAGCGGGGGCATGGCGGGGTCCTGCACGAAGGGGTGGGCGGGCTGTGCCCCGCGGGGGTGGCCGCCCGTCCCCCAGGGGTGGTGGCGGCCGGGGGCCCCCTTGGCGCAGTCGGAGCTGTAGGCCTTCTTTGTGCTTTGTGTGCTTTGGGGAAGGGAAGAAGTCGGGTTAGAAAAGCTGGAAAATATGACTTTAATAGCAGCTCCTATTCTGCTCGCTCCCTCTCAAAAGTCTGTCATAACATGAAAGGAGGTTTATTGCCAAAAACATGACATTTTTGTGGTTTTTCTGGTTCTGCGGAACAGCTTTTATATTAAACCGGAGGAGCAAAGAGTCTCATTTGTTTTTAGCGATTGTAAAAATAGACAGCCCATGTAATATATAAATATTTACCGGGAGCGATATTGCTGTAGACAGCTGCGTATTTACCTATGGGTCTTGTGCTTGTTTTGTCTCTCGCTCTCCAGCATCCACTGCCAGACGTTCTGCGCCCGATCCGCTTCGCCCCCGGGGAGCTGCACCCCACCGGGGCCCGGCAGCCCCCCGTCCCCGGCCGCCAGGGCCACGCTGTCCACGCCTCGGCCCGGCCTCTTCAGCAGCGTCCCCGTCCTGCTGGTGGCGAAAAGGGACACGAGCCCATGGTCAGCCCCTGTCCCCATCGGCCCCACCGCAGCGGGATGGGTGATGGTTTGGGGCGGGCGTAACAGAGGTGCTGGTGACTTACCCGAAGGGCTCCAGCGGAGAGAGAGGGGGGTCAGTGTTTTTGGGGTGGCCCTTGCACTTGGGGTAGCAGTAGTAATCGCCGCCCGCCGGGCAGCAGCACTGCACCCGCTGCGCCGCCTCGGCCTCGATCTGCTCCTTGGTCTTGGGCACGGTGTGGTGGTGGATGTAGTGGTGGTGGACGTGCTTGGTGGTCTGCTTGGTGACGAAGGCCTTGCCCAGCAGGGCGCAGGCGGCCAGCGAGGCCGTGCCGGGCGGCAGCTTGCCCGTGGGCAGGCGGTCGGGCGAGCGGGCGCGGGGGCTGTGCCGGCCCACGCCGGGCGATTGGCAGCCGGGGGTCTTCAGCACGCGGGAGACGTGCTCGTCCAGGATGGCCTGGGGGTCCTCCTCGTAGCTGCCCGAGGGCAGGAGCGACAGCGGGTGCTGGGGGTGCTGGGGGTTGGCCACGTCCCGACCGCTCTGCAGGCTGGCAGGGAGCTCGGCGCCCTCCTTCTCCTCGTCCTGCCAGACAAGGGATGGCAGGGAATGAATGGAAGGGGCCGGGAGCTGGCGAGGTGCACGCAGGGGTGTCCCCGTTCTCCCCCCTCCCAGCCATCCCCGGGGGACAGGGAACGGCCCCCTCCCGCCGGCCCGGCCGGGTGGGCACGCGGAGCTCTGGGAACGCTAATCCTACCTCCTTGATCTGCTGCAGCCTCTCCTCCAGACAGTCCATGGTTTCCTGCTCCTGCTTCAGCTTCTCCAGCCGGGAAATGAGCTCGGCGGCGAAGGCGGCTGGCTCCACCGGGGTCATCTCCTTGGGAAGGCGGTGGGTCCTCTACAAGGAGCGGGGACAGAAGGCACAAGGCAATGTTTAGCGGGCGGCGCGGGGCGCGGGCGCTCGGCCGCTGCGGCATCGCCGGCCCCGCTACGCTTGTTGTGTCTCCATGTTTGGATGAAAAGACGACCGCAACTAGGCATGGTCTGCTCTGGATTTTTATGAGCTAGTGCTGTGGCCTCATGGAGTGACATCCTCCCCACCAGCGTTTGCCTTCGGCAGGAGCAGTTGGTCGCACTCTGAGGAACCCCGCTTGTTCTCTCTGTAGTACAACCAGCCCATCAGTAGCTACTCTGAAGTAGAAAATCTTCAAAGACTGTTGTCAAACATCAAAAAAAAACCAGAAAAAAAAAAAGCCAAAAAAAAAAAAAAACCCACCAAAAAACCTCTGAGGTGGGAGGGAGAGAGACTTTAACTAAAGGAATAAAGTGAGTATAAACAGAAAGGAGTTGGAAATTAAAAAAAATAAGATGAGGGAGAAAAAGGGAAAGGAGGAGAAAAAAAAAAAAAAAAAAAAAAAAAAAAGAAGTCAAACGGTTGCAGATCAGAGAAGTGCTGGTAATTTATTTCCTGGCTACACACTGGGCACCTTTGAGGTAGTGTTGTCTCAACAGTGTCCTAGATCTCTTCCCCCCCCCCTCCATCTCTTTGTACAGAAAATGAAGAAAGCTGCTGCAGGCTAGCGGTGCTACACTGCTGAGCTTGGCTGCCTCAAGCAGATCTATCAAGGGAAAAAGGGAACATCTCCAAATCAAGTGCAGAATATAAAAAGGCAAAACGCGAATTTCTGCCAAAAGAAGCAAACATGGCAGGAAAAGGGGAGGAAAGGGAAAAAAGAAAAAAAAAGGAGGAAAAAGAAACCACCCACTTGACTCTGCCCTCCCTCCTGCCATCCCCACACACCCTCGCCCCCACTCTCCCTCTTTCCCCCCCCTGAAAGCAGAAAGCTGAACTGCCAACTCTTTCACATACTACCCACCAGATGAGGTGGGGCCTCTCTCCGGCAACCACTTAGCTCCAGAAATGATGTGAGGGTAGAAAAAGGCCACTCTGCTGGAAATTGTCACTCTTACACAAGCTGGCTCTATTCAGTCCCTGATCAAAGCACTGCCTTACAGAGAAAGTCGATTTGCACGCCCTGGGACAAAATAATCTAATTTACAAGCTCAGGCTATAGAACTTTCTTTAGGAAGGAAGGGGAAAAAAAAAAATACCAAAAAGAAAAACCACATAAACCACCCCCCCACCTTCCACCAGAAATATCATCTATGACTTCTTGCTGCTTAAGACAGCAGAAAGAGGAATTTTAGCATATTAATCTCAAGACAAGATAAGTTTATACTTGTCTGTGTAAACAGTTTATTCACTGCAGGAATCGAGAGGCTGCAAGTCAACTGAATTAGCAAGTCAGCGAGTTAATTTTGAAGAGCAGGGCAGCACCATGCACTGGATCCCCTCAAATCCAGGCACGGATCTGCTGCCAATTCTCTCTTTTGGGAGCTCCTGCTGGCCCCCAGCTCACTGACACCCAGCTCTTGCAGTGATGCACACGAGGCCAAGCCCTGCTCGGCACCGCAGGAGTCTCAGGGTGGTGGCCAGAGCCAAGGTTCCCACTAGACCCTACTGGGACATGTCCACTTGGGGTTTAGCCAACAGGGCAAATTCAGCGCCCCTGAAAACTCCTAATTAGCAGCTGGTTTCAGGAAGGACCGAGATGTGACCGTGCACAAGCATGGCTTTGGAACGATGCTGAGAGCGCATGGCTCCTGCCCAACACCCGGCAGCACCTCCCCTCTGGCATCAGCCTGGGCTGGAAATGCTCTCCTCCCCTGCTCCCTTCCCTCCACCCGTGCCTGTCCCCAGCCCTGGCATTTCCCATGGCCCACCCAGACCCTGCAGCTCCCTCCTGGACTCACCGGAAAATGAGGTAGAGAAACTTGACCGTTGGCCTTGACGCTGCGGTGCATTTCCCGCTGGAGCTGCTTCTTGCTCCCAATTCTGTACGGGGGGATCCCATCTCTGCACATGGAAGAGAGGCCACCGTCAGCTGGGGCTGTGCCCATGCTCTGAGACACTTCTCCATCCCCTCTGGAACCACCCAGGCAGCCGCAGCCCTCGTTCCCAGAGGTGCTGAGCCCTCTGGATGTCACCCGAAGCCTCAAATATCCGGCGGTGCGGGAAGTGCCTGTGTCACCAAAGGATGCACATGGATGTGCAGTAATTAAGCAAAAGCTGAAAAGCTGAAGGCAACTCCACATGGGCACACGTCCAAAGATCCCATCAGCTGCACTCCCAAGGCCCTTCCAACACCAAGTTTCTGCTTCTGACCTTTAATTCTAGGCTTTTCTCCATCCAGTTATGCTCTCTAGGACCAAAACGTTCCTCAAGCTCTGGAACAGCCCATGAACTGCTGGCACAGTGGAAACAAGGAAGAGGCCGAGGATGGATGGCCATCCAAAGGCTGCTCCCCCATCTCTAGTCCCAGTTCAGATCCAGGATGTTCCCCCTGCCCTGAGGCTGGCCAGCACAGGACACCTCGAGGTTTGGTCATGGCCTGTCCTCCGGACAGGACACTGCTGCCCACAGCCACCCCAGCTCCTGCCAGGAAGCCACGAGGAGACACCAGGCCAGGAGCTCAAGGCTCTCCAGTGGGAACAGCCCCCCGCACATCCCACTCCAGGCACCACAGGGCGTCTTCACCCATCCACACAAAAAATTACCCCAGTGAGGATGAAAGGGCCATGCACAGACAGCGGGGCCAGCCGGAAGAGCATGCCTGGAGATCCTGAATGTCTAATTCCACCACTTCCCTCAGACTGCCTGAAGAACCTTGATCTCCAGTGCCGTCCCTTTCATCCACCTGCCCCCACACCTGACTCATCTCCTGAGAGGAGAAAATAACTCCAGCCCAAGGAGGAGCAGGCAGTGCTGGCCCCACGCTGCTGCCAGAGGAGCCAGCGTGGCACAGTGTCCCTGCGTGTCCCCTCCCGTGGCCATGGGGATGGTGGCCACACTCCAGAACACCTCCCCAGAGACACCATGTCCCTCTCCTGGAGGAGGATGATGAGATGCCAGCTCTCAGTGTTGAAGCTGGCGATGGCAGAGCTTTGTGAAGATCTTGGCCAAAGCCTTCAGTTGCCATTAATGAGCAAGACTAAGCTGCAAAGCCTGGAGTGAAGGAGCAGAACAATCCCATCTTAATAAACCTGGAAAAATCTTTATAATAAAAACGAGCATGCTGGGAGGCCCCTGATGCCACAAGATGAGCACCTCCTCTAGACAGAGTTTTTGAGCACATGTGACATGGAAAGTGAAAGGAGCTGATTGTCCCCATGTCCCCACTGCACAACATGGGGCTCCAGAAGCTTTCTGGAGGAGCAGCCCAGCCCAGCACAGCCAACGCAGCCACTGGTGGCCACCAAGCATCTCTCCACTGCTCCATGAAGCATTTCTGCTCCACAAACCCATGGAGCAAACGGGGCTTGGGGCACATGACATGTCTTAGTTTTGGGGGAGGATGGGGGAAAAGCAAATCTAAGGGGAAGACAAAACCACCTGTACCTTCAGAGTTGTGTTTATTAACTGGGGCTTGCCGAGACAGGGCTCTCTTAGGGAAGACCCTCAGCACAAGGAATTCCCAGTAAAACACGCATTTCAAAGGTAAGCAAAAATGCCAGCACGGACCTAGGAACCCATGGGATGAAGCCCATTACCACGCTCAGTGCAAAAGGAGGTGTCCTCTGCCCATGAAGCCCAAGAGGCCAGCTGGGGACGAGCAGGGAAGCAGCTCAAGGGCGGTGTGGCCACCACAAGGATACAACCAGGGAGCCCTGCAGCCCTCCTGCACTCCCCACCTCCCTGCAGCCCTGCAAGCACGAGATGCTGTCCCCAAGCCCTCTGCTGTGACACACATCTCCTCGTGGGGTATCCCCAAGTTCCCAGCTCCACAGGGACCATCTCTGCCCAAAGGGACAGACCTGGGGCAGGCTCCGGAGCAGGAGTGGGGACTTACTGTCAAGGAGGAGCAAGAAAAGCAATGCAGACCCAGCAGCATGGGCTCCTCACTTTAAGATCTGCCCTCATTCAGGTTGATACAAGAACTGCTCCTTCCCCCTAAAATTCCTCTGGATACAGCAGAGAGCCCCACATCAAACCTCCAGCTCCCTCCTTCCACAGCCCTGCCTTGTCAGAAGAGTTCTGCAACTTGTAACAACGTGCAGAATTAGAAAAAAAAGGAATCAAAAAACCCCCAGAGGTATTTCTCTAGGATGGGAAGGCTGTGGAGCAGCTAGGGAAAGTTAGCCTGGGGAACGGGAAGGGACTTTAGCAGCAACTTCACTGAGTGCTGTCTACATCCTTTCCTAGAAAAGGAGGGAAAATGGACAAGGCCAGGGTCGCAGGGGTGACCAAGGAGTGACCCCTGACTGCAGGAGGGACAGATGGATGGGGCTGAAGCCACCAGCAAGAGATATGGGGGGGGCAGGGGGAACCCTGGTGCTGCAGCAGATCCCCCAAGCAGGGGAGAGGACCTTAGAAACAAAAGGGCTGAACTTGGCCTGAGGTTTCGGGGCAGGCCAAGGGTCAACCCCAGCTCTCCAGGTGCCACCTCTCCCCCTGCTCCAACAGGCAACATTTGCACTCTCTTGGCTCCTAAAAGCTGCGGGCTGAGGAGCTACAGAGCCGAGGCACTAAATAGTAGAGTTTAATTATAAACATTTCAGCTAACCAGGCTGGGGCTAAGCCAATCTGTTTCTGGGGGAAACACTAGTTTGAAGTCTTCTACCCAGTCAGCTGCCATTTAAGCTGAGCCAATTATCTTAGCCTTTTGACTCAGATGTGCCTGACCTAACCTGAATGTAGTTTTACTGCTGCTTTGAAATATCAGACTCATGCGCATATGCATTCACTCCCATCTTCATTTGGCAACGGCTCTGAAACAAGCCTCTGATCTTGCCAACATCAAAAGCCTGGTTTGTAAGATAAGGTAATATTTGAAGTTTGCTCAGCAGCATTCCCCTGTGTCCAAAGTAAATCCATAAATAAGATATAAGCAAATAAAAAAAAAAATCCCCTTTCCTCCCCCCCCCCCCCCCAATCAAGAAATGGAAATAGAAATTTGCATGATGCTTTGTGGCTATTGCAAAATATATAGGGACAGACTGATCCCTGGCTTCTGGAATAAAATAAAAAAGGCAGATTATGCATTATTTGGAGATTTCTCCTAATCCCAGGGCAGTTCAGACTCAGATTTATTAAAAAAAAAAAAAGCTCCAAACTCACTTTACTGCTATGTCTGATAGACTTTTCCAGAACAAGTTTTTCCTCTTCAGTTGATACCAATATGAGCCAAGAGAACTAATTTGTATTCGTGCTGCTGGAAGAGAACAAGGCCCCCCGTTCCAGGGGGATAAAACCTGACAGGCGGAGTGAGCACCTGTGCTCAGCCAGCGTGGGTCTGTGCCCCCAGCACACCCCAGCACCTCCAGCTTCCAGGAGAGCCGGTGCCAGGAGCGCCCACAAACCCCAACTGTTCCACAAGGGATGCTGCCAGCAGCCCCCTTCTCCTCTGCAAAGGAAGTTTGACACCAGCCTTAACTTTAAGCCCAGCCTCCAGAACTGGCAGTTGACCTCTCCCAGCGCCAAAAAACGCCCTGTGGCTGGAGCACGGCACAGGGAGGGGCAGCAGGGGTGCCATGCCACAGGATTTCTCCCTCTCTGCCACCCCCGGGCGGCAGGAATTGTCCCTCTCTGCCACCCCCCGGCCTCCCCGCCGCCCCCCAGCCTGGAGCTGCGGGCAGTTTAATCAGCCAAGCTTCCCCAAACTCTCACAGCCTGCGCGGGCCATTGTTACGGCAGGAAAAAACAGGCAGCTCCTTTCAGGCGCTGCTTTATGGGGAGCTCCTATTCACTTGTTCAAGCAAATTTCAAAGCGGGCTGCTGCCCTCTCATCCCCGCTAAGCTCCCCTGGACTAACAATGGGCTGAAAGCGATTCAGTTAAGCCTTTCATCCACCATGCACTTTATTTCTCACTCAGTGCTCTCATCTGTATAAGGCCTACAATTGGCATTGCTGTGAAGAGAGGGTATAATCCTAGCCCTGTGAATCCCAAGTGACCCTACACTGGTCCAGAAATGACTAACCCAATGAATGCTCTGTTGACACATGATCACATACAACCAGAGCCAGTAAGAAGAAATAAAGAAGTCACCCTATGATTCAGCTCTTTTATTTAATGCCAATATTGTTCAATAAGGGAATCTGCTGGGACAACAAACTATTTTTTTTCCGTAATATCAGTTCAAAACACACATGTGCGTTAAGAAAGTAAAAATAAAAAATTAAAAAGGGCTTTTTGTTTATGCATCGAGGATTTTTGGTAAATCCTGTTTTCCGTTGTGCATCTTCACACATGTTGACATCAAGAACCCAGCACGAAAATCTCTCTGAGGGGCACACAGGGACCACTGGACGTATCTGACACAGACACTGGAGAAGTTTCAAGATGACAGACCAGCAATGCAACACTCTGTTTACAGGTGGGCTCTTCTAGAGCACTTCAGTGAAGATCATGAAACACAAACAGCAACATCTGCCTTCTGGTCAGCTGAAGAAAATGGTCCTTAGGAGCACTAAGTGAGCCTCACTGTCCCCTCTACAGAAACAAAAGCACCATTTCGGTCCTGCTGGGGAAAGCAAACTGACAGTCCAACCCTGCTCCCAGCTGCACACTCCTCAGCAGCCAGGAGAAGACAGATCCTGCAATTCCTGGGCTCAGCCACTGCATCATCTCTCTATCTGTATGCTCCTGAAACACCCACACCTGATCCATGCAGCTCCATCCAAACGGCTCTTTGAAGACTGCCCCAGCCACACTAGACGAGCAGCTATTTGCCCCTTCAGGTCACTGGCCCTATTAATGTACATTCTGACATTAATGACGAACGTTAATTACAGAAAGCACTTCCTACAGGAAGTAATCTCCTCTTTGATGACTGATAACTAGTTAAGGAAGCCTGGCCTTAAGACAAAGGCTCAGGGAGATTCATTCACTCCTTGGGTTAGTCAGGCAGCACCAAGAGCCAGGGCAGAACATGTTTGCTCAGCTGCAGTTGCAAAATGGCAAGAGAGGGATTCATTACTTCCCTGCATCCGATACCTGCGGCGACGGCGCGAGAGAGAGCGAGAGAGGCTGCCATGCCCTGGCTGGGGCACACACCCTCTTTGGGTCGAGCAGGGTGATGCCCCACACCAGCAGCATCAGCACAGCTGGTTTGCAGGTGTCCCAGCCCGAGACGCGGCCAGCCCCAGGTACTCACACGCTGCTGTCGGTCATTGACATGGAGTCGTCCGTCAGGGCATCGCTGGAGATCTCGCTGTCGTTGGCGCTGGTGGCCGGCGCGAAGACATAGCCCGAGTTCACGTGGTAGGGGTTAACAGGGTCGTTCCTCTTGAAGGACCTGGCACAGGCAGAACAGGAATCCAGTTACCACACGGTCCTGGGCTTCAGGGCAGCACCATCCTTATGGGAACCACACTCACCGCCCGCTCAACCCCTCCGGAACCAGCCAACCATCCGCTGCTCAGACGTGACCAGCACACTGCCTAAACCAGGACACTCTGTCTGAACACATCCAGAGCACCACCTTAAAGACTTTAAGCATCTTCTGAAGTGCTCTAGAAAATTCCAGGAAGCGCCTCTGCATCCTTTGATACCCTGAAAAGCTCAGTCCTTAAGGCTTGATGCTGCCCTGCTGAGGTCAGCAGGAGTTTTGCTGTTGGCACCAGCAGGGAGAAGTCCAAGAAGTTCACAGCTCAAGTCTCACTGAAAGTCACAAGGAACCAGCCAACAATGCTTAGCTCTACTCTGAAGACAAGGGTTAGGATCCCTTTGGAAACAGAAGTTATTGGTATCTCTGTTGCCTGAACCAGGAGAACTGCCTGGAACTACAGGGGCAGGACCCCCTCGTGTCAGAGGCACAGGGCAGGACTGAGATCTGCAGTCCCAGGCTTGGCCTCCCAAGGACAGATGCCACCTTCCTGGCACTATAAAAACACACAACAAAAAGGCCCAGCTTATAGGAGAAGCTCCTACTCGTGGTTTTTTTGCATAGAGTTGGGTGGGGAAGAGGAGGATGGATGGGGGACGTGAGGAGAGGCCGGCACTGACCCCAACACCTCCGGCTTCACCCGGAGAAGCAGAGCCAAAGCTCAGCCTGGATGTTTGAGCTGAGCAGCCAGGAGCAGCTCTGTGAAGAATTCATGGGCAGTGACACGGGCTGTGATGGAGCAGGGCCAGGACACTATGGCAGGGTCACTGCAGGGAGGGCCCCCGGGCATCCCCCGGCCTGCTGCCTCCACCACTCCAACTTCCCAGCCAGGATCAATATACATATCCTGGCAGGTGATAAGGGGATTATGCAGGGAGGTTTGGAAGCTGCATGTTAAGGTGCACATTTTGTTCCTCTTCCAGGGCAAGATGGGGTTGTTAAGCTTCTGCCTTTGTATATCAAAGCAAAAGGCCTTGTCATCTGATAAGGACTGCTGATTTTAATAATTAGGGCCACTTACCCAGAACTTGGGGGCCTAAGGAATGTGCCAGCAGGCTCGGCAGGTTTTTTTTTTTTTAAATGGGTTTTCCACCTCCCTGCCCCCCCTGGGGCTGGAGGGACCAGCTGGGTTTAGGTGACAGCAACATCCTCCCACTGCCCCGCTCTCAATCTCCATCCTCATCCCAGTGGCCCCATCACCCCATCCCTCCTCCCCCAGCACCAAAAGCAGGAGCCTCAGCAAGGCTTAAGTTTTTAAAAAGTAAGGGGAAGTAAAAAAAAAAAGAAAAAATGAAAAAAGGAGGGGGAAGGCTGGTGGGGAAGATGGGCCTCTCTGGTAGGAGCGGCGTGGGGCTGGCTGCAGGCAGGTATTCAGCCCAGCCGGGGCTGCATTCCTTTCCAAGGAGGCCAAGGCATTTCTGATGGGGAGATCAAGATGTTAAAAAATACAGATCTGGGAAGGAGAAAAAAAAAAAAAAAAAAAAAAAAAAAGAGATAGTAAGGAATGCCACAGGAAAGAAGTTAAATCTTCAAAGATAAATTAATTCCACATGTCGGTGAAAGCAAAGTTATCCTGCTGCTACTACAGGAAAGTCCCTCTAAAAACCACGAAGTCTTCTCTGGATCAGGGGGATGTGGGGTCCCAGAGACCCTTCCAAGGGCCCTGGTGGGCTTTTGGGTCAATGTGTAAGGGATGCAGCTCTTCCCACTATTTGATTTGAAACCATCTCAGCTCCTGGGAGTGCACCTGAGGACCACAAGGCTCAGGATGCTCCAGGAGGCTCAGGGGTGCGGATGCTCCCCAGCACAGGCCCAGCACCTTGCTGGGAGGTGTCTGTCACCCCTGTCACACGCAGGGGTGGGTTTGCCACGCTGCTCTCACAGGAGGATTCCTGCAGAGCCTGAGCCGGGGGCGGAGGCAGCGGGTCCGTGTGGGCATGGCACAAGGAGAGGGAGGTGTGTCCAAACATATCATTAGAGAAAGTGGCCGGAACTAAGTCATCTTCCCAGCAGCGCTGCAGCATCATTCACCTACCAACACCTCGTGGACAAGAAAAATAATAACCCCTAAAGCTGGCATATTTGTCAAGTCCTCATCCCTGCTCCACATCCGACACAGAAATCTCCCCATCCTTTCAGAAAAACAGTGGGGGCTGTTTTGCTGCATTGCATGTTTTTGGATTTTTTTTTTCCCCCTCCCCTTTTTAATTTGACCACCTTACTCCAGTAATTGCACCCAGATGCATCAAGTTGCCTGCGAGGGTTTTAAATTCCAGGGAAAGCGGTGGTCTCCTGCCACAGATGCTGCACACACAAACACGGCCCAGCTCCTAACTCAACATGCAAAGTGTTTTCAGCTGTCAGGTAGCAGTTGCTCTGGAGCTTCAAGGAGAATGTCTGATGTTTCTCAGCCTATTCTTATCTTGATGCAATGACACACAGCATGTAACTCTCTCTCTCTCTGCTATGTTAGGCAATGGCCATATCAGAGGTATTCTAATGCCATGAAAATTTCAGGGGGGCTACTGGTCACATCCCCTGTTATGAGGGTGGAGTTTCAGAGTCTGGCGGGTGGGGTTTTTTTTTACTGTCAGATTGCTTTTAGAAATAAAAGCACTTGGGCAGGTCAAACCACAGACTTATACAGAGAGAGAAAAACTGTACAAGGAGCAGTTGGAGGCAGCACTGAATCTCATTAAGTATTTTCTTGGGACAAACATCACTGGACAACCATGGGTTTAAAAAAATTTAAAAAAAAAAAAAGGGCAAAAAAACCCACACATGCACAAACCTGAAAAAAAAAAGTATATTTTAACACAACTATGTTAATCACAGCTTCCATGCTCTAATTGTAGAACACTGCTCGGAGCATAGCTTTACAATGGCATCATTTACTTCAATAATTGAAGCCAAACTTGGTTCCAATAACTTCACACACAAGGAGAGCTGCACCAGCGGGTCCTTTCAAAGGCCAGGAAGCACTGGGAGCAGGCAGAAGGCCATCTGCAAGCCCCAGCCTTCCCCCAGCAAGGCCAGTCCCACTGATGTTGGAGCCTAATGGGAGGCAGATGAGTCCACCTTGGGCTGCACAGACTCCCGTTGCCCCGCTGGCACAGCAAAGGAAGAGGCGCTCTCTGTGTACACAAAGTCGTGCGTGGTAAATTTAGAAGCGCGTATAAATAATAGCTGGAATTCCTGGAGCATGGGGCCAGGTCCAGCACAGCAGCGTGGGGAGGCCAGTTTTAACCACACCACAGCCCAGAGGGGAGGGGAGTCCGCCTGGGAGGACAAGAAGGAGGTCCTGCTTTTAAAATATTCCCTGCATTAGGGCTCCAAACACACAGCCAGCAGTTTGCGAGCGCCTGTTCCCCAGCCAGGTGCAAACTCTGTGTTTTCACTTGACTTCTCCTGTTCCTGTCCATCACCGGCGCCGGGGCCAAACAAAGTCTTTCAACTTGTCGGGTTCCTGCGGTCTCCGGTTCGCCGTGGGTTTGGCCGTGACTCCGTGCCCTGGGATTCCCAGGTGGTCTCCCCTGCACACACCAGGCTGGCCCGAGATCACCGTCAGGTGGGCTCAGCCCCGGGCTGGCCGGGATAATCCCACTGAAACCCACCGGAGCGAATGGCCGGAGCCCGCACAGCCCTTCAAACCCAGAGCACGCTGAGCAGAAATTCCTTAATTCCAACACACACATGAGGGAGGTGTGGTTTGGCCACTCACCAGGAAAGACTTTGTGCGAGCTTCAGCTCCAATCCTAGCCGCGATCCTAAACGCTGAGTGATGAGAGATAACCCATCCATATGCTCATCAGCTTCGAGCACATGCACGCACAAGTGGCTTCACAAACGGGAGGAACTGAGCAGCATCTCAGCTTGACCTCCCCTCTCTTTGCATTGAGATCTCTTGGCCCCGTGGAGAGCAAAAGCTCCTGGAAATTCAACAGAAGGTGATCAAAGCAAAACGCACTACCTAATGTCCTAGGAGGGTAGATCTGACATGTGAGGAGCAAGCTGCATTAATCCCTGGACAAAAAAAGGAAAGAAAAGAGGGGGGAAAAGAAAGAAAAGGGGGGAAAAAAAAGCCCAGCGCTAATCAGGCAAGCATCCACAGCGCTGCAAGAGCTCTCCTGGACAAGGCACATGTGGGTTTAGCAGGGCCTGCAGCTCTGGTAGAACATACAGCCAAGCCCTTCCAGCCCTGAATCCCAACAAAGGCTCAGAGATAAAAGCATCAAACATCCCCCTCCTGGAAAGCCAGCGAAGGGCAGCAGTTCAAACCAAGTTCTGGAGAACAGCAGATGCTCAGGCAGAAACGCTCAGGCACGAGATGAGGATCCCAAAGCCCAAGTCCTCCCCGGAGCAGCTGCCAGCGCTGCCCCCCCGCAGCCCCCCGGCAGGAGGGGTCCGGAGGCCACGCCGGGATGGAGCGCATCCCTTCTGCCCCCACGCCCAGCACCTCCACCTCGCCCCGCTGGCAGGACAGCCTCCGGCACAGGGAGAGCACCAAAGAGGCTCTGGAGCACCCTCCGGGGCACGGGGGACCCTGCCAGCCCCCCACGGCACCAGCGAGCCCGGCACAGCTGGAAGCTCTCCGGGGGCAGGAGAGGAGAGCTCCAGCAAAGCCTCCCCGGGAGAAGCCTGATGCCCTTTGATGTCCATGAATCACAGACACACTCTCAAAATTCCTGTAAACGAGATGTCAAACACTCACCATACCAACCCCCAGGCTGCCGGGCCGGCGGAGGAGAGCGCACATCTGCAGCAGAGCCCTCTCCTCTCAGCCCTGATTCAACAATCCACATTTATGGCAAGGGTGGGGAGAGGAAAGAATACATTTTCAGAGGATTATACAACTCATCATTTGCTCATCAGAGTCTCTCTTTCCCATCCCCACCCCCCCCCCCCGCACTTCGAGATGGCTCTTACACTTTCCTCACCCTGACACCGCTGTGCCATCAACATTTCCAACAAAAGAGAAGGGTCTGGCAATGCAGATGCACCCCAGGACCGGGACACAAGGACACCCTGTCACCGCACAACGTCCCCACATCCCTGTGGAGACAACCACCTCTTAACGAGCTTAACTCTGAGCTCAGGGCCAACACGAGAGCACCAGAGACCAACCAAAGATCTATTAGTCCACACCTGGAATGCCTCTACCACCTTAAACACTCAAATTTTAGGTATCCTCCTGCATGCACTGGCTGAAAGCCACCCTAGATGGATGGCTCTGACATGACACCAACACCCCACGCCATGGAGAAGCTGCACATCACACACACACACACAGAGTCAAAAAGAAAAAAAAAAAGAAGCAGATTCTGCCCAAGTTGCAGAGTTTGGTGCAGTCAGTGCACACATTTCCTCTTCCACGACCGCACAATTGCTTCCCACATAACCAACATCGTTAAACACCGGTTGATGGTGGAGTTGGGGAACTGGTAGGTTACATTATTCATGTGTCTCTATGATCCACTCCACTACTGCTCTTAATAGGTTTGAAAGTTGAACCAATAATTAACGTATGTCCGGAGGACATAGTTGCTATGAAGTTTTTGATCTATAAAAGAACTGAAAGAGCCAATAGGGCTTCAGAGCACAGGATCTTGTTTTCCTCTGTAGAGGGGGGGAAAAACCCCACACTCAGACAACACCCCACAAATTCCAGCGTTTGGAGGTGCGGGGAAGCAGCTGTGCTCCCAGCCCTTCAGGAAGCCCTGCCTCCCCTCGATTCCCACCCCAACAGCCTTCTGAAAAACACTCTCAAAGTCCTTAAACCAAAGCACAATTTCCAGGGGTTCCCTTACCTGTATCCGTTCTCAATCGTTTCCGTGGCTCTGACGTTCGCTGTAACCCTCAACGTCTTGCTGGATAGTCCAACTACCGAGGGCAAGATCTTGTTTTTGAAGTCTGCACAGCTCCATTCCTCTTCTTCATTCAAGGTCGGGAGATAGCCACAGACAACTTTTAAGCTCCCCAGTCCATTGCTGTTCATGTAAGCGGGATTCTCTCCTCCACTCCGTACATATTCGAGGTATATATCAGAAGTTAAAAACATCTGGTAAGCATTTTCCTCCATCACAGTCTGAATCTCAGTCTGTGCCTGATCAAACATGATGGAATCTATCTGCTGCTTCTTGATGCTGTCCCTTATGTAGGTCTTGGTAGCAGGTTTGAGCTGCTTGGAGACGATGCTGTTGTTCTCGATGTACCTTTTGTAAATAGCTTTGGCTACTCGTAAAGTTTTGGTATCCTTAAGGTCCATCTGCCTGAAGCCATTGCAGGCAAACCAGAAGTCTAAGGTATCCACACATTTTTCCCTTTCCAGAAAGGTCCGAAAAAGATAGGCACCATCTTGATCTCCCAACAGGGAATGCAAGGATTTGGTCCATCTGGCCAGAGGGGAGTCTGGGGACGCGCTGCCCTCCGGCTCCCCGAGTCCGTTCTCATTCCTCCGCGGGGCAGGAGGCACCGGCATGGCCTTGAAGCTTTGGCTTTTGGGGAGAAACGAGCTGGCGAGTTGCGGGCATGGTGCTTCTCCTTCCTCCCCCGGGACAGGGGGTCGGGGGGCGTCTTCCCTGAAGCTGCTGCTGGGGTCTGGGAGGTGGGCGAGGACCACGGCGCTGCTCATGGCTCCGGAGCTCGCTGGGGAGAGGGGCTCCCAGTTGCTTCAGGAGCTGCCTTGTGCCTCTGCCTGCCTCTGCCTGGAGTCAGCAGGGGATCCTCGGAGCCTCCTCTCTGCAAAGGGGGAAAAAAAAAAAGGGGGGGGGGGGGGGGGAAGAAAAAAGGAGTATTGATCTAATCAAAACCAGATCCTCCCAACATCAAAGGCAAAAAGTAAACAGGCTTTTCAACTCCTCACAGTCAAAAAAAAAAAAAAAAAAAAAAAAAAAAAAAAAAAAGGAAGAAAGAAAAGGAGAGAGAGAGAGGGAGGGAGGGAGGCAGGGCAGAGGGAGCGGGGCTCTATCGCCAGCCCGATCGCGACTATCAGATCCGCTCCGCTGAACTCCCGGCGCACTTTTAGCGGGGCCGGGGCGGGGGTGTCAGCGCGGCCCCCCCGCAGCCCTGGGCAGCTCGGGGCGTCCCTGCCCCGGCATCTGGTTTCCATTTGCCCCTCACCCCAGCCCCGCTCCCCCCGCGCTGCCCGACCCGCGTGTCCCCCCTCCGCCAGAGCCCATTCTGGGGCGCTTCTCTGCGGGAATCAGGCTGGAGCAGGCACCCCCCCAGATCCCAAAAATACACTCCCGGGGGTGGGTTAAGGCGAGGCGGCCGTACCTGGGCGCTGCGGGGCATCCCGGGCCCCCCGCATCCCCCCTGGAGCCGAGGACTGCAACCCCGGCTCTGGAAAAGGGGCACTAAATGGGACCGGGGGGGTCCGAGGGGGGCAGCCCCCAGCCCCTGGCTACCCGGCGTGCCAAATAATAATAATAATAATAGTAATAATAATAATAAAAACCTGCACCAGAAATGGCGACGGGCTGGGAGGAGGGAGGTCGGAGGGGGAGGAAAGGGGGGGAAAAAAGTCCGGAGCGACTTGGAGCCTGCGAGCCGCGAGCAACAGCCGAGCCCGGGCGGGCACGGGCAGCGCCGAGGCTCCGCGCCCGCGGAGGGCGGCAGCGCGGGCACCCCCACGGGAAAAAAATATTTTTAAAAAAATGTAAGAAAATAACTGAAATGAGGAGAGAAATCCGTATCTCAAGCAGAAGAAGCGGCGGCCGCCGCCCCCGAAGTTGCCACTCACCGCCGAGCCGGAGCTCGCTGCGCGCCCGCGGCCCCGCCGCTCCCCGCCGCCGGCAGCGCGCAGGCTGCACCCGCTCCCCCCGCCGGCCTTCCTCCTCCTCCTCCTCCTCGCCTTCCTCCTCCTCCTCCTCCTCCTCCTCTCCTCCCCGGCGGTGCAACCGCATCGGAGAGCATCGGGAAAGAGGGGGGTAAAGGGGGGGGGGGAGGGGGGGGGCTGCGAGGGAAGGAGCCCACTGCGATCCGCGCCTCCCTCTTCTCCCTCCCTCCCCTGGTTATTTATTTTATTTATTTTAAATACAAAAGCGCAGGTCCCGCCCCCCCCCTCCCTCCGCCCCCCGCCCCGGGCTCCCCCCACAGCATCAAAGCGCAGCCCGGCGGAGCGGTCCTGCAAGGGCGGTAGCGAGGACAATTTTTTTTTTTTTTTTTAAATAAGAAAAAAAATAAAAAGACGCAAAAACAGGCCCCAAAGAATTTTAAAAATTAGAAAGAGAAAGAGGGAGAAGCCGGGGGAGCACCCCCTGCCCCTCCCGGTGCTCCCACCCCCGGGGCATCCCCGGTGCGAGGCGTGCGCGGGGGCGGCTCCAGCGCGGGCGGGGGCGGGGGGAGGCGTGCGGAGATCTGCGCTGGTGAGGAAAATTAAATTGTTATATTTTTTTGGGGGGGGGTGAGGAGGGGCAGGATTTATTTCTTGCGCCCTTCTCGCGGCATCCCGCGGCGGCTACAGAGTTGCCAGGACCTTATCAAAGGGAAGCGATCGCAGCCGCCGCTCCGCCGCCTTAAAGGCGCAGGCGCCCCTTTTCCTGCGCCGCCCCGCGCAGCGCCCGCGCATCCTCCGCGCATCCCCCGTCCCCTTCCCCGGCCCACCGCAGCGCTGCAGGGCGGGCGCTGCTCCCCGGCATTAAAAACTTTGCTAAAACTTTTCATTGGGGGGGGGGGGGAGGGGGGGGAAACGGGGCGGGTCCACATATTATTATTATTATTATTATTTTATTTATTTATATATATATATATAAAAATGATCCGCGGGCCTGTTTTCGCTCTGCAGGCTAATTAAACAATCCCTGATTGCAAGAGAACTGGCACAGCAGCCAAAGCCCGGCCGAAGTTTCGGTTCCCATCTCCGGCCCCAGCTGTTAAATATTAACCAGGCACGGAATGGAGGGTTTGGAACTTCATACAAAAGGTTTTAATTAGGGGTTGGCCCCCAAACCTGCCCTCCAGATCCAAGGAGCCTCCTGCCCTCCTCCTCCTCAGCCTGCTCCCAGGCTGGACCCGGGGGCTCCACAGTTCTCCCACCAGGAGCTGTCCCTCTGTCCAGAGCCCACCTTGGTCAGGCTGGCAGAGCTGATGGGGTCCACCTTGGCTTGATTTTTATCATTATTATAGAATCCCAGACTGGTTTGGGTTGGAGGGGACCTTAAAGTCCATCCCATTCCACTCCTGCCATGGCCAGGGACACTTTCCACTACCCCAGGTTGCTCCAAGCCCTGTCCAACCTGACCTTGGCACTTCCAGGGATCCAGGGGCAGCCACAGCTACTCTGGGTACCCTGTATCCTCCCCACCCTCACAGGGAAGGATTTCTTCCTAATAATCAATGTAACTGTGCCTTTTGTCAGAGTGCAGCCACTGCCCCGTGTCCTGTCACTCCAGGAAGGGCAGGTGGCAAAGCCTTTGGTGAAAGAAATGTCCCCTTCCACGTTTGCTGTGCCTGACCACCATTAGGGCACCTCCTGGGAAATGTACACACACAGTGAAGCCCCTCACTGGCCCAGCCCTTGTCCCCAGGCCGTGGGGTCACACACTGCCCTGTCCCCACATCTGGGCCACACTCCAGAGCTGCCCATTCCGGCCAGCAAAGACCCCCAGAGCCCCAGGAGCTGGAGCCCAGATGGACCCTGCTCCCAGCACCACGGCTGGTCCCAGTGCCTCCTCCCTCCTGCCCTGCAAAAGGAAATCCCAAAGGAATAATGGGGAGCATGGGACAAGAGCAGTGGGCACCCCAGGGATGCTCCAGTGCTGGTCAAGGGACTTCACCTGATCCCAAATGTGAGTTCAGGAACCAGGATCGCAGCCACAGGCCTGTCCCTCCCCCTTCCCACCTGCTCCGTGTGGCAGAGCTGCTGGTTTGCACCATCCCTAAACCCAGAGCTTGGATTCACCCACGGCCCAGAGCTCCCATTCCTCCTGCTCCAGGCCCTGCTCAACCTCTCTGCACCAGAACACGAAGCAAACGCCCCATGAGGCTGAGTGTTGTGGTGGCCCTGGACGTGATGTCCTTTAAAGCCACAATTTGTCACCCATCCAACGGCTGAATCCATCTGGGAGCCTCGCAGAACACCACAAAACTGACCATGCCCAGACTGGGCAACCTGGGCTAATAATGAAATAACACGAGTGAATTTGTTGTTGCTGCCCAATTACACATTTTCCAGGCCTGGGAATGGCCACCACTGGGCATGGAAAGCAGATGTCCTGCCAAGCCCACGAGCTGAACAGTAAAAGCCCTTTCGAGGCACAACAAACAGGAATTATTAGGATTATTAATGTTTTTGCTGCTCATAGTGCCAAATATCAACATGCCACAATGCCAGATGCTACTGAGCCATACAACGTGGTCCTTTCCTGGCAGAATGAACAGCTTGTGTCCCCCTGGCCTCCTTGGGATGGTGACAGTGGTGTCACCTCCAGCCCAGGCCCTCCAACCATCAGAAGGTGACTTGACCACTTCTTCTTCCTTCCAACTTTCTTTGAAACAATGTTGGATGAAAACCTGTCCAAGTAGCATTTACTGCTACAGCCCAGAAAATTAGGCCATTATAATGGCGGCTGAAAGCCTCAGACTCGTCCCCTTTGGAAGAAAATCTCATTAAGTCCCATTCATCCTATTTCATAAAAATGCCATTTAACCGACTGGTTCTCTGCAAATCCCGTTGTGCAATAACGCTGCCCTGGGAGAGCAACCCACAAACCCAGACAGGGACTTCACTCACCAAACTACCGGGGATTGCGCGTGCAGAGGAGCAGCCCACCCAAACACCTGCCGAAAACTCCCCATCCCCTTCATGCCAGCCACCAGAAAGGGACGCTTAGGGAACAAAACGAGGGGAGGGCCAGCCCCTGGGGCCGTGGCTTTGTGTGGAGGTGCCCAGGGAGCAGCTTGTCCTGCCCAGAGCGGCGGTGGCCCCGTTCATGCTCTGCATGTCCAGTCAGGGAGTCTATTTTCTCCTCCTGCCAACAGGGAAGAGTCACGTAGTGCCTGGGATTTGAAAGCAATCCGATGAACTAGGCAGGCGGTGGCAGGTACAGGAAGGTCTTCCAGAGTTTTCTTCATCTTTCTCAGCTTCTGGAAGTCCTTGTTCGCAGATCTACAGGGAATCTCTGTGTTCAGGTAGCAGCTGCAGTCATCAAGAAAGCAGAGTATCTTTGAATTTCCTTCTGATTTTCCTGTCTAAACTTGAATCTGAATTCCCAGGTTGAACAGAGGGAAAATTAACTATTTATATTTTATTTGTTAGCTTTTCTGCATCTGAGGTAAAAACTCAGTTAAATGAGGGAGAAAAGGACTGCAAAAAGCTGTTTAAAGCAGCGTCCTCCAGCCGTGCTCAGCCCTCCTGGTGCCCAGCAAAAGCCAGACACAGCCTGTCCCCTCCTCTCTGCTGTGTGTCATGTTCACAGGCAGCAAAGAAGCTTGAAGTCAGATTGTGGCACCAAAAAGGAATAATTTTAGATTAAAAGAATCAGTTCGCAGTGAAGCTACACAATAAAGAGAAATTAAATTTCTTTTTTTTTTTTCCTTTGAGCTTTTTTTAGAGCAGGTAGTAAAAGAAAAAAAAAAAAAAAGAGGGAAAGAAAAAGGCAGAGGGGTCTTTAAGGCCTGGAGAGCTCTGAGAGCATTGCAGATGTGCCAGTTCACACTCCCTGGGCTCCTCCTGACTGCACCCAGCTAGCCTGGCTCCTGTCTGCCCACAAGGCAGGTGCTCTGCTCCAGGTTGTTGTCCTGCCACAGAGCACCAGCTCAGACAGCAGCGGCGTGCAGGCTCTGAGGGCTGCACCAGGGCTGTTCTCTTAGTCCCTGCCAGGGGCTTTGTGGAGGTGACAGGGGACCAGGAGCTCAGTCAAATCCAACCCAGCAGCCCCAGCACGTCAGAGCAGCGCCCACACTGTGCCTGTCGGGAGGCACAAGTCCTAAACCAGGGGACACAGTCAGAGTCCTTCCCTTGCACAGGGAGACGCCGTGGGCCAGGGAACTGCCTTCCTCATGGAGGACCTCAAGAAACCCAAGAGACGCCACCACAGCCCTCACCACGAGATGCCAGCACAGCCTGTCCAGCTGTCCCCACCACGAGATGCCAGCACAGCCTGTCCAGCTGTCCCCACCAGCATGGTGCTGCTGCCTGACGTTGACTCTGCTGATGCACCTCTGCTAAAACCACGGGAGGATCATTGAATCATAGAATCCCAGCCTGGTTTGGGTTGGAAAGGACCTTAAAACTCATCCTGTCCCACACCCCTGCCATGGCAGGGACACCTTCCACTGGCCCAGGTTGCTCCAAGCCCTGTCCAACCCAGCCTTGGGCACTTCCAGAGGGTCGCAAGGACATGGATGGAAAACGAGGAGGAAACATGACACAAGCATGCTGATCTCCCTCCTCTCCATGCACAGCCCCCACTGGGGGTCAACCCCCCTCCAAGACCCCTGCAAGCCCCCCCTCCTGCTCCCCACTCCACCCCTGTGCCTGCCCTTCCCCGGCCAAGCAGGAGGAGGGCAAAGCCCTGTTTACTCTTCCCACCTTGGTGATTTAGACCCCGAGCCAGAGCGGGCCAGGGGCTCAGGGTCTAAAAATCACCTTCCCAGCAGGAAAACTCCCCAGCGACAGACCCAGCCCAGGGAGGACCCACAGAGGGTAGGGTCCAGCCCCACGAGTGTGGCTGATGTCACCCTCTGTCACCGCGCTCGCACTGGTGGTCACGTTGATAACGAGATCAAAGGCTTGAGGCTATTTCAACAGAAGTGCTGGGAACAGTCTTGATCAAAATAAGAGGAAGGCCCTGTATACAGAAGACATGAGAGGTTTGCAACCCACATGTGAACCTTTGAAGTTATTCTCTCTCTCTGTCTCTTTTTTTTAATAAACTAGTTTAACATCATTAGTTTAAGAGGTATGAACCCGATGGGCTGTGTAATCTCCTGATATACTGCAGGCACAGGGTATTATCCACACAAAGACACGCTTTTCCAGTGGGGGGAAAAAGCACTGCCAGAGATACTCACAAATAAGACAAGAAAACACACAATTAGTTTTATGGGATTTGAAGTTCATTTCATACACTGACACACTTTTGTTACCGAGTATCGCCAGATAAGTCCGATACATTTTCTCTCCTATAATCCTTTTACCATTTCCATTCCCCCCTACAGACTCTGTTCCTTGATGTTTTGTTCAGTGCACTCCCTGCTATCTGCACACGCTTGCCCAGATTTTTTAGACTTGAAAGGGGCACCATATCAGCATTAACCGTTCCAGGAGAGCTGATAAAACACACACGAGCACTTTGCTATCTATTAACATTTCTGAACTCCTTCCATCACCTGCACAGAATAGTGATTGAAGAGAGGGTGGGGGCAAAAAAGGTAGATGAGGATATTTATGACCAACTTCCCAGGATTTATTTTTTCCACCACCCCTTCCTCACCGTGCACAAATGAGGCACCGCTTTCTCTGCCACCTTGCTGTTGGAGTAACAAGGACAGCAGGGCTGCAAGGTTCCCCGTCCCTGGAAATGTGCAGGGCCAGGTTGAACAGGGCTGGGAGCAACCTGGACTAATGGAAGGTGTCCCTGCACGTGGCCTTTGAATGGAACATTTAAATCCTCCTGAATTTGTTTAGTCGAATACGGATTTTTGATGGGAAATGGCGCAGTGCTGTGGCTCCTTGGGGATGTCACCTGTGATGCCATGGCAGAACAATGCGTGTGGTTCTCTTGTCAAGTCAGTGATGACTCCTTAAATTCCTGTTCAGGGCCATATTCCTCCTTTTTGCACCTCTACTCGCTGCCTCTGCTAAACAATGGTGATTCTGGGCTTCATTAGCACACGGTGCCAAGGAGAAGCTGGATCTGAAGCGGTTCAAAGCCCAGTTTCTCCATGCTCTAATCCTGGGAGTGTTTGCGGAGTGACTTTTAGACACTCCACCACGCAAGCAGTCAGCTCTACACAACAACCTGTGAGTGTCCATCACGCTGAGGGGACAAACCAGACAGTGGGACAAACCCCTCCCAGAGGTTTTACTAAAACCATCACCAGACACCGTGTCTGTGGCAGCCTGGAGCTTTATCTGCCAAACAGGCTCAGATGTAAGGAGTTCCCTTCCAACCTGAGGTGGCTCAGATCCACCTACATGTGCCCTCCTCCTTCCCACGTGGCCCTTCTCGGGCAGCCTGTGAGGTGCAGCAGGAGGAGTGTGGGGAGGTGACAGGAGCATCACTGCCAGCAGGGCCTAGAGGAGATTCCATTCCATTTTTTTTCATGGAAACAGGAACATTTTTTCCAGGCATGCTCAGGAAAGCCCTTCTCCTGCGTGCACAGAGGGGTGTCCTGGCTCTGGATGCTCCTGGAGGAGAACACAACTTGGGGCTGATGGTATCTTGGCCTGACTGCAGAGGAAGGGAAATATATGATGTGTTACCAGCCTGAACTGATGTGATTTGATTCTGCAATTTAATCTGGTTTGTTTTCTGGCTGGCTCCTATGGCTGTGTAAAAATGGCTCCTTGAAAACCCAACTAAGGATGAAGGGCGCTCCCTGCAAATCTCAGCGAGGGAAGGAAATCCAAATGTTTTGAGTTTAACTATTAAACATAGTTTCCAGCTAGTGTGCTCAGAATTTGAAATTAAACAAATGAAAGAAACATGTTTCAATGGTTTTATGTAGGCAATAATGTCATTAACAGGAAATAAAGAAATTGGGCTTTGCAGCTGCAGCATGAAGTTTAACCCTTTCCCCTGCAGCTGGGTGCTTGCTGGGCTGCCACAGCCCACTCCCACCCTGCCTGCTATTGGGCATCCCGAAAAAAACCTTCTGGATCTGAATATCCTGATCCACACAGCCCTTAAAGCAGGATGGTAATGGAAAAAGCAGGAGGAGAGACAACGGTGCGGAGAGAACAGGCTTTCCTGACTAGTGGAAAACTTTCAGATCATAAAGTCAAATAAAACTTTTCACTTCCAGGGGTAAAAAAAAAACAAACCCAAACCCAAGCCCTTTGTGCACGGTTATTTTAAGGTGTGCTGTCAAAGTTGAGTACCCTAAAATTCTACCTGCTTTGGTTTGTTTCTGCCTGTCCATTCAATTCTCAGAATTAAGGACAGTGAAGGCTGTGAGATCCCAGCCCCCGTGGTGCTGTCAGGAACTGGGTGATGCCTCTCAAAAGCTGGACCAGTCCTGAGGCCACAAAAGAAACATTAATTTTCTTAAGGATGTCTCTGTTTCCAGGTGTGAAATGCAGGCTGGAGAGAGGAGGCTTTGCATGGAGAAAGCCTCACCCCCACATCCTCAGGTCACCCCTCCTGAGCACCTGTGTCCAAAGCAGCACCAAATTATTGGTGTCATTTCACCTAAAGTCACATTTTACTGCTCCCCCTTCTCCCAGTTTATCTACATTTCTTTTTAGTAGATTGTATCTTCCTCTGCCAGAGCCCTATTGATTGTATGAAAAGGTGTTTTCCTCCACTGTGGGAACCTCCACCATAATCCTTAAATAATTAATAGTGGCAGCTTTGTTTTCCCTTTTCATTAAAAGGGAAACTTGGTGAGTGTGAGGTCAGTCTCACTCCTGAGCAGACCCAAATAGGCTGTTTTCATGCTTTTCATTAATGATTTTTTTCCTTTTTACTAGAAATCTTCATTCTGGGGGAGAGACCATCAAAACACTATTTTAATCTTTTCTCCTTTTGCTTTCTAATCCTTTCACAGAAGCCTGGAAATTACCCAGTATCCTTTCTCCCCATAAGAAACTGGGGGGACTGAGAACTCATACTGCTGAAACTCAGGAGAAACTGAAGTGTTGCCAGACCATTTCTGCATCCCCAGTCCCAAACCGGCTTCTGGGCTTCTCCCTTTTATCCCAGCAGGCCTGAAATTAGAACACTTTGGGGTTCTTTTTAATATTTGAAAACAAATCTAACTCAAATCTCCTGTTATCCTGAGAGCACATCCCAGGCTCTTTCACATCACAGCTGAGAATTCCCCCCCTCCTTTTTTTTGGTAGCATTCACAAATGTCCGGATAATCATTTCCCCAGCACTCCTGTTCCTCCAAAGAGCCCTTCCAGGGAACAAACCCCATCCCCAGGAGGATCCTCTGGCACTGAGGCGGTTCCTACCTTGCTGTTATTCCCCTGGAAAAGGCCAGCACATCCCCTCCACACATCTAATCAAAGCCCTTCTAATCAAACATGCAGATCAGCTCATTAATGGTGATGCAGTGGGAGCCCCTGCCAGGGGATGGTGGCAGGAAGCACTGAGGGGAGCAGGAGGTTGCTGTCACCTCCTGAGTCCCAGCTGCTGCTTCCTGAGATAAGTTTAGTTTGTAATGGGAACATTTCCACCTGGGGGAAGCCCTAAAAACTCCTAGAAAGCAGTAAAAGCTGAAATCCTGCTGTGGGTAACACAGAGTCAGCTTGGCCACAGGACAACCAGGCTGCTGTGGTGTTTTCACACCTCCAAAAAACACTGTTCTGAGGGGGTTGTCAGAGATACATTTAGGGTCTGTTCACCTCTGTGTATGGAATGGAAATAAGAGCTTCCACACAAGCCCCTTGCAAGCTGGAAGAAGAACACTTACCTCATCTCAGCCATGGCTGAAGGGGTTTGCTTGGAAATGGAAAATAGAACTTTGGAAATAACACTTTGATTATGGTCCCCGTGCCAGTGGAAGCCTGGCTACCTCCATTGGCTAAGAGCACTGCCATGGTGTGTCTCTCTAACTGAGGGTCACTGGGATGACGATCAGCTCCCAGGAAAATGGGGCACCCCCTGCTCCATGCTGGCCTGGGGGATGGCACAGGAGGGGCAGCAGCTCCTGTGGAACAAACTGGCCACAGGGACAGGGATTTCTGAGCACATCTTGTGCAGGTCCAGGTCTGCAAGGGCTTGCCTTGGGCACCTGTGACATGTTTCAGTGCTGGGTTCCAGTTATCCACTCTGTCTGATAATGGACTCAATGAAAGAAATGCTGAAATAGCTGATTATTCTTCTAGCCGTAAGTTTAGACAATAAAATTAGATAAATTCCATAGATTTAAGCAATACACCATTGTCCTTTCATTACACAGGCATATGCCCAACCCAAGAACAGAGAGAAGAGCTCATATTAAATTGATTTCAGTTCATGGAGAACGTAATATCGGAGCAGGCTCAAGACAGAGTTATTTAATACATTTAAAAGGATGTGGTTTCCACAAGCTCAGACACGTTGACATCTGCTCTTGAAGTGAACAGGGATAATGAGGCTCTCCTGTGATACACCTGACACCAGCCAGCTCTGGGAATGTGGATCTGTCACTCGTGGCTCCAAGTGAGATGACAAAACCCTGGTCGGGGACCTGGGGTCAGTCACCAAGCCCTGGCCTCCAGCCTGGATAAACCCACCATGCTCCAGCTGGGATGGCTCTGCATCTCCAGACTGCAGCAGGGGGAGTTCTGGGGTGTCCCAGGAGGATCACCCCAGCCCTGGAAGTGTCCAAGGCCAGGCCGGGCAGGGCTTGGAGCACCCTGGGAGAGGGAAGGTGCCCCTGCCCATGGCAGGGGGTGGAACAAGATGAGCTTTAAGGTCTCTCCCCATCCAAACTTCTCCATGATTCTGTGACCACCGGAGCAGCTGCAGACACAGCTGAGGCACTGTTAAACACCCTGGAGTCAAACCCAGCCCTTTGTCCTGGAGTGCACTAAAATAATAACCTGCCTAATACTGCTATTACACCGATGCAAATCAGGGGGAAAGGATTACACCACTATAAAACCTGCTACACACCAGTAAGGAAAAAAAAAAAAAAATCCAAGTAATTTTTCTTCTCTTGGTGACTTTACAGAGGCTGAGGAGGTTCTCCCTGACCACTGAAGCTGCACAGAGCCTGGGCACCAGCTGAAGTGGCAGCAGCCCCTCTGCAGAGGGGAGCAGGGATGTGTTTTTTGGCAGCAGGGCCAGCCCGTTTCCTTGGGCCACCCCCTTCATTGTGAATGCTTCAGGCATTAGCTCAGGGAACTCACCCAGCTAAAAATAACCCTTCCCGCACAAAAAATAGACAAAGAAAATGGCTATTTATACCCTGGATCAATTCCTGGGCTCATTCACCGTGTGGCCCCTGGAATGGCTGCACTGGGATCAGGCACGAGGAGCTGCAGCACCAAACCCAGCCCGGGGTGACCACGGGCACATCCCCGGGCACGGGGGGCACTGACCCCATTTGGTTGTAAACCAGCTCAACATCCACAGATGGCCTTTATTCCCGGGATTAGCGGGGGCTGGAGATGGGACAACTGTGGGTGTTTCTATAATTTTCATTTTAGTCTCCGTGTTTTCAGTTTGTAAATATATTTTTTAGGTTTGCCTCACCTGGCTGCCCCCCCAGTTGGGCCAGGGCTGTTCCTCTATGTGCTGTTCCCAAATTCTTGGGTTTAAATGTCACAGAAAGCCAAAGGGCCAGCTCCAAATGCCCGAACAGAAACAGAGGATCAGCCACATAGTTTGATAAAACTCAGGGAGAATGATCCATCCTCATCGGCTTCAGCAGACAAGTTTAAATATGGATAAAGACAGTCAGAGTAATATAGATGCATTTTTTCCCCTTGTTGTTTTCTGTTTTGACTTCTTTGGGATCATTCAAAGGGAGGTTCAGGCTTTGATCTTCTCTATTGGCAATATTTTCTTCATCTAGGTTTTTATAGTTTGAGAAGAGATGTTACATGCTTGCAAGAGAGACTATCAATATGATGTGGGCCTGAACAAAAAACCTGGTGTCAGGTTCTCCATTTGGAGTGTTACCTCAAGCTTTGAAGTTTGTAATGATTCAAAAGCATCTAGAGCTGCTACAAATGTTAATAAAATTAAAGCCATCTGAAAGTGAGGCTTGCATGTGCCTTTGAAAGTAGGTCTGTGATCAGTTATTACCCTCAATTACCTTGTTGTCCACTCTTTTAGCTCGAGGTTAAACTCTTAACACTTTGCTTTGAAGTGGTTATCCTTTTATCTATGACCGGACTGAGGAATTTAAGGGCAATAATCAATGAGAGCTTCATAAGAATAAAGGGGAGACAAGGCAAGGAGAAGAGGTGTGAATGTGCCCTTAACTGCTGGCTGGGGGTTCGGGGGGCTGGGGGGACACCGGCCTCTGACAGGAGCCTCGGGAAGAGAAAGAAAAGGGGAAAAGAAAAGGAAAAAAGAGGCGAAAAAACGGGGGGAGTGAAAAGAAGGAAAAAAAAAAAAAAAGAAAAAAAAAAGAAAAAGAGGAGCCCCAGCAATTTCCAAATCACTGCTAAAAATAAAGGCAAAGCACCGACCCGGGGTGCGGCTGGGCGTGGGGAGCACGGCGAGGTGAAGCCTCATCAAAGGCGCGGAGAGATACGATTAAAGAATTGGCTTAATCACCCTTTGATGTTCGCCAGGGCACCTCGCCCTGCACGGACGGGACACGCGATGGGTGCCCCGCGCTGGGGACAATGACCCCAGCAATGACCCCCGCCCCTAAACAAGGGGTGCCCAAGCGTTGGCACCCTGAGATCCCAGCAGGACACGGGCGATCCCTTCTCTGCAAGGATTCCGTCACAGGTAGGATGCCCCAGAGGGAATCCTCCCTGCCCTTCCCTGGCGGCAGCAGCATCCCTGCCACCTGCTGTCACCCCAGGAGTGCTTGGCCACCTCTCCCTGCCGCCAACACCCACCACAAAGCCACCGTGGGACGCTGGAGTCCCTTCTTGGAGGACGGCAAGCCCGGGGAAGGAGGCTTAGAGGACCCACCCGGTCCTGCTGTCCCGGTGACATCCTTGTCACACCCTGTGCGGGCTCCGAGGTGTGACCCAGCCCTCTCCCCACAGAAGCACAGCCAAGCTGCGCTTTTCCCCGTCCGGGGAAAATCACGGTAACACTCCCAGCCAATTCTTTTCCTTGAATTTTTTTTTTTTTTAATCCGAGGTGCCTAGAGCGAGGTGTTGAAACGCATGTTGAGTGCACCTCGTTTGGCAGGGGACCAAGCCCACATGGCCGCGGTTTGTGAAGTCCTGAGCACAACCTCGGTGTGTGCTCAGCATCTCCCAAAAAACTCGCCGCGCCGCGCTTTGATCCCGCGCCAGCCTTCGGAGCTGCGTGTCTAATTTAAGGTGCTTGGGTTGGAAAATGTTGACAATTATTGTTACTCTAAAATTAAATCAGTGCTTAATTATCAAAATTGATGGTAACTTAGAGTGGCGTTTTCAAGAGAGCCTCAGGGAGCCAGAAGGAGATTTTCAAAGGCGGTTTAATGTCTCAGGGCCATGTCTCCCTCTTCCTACCTGCACTTTCTTACTGACTGCTCCTGCTTCAGCACCTTTCCAAGGCCACCCGAGTTGTGCTGAGCTCTCTGCCGAGATGCTACAAGGTGGACCTGAAACCATGAGCACGCACCAAAACCTCCAGCCCTCCAAGAGCTCTTGGCTAATTCACAGCGAAAAATCAATTGGCTTTGGGTGCCTAATTCTCCTATAATCCTTTAGATAATCCCAGCTTTAGGCTTTCAGATACCGATAAAAAAACCAAACAAACCCCACAATACAAGAAATTCGTGCAAATAGAATAGAAAACCAACATATATTTCATATAACTTTCAGATACTCTGAACTTGATATGAAGTAGGTTGAGGACAATAGCAATAAACCATTGCTCAAGAGAGAGTAAAGGCACAGGACCGTGAAGCCCGAGGCTGAGAACAGAGTTTCGTAATTAAGTAGCCTCCAGACAACAATTGTCATAGGCAGGCATTGCTCAAGGACCCAGCCATTATTGCTTTCATTACAATTTTTCAGGAGAGGATCTTTTTCTGGCCTGCCTCCACCTTCATTCAAAGCTCCCAGCGGCCCCAGCCACTAATGAGAAAGCGTTGATTGAGAAATGCTAACGAAGCCTGCACAGACACGGCGTGAGGGGCGGCTGTGGAGCAGGCACGTGGCACTGGGGGTCCAGAGCAGGGCTGGTGAGAGAGGTGACACCAGGCGGGGACATCAAACACCACATCTGGGATGAAGAAATGCAGGGAGGGAGGTCACGGCTGGTGGCCGGTGCACCTCGAGGTGCTCGTGCTGCCACTGCCTAGGCTGGGGGATCACCTCCTGGATCAGTGGGGTCCTGCTGCTCTTGTCCATCAAATCAGTGGAAAATGTGCTGGCAGGAAAGGTTTTCCAAAGAAAACGGAGCCAGCTCAAAGAAAATCCTGACAAACACTATATTGCAACTAAATAACTTTCTTTTTAAAATCCAGTACTACACAGGAGGTGTAGTTTTCACCCCGTGCATTTCACAGACCCAGATGGAATCTCCCACGGAAGCTTGGGCAAGGAGAGCATGGGGGAGCGGAGGAGCACACGGTGGCTGGGCCATGGCAGTGTCACCCATCCGTGTCACACCACCATGTCCACTACAGATTGCTGCTGCATCCCAGAATTCCCACATTCTGGGGTTTGGCTGAAACTGGCCCTGGAACGTCACCTTTGCTGTAGAGGGGAGGAAAAAAGCATGAATTAGAAATTCCTCTTTGCTTGTGGAAAATTTTGATTTCCCATCCAAACTCAAGTTTGACTGGAAAGATCCAGTTGATTGTCATTCCCCCAGCTGGGGCTGAGTGAACCCCACTGGAGTTGCAGGATTCACTCCCATCCCCTGACGTTACGCTGAGCATGACCGTGCCTGCCTACACTTAACTGCTGACCTATCTTAAACATCCCACTAATTAATACGCTGAACCAAGGTCGTGTTCCAACACAGCCTCATTTTCCAGTGAAGGGAAGAGCCAAGAAGGATTAAGAACAAATGGGAACAGCCCGAGATGCTTCCTCACACCCCGAGCCACAGCAGGTCATTGCTTCTCCACCTCAGAGCCCTCCCTGCACGAACCCAGAGGATCAGGAGGGGCCCCTGTGCCAGATAATTCCTGGCTAAACAGTAATCCCAAATTGTGGCAGCAAAGCCAGGGCTCAGCCACTCGCTCCTGCTCCAGCTGCTCTGATCTTTGGCCAGTTATCAGCACCTGGATGCTCAGGGAAGAGGGAGGTGATCCAAGGAGGCAACAAAGGAATAAAGTTCTCCTTGTTCCTGTGAAAATGCTGCTGCAGGACAGGCTCCCTGGACTGGGTCAGGGCGCAGCCCAGCTCCTGGGGAGCCTCCTCAGCTGCTGGAAACCCCGGCCCTGGGGAGCACGGGTTCATCCCATGGAGGGCTGGGCCCCATCCCACAGGAGGGGCTGGCTGCAGTGATACCCCCTCTTGCACTGTGATTATTATTCAACCTTTGGGGTTTTTTTTTTTTTTCAGCTCATTATATGGAGGAACAGAGTCAAACACAGCAGAGACAATCTCCTGTCTCGACATGATCCCAAACCCTCTGAAAGCAGCAGGGTGGCCAAGCACACTCTCCTGTGACCCCTGCTCCTGACACACACAGGGGGATTTTTATCTCCCAGGGGAGGGGTGACCCAAGCAAAGGCTGCACCCCACGGTGCCAGCAGCCCCAGAGCTGCTGCTGTGCTCACAGGTGGACAAACCCCACCTCAGAACCTCCCCAGACCCAGGCAAACCTTGCAGGGAGGGGATCTGCTTTCTTAATCCTTGAGAGAAGGAAAGAACAGCACTACCAAAAGCCCATCCACTCAGAGGAGCAGTGCCTGGAGCCACAGGACCCCTCACAGCCCCGGCCCCATCACGCCTCCAGGAAGGGAGGTCAGCGTAGCAGCAGTTTCCCTCAGCCAGACAGGAGTCGTGGGCTGATGACTCCTGATGAATCGGGTTCTTTTAAGGCTTTAAGTCATTTTCTCCTCTGCCCAAGATAAAGGGTCCTCTCCAGGGTCTCCTCTTGATGGTCTCCCCCAGCCACTCCTCCGTCAGCACCATCCCTCACACCAGATCTTCCCTTTTTCTCCCTCCAGCAGGTTTAGGAGAGAAGGCAGATAACAGGAGAGCAACTCCTTTCCTCATGTTTCACCCATTCCTGTAACGTCTTGCCCCAAAACCCCTCCAGGACACACTGGGGCCGACTGGTCCTAACGGGAACTTCTCCTCACTCTGATCCATGCCCCAACACCGCCGCTCACACCAAATCTCCCACCTCAGCTGTCCCTGGGAAAGAGCAGGGGACGATGCCAGACTCCTGCAACACATCCCCCTGTGGCAGAGGGGAGCAGGGCTGGGTGAAGCCCCCCCGGATCCCCCCGGAATGGCACGGGGGGAGGAGAGGCACCGCGAGGTTTTGTGACTCCGGAGAGTTGGCAAATCCCCGGATAAAAGGGAAAATATGCTCATAATAAATAAGACTGAAGTAACACGTTGCGAAATGTTTACTCCCTCGGAAAGGCGGCTGTTTGCTTTCAGTGGAGCTGCATCTGATCCTCTGCCAAGCGGGGCTGAGCGCCTGGAAAAGAGACTTTGCTGTGGTCAGCCAGGGAAAACCAGGTGCCCAGAAAGTGCAGGGATTGTGTGTGCACAGGCACACGTGAGCAGGGGGAAGATGGGCACAGTCCCGGGGGTCCCCAGCTCCTGAGAGCCCCACGAATGCTTCCGTGAGCAGAGCCAGCCTGGAGCTGAAACTTTAATTTTAATGCAGCTAATCAGATGTCAGTGTAGAGACTGAAGGAAGGAGAATAGAGGGGAGAAAAAAGAAAGAGGTGTTGATAAAATACTTGTTAGAAAGAAAATTGGATTAGTGGTGCCATTCTGGCCATGAAGTTCTTTGAGCCAGAGAAAAGAAATAATAATCTTGTTCCTTTTTTTCCCCCCGTCTCTCTGCAGCCCACTGAAGGCCTCACAGCCAAAACATCAGTCCTTCTAATCTTATTTTCTTTTTTCTAGCGTGTATTTTATTAACCCCTTTTCTCATTTAACTGCTATGAATAGCTCAGTGGGTAACATCCTTCTTAGAAAGTGAAAACCTCCTTGGAGATGCGGTGCAAGGAGAGAAATGCAGACAAACTTCCAGCTCCCGCACTCAGAAGAAAAGCCCCCTCTGTAATCCTGTCTGGTGTATCCCAACATTGTACCCCAAGGTAACCGCCAGCTCCAGGTCCTCTCTTTGGAGCAGGAACAATCAGGGAATTTATCTGGACACGCCAGGAGATTGCTCCAGCTCTATAAACTCCGTGGACGTGGAGCAGAGATTAGAAAATAAATAAACGCCCATGCTGCTTCTTGGGAAAGTGTCTGTGTGTGTGGGTATGTGTGTGTGTGTGTGCACCCAGCACCCTAAAGTCAAGTCAGGCACTGAATTACCTTTTTTACAGCTTCCCTCTAAACCACCTTTCCTTTACAGCTTCCCTTGCCAGCCCTCAGTCACGTCCAGTGAAACTCCCAGTATGGACTGGGATGCTGGTGGGAGTGAGCCCAGCACTCCTGTGCCCGGGCTGGGGGCTCTGGGCCAGGCATGTCCTGCTGCTGGCACTGGGGCTCCAGTGGCTTTATCCCACCAGCCCGAAGCAAGGCTGGATTTCTCCTCTCACACCCACGGCAGGATTTTGTGCCCCAAGTAAAACATGGGATGTCTGGAAGCTCAGGACCAGCCTTCCCTCTGCGCAGCAGTGATACTGATGTGGCCAAAAGGGGAGAAAAACCGTAATTAAAACATCAAATCCAAGGGAGACAGTCCTGCCTGGAGCTGCTGTAAGTGGGAACAGAGATTTGGCCTCTCCATAAAGAAAATACCAGCCCCAGCGAGCTTGGCTGCTGCCTCCTTCCCTGTGAGCAGCAAACCTTCCTGGGAGAGGAGCGGGATCCAGCCCCGCGCGATATTGGTGTGTTATTTTCCTTGACAGCTGTGGTGCATAGTGGTAAGTGCATGTTTAATTCATTCACAATTTATGGTGTAATGAGAACAATGAATGTGTCTGAGGGAATAATTGCTTCACGGCGGGGATGCTGGAGAGTTCAAGTTGGTTGGCACCTGGACTTTGAATCGGGGCTGGCGGGGATTGGCTCCGGCGGCCCCACAATAGCCCCGATAACAAAGCTGTGGGGACGGGGAGGGGGTTCAAAGTCACCCCGGCTGAGCTGCAGCAGCCTCTCGATGGCAGTGGCTGGATCCCAGCCCCGTTAGACCCGTCTGGCCCCAGTTACCGGGCACCCAGTGAGGTTTGTGCATGTGGGAGCTGCTTTTCCAACCCGTGTTTACAAGGGAATTCTGCTGTGCTGCAAATCCGTGTCCCCGGAAAACCAGCGCTTCCCCCACCTCCCTCCAGGACCTTTTCACTGCTTGGTCCTGGCTGTGTCTGCCAAACCCTCCTTTTGTTGGGGGTGTGGAGAAGGGGTTGACCCTTTCCAGTGTCCTCAGCAGCCACATGGAGTTTCAGAGGCCTCAGAGGTCAAGAGCATCCATATGGAGGGCCCAGGAGCTCCGTGCGTCTCCCAGCTGTCCCCACGGCAGCTGTGCTTGCAGCCCCCGAACAAAGCTCATTAGGGGGATCGTTAGGACACTCAGGGGGTGCTCTGAGCTGTCCTGGAAGAGCCCTGGAATCACCCCATTCCCAGGAGAAGGCACCACGTATGAACGGTTCCCATCCATCAGACTGGGAGCAGGGAGATCCTGTTATCCATCACAGGCTCTCTCCCACACCACTGAGCGGGGCAAGATTTTGAGCCAACAACAAAGAGATGCCAACAAATCATCCCTCAAGCCTTGGTCCATGCAGGAGGGTCTGCAGCAGCCCCCTCCACAGCTCCCAGCTCTTGGCACCCAATGGAAATGCCAATCTGATCTCTCAAACAGATGTGCCAAAGCATGAGCAACAAATCTTCCATGCCTCAAATCCACCCCAAGGAGATGAACAATCAAGATGGGGCTCTTGGACCCAGCATCGGCCCTGGGGGGAACAGGCTGTGAGGAGCTGTGAGACTCAGATGCTGTTGTTAATTATTACACCATTATATTGGGGAGCTGTGCTAGACACCATCAGCACTCGAGCTTCTCCATACATGGACCGTGCAGGATGCGGCTGAGTCCCTGTTCTCCTTCTCCAGATGGGAATGCCACGTGCCGGGGATGGGTTTGCCTTGGACAGCTTTCAGAGATGCTGAGCGGAGAGCCCTGCTACACATTAACTCCCATGCAGGGCTCCACAAGATGTTTTGAACACGTATGTAACACTCGGGACTAAATGCAGGCTGCTTTTAGCTGGGGCAACATCTGGGTACGAGCAGATGTGGGCCAAGCTGGTGAGCAAATCACTGCAAGGGTTTTTCTTTAGGGACTGAAGGCATTGCTCCATGGGGTTAAACGGTTTAGGTGCATAAATTGGAAGGACACCTAATTAAGATGAAAAAGATCAAGGTTTTAGGCTGCTGTGTCCCCTCAAAAACATCCCACCTCTCCACACGATGGAAGCAGCAACAGCTGGGAGTGGAAGACAGAGCTCAGGAGCAGACAGAAACATGAATTTGTAGTCCTGACAGAGAACCTTGTTTTTTCCCATCTACTCTGAGGTTAAACACGATGTTCTGTCAAGCCACACAGGGAGGAAAACACGGTTTGGCAGCGGCGCCGCGCTCGCGTAACCGCGTTAAACACGGCACAGCTCCGCGGGCCGAGACGGCACCGAGAGCACGGGCTGCCAGCACGGCTTTCATCCGTGCTCAGGAGCACGCAGGAGGCTGCACTGCTGCAAATACATCACTCCTCTGTCCCCCCTGTGATGCTCTGCCTTGTCACTGCTTTCCCCGGAGCCGCTTTGCCCTGACACTGCTCTTGCAAAATACCAGAGCCGAGCGCTTGAAGAGGGACCAACCACGACTTCAGCTCTCCACGGGCAAGAAAAGGTTCAACCCAGAGGTGACAGCAGATGCCAAGTGTGAATTTGATTTGGGTTCACACCTTCTCCCCCTGCTCCGTCCCTTCCCGAAGCTCAGCCGTGAGCTGAGCCCCCCAAAGCCCCATCCCCACCCCCACCCCAATCTCCAGCACAGCCCAGATGACAGGTCAGGATACAAATAAACCCACCCATAATTGCACATCGTTAATTACCCAGGGTGTTTGGGTTTCTTGGAGAACATTAAGGTTGTGAAGACGCTAAATCAAAGAGCCCTTGGGGCATTCAAATCAAGGCAAAGCATCAAAACCCAAGCGCTGTTTTGGAAACACAGCTTCAAATGCGCGCTGGGGGGAGGAAAGGCTTTCCCCCCACCTGCCCGGCAGTGAACACGCCCGGGAAGGCTCCTGGCTCCCAAACCGGTGGCACGCAAGGGCAAAGGCTGTGACCTCGGGGTGCAACATCTGCAGGAGCCTCCGGGGACTCCCAGCACCGCTCCGAGGGTGATTCCAGCAAGGCTTGAACCACAGGCACTCACAGAGGTGTTTCCTCTGCTGGATTTTCCCTCCTAAGCCCAACCTTTTTTGTGCCCAAGCAGGGCAGCTCTGAGTTTGCCCCTGAACAGAACTGGTTTCCACCAGCCTGGGAACAATTAGGAGAAGAATCAGCTTAGGGAGAGACTTCTGTTAAAAAAAAAAATTGTGACTGATAACTGCAACCTCTGGAGATATTTTTAGCAACACTGACCTATGTATAATATATAACTCTGCTTTTATAATGACGGAACAGTATTGCAGGTGAGGTGTGCAAAGAGGGAGTGAAAACAGCAAGAAGTGACGTCAAGAAGTAAAAATCACAGATTAAAAAGAGAAGGTAATTAATAACATCAAACTCAGAATTCAGGGGAGGAATTTCTGATCACAGTCGGGAACAATGTAAAAGTGGATTTCAGTAATATTTGGGTAGTGGTTCTTTTCTTAATAGAGATGATCATTTTCAGCCAAAAACCCACTGGTTTTGAAGCAGAAAATGAACTCAGGGAAGTTTTAAGAACAGTGTCCCTAGGCCACTTCCGAGTCCCTTTTAGTCTTCAGATCACTAAATAGAAGTTTCTGAGCATCCATGCAGCTATTTCACAGCTTTGCACCCATATGGGTACTTGTATGTTCACTTGGAAATGGCTGTTATATGAAAAAAAGAAAAATAAAGATCCACAGAGATTTGCTCATACCTGTGAGAAAGCTTCCGGGAGTTGCACAAATTAAAAAATATTATTTCAGTTTACACTTGGCATTTCTCACTCTCTTGCTCACGACCCTGTGCCTTACACTGACTGTGCTCCTGAAAACAACCCCGTGGGCCAGCCCCAGCATCTTCTGCCAACACAGCACAGACGGACCACCAAGCCCTTCCCGTCCCATTCTCCTACACGATTACCACAGCAGCATTTATTTCCCAAAGTGACAACAAAGAACCACATTCATATCACAAAGCTCAAGCCCGGCAAAGCCCTGCTCTTCTCCTGTGAGGATAAAAGTGCAGTGACTGGGGAGGGAGGGGGGCACCTGGTGCTCACCTGCCTCCAGGTGCTGACACCCCGAGGTGACCCCTGCTGAGGTGCCACCACACCAAGTCACCCATGGGCTGGATCCTGCACAAGGCTCAGCATCCCAGGCCAGCTGAGCACAGCCACAACAGCTCCTCAGAGCAAAGCTCCTGCACCTGTCCTAAAGTATGGATTTGCATTGCCTGGAGAGAAAGGATCAGCCCCCACTAGAAATATGTGAAAGGAGATTATTTACAGCCCTCGCTGGATCCACCAGAGAGGTTAAATATGTTCATTCCACCAGCATACCCCAATGAAAAACCAAAAAATAAGCCCACTCCACACAGAAGGCTGCTGCAACACCACCAACTTACCAGGGATAAGAACTTCACATCCCTTGTGGAACAGATGTTTGCACCAGCCTTTCTACAGTGACCCAACAGCAAAGCTGGAGCTGCTGACACCAAGGGCTCTACAGGCAGCACACAGGGTGCTGAAGGATTTTTCAGGCAGGAAAATGGTGGACTCAGTGATCTTAAAGTTCTTCTCCAACCTAAATGATTCTGTTTGTACAGGGAGACATTTGGGAGCGTGAACCAGCTGAGCTATGATCTGCAGGAAAGGCAGGAGTCAACCATCCATCCTGGCTGTGGGGCTGAAACCCCAGAGGGTCCCTATTTATCAGCACATCCAAGGATGGGGATAGGCCTGAACTGAAGGGCAGGCTCAGGTGAAGTGTTTGAAGGTGGGCTTTGTTGAATTTGGCCAAAGGTTCAGGTGGGAAATGCCCCTCTGGGAAGTGGCTGCTTTGTCCTGCAGCTTTTTGTCCATAATCTCTGGCCCTGCTGGTGCTGGGGCAGGGTGTGGGGTGGGAGCTGGATCCTGGTGCAGGCGCCTGGTTCCATTTTACCATGCCCAGTATTTATATTTCAAACCGCAGCAAAGCAGCCCAGTGGTGCAGGAAGAACCACACCAAAGGTCTGAACAAAGGCACTGGAGCTGCACAGGGCCAGCAACCTGTGCTGGAGCAAACCTCAGATTGTGGGGGTGCTTCCAGGGGGTGCTTCTGCTCCTGAGCAGAGCAGCAGAGTTCTCTTTCAGAGCTTTCACTGCAGATTCAGATCTACACTGAAATCAGTCAGTGACCTCATCCAACAAGGATGAGCAAACAAGAAGATGACAAGCAAGTGTCGCTAAGTCTCAGATGTAACATCGTTCCTGAGCACAATTAAACACAGCCTTGCAAACATCCAGGCTCTGACTGATCACGAGATCCATAAGGGGTCGTTTGCCTTCTTAGGTCTGTTTTTCCACCACCCTCAGATGCTCAGTGAGAGTCTGTATGAAAACTGACCATAAAATTTAGGTGAGAGATTTAGATGGGCTCTGAATTTAAAGGATCAGTCCAACTGAGAAATCCCTTTCTAAAAACACTTGCTTTGGGAGAAGAGTGTTCAGCTGTGGTCCTGAGTCTGACTGCCACATCTTCAGTGCCATGTGGCACACCAGAGCCTGTGCCGACTAAATCTCACTGAACAAGTCCTGCACCCTCCAGCACTTCCCAGCACTCCTCAGTGAAGAGCCAAGGGTGGTCTTACACCCTTGATCTCAGCCCAGGATCACTTCCACCAACAGATTTCTTATGGATTCTTGGGCTAGAGTTTTTAATGAATTCCTTGAATCCATATTTGGGCCAAACAGGACAAAGTTAACCTCAGTGCAAGCTTGACACAACAAGAGAATTAGGACTCACAACCTTCTTTTGAGAAGGTGCTGAGCTCTGCCTGGTATTAAACTTTGATATGAGGTTTCAGTGGGAGAAGAACAAGATTCCTAAAGTATAGATCTGTTGAACAGATTTTAGAAAGGTGGAAGTATTGTTACAACTTCACTGCCCAGCTGAGATAAAGGTGTTCCTTTACTTTACTCATTCTGCTGCTCATTCCTACGCATTTCCTTGTTTTCAGCCCCGAGCACTGAGTCTGAATCATGTGCTGCCATATTTTAAGCCCATCTCCATTCCCACTAAGCCGTATGTCCACGGAGTATTTGAAACAAACGGGCTTTTGGGGCCCAGTTTTGCAGACAAAATTGTTTTAGAGAGGTGCCCAAAGGAGGTGTCAGCTCTAAATCCTCCTTGTGTGAAGGTGAGCTCCGTGTCCACCTTCCCAAGAGTCTGCTGAAAATACTGCACTACCAGGAAAAAACCCCATCTCTTCTCCCAAGGATGCCTGAAAGGAAGCAAAGCTCTGCAGCCATAAATTCATGGGATGAACTATCCTATAGTTCATGAGACAAAGGGATGAAAAGAGATTGGGATTAGGGATGGCAGAACAAGGGCACGACACAGTCTCCACTCTTTTTGTTCCCTGGTTCTCTGTCAGTGAAGGAGAGACCAATTGTGGCAGCCAATGGTAAATAAATGATATTTTATCCAGGGGTTTGCCTTATTTACATTATGACAAATGCCAGATAACACCACAGAGCAGCTCAATCGCTGTGTCAAAGTGCTGCAAACTGCTCCCACATGCAGCACACTCCCTCTTTCTCTCACACAACACACATTTTTGCAGGATCAGACCCTCATTCAGTTCTTTCAATGCTTTTTCACAATTTTTTTTTCCAGTTTAGGGAGGAAAAAGTTTTATTTAATTATCATCTTTTTTTTTTTTTTGTGGTTTGAATTGACCAACTGCATGTCTTCCCCTGGCTTTATCAAAGAAGCCACCAGTACCAGAGCACATCTAATTTTAAGAGGGCTTTAGTAGGCAGACTTAAAATTGATCATGCATTTTAGTTTCAGTAACTTGCAATTTCTGCACGCTTTGATAGTGCACTTTAAAGAACAAGTCTTTAATGACAAAGGCTTAAAGGAAATGACCTTTCTGAAGAAAATATCAAAGCTTGGAAAAGATAGCTCCTTGGAATAAAAAAGGCTGAATTAAAATGACCTTGTGTTCTGAAACTTCTTCATACAATATCTGACGTCTTACTTTTCCTTTGTACCCTCCAAATAGGACCGAGTATCTTTTAGCAGTGTGGTGCCTCCAGTCCATTCTGTGATTTGGGGAGGACTTGCAGTGCATTAAGAGAATTAAAATTAAAAAAAATCAGATTCTATAGAGATTCTCTATCAAGACCCCTCAGCATCAGGATCAAAGCTGTGCGTGTTTTCCAGAAAATTCAATAAATATTTTCCTCTAATCACTATATATATATTATTTTTTTTCTTTTTCTGAGCAGCAAAATCATTTCTCAGTTTGAAACCACCACAGTCAGGAGGGATTTGGGCAAGCACCAGGAGTACCTGCTGTCCCCAGCACAATTACAGCTCTGTTACAGACGCAAGCAGAAGGAGGGACCTTGTATCCCTTTCCTTCCAGCTGGGCCAAAAAGGAGCATTTTTGTTCCATGTAACACAAGAACTGTGAGTGGCACTGAAATAAAGTGTCACCTTGAAAAGGGTCACCTCCCTTGGTGCTGGTGAAAAATGTTACAGTGACTTTTGGGGGGTGGTTTATAGAGGGTGAAGCAATCTTGTCTCATGGAGCAAAATCAGTGAATTAAATAAATACAAAACAGAAACAAGGTTGTAACCACACTAAGGTTGGTTTGGCCAAAGCTTGTTTAGGGACAGCAAGGCCAACTCCTGGCAGCTTGCAATTCCTTACCAAGTGGGGGAAAGAGAGGCAGAAAGCAAGAAATAACTATGAAAATCTTTCGAATCCTTCAGTTTGGACTCTAATTCTTACTTGTTAGAAAAATGATCACAGCAATGTTAACAACTACAAGAGAATTCCACCCAAACTCACATTTAACTTCTTACAAGGTTCATAAGCAGCTTCCAAGTGGTCCTCAAGCTGTAGCTGATGCTGGGGAGAGTTTCTCAAGAGTTCTGAAACCCTCTGATTGACCAACATCCACTTTTCTAAAACTGCTTTATGACCATCAGTGACATCAGCAACCCAGTTCCACCAAAAAGAAGGAAATTCAGGAATTCAAGTAGCAAGAAGAGTGTCCATGTGCTTCCTTGTGGATGTACACCCTTTCCTGCTGTCAAAAAGCACTCAACCCACTCAGATTTAACAGAAAATCACAAGTGGAGAAGCAGAATCAAAGATGCCTCACTTCCCTACGGCATGAGAGGAGTTGTCACTGTCCCCACCTCTGCCCTTTGGACACGGGGCCATGCCCAGCGGGTCCATCCTAGCACCCACAGCCTGTTCCTCCTGCAGAGCCCAGCCAGCACTGCCCTGCACCTTTCAGGGTACAAACATCTGACTGCCCACAGTCAGCTCAATGCATCCCAACAATTCCTGCTCCTACATCTCCCGTTCCCCCAGGCGAGGCTTTGCGGCACCTGCCACAGCACCTCTTCCTTTATCAGAGGAGCCTTATCTGTAATTAGAAGAATCACTTGTTGATTCAAGGAAGGTGGAAAACCTGCCCAGGCCCTGACTGGGCTGACAACCAAAGCAGCCAGAGCCGGAGCCGGGGTTTGGCACGGAGCGCGCCGGCGCTGCCAGGAGGAGGGGTGGATGGAGCCAGCCTGCCAAAGCCTCTCCTCCTTGATCTCGGTGCCAGCTGCAGATAAGAGCCCAGCTGGTGAGCTGGGACTTGGCGGCGCAGCCGCCTCCACCACGGCACCCCAGGGAGCGGGAGCCGCCAAATTCCGCCCGAGCTGCGGCACGGGAGTGCTGGTGACACCGTGGTGAGGCAGGAGAGGTGGCCATCCCTACCAGCAGGGTCTCGCTGGTGCTGCCTGCCAGGGCCACAGCTGGACTTGGAACAGGAATTTCTGGCCCCTTCTCATGCACTGTGCCTTGATCCCAACACCACCGGCAGGCCGGTGCCCAGGAAAACCAAAGCCATTCCCGTGCTCGGCAGCTCTAAAAGCACACATTCCAAATGTCCCAATGGATGGCCGTGGAGATAGCAGCACTGCCCATGGCTGGGAAGCAGGGCCAGCTCTGAGGGCTGACCAGGTCCTTCAGCTTCCCATTGCCCCTCAAACCTCACGCCAGAAAACCCTCTGGAATCTGCTCAGGCTTCCCGGGATTGTCGCGGAGAGCCGGCACACGCCCACGTGGCGCCAAGGCCGTATCACTCACGACTTTTCCAACAACACCCATGGCTGTGTTATCAGCCATGAGGAAGGAATTCCCTGTGCCCACAGTATCCAACCCCACCGACGGCCAGAGCTGCCTGCAGTGCCACCACGGTGCTCTTATCCTTGTGCCAAATAATCCCTTGAAACGCAGCACACATTCCCACTTTACAAAGCCACACAAAACTCCCCCGGCTACTGAGGTGAGTGAGATGCTCAAGCAGGACAATAATGTCAAAACAAAAAGATAAGAAAATAATAATATTTTAATATTATGTAAACACTTGGACGCAGAACAATGTCAAAATATGTTAAAATATCTGGGACAACGATAATAATAATAATAATAGAAAATGGGCTTTTCTTCATGATTAAGAGTGAATAAAATGGTATTGGGAAGGAGTAACAAAAATATTAGTAGAGCGAAAAGTCTACTTGCTCGGTAAGCAAGCTCAGTGTGGCGCCAAACTGTGTATCAAAAGCATAGATCTGTAATAAAATAACGATAAAAAAATAATGGACGGAAGATACAACAAAATCCATGCCGCATGACTATGAATATGTTTTCATGAAGTTCATGTTTTTGTGCTAACAAAAGAACCACTCATATTTGCATTAGAATTTATGAGAGCTAAATCTTCAAACCTATTCAAAGCAGTCCATTTGGCAATCACAGAGATCCCGCCGATCCATCAGTTACCTGCAAAGGAAGAGATTTTTGTCAGTTATACCTCATAATTTTATTATAAAAAACACAACAGGCTGAAAGCAGGGCTGGGTCCAATGGGCAGTGAGTCTGGAGCTTTCTACTTATCTAACAAAGTTACCTATACTGGACTTATTACCAAGGACCTATGACATTTTCAGTTTCCAGTTAGCTTTAGCTAATTCTTGTTAACAAAGAATTTAAGATTAATATTTTCAAACAACTCCCACACTACTAACTTTCTCACAGTCGCTTAAATATCTCACAAGTGCTGACACTATTTTTACGAGCGCACATTCTTAGCTGCAGAAACCCTCATGTGAGATATGAAACACCATCAATGTCTATAAATACAGCAAAGATGGAGTGGCTTTCCTAGGAAGTTTCCTTGTACTCACCTCTCCACGTGAATCACTTACTCTAAAGGCACAGCCAGGCTTTTTATGGCTGCAGCACTTGCCATAATTTATATTGGAGGGTGTAAACGTCTCAAAGGGGGGGAAAAAACAACCTCAGGCTCGTGGAGATCCGGTCCTTTGAAGATGTGATCTGTAATATTCTGCCTTGCATCATTGTTTTGTATCTTTAAAGGAGGTGGCATCACCGCAGAGCCGCAGCTGTGCAGGAGCCGCCGCCTCATCCTCGACGTGCAGGCAAAGCCCAGACTTGCCAAGCACCTGCAGCTTCTCTAATCTCGCTCTAGCAGTACTGACTAAGCACTGGGGAAAACTTCTCAGATGCTTGTTTACCGAGAAAAAGGAGCTTCTAAAACTGCACCCATGTCGGAGGGTTTGAATTAAGCCATAAAACTTCAAGACCTGGGACCCACAGGTGTGAAATGGAGCAAGTTGATCAAAGATAATCCCGTACTTTTTTGGCGTGGCAGGCGTTCAGGTCTTCCTGGAGGAGTCTTTTCTGCAGAAAATTTACCTATAAAATACATCCCATATGAAAACAGGGTACAAAATTCCAATTAATATATTCGCGCTCATTTCATAAAAGGAATTTTTCTGGTCTTTCCTGCCTAAATAAAATGCAGTGACACTTCAGCTGAGTAGAAGAATTAATATTTAATAGAAGACTGTTCTCTTGGCTGCCTTGGCTCTGCTCTGCCTGTGCACTCTCTACTCCTTCAGGAACAGAGTCAAACCTGTTGTTACACCCAGCTGGTGGCACCATCTGGGCTGTGCAAGGGCTTGGGAGCTCCCGTTCTCCTGGCAGCTCCCATGGGATTCCTGTGCTCTGATCCCTGCTCTTTTTGCTCTTGTGATGAAGGTACTCAACTGTTCCCCAAGTGTATGAGAATTAATGCTCATTAACACACTGCATCCCCTGTTGGCCATCTCACCAGGAGCAGACAATCAGGCAGCAAATCCTTTATATTTAGCAACATGTTTAGAAAACTTCACCCAAGGCTCAAGTATTTTCTTTTCCTGCTGTTTATTTTTATCCCCGCGCGGTGCTTTTACCCAGCCTATCCTCTTCATCCTCCTCCAACAATAAATAATCCTGACAGGTGCAGGGATTCCAGTGCCCTTCTTGTCTGATGCTTTTGAACAGGAATTTCAACAATTTTCAAAGAGCAGGACACCTGTGCTTCAGAGAGAGCCCAGCTCCCCGAGCGGTCTCCGACGCCAGCGTGTGTGGAAAGGCAGCCAGCAGCGATGGATTTCTGGGAGAGCACCCAGGTTCTCATGTGTGGAGTTACTTTTGCTCCTTTTGAAACGCTGCTGCTGCTTACAGAAGCTCTGCAGGTGGATATCAGATTCTGCTTTTTTATTTTTTCAACTCATTAAAAGGTGTGGTATTCTTGTATTAGCTCAGAGTGATGCTTCCTACCAGGCAGTGCTGAGAGTCTTTTTAGGAGTCTTTAAAAATAGCTTTTTACTATCAACTGGAAATAGATCTCCCCAGTAGACCCTTAACTCTTTATTTCCCACAACTATTTAAATGAGAAAGAGCATCACTTCCATTAGGGATCCCTTGAGGGGAAAGCAGAACGTTTACAACCAGGGTGCTGAAGTTGTGTCACTCCTTGCACATAGAAATGTTGAGTTTCCACTGTGAAAATTTCCTACTTCCATTGAAGGGGAAGTGTCTCATGCAGAGCAAAATATGCTATGGAAAAAAACTCTTATGCATTGCAAAGAGAAAATAAGGGGGGAAAACTCCAAAAACATGAAATTACCAATCATCTCCAGAGAGAAGATCTTCTCCAGAGAGAAGGTTGCCTAAGAAAGAGAAATGAGCAATAATTTCTTGAAAAATGGTCCTGAAAACTGGCACAAGGACATGATGATAATGGGCCTAAACTTGGACTCCAGGTACAAGGCTCAGGGCAGCTCTGAGCCACCAGCTTGGCACTGTCCTTGTCCTGGTTGTTCCCTTCAGCCAGGACAGATCCCAGATCCCAGTCCTTCCCAGCTCGGTTTCATGCACAGTCCTGCAAGCACTGGTGGCATTTTCCTTGGATTCCCATTATTCCACAGCTATGATCACTCTTCTCTATGGCTATTTATCCTTCCTCATTGGAGTTCAGGCAATGGTGACATATGGTTTTCTTCCAGCTCCCAATACACTGAATGGAAAAGTCCCAAATAACTTCTGTGGGAACCATGAGTGAGAAACGCACCCAATTAATCAGCAGTTCCCTATTTCCAACGACATTTGGATATTCCTATTAGGAAATTTAACAGTTCATAGAAATCATACTGATTCTACACTAACCTAGAAGAACAGGTGGTTAGCAATATTCAAGACAAAACATTACAGAACCTCTTTATATAGGAAAATGTAGAAATACCACAATGATCATTTAGACAAATATCTTTAAAAAATACCCAAGTTGCTTTATTATATAGGCTGGAAAGAAAATAAGATCATTTCTAATCCTCTTCTTTGCCCTTTATAGGCAGCGTTTAAATGATTCCTTCAGGAGAAACAGTGTAAGGAAGATGAAAGATAACTGTGAGCTGTATCTGAAAGGCTGAGGAAAAACCCCTAATATTGAATAAAGCACAGCTTTTCCTGGAAGAAAAGTCTGGGATCAAAAAATACAATATGGCAGCTCTCAAGACTGGAGGAGAAAAGTTTTGTGAAATATGACACTCAGTGAGAAGCATGTGAGTGCTGCCATAATTTGGTTTTGACACTTCCTCAGTATTTTTGGCCAAACTTCAGATGGTCATAACCTCCTGTCAAGAAGAGATGGCTTTTATCCAGCCCAAAATGCTGAAGAATAAGAATTTACCTGAGATTTTAAAGATGAAATCGTGTCTTCAAGTTCTTTTCTGGAAGATGCTGGCAACAGCCCGCTGACTATTTTTTCATATTCTTCTCGCAGAGTAATCAACTGTAACAGAACAAAGAGACATTTATGTAGAGATGGCTGCTCTTAAGATGCTGTAAATTTTTTTGCTTCTTTTGCCCAAATTGGAGGTCAAATAAACACAGAATTAATTGTGCTATCAAAAGGGAGAGGGAAGGTGAGAGAAGAAAGATCAACGAAGGCCTGTAAAGAACGAAAGAGGTAAAAGAGACAACGATAGGCAAAAGGAAACATAGGAATAAAAATATATATGGAGAGGGAAAAAAAAGAGAAAAGAATATGGTCTGAAGAAGCAATCATTCTTAAATCCATCTAAACTGAGCATTTGCACAGACACACCTTGCAAATTGACAGTCAGAAGTTTTCTGTTTGTTTCTGGTGGGATCTGAACCAGGTCATTGGGGTGACATTTGTCCCCTGTTCCCTTGGACAAGGTGAGTTACTGCTTTCCAAGATATATTTTACAAAATTTCTCAACTCCTAGGCGCTTTTGTGGACTTTTTATTATTATTCTTCATCCTGCAACTATTTTTCATTGCACTTTGTGTCTTCCTCAGCTTCATGGAGAACTTCCAATGAGTAAATCCGAACATCTTAGACCCCAAAACGAGGGGCTTGAATAGGGGGAAACTTTCATCTGCAACTTTATTTAATAGCTGCTGAGTAAACAGGAGTTACAGAGCAGAGTTACATGAAGAGAGATCAGATGGAAGGGTTGTGCTTCTTATCTCTCCAGAGTGGTTGGATTTGATGAGTTTTGACCTGAGATAATTTGGGGAGTGTGGTTCAGGTCAGCCCATCACGTTTCTACTTGGCTGAATCAGGGTCTCAGATCTGTACTTAACTCCCAAACGGATTAACTGCTTAATTCAAATTAAACAAGGACTTTGGTGTTTTTCTGGATTAGCAGCTGAATATGTAAATAAAGGATCAAAGGGCTTCAATATCAGATTAAGCCATAAAATATCTCAAAACTTTAAAATGAAGTATTTTTTTTGTTTTCCCCAACACCATTTGGTGCTGGCTTTTCCTTCTCAAATGGCTGAAATCCACCACTGCAACCACAAATCCAACCCTCAGCCTCACACCTGAAGAAGCCACGAGCTCCAAATCCCAACTCCCAGAGCTCCCAAAGTTTCCACACGTGAGAACCCGAGGCCGAGTTCATCCCGGCACCATCCCATGGGAAAAGCAGCTCTCGCCAGAATCTGCATTATGCAGCGTGCAATTATCAATACAAAAGGAATAAAACAATCTGATGAAACGTTAGGAAAATTCTCCCTCTGAGTCACCCCGACAGGCAGGAGGAATCGCCAAATCTCTATGCAAATGGGCAATTAGAGGCTTTCCTTGGGAACTACAAGGAAGTGATGCCATTATGCAAATCTGAAGGGGAAAAAAAAAATAAAGAGAGAGGTGAGACAGGAAACCTCGTTTGAACTCCGCTTGTGTAGAAGCCAGCGATCAAAATTTATGTTTTTGAGAGCTACACCAGTAAATTCATGCTACTATTTCTATCAAGGCTTCCAAAGTTATGCATAAGTCGTCTGCCAGGATAAATATTTTCTGAGCCAACAGCTCATTTGGGTGGAGACCTTGATAGAGCAGAAACATATATTTCAGTTGATTCAACATGTTCCATTTATTCCTGGTGAGACGAGACCAGAAACAGGCAGCCAGAGCAGCAAAAGGCTTTTATTTCCTAAATTTTGATTAATAACCATCTATTTAATGGGTAAGAGGATCTGGATGATCACCTGGCCAATATGCAGACGCAACAGAAGTTTTAATACAGCTCTGTGAGGGAAATAATAATTTTCTAATTGCGCAAGAGTTTTCTTGCAACCAGGTCACTGGTTTTAACAGTTTAATCTGCACTTCGCCTCTAAATAAGTGCTTTCACAATGCTGGGAACATTAGTTATTAACTTTGCAGAGGAGCAGAGGATCGTTCCCTTTTGACAAAGGCGTTTCTCAGAAAGCCAGGAAGAAATATTGTATTGGGCTTTAAAGTATGGAGATATCTTACAGGGTCAGCTGAGAAGGGACAGAGAAAATGAGAAGCAAGCCCCGGTAGCTGCAGTTTGGCTTGGGGGCTGATCCCTTACTCTGTTTCAGAGACAAGACATGCACTTCTGTTTTGCAGCGAAACTCGTTCTTTTGGGTGCAATTCCAATTTGTTTGAGCAGACAAAACATGCTACTTTCAGCTCTGCTCACTGCTAATTGCATCACAATAAGATGAAAATAAGTGCCCAGCTGTTTCCTGCCGTGTTATGGTAAACAACCTGCTGGTACTTTTGGCTGAAGTCACTATCAAGGTTTATTGACCCGAGAGATTAAAATAGTGCATGGAAAAATCTAAATCACTTCTTCAAACTGAAAAATAACATCTAGTGGCCTAACGGGTACTCATTTTAATGGCAGAAGGTTTTTATTTTTTAACACTTATTTTTTACCAACGAAAGCTATGTCTGCAGGGATAGGGGTTTTTTTGTGCCTTAAAGGCTTTTTTGTTCTTTTATAGCCTCGAGCTGCCTCCCTAGGATCCACAAATACTGTGTCTCCTCTTGCACACTTGAGGGATGTTTAAAATTGCAATTCTTCATCCCTCAGGAGGGCTTTAGTCAGCTGGATGAGGATGGCTCTATTTCATTTACTTGTGTTCGTTTTACTTTGGTCCTGAGAAAGCTTTTTTTTTTTTTTTTTTTTTTGAAAATTCATTTTGGTGAGCTGATTTAGTCCATGAACCCCCAGGAAGGTTTTATAGCTTTTAATATTAAGCTGCCACACTGGTCTTTGTTTATTCAGGTTGGTGGCTGATATATGAGGTTTGGAGTTCGACCATCAATCATCTTTAGTGTCAGCAGAAAGCTGAAGCTGCCACACGTAACTCATGTGTGCTTGGTCATGTGGTAAATCAGTAAAAAAAGAAGAGATAAATAGTGACACAATTATATAAAGTGATGCAAAAAGCCGGGGACTTGGAATTTCACAGAGTGCGCTGAAATTGTGTCAAGCATTGACCATTCTCAAAGAGGGAAAAGTTGGGTTTGATGCCCTGAAGAGAAATATCCAAACCTGAGCTTCCCAAACCAACCAACCCAGTGCTTATCAGCAGAATCAGAGAATTGTTTAGGTTGGAAAAAGCCTTTAAGATCAAGTCCAGCCATGAACCAGCCCTGCCAGGGTCCCTCAGCACCATGTCCACACACCTCAGCAATCCCTCCAGGGATGGTGGCAACCACTTCCCTGGGCTCTACTGCAAAATCAGCTTCAATTTCACCCCTCCCACGAGACTTGTGCTGGCACAGCTCAGTTCTGCAGGACTCATCTTCTCTACAAAGCTCAGAGGGATGTTTGGGGGCTGGATTAGGAGCAGGTGGGAGCACAGGAACATGCTCCACTGGCTCCTTGCTGTGCTCCAGTCTCTCCCCTTCCTTTCTGGAAGAAACAATCCGAGCATATCTAGGAGAAATGCGACGTCTTCAAGGTGACCTGATGAATTTTAGCCATGTTCTACCACCAGCCTGCAAAGCACAGGCTGTTCTGTGTCCCTTCCATGCCCTCCACCAGATCCTGCTCAGGTTCCCAACACCCAGCTCTTCCCTCCTTACATCCCACAGCTCTGTGACGCTGAGTTCCTGCCCGGTGCCAAATACCCATCTCATAAGAACCAAAAAATCCAAAATTCAAAAACCCCAAACAAATACAATCTTCTCCAGACCTTCCAGCTGTAAATGACTTTATCTGAACCAGGGGAGCACAAGGAAACTGCGAAAGAAACTCTGAAGTAAATGAAGGGACCACAGAAAGTTCAAATTCTTTTAAAAAAAATCTTGTCTTGAAGGGCATGAAGTTAATTTTGTGTTTATGTCAGATAAGAATCAAAAGATAGTTGCCTTAACCAGGGTGTTGTGGCTTTTTTAGTATCTTAATTTCTGCCTGTCTATAATATTTATGCAGGATTATGTGTGCCAGGGAATACTAGGATAGTGACCAAAAGGCATAATTAGGATCTTTTAGTTGTTATGAAATTTTCTCCATGTTTCAGGGTGAATAACATAAGAAAAGTAATTGTCTCTCTTAAATCCTTTCCTATACCAACAGTTGTGTGCTGTAATGCCGTTTAAAAGAAAAAACCTCTTTAAAAAGGTTATGGATCTGCTCTGCAAGATCTCTGAATGGAGACAAGAAAGATCTGCTGCAATAAATCTGAAGAGAGGTGAGCGTTCCAAAAAGTTAAAATAACCCCTTCAGTCTTAGGGAGATCATTTAATCTCAGCATAAAGTCTCCTGCTTCTAAATGAAAGTGGTAATAATAATTACAATAACAACAACAACAATAATAATAATAATGCTGCATAGGTCAGCTTCCTTCAGGTGAAGACTGCTGAAGGAATTTTCTGAAAGCACTGGGAAAAGAGCAAGCGAAGGACAAAATATTACAATGCCATCCCAATTAAAAATCACCTCCTAATCAACAGAAGAAAACAATCAAAAGAACACACCAAAAAATAAAAAACCAAAACCAACCAAACACGCAAAGAATGATTAATCGCTTGTTGTTTGTGTTCTCCCTAATTGCAGGGACTCCTCCTTTGCCTCTCAGCACTCCTGAAGTGTAAGTGAGCACAGCTCCACTCCTACAAAACCTCTGTGGGTCCAGATGTGCCCCTTCCTCCCACAGCTGGCCTGGGGCGCCCTGAGCAATGTCCCCGACCCAGGAACAAACCAACCAAAATTGGCAATTTCCTTAAATTTCAGATCCCTCCGGCCTCTGTTGAAAGGGAACATTTAACTGGAGCTTGAAATCCTCTGAAATGATTTTTCCTAATGAAGAATCCAATGATGTATCAGTTGTTTCAGTGAAGATCAGGGTCTGAACATTTGTCTTTTCAGAGGATCACCAACCACGAATATCGGCCGCTTCTGAGTCCACACGCTCTCTGGTTTCAGGCAGAGGGAATTCTGACTCTCACTGTGCAAGGGCCATTGAAATATGGTTCTCCCAGATTCGGAGGAACAGCGTGCAACTCGATACAAATGTTCTCGAGTTCTTAAGGAAAGTAATGAACGCCATAAATCGGATTTGGCTCAGCTGAAAACAGCCACTGGGCGAGATCAGCTGAGCAAGTTATTTTGTCAAGTGAACACCATGTTGTTCTCCACTGAGAAAATCCTGCTGGAGCACCTCCCCTGTCCTGACAGTTCCAATAAAAGATAAATTGGTGGCACAGCCGTCCCCTTTGTGTGTCTGTCTGTAGGCAGTAACCCATCCCGGCATCCAAGACATTTTTGCCTTGTTGTTTTACTGACCCACAGGCACTCCAGCCCTGCTGAGCTCCTCTCTGGGCACTGAGTTTGCTGCTCCAGGTCATTTTTTTTTTCCTTTTCCCAACCTGCATCCAAGTGGCCTTATTACTTTGGTGGTTTGTGTTTCCATCTCTCTTTTCTTGAACAAGATCTCCCACCTGGAAAATCTTCTGGTTGTAGTTAAGCAATCTGAGTCCATATAATTCATAGCTGCAAAAGAAGCTTTTTGGGAAAAAAAAAAAAAAAACACCCACCAGTGGGCTGCATATGGCAAGAACAGCATTCCTGGGACTACACAACTTGGAGAAGAATAAAAGCTTTCACTGTCAACACCACGGAACAACCAGGAATGTTGTGGCTAGAAAATTCACGCTGTTCACTCAGCCTCCCCCTCTCCAGGGCTCTGCTATTGTTCCAGCTGGGATTTGGAGGATCCCGGATTTATTTTCTTCTCCTTCCAGATGACTCATGGCAGATGCCATCTTTGTTCCCCCAGCACTCTTCCCCTCAGCTCCTGTCCCTGCTGTCCCTTTGCTGGCCCAGGAGGTTGGGATTGCAGCAGGAGGGCTGTCCCCTCCACGGGGTGAGGGGGACACGGGGGGAGACCCCACTGACACCCCCTGGTCCAGAGGAACCAAACCCAAACCAGGCCAGCTGCTCCCCAGTGCTGCTGGACCAAAGCTGAGATCACGGAATCACAGAATACTCTGGGCTGGAAGGGACCCACAAGGATATTCAGGTCCAGCACACGGGGTTCATTTCTGCCTCTGGCCATTCCTAATGCGCTATCAGGATAATTGAGTCTGAAATGAAGCTCTGAGCATCTCTGACACCACTGCTGGAACACATTTATGTGCTTCAGTTTTACATTCCAGCCCGTGTCGCCTTGCACACAATCCCTCCCATCCGGGGTGGCTCAGAGGGAGAGGCTTCAGTGCCTGGTTCAGGAGGTGCCCGGTGCTCCCCAAGGCCAGCGAGGGCTGGCAGAGCTCAGCTGCAGCAGGATCAGGATCTGCAATTTCACACCCGCCGTGTGAACAAGCAAAGCGCTGTAGGTAATAATCAGAAGCTACTTTTACGACCACCATTTCCAAGATCAAAAACCCAACCGGGGTCTCGACTGGAAAAGCAGCTGCCAGGCTTGCAGAGCCTCAGGGTTGGGCAAGGATGGGCAGTGCAGGAGAAGCACGGCTGCATGATGGAATTCCCATGGATGGCATTTGGTGCTGATTAAGCTGACAACAAAATAGTACCTTAGAATTTACAGGAAGGTAAAGATGCCCATAAAGTTGGTCTTTCCCAGTCCTTTTTAGTTCCATCAACTAGAGAAAGAGACTGGGACAGTTCCCTAATTGAACAGGCATTTCTGGGAGCACAAGTGGAGATGAGGTTTTGCTGCTCTGTTCTTCTGTCATCCACTGGCTCCTCCAGACATTCCATTCCCATTCCCTTTTAATTCCCTGCATCAAGCACCAGTATCACTGTTCCTTGTAGCCCTATTTTAACAGCTTCTGAAAGAGCAAAGTTCCCTTCATGGACAATCTATAATCTAACCACAGATGCTCTAACATGAGGTACTGCCCTCTTAAAAGGACAATCTCTCTCAATCACTATTATTTAAGACAAAGAGCAAGAAAAGTGAAATTTTAAAACACTCTCTAATTCCTGCACACTGCCATATGCTTCTATTTCCCTTTTTTAACTATTTGTCCTGTCCTTTCTGTTTGCTGTTTTTCTCCAGCTGGCCACCAAGCTCCAATAATTCATGCTGTTCTGTTCAGGAGGTGTATATTTGTGTATTTTCCAGTTGTGTCTGATTACCAAAGCGAACATTTGATCACTGACTTCCACACATGCACCACTATCCTCGACTCTTTTCCCTCTGACAGTTGCACAGTTGGTGAGAGCCTCCTCTCCTGCAGTTCCTGCCATATGGAGCTCCTGGGAACTTTTAACTCCATTGATTTCCAGCTCTTTTCAAATCCCACCTGCAAAGCTGTTTTTCTGTGCTTGAATCGCAGGTTCTATCTCCTCCTGCTAATCTGAAACCGCATGCTATACAGAATAATTCACTCTATTCGTTGTAATTCTCTTTCCTTTTCACAGCTCGCCATTAAAGGAAATGATACACAAATATAAAATGTGGCAAATGCAAAATCGTGATTTATCCTGACTGATTTATCTCAGTCTTAATTAAAAACTGAGGGGTGTTTTTGTAGCAAAGTGATTAATGAATATATCAATGGATTTGAGCATAAGGTAGACACCTACTAAGACAAAAAGTGGTAGAATTGGACTCCAAATAATGTCTGTGGTCATTTATGGTACCTAAAGTCCACAGTGCCCCATCCCTGGAAGAGTTCAAGATTGGGCTTGGAGCAAGCTGGTCTATGGAAGGTGTCCCTGCCCAGGGCAGGGGGTGGCACTGGGTAATCTTTAAGGTCCCTTCCAACCCAAACAAAACTCCATGAAATCAACATTGCCATAAACCAATGGGGCACCTATATCCATGAAAGGTGCCTGATAGAGACAGAACCAGGATCAGAGTGACTCCTGCCCACCAGTCTCTACTGGGAAGGCTGAAAAGAGACCCAGAACCCCCTGAGAACTGGATGCTGTGGTCCGTGTGTGCCAAACAGCCCGAGCAGTGCTCCCACTCCCACTGCAATCTTCACTGCTTCTCTGTGGCTCTCCAACATCTTCTTTTTAATAAAAAAGACTTTAAATTTGAAATGTTCTCACCACAAGAGCAGTGCTCCCACTCCCACTGGATTCTTCACTGCTTCTCTGTGGCTCTCCAACATCTTCTTTTTAATAAAAAAGACTTTAAATTTGAAATGTTCTCACCACAAGTGGTTAGAAAAGAAATCCTCTATTGTGCAGATGTGGAACCATCGGATTTTCAGCCTGTGGGGAGCTATGTCCCTCTGCCTGTTGGCCCCCAGCATTTTTCACAAGGTTTTATGGTAGGAAAACAGCTGAAACACACAGGTCCCTCCTGATCCAGTGCTGGGGGTGTCAGCAGAGCACTGGATGGAGGAGATAACACAAGGTCCCTCCTCAGCCACAGAGAACTGCACAAAAACACTCTTCAAATCCATCCATCCCTGCTGGACACAGGCACAAACTGCAGGAACTATTTTAACGTGACAGTATTTGGTGGTGCAGCTCCTGAACGTTGCAATGGAAATTCCTTTCTGGTTCTCACTCTTTTCCCCATGGCTCCAGAGGCTGCTGAGCCCCAGCAAGGGCTGCTCACAGTGAATCACTGCCGTGGTTTAAGATCATCCACATCCAGGCTGGGCTTCCCATGTCTGTGGGAGCAGAAATGGGTCTCTGGGGGAGAAATTCTGGAAGCGTTTCAGTGACGTGGGTTGAAGCGAGTGGAGCAAACAGCAGAATTTCATCACCACCTCCAGCCTGTGCTGACTTGGTTGGATCTCAGTTTCCAAAGTGTCCCTTGGCCCAGTGACACAAAGGCTCTCTCCACCCTTCTCACCTGCAGCTGGCCACAAAGCCAACCTGGGCTTTTAAATATCCTAAGCCAGAACTTATTTGTCTGATTCTGACTGTAACATGTTCTGAGGATGACAACACTTTGAGGAGGTCTGGGAATTTGAGGCAGGCACCGCAGGCTGCCATCTGATGGTATTTAAAACTCTCTGAGACCTTTAAAAATCACAGAATCGTGGAGTGGTTGGGGTTGGAAGGGACCTTAAACATCATCTCGTTTCAATCCTGCTGCCATGGGCAGGGACAACTTCCACTAGATAATTTCTAAGAAGAAATACGGCCCAAAAGCCCTAAACCAAAGAGCTAATATTACTCAAGTGTTCCAGCCATCAGATTAAGAACTACTTGAGACTCATACCATGGACATCAAAGTCAATTGCTCATCTGTGTCTCACTGATTCCTCGCTCCCAGCTCCACAAATCCACTGGCAGCAGCACTATTCCCACCAAGGAGAAGGTGTGGCAAACCTTAGAAGTTTCTCTGCGCTACACAGCAACAGAAATTTCAGAAGGATGCATCACAGCATTCATCTGAGAAGAAATATATTTAGTTGGCATGGAAACAGTAAGTTGGGCTGAACGTGGTAAATATCCAGCAGTCATAAAAAAATCGAGCAAGTCAGGATAATAAACATTAGAAATGAAAACTGGCTGAATGCTTTTGAATCATGGCTCTTTTACAATTATCACTCCTGTTTTCATTTGAACATGAGTGAAATCCACTTAAACTAAGCTGCTCCACTCTATGCCAAGTACTTCTGTAACATCCTCATTCAGATAACTCCTTTCTCCTTCTTTTATAATCTTTTTTAGGAAAAAGAAATTAAAGGGCTGAAAACCTCCATTGCCATTCTCCTTTTTTTTCCTCAGCAACATTAATGAATTGAACATAATTGATTTTCTGTCTCAGAATCTCCATTAAAACTCTATTTATGACTCGGCTGTTTGGAGGTATCCCTATGGTTTGAGTATCTATAGTGTTGCTACTTCCGTTGTTTGCAAACACGAGGAACTTCTTTCTCCTCCGTTATCCCAAATTTTATATCATACTGAACCCAAATCTATGGCTAGAAACATTAGAACAAGGAATGAAAAAAATAGGATTTTTTTTTTTTTTTTCTGAGAAAATCCTTCTGTGTAATTCCCAAAAGACAGATTCTTGGAGCTTTTTAGTAAACTGAGTTGGGGTGATTACCCTTCAAAAAAGAATTTGAGATTAAATGATTGCTAAGGAAATCTAGGTAGTAGAGGGAAAAAAAAAAAAAAAAAAGATCACTACCATTCATTTTTATACAGGCCCCAGTTCAGCAAAACTCGTTGCACATGCCTGAATTCCTGGATTCATGAAGGTCTCAGTGATGTGTGTCATTCTCAATTACACATTCACAGGATGTAGAGTCTCCTGTATGAACAATGGAGATTTTTTAACGATGACTGACAAATGCACAAAGCCACAGGACTTAAGAAATAATGTTTAGTAGGAAATCTTGTCTCCCATTAAATCCAGGCACACATCAGAGACAACCAAGGGATACATTCACTCCAAAAGTACACGATACAGGAACACAATGGGATCACTGGACAGGAAGCTGATCCCACAGTTATGCAGGACTGAGATACAAGAAACTTCTCTGCTGCTTTGCAAGGAAATGGTTTGGACACACCCAAATTTGCCAGAAACCTTCTCAGACTGCTTTAACAGTCTTGTGACCATATATGTTCAACAACAACAATACATATAAAACTACTATTAAAGTTTTCACATTAACTTCCAGTTTATCTCTTTCCACGAATACAATTTTTATTTATGCCTCAAGAAGCTGGACATCTAATTTTTAAAGGAAACATCCAACATTTTGACCTGATGAAAGATGGCACAGCTTTGGGACTCCACTCTTGAAGCACAGCACTACATTGGAAAACAAGGACAGAGACAGGACAGCCTTCATGGAAAAGATAAAATTATTTACTTTTGAGAAATGTCATTGGAACCCATCACCCAGAGATCATTGCCGTATGGCACCACTGGTGAGACAACACAGACAAGAAGTGACTGCACCGACCCACACTGTAAAATGGGAGAGAGAAAGGAAACAGGAGTAAACACGAACTCATCCAAGAACACAAACCATGGGAATGGAAAAGCTCCACAGAAACAGCTCCTCTCCAACTGCAGCGCCACGCTCGCCTCCAGAACAGCTCAGGGCTTGCTGACAGCCCAACGTATTTCCTCCCCTTTATTTATAGGATAGTTTGTCTCTCTGGATGATTATAATAACGAAAGGTTAAGCCTGTGTGATCACCAGAGGGTCACTGTGACAAAGAGTTAAACTTTGTGGCTCTGTCAGTCACTCTTAAAGGCTGAAGAGTTATGAGGACATTGCACTGGAAAAACGGCCAACATGGAGCACTAAGATACCACCCAACAAGCCATAACGAGAAACAGCTTTTTAGTTTTAATTAAAAGCACAACAAAATGTTTTTTCATGTCTCATTCATTTGTTTGTTGTTGTTATAGAATCAAAACACGAGATTTTTCCTTTTAATGAAAAACAGAAGCTCTTTAACCCCCTCTCCTCCTTATTTATAGACATGTAAAAGCTTGGAAAAGTGGCTTTTTTAATGGCGCCAGCACAAATCTCCATGTTTTATGCAATTCTGATTCGCACAGTGTTTGGTAAAAGCAGAAAGCAAGTTACTGCCCTGAATATTTCAAGTCCCTGATCGGCTGATGAGTTGTTAACTACTGTTAACACTTGATGAACATGTTTACAGGTAGCCTGGCCAAACCCAGTAACTGGAAACATGTCAGAGTTGTCATTTCTGCATTTTTCTTCTGGAGAGATAAGCAGAACTAATGAATTAACCGGTCACAGAGGAGACAAGTAACAACTTCCAAAATGTTTGTCTGCAAAATAGACCAAAGCCACCTAAACCAAACCAGCTTCAGTGGCTCCAGCTGCTTCAGAAAGTCCCAATGGATGAAAGGCAGAGACGAGACCGTTGAGGAACTTGGATATGAGCTCTACCAAATCTGCCAACACATCAAGCTCAAAGATGGACAGCCCAGTGTAATTTAAATAACATTCCTGTTCCGTTATACTGGGCAACAGGATGTTGCCATCTGAACTAGTCCTTCATTAAATCTGGACAGGAGAGTTCAGTAGATTGGTTTGGAGCAGATGCTCATGTAGGAGGAAACCCTGAAGGCATCCTGTGAATCTGCATGTGCAGCCTTCCACCTCTGCATTTCATGAGTCACTTTTTATTTCTTCTTCTGGATCCTTCTCAAAACGGGTCAGGGGAAAAAAAAAAAAAGGCAAAATGGCAGTAGCAGAGACTTAAGAAAAACATAAAAAAGGAAAAAAATTTGGAAGAGGACATCCCTCACAGCGTGCAGCCAGTGCTGTTCCCTGGGAGGGACAGCCATGCTTTAAAGAGCTGATTTTCCTCCTCCTTTTCCAGGAGACTCTGAAGCCAAAATGCAATGCTTGCAGGCCAGCTCACTCACTACACCAAATCCCTCCAGTGCTGCAGGCACTGCAGCTAAGGATGAGCCTGGCCCAACATCTGGATTTGGGAGGCAGAGGGGCACAGAAGGGAACAGCTCATCACTGACACTCCAGAGAGGAAATACATCAATTAAACACCAAGGGTGACAGAGAATTCTCGTGTGCCAGTAGGATGACAAAGCTGAGATAAAATATTTGAAGTTAATATTGTCTATACCCACCCCAACCAATTATTCCTGCAGGTATAGAGTTTGAAATGCTTTATGTAGGATATGTGATGTAGATACTGTTTACTCAGCACCAAATAAAGTTCTCAAATGCTTCAAAACCTGATGTGTATTAGAAATACATAAATTCCTATCTGACTCAGGCATTCATCACCTGCATAGTCTCCTGAATATTTCAATTTAGTCTGGTTTGAATGCAGATGATTGACTTTCTGTTCCAACACTGCCTGTAAACACCACACTCTATTTTACTCAAAGCACACTAAATAATCTCTGACTTCGCTGGAAGTGTCCAGAAAAAATTTAGCACTATTAATCATCTGAAACTGTTTACAGACATGTTTGGACAATGAATGCAGAAGATCAGGACTAAAGATTATTTTTAGCTGTTATTGTCCAATTATATTTCTCTTCATACAAACCATTAAAGAATAGGTTTGAATACTCTCAGAAACCTCTATTAAAACTCTACAGCCAGTTGCAAACAGTCAGTTCAAAATAAATGCATCATTTAACAGCTAGAATAGCTGAAATACCAACTTGCAATAGAGAGCAGCAGATAAGTATTTGCCTGAAGGGTTCAGACAGTTTAATTCTCTTTCATTACCAACAAAACAGAAAAGAAAGCTAGCTGAGAATCTTGCAGGAAAATATGTCCTCTTGCTTTGAAGGCATGGATTATTTTTAACCATTGCACCTCCTTGCTCAAGGGGTGGGGACAGCACCCAGTACCTGCTCCTGGAACTTCAGCTCGTTGCGCTGGAGCCTCCTCTGAGCATCCCAAAGCTGCCCACGGTAATTCTCCACCTCCGCCTCCAAGGCCTGGAACAACAGCAAGGGATGCAAAACACACGTGAGAAACATGGGATGGCAGCAAAACTTCCAGGTGACATCTTCCAACGGGCTGGGGAAGGAAGTGGAGCACTGTGAGTCCAGCTGAACTTGATGATAAGACGTGACAGAGGCAGTTTGGCCACTCAGAAAAGTTACTTTGCACTGGTGGGACTATTGACGGAACAAGAGTAGTTACATCTTAAAAGTCCTATCTTATTATAGGCTACTCATCCTTAAAGTATATTATTTTTATATCTTCTTATAGACTATTCATCCTAAAAATGTAAGAAATACCCTCAAAGGTTGGAGGGCAAATGGAAATATTGCAACCTTTACATTTGCAAATGTCCCAGGTTTTTGTTGTCATCCTATCTGCACAACCTGAGCTTCCGAGGAGCAGTTCTGCAGTGTACCAACAGTTTTTTTCTTTAAGCAAGAATAATCCTCTCTCTGGAAAACAATGTCTGGAATTTGGAGTGGAAATGTATTCCATATTACTGAAGTGGGATGCTGGCTGAGATGAGGGGCTCCCCTCCTGCCCTGTAGTCAAATCTGGCATGGGATCTATAAATGAAGTATAAATGGCAATAAATAAAAGGAATATTATGATCATGTCACTTTACCACAACTACCCAATCTTTATTTAGTTCAGAAGTAATCACTCCTAAACCAAGCTCATAAAATGCATAGACAAATTTATTTTGTCATGATTGTTCTCCTTATATATTTATTTTTATTCCAGCAGTCACTCAGAGCCTTGATCTTTTTGTTACATGCTTAACAAAGGAACAGCGTGCCCCAAGGAACTGATAGTCTGTGTTATTTCTAACAGATACACACCAAACAAACAATACAAAGTTTCAAAGATTTTTTTTTTGTTTGTTTTGAAAGTTTCCTCCTCATTGTTGGATATTTGAATACACGCTTAACATTTACTTACACATTTACTAAAAGCTTAGTGATGTTGTCAGCTTGAATAAAGGCATTGTTAACTGCAAGTGCTGACTCCAAGCAAAGTGCACAATGTGGATGGGGGATTGACACCAACACAGAGGCGGCTGTGGCTGCAGAAAAGGAATATTTTGAGTTATCTTTTGTATGGCAGGAAATCGGGGCATTGATACCCATCAGTGAAAAGCAGCACGGGGCTGGACCCGGGAAGGGGCTCGTGCTGCAAATGTCACTGAAGGAGCCTCCAGTGCTGCTTCTAAAAAAGCTGAGCTGCACAGAGGCCTTCTGCAGAGCACCCTGGAATCACAGGATCGTTAAGGCTGGGAAAGACCTCCCAGGTCATCGAGTCCAACCTTCGACCAACCCCACAATGGTCACTCAATCGTATCACGAAATGCCACATTCACTTGTTTTTTGAACACTTCAGGGACGGTGACTCCACCACTTCCCTGGGCAGTTCCAGTTCTTGACCACACTTTCAGCGAAGAAATTTTTTGTTAATATCCAGCCTAAACCTCCCTTGGTGCCCTTGCCTTCCCCTTGAGAGGAGAGACCAACAACCCCACAGATGCAGGGAGCTTTGCAGGACTTGCCATATGGTTAATGTTTGCTTCCAGCAGCCCAGGGTACCTGAGCACAGCTCAGGATCATTAAAAGTCCTCGCGGTGCCAAGATTTAACAGCAAAAATGCCTTGCTCTTTTCCACAGCACCGAAATCCTGCACTCTCCAATAATTTACAGGATAAAACTGCTATTGAGATAAGATAAGAGGACTACTTATGATAGATCTTGCACGCTGTTTTGAAGTGATGCCAGGCGTTAACTTTAAAGTCTTATAGCTGTAAGACTGTTACATGTTCTGATGCCAAAAATTGTAACCAGACCCAAGCATGAACTTCAAATCTGCCCAGGGACTTTTATGCTATCACAGCTTCTGAGAAATGTTGAAATCCAGGCTTTGAATACATAACCCATCTTCAATACTCAACAAGCCTTGAGTACCAGGAATTTGCATTAATATAATGAAATATATGTGGGAATTCTGTGCGAGTTGTAGGCTTTTTGTTTGCTTTTTTACATCTATCTTATGAAGTAAAACACAAACAAGCATAAAAGCTAAAATGAGCAATGTAAGAGAAAGGTCGTTCCACGCATCAGGAAGATCACCAAAACCCCGATTATGAGACAAAAATCCTGCCATAATCCCAAAATGTCCATTCATAACTAGCCCAGGATGACTCTCAGGAACATTCCTGGAGCACACTTTGGATAAACTACAAAGTATGACCCATCGTCTCCTGCTCTTTCAGGATCAGCTTTTCCAGCCCAAATGGTGAAAAAGAAGGATGGAAGAAACCTCATCACACATCACTCATCTTTCCCTTGTGCTCAAGAGCAAGTTTGAGTCTTCCACGACTTTGAAGCTGGCCAAGAGATAGAATTTAATTGTATGAATACATGTGAGTCCATATTTATGTGTTTGTGCCAGAGAACAGATTTGCACCACCCCCACCTGCAGGTCTTGAGTACAAAACTGGATCTCAAACTGTTCCCGCACAAGACAGCAACCCCGTGGTGGCAAAGAGAACGGGGCCCCTGCTCCTTCCTTCCTTCACTTCTCCATTTTTACTTCTTCTGCAGAGGATAAAATGAGAGGTTCCTTTAAATCTGAGCGCTTGCAAAGCATCTGAAAGTCATTTAATTTGGGAAATTCAGATAACACAGCCTTTGTTAGGTTCACCTACTCTAGATAGTGTTTGCCAGCACGGAGCACACATGTTTTATTTCATTAGGAGGGCAGAAAATGTCTTAAATTTAAATTTAGAAATAAGGTATTTTTACTATAGCAAGTAAGTACAGCAAAACTAACAACTCTTCCAGTTATCCCTTCGCCATTTGTCCAAACCAGAATTTACTGTATGAACTCACAGATTTTTCCAATCACGTCATAACTGGCTGTTGGCAGGTTTTGTATTGGGATGGCAAAAAAACAACACAGCAAACTCCTTGGATCAATCACAAATACCTTTAACTGGACCCTTTTTGGACTATTCCTGTGCTGCATAAATTCCACGAGTAATTAATGTTCATTTGAGTACTCCAGCTATTCTATCAGCGCAATGGCAAAAAACGTAAAACCAAAAAGTTCAGCGTTTGATCAAAGCCGTGTCAAAACGAAAAAATAACATCAAAATCTCATGGTTGCTGTAGATTCCTGCATGTGATTAACTGTGCAAACAGCAATTAGAAATATGCAAGTTTGTTGCCCGTGATTTTAATTTTCTAGGAGGGATCATGAGAGATGTCATGAATAATGCACCTTTTTGAAGATCACACTGAAAATTCTCTCTGTAGTCAAAAAGCCTCACATGCAGTGGCCAGAGCCTGAATGCTGATGGCAATTCCTGAAGCTACCAGAACCTCAAATCTTTCTCTGAATCAGACAGAGAAGCTTTTGCCATGTAGAATATTCTTAAAAACAGCAGAGGACTTACCCCAGGTACAGCCCAGAACATCTCTTTTGTAAAATTAAACAATGTTTTGTTTTGTTTAGAAATGCAGTTTCTGTTCTACGGCTTCAAAGTGTTGCATTTTGCCCAAAGAGCAGCAGAGCTTATGATTAATAACTGCTGAGATGAAGAAAAAGGGATTAAAAATAAAAATCCGGGCCAATTTTTAAGCATCAGAGGCTTTCTTCCCCCCTGAACAGAAAACAAAACTTAACTTATTTAGTTAAATTTTCCCAGGTTCGGATGAATTCCCGTCCCTCAGCTGTGCAAAGCTGACTTGCATCACTCTTATAAAGACAATATTTTTCTTGTTTTCAGTTAAACGGGCTTTCAAATGCCATGTAAACATGTTTGCTGTTGAATGTCTACACCATACCTGACCTTGGAAGTGCTTTGTGTTGGCCAGAGAACAAAGAAATCAAATGTTTTGCTTTCCAGCCCAGATATCCTACACTTTGAAAGGCTCTTAAAAATGTAAATGAGATAATAAGCCCCATTGCCACAATGTGGGTGAATTACAGCCGGAGAAAGGGAAAACTCATTTGATTTATTTCTAAAAATGGAAAAGGTTCCTAAAATAAAATCATATTGTTTGGGTCTCACACAGCATCGAGAGGCACGGGAAGGATGGAAGGGAAAAGTAACGGCGTTGAGAAGGCGCCGCTGGAATATCCCCGGCAGATTTTGGGGACCTGGAGTGGAGTTTGTGGATGAATCCATCCCAGCCACTGTGATCCAGAGCCACTGGACTCTGATGTGGAAGGAGAAAGGAGCCTCTGAGCTGCATGTCTGGGTAGGCACCTTTTATTCCCCCTATTATCCCACTGTGGATGGATTATCTCCTGCAAAACGTTTAATGGAGCTTATTTCAGATCCAAATGGAGTTTATTTTGGACCCAAATGGAGTTTATTTCAGACCCAAGGGAGCAGCACACGTGGGCTTTGGGCCTGTGAGGCTCCAGGAAAGCTGGGATGATGCATGGGATCAGAGGAATTCTGCGGGATACCTGAGGGGCAGACTGAGGCTGGGAAAAAAAGTGTTTTTTAAAAAAAAAAAACCCAACTTGTAAAGCACAGAGTTTTGACAAGGAGCCCTAAAGTGACAAAAAGGTGCAGTGCCAGCATTCCAAAATCCCTTGTCAAGGCAGGAATTAAGTTTTGGTGTTAGTTACAGGGCTTAATCTAAATCAACTAAAAGCTGGTAAGAGAAAGAGTTTGAAGAATCCCGGGAACAAGTATGGAATGGGAATGTAGGAAGGATTTGGTCTTTAATATATGAAAACTGATTTGATTATCCTTTAATCACAGAATATTTTTCAAAAGTGTCGGATTCCCTGAAAGAAAGTTCAGTTCTGAAGAATTACAGAAACAATTACAATTTCTAATTCCTTTGTATTGATTACAACTGTGAAGAAATCATTAACAAATGTGAGATGTTTTCCTTCTTTAACCTGAAATAATTTCCTATTTTTTGTATGTTCCTGAGAGCAGACAAGGCTTGATTCCCGATCCCATCACATCAATGGGAAGTCATGGATCGCAGCCATTTACCTCTCTGCTCTGAGGGTTGAATAAATAAGTGACACTTCCAAAACAAGGAAAATTTCCTTTTTATGAAATCTTTTTATCCCAATAAAAAACATTAAGTATCAACATATTTTCACTTTGAAACAAAGCGCCAGCAGAAAAGTTGCTGCTCATCCTGATCAGATTATGCCAGATAATGTCAGAGTCTTTTCTATTAGAAATATGTAATTTTTATTAGCAACTCTGCACATATGGAGGTGCATCTGTATCAAGAAAAGCCCTTGAAATTTATGACCAGTGCAGAGTAAAGCTACCACTAAAGGTAGTGAGAGTTAGCACTTTTCATCTTCAAAGAATTTTTCAAATGTTACCAAATTAATATAATTAGTTAATGAAAGATGCAGTAATAAAAGCTACCCTAATTACCTACTGTAGTCTTAATTATCTCCTTACTAATGCCCACAGAAGAAGGCTTCCACTTTACGTCCTCAAAACATGTGCCAACAATAATTCTGAATACAAGCCTCTCTTCAAGTGCTTTCTAAATTCAAATTACATCCATTGATGTGTTTTCTCTCCTCGTTCATGAGAAGAAAATCTCTGGAACTTTGAGGGGAAAAAAAATCCCCATGTGAATGATAATAAAAATTAAGGAGAATTTTCTTCCAGAAATACACATGGAGATGCTTTAAATTTTATCATTAAAACATTTCATTTTCAAAATTTTTCTTTCTCCACGAAGCCAGAATTATGGGGTGTCTGAGCAAAAAAAACTTCTTTACATTAAGTGGTCTCACAATTTAGAGTCAAATACAACTCTATCCAAGGGAAGCAGCCAAGAATCCCATCCAGATTTTTAAAAACAATCGTTAATTTCGCTAAAATATTTCATGGAGATAAATAGATTTATCTGGGTTTATTACTACTATAAATAAATTGTGCAAGTATATCTGTGAAGACCATTGATGTAATGCCATGAGTCAGAGCAAAACAAGGGTGTTTTAAAAAGTGAAAAATATTGATGTTGGAGCCAAATCGTTGGGGCATCCTCAAGGCTTTTTGGGTTTTCACTGAGCTCTTGCCCATGACACTGCAAACAAAATCCTCTGTACTTGGAGCTCTCTCTCACTTTTGGTGCAAAGCGAAGGAAATCTTCTGGTTTTAACCTAATACATATGTTTGCTGTTCACATATGGCAAAATTCCTTTCTGGTGGGAACTTTTTCGCTGTTGTTGCAACACACTATATATCCAAAAAGTTTCCTTTGATGTTGAACTATTGCTCCACGACTCATTATGCTACTGATTCAATATGAAAGGCAAAATTTCTGTGGTTTCTGTTAAAACAATGGCTTTGTTTTTGCAAACAAAGTTTTCCACAACCTATATGCAGGGGCCAACATTACTGCAAGAGAAAAGAAAATCTATTATTTTACACAGAAAATAGTCACGGTGTTTCATAACACGAATTATTTCTCTATCCTATAGGTACATTGCAATTGCTGTTATGACTGTACAGAAAATTTAGGCTTTATTGCTCCTCAGGAAGAGAAATTAAAATGCCTTAAGCGATATTTGACATCTCTCTTTCCTATTTTACTTTCACTGACCTCCAAGTCTGTTACCATCAGTCCAGCTTCAGGATCTGGTGAAGTTGAGAACAGCTGTGGATGGGTGGGGGAAAGGGGAAGACCTGCAAAGGCTGCTCTTCATTTCACAGTGTCCTACTATGCAGTGACAGCAAATCTGTGCCTCCTCATACCTAATATTTTATTTTAACCACTAAACACTAATTCGTGAAGAGTGAACATGAATTACAACACAGAATGAAAATGCAAATTGGTAATACCTTTCTAAATGTGTCCCTACAGGAGTTGGTTGCCCATTTTCTGCTGCTATTATGGGAAGGGAAAAAAACCCAACAGGTTTCCTTGGTAAGGATCAGATAAAAGCCATAATTTCCAAATGCACAGATTTCAGCAACTCCCACTCGGAATAATGTGAGCTCCCATATACACCACGGCACGTTTGGAAGTTTGGCTCACTTTGCTGACATTTCAAAATGGGAATGGAGATCTTACAAAATTCTCCAAGCTGGGGGCTTTGCCCATCCCCACCAGCCAAGGAGCTCCCTGTTGCAGCAGGCTATGGCTTCAGAGATTTGCCAGCAGGAGATGCCCCTGGGAAGTATAACAAATCCTTCCCTTGAGGGACTGTGAGAAGAAAGAAAGAAAGAAAGAAAGGGGTTCAAGAAGAAAAGGAATAATTTGAGTTGAGGAACAGAATCAAGTTTCTCCAGCAGAAGGAGTAAAAAATTTAAAGTAGGTCATTTAACATAAAAGAAGAATATACGCAAACATTTTGCAGTGTGGCAGGCTCTCACATAAGCTATTTTCATTTTTGACAATTCACAGGCAAGAGACTGACCGGCAGTCCATTATAAACTTGGGATCATCAGCATTAGCTCCTGAGCAGTCCCATAACACTTCCCCATCAGACTTCCTCTGGTGCCTTTTGGAGAGCACCTGAGCACTGTTAGGTTTGTCAATACACCTATTCTTTTCCTGCTTTGCTCCTGTAAGATATTGATGTGTTTTCGGCATTTTCTGTACATAGCTAGTAGGGCTGACCAAAGGTTTAAGATCATTTTCCAGCAACGTCTTTAGGTCTATTAGAAGGAATTCCTGGCTGTGAGGGTGGGCAGGCCCTGGCACAGGGTGCCCAGAGAAGCTGTGGCTGCCTCTGGATCCCTGGAAGTGTCCCAGGTCAGATTGGACAGGGCTTGGAGCAGCCTGGGATAGTGGAAGGGTAAGATGGGCTTTAAGGTCTCATCCAACCCAAATCTTTCCAAGACTCCACGATTCTAAGACACATCCCTAAAATACCTTGAAGGCACCAGCAGGGCTATTTGCAGATGTAAAATCAGGCAGGGGCTTAAGCATTTTGCTGAGTCAGGGCTTCACTGCAGGACATTATAAACTCAATTCTTTTGAAAGGCAAAGGATGCCATAAGGTCCTGCAGAGATAACAGTTCAAAGAAAACAGCAGCATAAATTGTAAAGTCGGGCATTTTTGTCAGGGGCAGCCAAGGAGGGAATTGTTTTTGCTTTGTTTTAGTGGCTCAGGTGACAGGAGGGAAAGAGAGGCAAGGTTCAAAGGCTGTAATAAACTGGCTTTCATCTGCTTTTCTCAACGGGCCACAAAACCCGACAAGCACTTGCCATGTCCAAGCAGTGCTTTGCCTATGAGCAGGACACTTTGGGGCTGCTGTGATGAAGTCAATCAAAAGCCCGTCAGCTGGAAGATTTATTGTAAAATTTACCTGGAGCATTTTGTAGTTTGCTTTAACATTGCTTCCACTTTTTCCCAGCCTGCGCGAGTGTCATGGTTAAGAGCAGAGCAGAGGCTGCCAAAAGGAGAAAGCCTGGAACTGTTTTCCCCTTGCACTCGCCGAGGTTTAGGCAGAAACACCAACGGTGCACATTTACCAGATAAAATGAATCTTTTAAACCCAAAGATACCATGACATCTTAAGCATACACTTATGAAGGAAAAGTTCTGAACTCCATTTTAAACCACTTATGAGAGGATTTACCAAGATTCTGCCGAATGCTCAGCTGACGCTTTGTCAAAAACATTTATCACGAAGCTTTTGAAGTTTCTTAGCTCCCCCCGAGTTATTAAAACTTGAACTGCAGAGTTTGTTATCAGCCTCAGAGCACACACAAAATACATCAGGTATTTTTTCAGTCAACCTTTCAGTCTGATTTTGAGACTATTATACAAAATACAACATTCCCAATCAGGTTAATGTCTGACAGATAATGCTGAGCGGGCGGAACCGCTGTGTCTGATTGATCCGCAAGACAATTTTCATTTCCTAATTTGCTTTTCATTAAACACTTTGCAATCAAAGGGAACGCTGAGGAGCCTGCCATTCTCTGAGCAGGTTTCCTGTGAAGACCTGATGTCGCCTTCAACATTTTCAGGCAACTTCTTGAATTTTTGATGCTCTGTCGCAAGAACGTCTAAAACGTCCCGTCAACACCGTGCTAGTGAAAAACCGCTGTTGTGAATACAAATTAACCGGCAAAACATCTGGTTCTGCTGCTTGCTGTACTCTTAACAACAGCTCTGCGAAAACAAACATCAGGGGTTCGGGCAGAATTTCCTGCAACGACCTGGAGAACGATAATGTAGATTTATCAATCACTGGCTGAACGAGGCAGAGATAAAGCGGATTTATCAATCACTGGCTGAACGAGGCAATCTGCTGCTGCCCGGAGCTTCATTCCCAACCAAGTTCATCAGCAAACTGCCACTTTAAGCGGGTGTTTGGATACTTCACACCTGGAGCCAGCCCAGAGGCTCCAGCAGACCCCTGGTGCTCTGCAAATGTCTCTTTAAAATGCATTGCTCCTCGCCTGGAAATATAAACATTTCTAACAGGCCTTACAAAGCCTCTCATTTCGTTATGCTCTTTTAAAACAGAAATATGAAAGGCTCAGCTACTTCTAATCAATAGGCCAATCTGATTCCCAGTAAGAATGAAAGAAAAGCTATTTATTTTGTGCAATCAAGTGCTCAGTACTGCTGCAATTCTCCCATTACACAAAATAACACACATTTTCTTGCACACAGGCACACACAAAGAAACCTAATAATGTCTTTTTACCTTTCAAAGTAACCTTAATCAACAAAATTAACTTGCAAGGCAAACCACTGCTTTTTGAACTGAACAAGAGCAAGCTTGACTCAACACATATGAGATGTGAGAGGCAGCAAAGTAATATCTGCTAAAATTATGTCTGGAAGCCAAAAATGGGGTGATTCTTGACAGGGGAGGATGCACACTTGGAAACTTGGAAATTCTTTTATTTAAAGTCTTTAATGACCTCCAACCCAATTACATTTGCAACAAGACATGACAGTGCAGTTGCTCCTATTTAAAAGTATGAGTGAAAACGGAGTATTTTTGAAGCCTGATTCCTTTTTTTACTTTTTAATCATGTTGAGATGAAGCTCATTTACTTAAAAAGAAAAAATGAAACAGAACGTCCTCTGCAGCTGGTCAAACAGATTACGAAACTCTAATCTCAGTAGCCTGAGGAAAACCAAAACTGTTTTTCAAGCATCTATTTTATAGAGCATTAGCTTTATACTTTTTAAAAGAGGCATTAACATAACTGATCAGAACATCCCAGAACGTTTCTGATCTAGTTAATCATATGACGTTATGACAGAGATTCTTGCTGTCATAATGCCAATGTTTCTAAACATTTCTAAAATCCTTTAAGTTCCTTTTTTTTTTTTTTTCCAAATTAGACATGGGGAAGATCTGTTTCAGTTTCTTCAGAAGTTTTTCCATCCATTTTAGAGCTCTACAAAAGTAGTGCTGAATATTTTAGATAGACAGACACGTACACACATAGCAAGGAACAATGTCAGGCTCCATGACCTATTTAAATATTTCTGATAGCTTTTTATACAAAACATTTTACTTGAATTCCTCCATAACTCATTTCTGGGAGTCCTCACCACTGTGTTTATTTAACTCTGCTGCATTCTTTACAGCGGAACTGGAATCATCGATTTAAAAAAATCACAATTTGTCTAGTTTCAATTTAATTGGTTTGTTTCCCTTAAAAGCAATTATTTAAACATTCAAGCCCATGCTGCATTTTTTGGTGCTAATAGTTTCTCCAGTACAGGTAAGAACAAGGTGTATCAGGCAAGCTAGGAAGTGGGTGAGGGGGAAAACACTCGCCAAAGCTATTGCTGTGCCTCAGAAATAGTCTTAGTGGGGTGTCGAGAGCTCTTTTCACAGTTGTGATGAAGCAGATTGATTTCCATTGAGAGCTTTCGGGCTTTGTTTGTGGGGGTTTTTTTGTTAAGTCTGTTTCAGCCCAGTTTTGAGCTGAAACTCTGCTGTTTCAGTGTGAAGATCTTTTTGCTGTGGCAGAAAAGTCTTACACGAAAATGCACAGGCAGGAGAGCCCAAGTTCTGTTGAGTTACTTGTGACTCTAACAGGCATCCCCAAGATACTCACCTGCTTTTGCTTCCCAGGAACTCCCACAGGGTCCTGACAAGGCAGCTGAAATACCCCCAAAAGGCACACAAAGCGTTTTTAAAGAAATATATGTAAATGGTTCCAAACATTCCTATATGGATGACATTTTTAAACTGCGAAAGAACTAAAAATAACAGAAAACAGACCAGATTCTGAAGCACCACGAGTTCCTCATTTGTGAAGCTAGACATTAACATCTCTCAGCCAACCTTCATACATCCCAAAACCTTTCCCTTATCACAACTGAGACAAAAACGGCAGGAAAAGCATTATATGGCACAGTGTGAAAGATCGAAGAATTCCTGTATTGGTAGGGTTGCATAAATCTCGATCAGGTTCAGGAAGTGACAGGGAAGCACAGATGAACTTGGCCTCTGCTGAGATGGAGAAGGGACATCAGCTCTTCACACCCACCACGAAGGCTGAGTTAAAAACACAAACGAGTGCTCAGCAATACCAAACTTGATTTGCAAACTCACATTTCCATACAATGATCATGAATGGCCATGAACATTGAGTAGAAGTGATGTGTTATTCTAACAGCAGGAAGAGAAGAACACATCAGGTAGGAGTCCCTCCCTGGAGTTCCGAGCACGGCTGTGGTCAAAGGTGTTTCCAGGCAGACAACCTAAATCCACTGCTAATATCCAAACCGTCATATAGTCTTCAGTAATTGCTGTTCTACCTTGCTGAATCACACGTGCAAAACTGGAAAGGACATGAATGATATTGACAGTAGAAACAAAAGTAAGAGGAATTTAAACACAGCACATAGAGCTGCTTTCTGGAGCCAGAGAGTGTCAATACCCACCTTGCATTTCCCCTTCCAGCTGCCTGCAGAATCCCGGCTTGGCTGGGTGGTGCAGGTGTTCCTGCAGGTACCTAACATTTGTCAGCCTGAATTTTTATTTATCCAGTTCCATTCTGCCCCTGCCAGGCTTCTCAGTAAGCAAACAAACTCACTCACTTTTCATGTTCAGTGTTCTTGTTTGTACTTTTACCCTTTCTTACTTAACAACCCTGGCAGAGAGCAGTGCAGGGAAAGCACCCGGGGCTCCAGCTGTGTGTGCAGGGGGTTGGACACTCCTTGTGGGCATCATCCCTCCCTGGGTGAGCACATCCTCTTCCTGGGTCTCCTCCAGGTGAGATCCTGCTGTGGAGAGGTGGGTGCAGGGTGGCAAGGAGTCATACTGGCAGCAGGAATGAAAAAAGCCAAGGAGGACTACGGTACCAGAGGCAGGAGCTCATGACAGACCCTGGGCACTCACGTGGAAAATGGAAAGGAAAACGTTACAGCACTTTAAGGTTTAACATTACTTTCAACAACTTTAGTTGAAAGGAGAGATAGCACAACCTTCTGCTGAAATGAAAATGTTGGGCTGCTGAGACAGCAGCTCTCAGGAGCCTGGAGGGACTCAGTGATCTCAGAGGTTTTTTCCAACCTTAATGATTCTGTGAGTCTGGACCAGCACCACTGCCCACCTGGCAAGTACACAAATGATGTGTTTTCCTAAACCACAGGAGATCTGCATGAGGTTTTAGTGCTGCCATGTCCTAACTAACTGTTTCCCTAGAAAAGGGACTGGTTTGTTTTCCCCTCATCTGGTTCTAGAAGAACTTGCATCCACTCCTTTTTGTATCACAGCTGATCTGATCTGTTTTCAGGACACGACGAGCGATGCTCTCCTTCCTCCCCACACCAGGCTTTACTTCTTTGGGATGATCTGAACTGTGAGACAGCAAACCCCAGGGCAAAACTGAGCTGGGGCTTGGCAAATCTCAAGAGGGAAGTGAACAGGGCATTGCATGTTTTGTCTTCTAAGGGCAACATGGCCTGGTTTGAAATCCATGATCTCATGCCATTCTGGGCCAGGAAAATGGCATATCCAGGGCATGGGTTTCCAGCACAAAATACAAGTGAGGTGATCTGATGTGACTCTATTCACCTGCCAACAGCCCTGGCAGAAAAATAAACAGGTTCTGGGGATGAGCTGCTGCTGGAGGCAAAGCAGGAACCATTAGAAGAGCTGCCCTGACCTGTGAGGAACTGGTGTTTTTGCTTTGAACTTCAGCAAATCTTAATGAACTCCTCATAACTGGCAATCCGGGGTTTTCACTGATGATTTATTTCTCTGGAAATAAATGCAGGAGACAAATTCAGCATTGGAAGTACAAATTTTGGGTCTCGCAGTTGGGTCTCCAGGCCAGTGAAGGCAGTTCCAACAACACTGCAGGTCACTCTGAATTGTATTAGGAATTAGATTTGTACATGAAAGTGCATCAGTGCTGAAGAATTTGGTTTCGTAGTTATTAAAACATGTTGATTTAATTGAAGTTATTGACTTCAGAGCAGTGAAGGCTTAAACTAGAAATAAGCAGAGACAGTTTTAGTAACAGAAGAAGTTAAAAACTGGTTGTGTCCTCCTCCTTACTCGGAGTAGTAAGGTTCTGGTTGTGCTTGACTCATCCCTGCTTTACTGCTCTTCCACTCCTTTGTTATCTGGCAGATTTGGAGGGGATGCTGCCAAGAAGTTCATTTAAAGTCCTAAATTTAATCCTGTAGGCAACACTTACTTCAGTTTCCTGAGAATAAATTCCATTGACAGACCCCTGAAGAAGAAAACAGGTGAACTCTTTGCCCCATAAATCAGTCAAGCTTCCTGAAGAGGCCAAAGATACAAAACTGCAGATGCCTGCACAGAAACACTTTAGAAAAAGCTTCAGCCTTGAGGTTCACAGTCTTCTCTATAAGCCTCAAGCCCTCAGTCTTCCTCATGCATATTTTCAAGGGTCAACAAATCAAATATTTACTGTCTGAGATCCTGTTCATCAGTGAATCGAGACATGATGGTGCAAGAATCAGCAACAATGAACTGCTCCCAGGAAGGGCATCCCACTCTCCACTGCAGGATGGAGGATGGACACGAAATCCACATGCAACAGGCTTGAATAAGAAAGTGTATTTTCAATACAACTAATCTAGTTTTCCTTCTTATTATACACACATGTACTGTATGAACACACAGAGGCAAGTTCCTCGGGCTGAAAGGCAACGAGATGTAACAAACAGAAAATATTCACTGCACAAATTTTAGTGGGAAAAGGGGCAGAGTACAACACACAGAATAGACTTTCTCCTGCTTCTGGACTCCGGTGCTATTTTGGCTGCCAACAGTACACAAAATTTCCACTGAAGGGCAAGTCAAACCAATTTCCCTGAGGATGGAGGCATCCGAAAACTCGCTGAGGTTATTCCATTAGTGCCTACGCATTCTCTAAGCGGATGAGCAGCTTCACTTTGAATCCATGTCAAACCACAAGGACTGGCTGATAATAACATTCAATTAAAATGATTTCACCCCTCTAGAAAAAACTGGCTAACAGCTCCACCTCACCTTCTCTAGCTGGGCACAATGGGGCGATTGACGCTGCAAGGAAACGGGATAGGTTTGTACCAAGGAGCCGACGGGTCAGGTTTGGTGACAGTGTTTGTAGGTTTAACCTCTTACCCAAATCTCTGAGATGAAAAAGCCACTTTTGCTGAGCACACAACTGTGAGAAAGTCAGAGCGAGGGCTGGCAAACACCGAGCTGAGCTAATTAGACAGGTGTTTTGGAAAACCCCAAACTTTAAGCTCGATGCGTATTTGGACCTTTTGATGTCGTACCTGATGCTGTTTCACACCACTGGGGCTCCAGAGAAAGGCAGGAGCTGCTCCCCTGCCCGGCTCCGGGGGTGACTTCGCCATCTGATCTGCTGGATACACAGATAAAAGCCACCGCAGACTTTCTTCCCTTTTCAAGTGCAGCACTGTAACTTGGAAAGTTCTTTTATTCGCAGCTCCGCTGACGCAAGAAAGTGGCAGGAATATGGCAGCTTTGGCTGCTTTCCTTTTGTAGCTCTTTGTAAGTAATCTTTTAATGCTAACAAAACAATAGGTATTTTCATTCTGGATGGAAAAAAACGTTCCAGTTATAGAAAATTCAGGCAATGCCTTTCAAAAAGTTTAAGAGTGCTACTGACCACTTGATTCTTCTCCTACCCTGCCTTTAAATATTGGTAAATAGTTACCATGAACAGGTATCAGATTCTCCAGGTTTCTCTTGTTACACTTAAGAAAAGCCCAACTATTATGAAAATGGTGGAGTTTAACAAAGATATTTCTATTTCCCTGTGATCTGCCATTCAAAAGTGTTAGCCAGCCATTTTTTAAAAAACACTCTTGATATTTGATCTTCTTGAGTTTCAGTTACATATGAAGCTGGAGAGCCAGCAGAAAATTCTAAGTGGAATCTGAAGATTTCTAAAGTCAACACTCATTTTGGCAGGAGCATTTTAATGCACAAAGCTGAAATCCTCAGTGACTCTTTCCTGCTGATATCCCTGGAGCAGCCAGCACCACAATTAGCACAAAACCAAAAGCAACCTACAGCAGAACATACAAAAAAAAAAAAAAGGATGTGGACACAACTGCTGGAAGTGGTGTGGGCACAACGGGATCAGCCAGGGCAACCTGGTGCTGCTCCAGCTCGCCCCTGGGATAAGTCATGCCAGTAAGAGAGACCTCTCAGGGAAAAGAGATGTTGATAACAAAGCAGATCCACATCCCCAAAACCCCTGCTTGCCAAACCCTGCGTCTCGCCCGGCTGTGCCAGGCTTTCAAACCCTTCAGTGCAGAGTTATAAACGTCTGTGGCCCGCGGAAGGTTTGCTTTGAAGACGTCGCTTTCCCCGGCACCCTTTTGTTGGTGGAATCCGTGGTTCACACAGATTGTGTTTCCACCTCCACGGCTGGAGAAGCCCTGCAGTCAAGGCTGTTCCAGGAGCAGGGAAAGGAGGCTGTGTTCCAGGAACTCACTGGAACTGGAACAAAGCACAGCCCTTGGAAAGCCTACACAGCCCTGTGCACAGACTGTTTTACAGATGCCCTGTCTTTGGACAGCATTAGACACTTGTTTTTATCTTTATCTCTTCTTTTTCTTCCCCCTCTCCAGTAAAGTCCCAGACTTTGGAGCACAGGCTCTTCCTCCCAGGCATTCTGCCTCCGAACTCCTGGGTATCTCCCCAGCTCTGTCTTTTTTAAGCACCACTTTCCCCTCCACATAAAAGTCCTTCTGCTCTTTGGAGAGAAAAACGTCTTTGAAATGCAGCAGTAAACTCCGAGCATCACAGCAGCCTTGAAAAAGCTGATTTCCATTTTCTTATAACGTAGTTCTAAACCTTGTCTGGCCTTCTTTACAAACTGTGTGGGCTTATATCAGTATCACTCAACACTTATTAGTAAGAGTGTTTTGCCTGCACCTTTTTAATTACCCAGAGCCCCTCTCAGTGTTCTTACTCCTGTCTTGTCAATTAAAAGCAGCGAATATTATGGCTGGTTTTGAATTTTTTCCCTCCATTTTTCCCGAGCAAAACTAGTGTAGTCCAAATTATTAAAAGCAAGACAGTTTAGTTGTATATGACTTTATATTTTATTCTGCATTTATGGAATCTTTAACTCCATAATTTGGAGACAGGTGGCATCCCTTCTGTGGCTAACAAGGAATTAAAAGGACTTCAAGCAGCAAAGTGCCTTCTGGAGGGAAAATAAAGCATTGAGGACAACAATGATAATGTAGGAAAAAGTAAAAATACCAACTTTTAAACCTGTCAGAAAAATCTGGACTGCAGTTCAGAGGAAAAGGCAGGCACTAGCTCTAGTCTTTTATAAAACTTGTAAGTCTGATTTTGCTGTTGGCCATGGTAAGTTCTTCAATGTGTTGAGACATGAAAAGTCAAGAAAAATACCAGAGTGCAAAGTTTGCTGCAGGAAAAAAAAGATGACTCAATTCTTTGTCTCACAAAGCATGTCAAAGATATTATAAAGTACTTACAGATGCTCAGCCACTCGGATTGCCTGGCTGGCCAAACATCTGAAACCCTGTAATTTTGAAGAGAAGGTACTATGCTCCAGACAATGAAATAATTTCTGTGGCAGCAGAAGAAGAGAGATGGCTTTGAAAGGAAAGAGTTTTTTAAAATCAGAATTTCAGGTGTGATCAATATCTAATCTTGACACGAAAGTCACCCTATTTTAATTATAATTTATAATGATGTGTCAATACAGACTTTTAAAGATAACCAGGTAATGGAGTCATGAAACAGAGCAGAAGCAAGAGTTGAAAACCTCAGGGCTAAACCCTCATTTCTCTAACAGACAGAATTTGGGTGAAATTATTTACATCAACAAAGACTGTGAAAAACAGGTGCCTCAGAGTTTGGACCCCATGAAACAGAGAAAGCAAAGCCATAAAAGAGCTGCAGATTTAATTTACCTATTCTTTTGGAAGACATGACTTCCTCTTCTGATCAAACAGAATATAGGAAGTTATGAACAAGATAAAGTCATTTGCCTGGTAAATTTTAAGGTCTGCTTTCCAAGGCTAAAGCACCAGTGCTGGTGCCTTGTAATTCCCTGCTAATAAAAGACAGAGTTATGAGTGTTATTACAGGCTAAAGTCAGTGACAAAGAAATAAAGATCCATGAAAAAGCACTCCATGTATTTAACATCAAGATGGTCCCTTACAAGTCTTTCTTTCACCATGCCAAATGGTTTATCATGGTAATGTTTAGGCACAAAGGCAATTAGAAGGATTTGAAGTCCCTCTGGAGAAGTTTGTGACACGCACATCTCCGAGGCTCTGCGGTGACTGACAGCATTTGGCACGGCTGTGGCCACAGAACCACCACCAACAGTGGGGCATGTTCTGACCAGATGTCTTACAAGACATCAGCCAGTGCCAACAGTGAAATGCTGACCTCCTTTTTAAAGGCACTGCTGGCTCAAAAAACCCCCCCATAAAAACAAACCACAAAAAAGCCCTCCTTTATCCAAGTCAAAATAGAAAAAGGACCAAAACACTTCAAAAAATCTAATCCATAATGTGGGGCTGCTGACAAAATTCTTTCTGAGCAAGTGGTTGAGGTTGTAGCAGTTAATTCTGCCACCTCGGTTTATGCTGGGGAATAAAGCAAATCAAGACTCCTTTACCAAAAAGCCCTTGACATAATATATGTCTTCACCCAAAGTTTTAGACTCTCACTTAGAGTTTACATCAGCTTTCAGGGGTTTTTCCCCCTAATTAATGTCCTCTGTGCTATCACTCACACAGGGTCACAGCCTTCTGAACCACCAGTCATTACAGCCTTAATTTCCACCTTTGCCACAAACCTTGGGTGAAGCCAAGGCTTTGCCCTCCTCTGTCTCACTTCTAAAACAGGACTAAAAATGCTTCTTCTCCACATCAGGGCACCTTAGGTTGGCTGCTCTCAGATGCCTCTCCTTCCTTAATGAGCACTAATTAAGGGCATTTAAACCACTTAGATTTACCTTTGCTTGGGACTTTTAAACCAATAAATTAGAATTATTTATTTCTTACCAACTCCAACTCTGGCTCTGGCAGTGTGCAATGCTGGTGCTCCAAAAGGTGTTTTGAGGACAAAAAACTAAATACCTCTGCAGGGCTGCAGTCACTCAGTTAATGTTCCCCTAATGTGCTTTTCCTTTTAATAAAGAATATTATTCGTAGTTACCAGTGGAATTTGCTAATAAACGTGGCTGATGATGAAATAGAACTACAAGTAGAATTAGCGTGTGCATCAAATTTTTAAAAACACAGGTTTTCTGACAGAGAAATTTGTTATTTTTTATAGTTGCATGGAGAAAATTCACTGTGTTGATAAAAACCCCAGTACTTTACAGAGGAAAAGATCCTTTGGCTCCAAGATACAGCACATTTAACAAATATAGGATGTCAGGAATACTCCATGCCCACAAAGGCCCAGACAATTTAAACCCCAAAATATTTCTCTTTGTTCTGCTATGGCTATAAAACACTTCGACTTTTTTTCCCCCTCTCAACATTTTTAAACATAACAAAGAAAAAGAACTGTTTCAAAATTTTTCACATGAAGGGAACCATTATTATAGGCCATTCTTTCCTAGAAATCTTTTAAGTCTTATTTATTAACAGAATTAATCTGATCATAAGCTGGCTGACATACAAAGTGTTGAAACATGTCATCTTCCAACCATGGTCTGCTAATGAAATTTTGGTGTTAATTCAGGGATTTAACAGAATCCTAGAAACTGTAACAGGAATTAAACAACAATTGTGGTTCATCTGGCAAAAAAAGCGCAATATTTTGCTCCTTTTCTGTTGTGGGTTTGTCACTGTATGCTCTCCATCATCCATTTCTTTCCAGAATCTACTTTTTGATGTGGAGTCCCCACTTGGCCATCAACTTCAGCATTAAAATGCTCTGAACATGTTTTGCAGTTCCAATCCCAGGAAATGTTTTGTACTTTCAATCCCAGGACCCAAAAGGATTTCATAAAAAACTGAAACAACTAAGCCTAAACAACCAAGGCTGGGATTTCATAAATAACCTCAAGGTATCTTCATGATTCCACCAACTTCTTGTTCTGCCTAGTCCAGTAACCAGAAGCAGCAGAGAAGTTGGGTAAATGCTCCGACCATTGGAATTATCAAGCTCCGGGCTGCTGTGCATAGATCACTACAAGGATGAAAGAAACATAATTTAAAAAATAATATAAGTTTACTCCACACTTCAGTGGCCAGGGAAGCTCCTGCACAGACATTTCCAGTTCAGTGCCCAGCCCCTTATTGGAGAGCTGCAATCCCAGCCTGAAGCATCACAAAGGGGTCCCAGACATGGCACTTCCAAACATCTGCAGGGCGTTAACACAGCCCTGCTCCCAGCTGATCCTGGGGCAGGGATTCCTGACCTCTGGGGTGAGGCACAGCACAGTGACCAGGGGAGCTCTGCTCCTGGTCCCCTCAGCCCCAGCTCAGTGTCCTTGGGCTCTGCTCCAAAGAATTTAACTCCTGGGGAGCCCAAAGCAAGGACCGGTCCATGGCACCGAGGGTGAGCTGGGTTTTGGGGTCAGACCTCAGCTGCTCTGGGCTCTGCCATGGAGCATTGCTGCCCTGTGGCACCCAGAGTGGTCACCCTACGAGCTACAGGAGAGGAATGCGATGAGCCAAAGGTTTATCCTGGTATTATGAGTGACGACCAGTCTGACTTGCTGTCTTGGGTTTTGTAACAAAAAAAACCCAAAAAACCAAACCAAACCAAACCAAACCAAAAAAGTTTATTCTATTCCACCTGTTGAACTCCAGCTGGGGAGATTTTTCTTTATCTGTTGTAACTCCAGAAGGGAGGGGGTACCTGCCTTCTCTGATAACAAGCCAGCTGTTAAAACCAAGTGGGGCATTGCTTCTTATCTCTGCTCACCCTCCCATTCCCTCCGTGGGGATATCTCCTGTTAATGGGGCATCAAAGCTCACCAATGACATGACACATTGCATCATCCCATTGTCAGATGCTCCACCCAGGGAGGAGGAGCCAAACCATTTCCATCTGGATAAAAGGAGCCACCAGTGTCACCAGACATCCAGTGCTCCCACGGGACTCCCAAAGGAAGACTGGACCCATCTCTGGACCCTTGGCTCCACAGGAGCATCCCTGCTTCCAACAGGACCCCATCTGCCACTCCAGGAGGGTTTCCTTTGGACTGCTTCCACCACCCTGACCAACAGGGCCTCAGGTTGTATTTCTGACTCTGTCAGGGTTTTCTAGGATTTCTTGTTCGTTTGTTTGCTAATTCTTTTGTACTACAACATCTGTACTTTTTATATCCCTGGTAAAGTACTGCTATACCTATTCCCAAAATCTTTGCCTGACAGCCTTTTAATTGCAAATTTAAAAGAATTTGGGGGGGGGATGGGGTTACATTCCAAGAGAGACTCCAATCTTCCCTGGCAGATACCTGTCCATCTAAACCAAAACACTTGCCCTTCACCAGACCAACCACAGTCTAACGCAGAGTGCCAAGGCCTTCAAGCATTGGTCTCAAACTGACCCAGACTGAGGCCAAATGAAGGCAAAAGGCTTTGTTCAAATTGGGCTTTTAGGCTGTCAAAAGAAGCAAAACGTTCTTGAAAGCTTCATTTACTTTTTTTGACTAATACTTAAGATGCTACCTTAAAAAATATTGAGTTGAAGGAGATGGATGCAATTGCACAATAATAACAAATCAGAAATCTTTTACTAGGAAAGAGAGTTGGGAATTTGAATTAACATCAAAATCATGTATTATGGCATCCACATCTGGATATCACTTTACTGCCTAAATCCAAAACTTCTCTGAGAGCCAGTTGGTTTCTGTAAAAATGTATTTCTCCCTTTGAAAGGAAATAATAATTGGAAGGTCTTACAGGAAGCCACCCAATACCAATAGAGGAAATTGCAATCTGTTCCTCAATGTTAGTTTAAATCAATGTTATATTTAGCAAAGGCTGTTTTTTGATGATAGTATTTTCAATAGCTTCTACTACTGAGTCTCCTCAAAGGCTTACATTATATTAAGAATTTGCTTTGTTTGTAGAATGTTTCTTTAATCATCCCTCAAGGTCTTCAGCTTACCCCAGGTTAGATGTTGTTCCTCATCTCCAGGACATCCAGGATTCCGTTTTCACCAAAAACCAATTTTTTTTTTTTTTTTTTTTTTTTTTTTTTTTTTTTTTTTTTTTTTTGCCTCAGGCTAATAAAAAGCAAAGTATTTCTGCATATGCTTGCCTAGAATATGTGTGGTTCTTAAAAATATGAAGTGATCAAATATTAAAACCACCTTTTTCTCTTTCCAGAAGTATACACAGCATTTTAGCTTCCTAGGAATTTTCTGCTTGGCTATCTGGATTTCAGTAAATTTCCATTAAATCAGTGGTTTCAATGGAAGATTTTTTTTTTTTTTTAAAGTACAGAATTAATGATACTAAACAAAATTCAAGAACTCCAAGCAAAACAGCTCCTCCAATTTCTTCTCCAACTTGACAGAATCTTTTAAAACATACTCCCAGCACCAGTGCTAAAAACTGCTTGGGACACTGCTCAGAAATCCTGTGCAGAATTTCCCTGTGGCTTTTAAGGGTTTCGTTACATTGTGAGGTAATAACATCAAAATGAACTCTGTAATAGATTTACATGCAGAAGGGTTTCATACCACCTATAGTCATTAGTGTTTAAAAACTGGTGTTGCCAACAGCTGAATTATTCCATTGGATGTAACTTCAGAGAATCCAGAAATTCAAGGGTAGAGTTTGCACCAGAAGAAAAATGATGCTTAAGAGTCTAAACCATGTTTTTTTCAACATGTAACTTAAGAAGGCACCACAATAATTTGAATTACAGTGTATTTCTGGCTCTGTGGAAGATGATTCCACTGTCCACTGGAGTTTCTGCAGATCTTGGTGGCCACTGGAAAAGTGAACTACAAACAGTCCATGTTCCTAAGTGGTAAAAATTCACCTGTACCTGAAAATAATTTGATTTACCTGTGTTCTACTTGCAAAGCCTGGTGATAAAATAACCTACCTGTGGTAGGTTATTCTATCTGCAAAACAGATTAGGGCCAACATTTTTATAGTTACACCTTTCACAGAATGATAAGATAGAATATTCTTTTCCTCAACAAGCACATAAATAAAGGCAGACATTTTCCTTAAGAAAAAATAATGATAATTAAAAAAATCGATGAAAGAAAGGAAAAAGCACGCTCTGCAGATGATGAGACAGTAATGACAACCCAATGCAAGTCATTCCAGTATACAGGGCAGCATTAACTCCACCACAACCCAATGGATTTCCAACATTTAAAAACTTCCATGGTATCTTTTTGGCATGAAAAAGTTACATATACTGTAGGAATTGATTTTTTGTGAGTTTTTACATTTAATAATGTAATTCTTTGGTCCAATTAAATGTCTTCACAAAGGAAAAGGAATTTCCTTCTTCTATACAACTTCTCATGAGGTGTTTTTGTTGTCAAACAGAGCAGATGACAATTTTAAAGTTTTTCCATTGTTCTTTACTACTCTGAGAAATGTTTACAAACTAATTCTGCTCACTCCTACAGGTGGGATTCTCTGCAGCCACTTTGAGTCAAGGTGTCAAAGCAGTGAGAACACAGTCTGATTATTCAGTCTCTTAAAACAATGAGAAAGGCCAAAGAATGGAATTTTGATGCAAAATATGTATAAAAATGTGTATAAATCTGTATAGAAATAAAATATAATAAAATATGTATAAAACTACAGAATACAAATACTTTATTCCTTTAACATTCAGCACAGACTTTGCCTGTATTTTTCAGTGGAAGCTAACGACAAACTTTACTTCAATGCAGCCTTAAACATGAAAATTGGGAAGGTTTGTGAAAACTAGGCTGGAGAGCAGGTCATACTGCTGCCTCACTCTCCTGTTTTACACCCTTCCCTTCTTTCAAGCCCTGAAAGCACAGCACAAAGATGCTGGAAATACACTAAAAACATCAGGGCCAGTACGAAAAGAAAGGGAACAGGAAAGATTCAAGTATTTGACTGACGTGGATGGATTAGATTTGCCAAATCCAGGCGTTTTATGCAGGCACAGGATCAGCGAGAGGAAAGGGAACCTGAGTCATCAGCTCCATCAAAGGCAAGGTCTGGGGATGTCTGGGTGAGCTCTGTGTGAACAGGAACCATCCCTGCATTCAGAACTTTTAATTACCCTCGCCCAGGCAGCAGCATCAGCGACTGAAATCCCCAGATTACCTTGATTGCTTTGTCATTAGCTGTCATCAGCTGCTGCTTCTCATCTTCCAACTTCTGTGCAACTTCCTGGAGCTGCTGCTCCGCCACAAGCCGCTGCTGGCAGTTCTCCTCTCTCAGGGAGGAAATGGTTATCTTCAGCTCAGCTACCTCCTGCAAAGAAAGCAGCATCTTAAAGCTCCCCTCAACAAAAGACACATATTTTGCATGTTTTTTTTTATATAAACATGGCACTGGCAAGTTCCGCTGCGCAAGCTGGATGTTTGAATTGAGCACACTGCACACTAGCAGGGCATGGAATTCCACGCAGAGAAAAGGAACAGAGCAAGGCTGTAAATGACAAGATTCGCTGGACACAAAATATTTGGAAGAGTTTTCCACTGTGACATTCCAGAATATTTACTCATGAGAACAAAGCACATCTGTGATCTTCAAACTGGAGCCTGTTCCCCGTCTTGCACCGCTCTGAAAGCTGGAGTGAGAGTTTACATTGGGATGCTGCTGCTCCTTTTCCAGGGGGATATTTTACAGCTTGATACTGCTCAGAGGAAAAACGCCCACATTCACACACTGGACTGCAATTTAAACCTGACAGTGAAATTTCTGAGCTGCTGAAAGCAGCAGATTTTGCTGAGCAATAGAGTGAGGACCTGACTCCACATCCAGGACCTTCATCTAGACCTTTTAGGTGATTCACTTGTCATTTGTTGAATTGTATTTGTTTTACCTTTTTCATCACTGGGGAAAGTCATAACTAACCCTGATCCTTCAGGCATATTTACAGAATTTTATACTGACATGTCATCACCCAGCAAAGCACTTAAACATGTGGGAGAGTCACTGACTTTAATGTATATATTCAAGCTTAAGGTTAAGCTGCTGTAGCAGCATATTATGGAATAATTCTAAAAGCACTTTAGCACACAGGCAATTCAGGGAGAGACTACCAGAATGCTTAGACTCAGCCAGGCCTCCTCACTGGCAGAGAAACATTTATCTATATTAATTACTTGGTTATTTAGGAAAAAAAAAAGTTTAAAAAGTTGATAGGCCAGGACTAGTGTAAGAAAAACTGTGCTACAAATAAAGGTACTAAAACCACTGGGAAAAGGGGAAAAAGCCTGATTAAAACCCTGTAGTAAATTTACTTCTCTTTACCTACCTGAAAAGCCCAGGAAGTAACACAGATTATGTGTAAAACCTACCTTTGTATTTCTGTATTGCTTTTCTAAGAAACAAATACATATTTCAAAAGATAATACCCATCAAAAGGAAGGGATTTTGAGACCAATATGCCAAAGTTTAGAGATTATCTGGACAGGGTGCAACTCTTAAACCAGGATTAAGCAGTGTCTCTGGGTTTGCAGTGTAGGTAATTGTTTAGAGGACAGACAATTTGCAGAAATGTGGTTTTACCAGGTGTGTAACATGCAGGAGAAAGCAGAAGAAAGCAATGGATCATATACATTCAGGTAACAACTTGAACCCATGCAAAAGTACAGCATTTTGAGTATGTCCCATTTTGTCATTAAAAAAAAAAAACAAAGTAAGAAACTCCTCAATATAACACAAACCTGAGATTTAAAGCTTTTACTGGGTTGAGACCCTAGTCTAGCGCAGGGGTTCTGAAATGCATGCAAGGAGATTTCAGCAGGAATTGAAGAAAGATCTGCTTTGCGCAGTACTTTTCAGAGCAAAAATTTCTATTTACTTTGTATAAACTTCAGAGGAAATTTCTTGAAATATCTTCTCTGTGTGGGTGTTAAAAGTGAATGTTCCAAGAGGCCACAGAGAGAAGATTGGACAGATGTTGTCAGCAAGGCGACCACAAGAAAAGTTGCAATCGACCAATTATTAACAGTGAGCTACAAAAAAACCTCAAACCCAACCATGTCCAAGGAACTTGGGGGATTTGATTTAAATCCACACAAGTAAAGAAATTCAGACATCAGGGTGAAACTGTTTTATTGAGCCAAACAGCGCTGACAGATGATGGATGTGTTGTGTCTGCCCCAGAAAATGCTGGAGAATTGGGTCCAGCTCTCCCCAGCAAAATGTCCCAGCTACAGCAAAGCCACCTTAATACAAAACATGTCCCCAAATCTTGAGACTGGTCTGCAGGCCAATAAATGTCAGTCTGACAAAATTTATTATGACATTCAGGTTAAAGAGTTCTTACCTTGCCCTACACTACCTACGTGTTCCTGCTGCAACAATTAAAGCAATTTCCCTCATCCCTTGCTTAGAAATTCAGAAATGCTTCAATTATTCTGTCTTTAACAAATGGACCGAGAACCATTTTTGTATGGACACTGGATTGTGTCTGGCATGGAGAGACTGCCCTGATTCCACTCACATGTGGGTGACAATGACAAAAGGTAAAATAGAGGTAGCAATGGAAGGGATCTCTTCCTTCAGGTCTGACATGAATTAGAAGTTACTTTTTGAGCTTTAACCATTTCCTGGTTTTCAAGATCAGATGGAAAGATGAGAAAAAGAAGAGGGTTTTTGGGGTTTTTTTTGTGTCTTTCTCTCTTTCTTTATAAATAAGGCTCTCCAAAATTACTAAAATATGATTTAAAATTACTGGAAAGGTGTTTAGGAAAGAGAACATTCTCTCTAATTTACTGCAGAATCATGGGATTGGTTGGTGAGGGTGGAATGGACCAGTTGAAAGCAGTATCACCCAGAGCTGGTTGTTCAAGATCATCCCAGTAAGGTTTTAAGTATCTCCAAGGATGGAGACTCTGCAACCTCTCTGCATGCAAATAAATGTGAAAAAAATACCGTTTAGTTTTTAGAAATAGAATATAAGACATATTTATGATTCTGATAAAGCAGTGGGAAAAAGTGACAGCCACTAAACGTCACCAAAACCACTGAAGTCACAATTTTGAACAAGTGTTACAGAGAATAAGACTCCAAGGAGCTGAAAAGCTGAAATCAAGAGTTTAAAATATTTTGAAGTGTTGGTAAAACAGTAAAGTTTGCAGTTTGCTGTTACTGTCTCACTGATCACTTCTGTATAGTTTAGAGGCTGCTAAACCCCTCTTTATAGTGTTTTTATTGATTTTAAAAGACTATTATTGGACTATTGGCTGCAACACACTTTGCAGTGCAAGGCAGATATTCTGCTGGCTGGGAGCAATGAGGAGAATGACACCTCCAAAGAAATCCTCGTGGCAATTTTCTTCTTATTAAAAGCTTACCTTCTGGTTGCATCTCCATCATTTTTCACACTTCAGTACTGCCTGTCAGTCAAACTGAAAGCTGAAGTATGTAAAAATCATCCAGCCTTACCGTTTTTAAGTATATATGTAAATTCAGTGCTCATTTTCATCTTTTGAGGGCTCTGAAAACCAAAACCTCAAGTCAAAACCAGCCTGCCTCCAGGACACTGACATTCCTCAAGGTGCTGTTTTGGGCAGAAATGCAGAACTGGTGGGGATCAATGATAAAGATGAAGAAACCTTGGATGACACTGCCTTTAACATGAAATTCAAGTCCTGGCTGTGCAACTGCTCCTGATTCTATGAGATGCGCTGGCTGATGGAGCACCTCACCTTCCTTCCCACTGGCTGAAGGAGGACTCAGTCCTCTGGGGTCTCAGGAGACTATGATGGAGATGAAAAAGATGAAATTCAGAACTCAAAAAACCCCCAGTATTTTCCAGCTCCATGCTCTGTGGGTTTTTTTTAGTTAAAATCTGCAAGAAGACACTGGACGTTTGATTCGGTAACAGGTTATGACTTCTCTTGGTTGCCAAGACCAGAAGCAACTCAACTTTTCATCAAGTTCCCAAGCGGAACAGGTTCACCTGAGTCTGCTGGCCACCTACCTGCAAGGACTTGGCCAGTTTCTGGCTGAACTCCTCCTTGGTCTGCTTCAGCCGGCTGCTGGCCTGGAACACACACAAAGGACAGCCCCGTTAGCTCAGACACAGGACGTGCACAGACACTTTGCCACCGGGCCCTGGGCTTGGCACCTCCTCCACATGCCAATCACCGAGCGCCGGCCCCGCGCCAGCCCCAACGCCCTTCTGTGGCAGCCAAAAAACCGCCAGGCCCGGGCTTTGATCTCGGGCCAACTATTCATCACTTAAAAGAGGGGAGAAATTGTACCTCTGCTGCCAATTATTAGAAAAACATAAAGAGTTCTGCGGATTAAAACGAGAAAAAAAAAAAAAGGAGAGAATGAGTGTGTGTGTGTGTGTCTCTGTGTGTGTGTGTGTGTGTGAGGGGCAGGGGAAGAAGGCAACACACATTTATGAGTTTATCAGAGTGAATTTGTTCCTGAGCAGAGCCGAAAAAAGGAGGAGAAAGTCCCAGGCAATGTGACATGGGGGACGCCGCTTCATCTCTCAGTTCTGTGCCTGCAATTGTCCTTTGTCCCACTGCTCGTCCCTTCCTAGGGAAAGGTGGGGGTTACACTGAAAATCCACCCAAGACGCAGCTGAACCAGCTTGGACATACAGCTCTTTCCTTACCCCAGCGTTTTCTTTTCCCACAACTCAAAGCTAAAGAATGAACCAAACTGAAAACAAGGCTGCTTGGTCATATCAGAATCCAACCAGCAAATATTTCTATAACCCCAGGAAAAATAGCTCTTGAGGTTTGTTTTTTTATTTCTCAAATAATTTAATTTCAGAAATAATTTGATAATAGTGATATTAATTAAAAAAATAAAGGCAATTTCATTTCAGGAGAGAAACCTGATTTGTATTTTTCTTGCAGAAACCAGCCCAGCCCCACCACGCTGTCCTCAGGTGAACTGCTCGGCGCTCTCGTCTTCTTGGCTCTCAAACTTGAGGACAGGTGTACAAGACAAATATTTTCTTAGGGGGGACAGAATACCACGCAGCTGAGTTCTGAAGCAAATTTAAGCTGATTAAGTTTTCAAAATCTATCTGACCTCCTGCTCAAACCTTTGATCTGTCGTCCTTAGTTTTACGGCACCGCATCCAGCGCCCAAATGCCGGCTCCCGCCAGCCCCTCTTTGGGGGCACCAAAAAAACCCACAGGGGCCCCCAAGGCCTCTGAACCCTGCGTGCATCCAGCTCAGGCTCCATTTCTGCAAACACCAGGGATTTCAGGCAGGCAAAGAGTCTTATTGATTTTACTGGGCTATAAATCGAGGAGCTTAGAGCCGCGGAGCGTTTGCGGATCGTCATGGTAGGGCTGGAATCATCCTCGGCAATCCGGGCAGCTCTGTAAGGTGCAGCTCAGCCTAAGAATATTACAGCCAGTTCAAAGTAATCCTAAACTGTACATGAAATTGCAATTTCAGATCCTCAATCCCTTCAAATTCCAAAATTATGAAACATATGGATGTCTCTGTCTGGTTGTTGGCACTAAGGAATCTACTAAAAAAGTTATCCAAACCAGTTATCAAACTTGTGCATCGTTTTTGAGGCAACATCACGGCTTGGTTTTGTTATAAACAGAGATAATGGCAATACACATTGGTTTGAATCAGCATCTAGAAGAATTCTGGAGCACCAGACAAATTGAATTTCACTTTTTCTCCATTTCTCCCTCAAAAGTGAATCACATACACAGTAAGGGCCCATGGTAGGGGTGCATAAATAAAAGGAGTGGTGACACAGCACCAGTTATCCCAGGGAGCTCTGTCCATGCTCTGTTTCTCTTTGTACTCAGCCTGACCCACGTTAACACTCGTTCCATTGTACTGCAGCCTCGTTTCACATGATGTTTTACCACCACTGCATGTTGTAAAGTGACTGAAACTGCCAGTTTATCTTTAGAGAATAAAAGAAGTAAAAAATAAATTACAGCAATAGTATAAATTACTGCTAGTCCCAGAAAGGGAGAGGGACTCATCAGCAAGGCATTGCACAGATCACGTTACAGCTGCTCTCGCTCAGCTTGCCTGGGGTAAAAGTCCTCATCTTTCATAGAAGCAGCTTTATAACCTCCTGAACCCACAGAAGAAATCCCAATAAATAATAAAGAACCACTCATGAGTTCCATAAACAAATTAGAATTTGTTTGTTCACACTGAGTAGAATCAGGCTGACCTTTGAGAGACAGGACAGAGGTGATCCAAAAGAAAGATACTCCAAATTTCAGGGTTTTATTCCTAACTAAAGGCAAAGAATGGACAGCCTACTAGTTTATTTAAAAGGAATTGCAACATTTTATTTTATAATGGCTTCAACAACTTCCAGTTAGCAAAATATTTATAAGCTTTGTCTCCCCAGTTACCAACAAACCCTAAATTCTTGCATTTTCTTTCAGTCCCAAACATTTGAGGGGTCTGAATTTCAGAGGTACAGAGCTCCCAAAGCTTCCCCTGGAGACGGCACAAGCACAGCTAGGTGGACTCTGGTTGTCTAAAACCGGTTATATTGGCCCTGCGGCATAAAAACTACGGACAGTCCCTGCCAGTACCTTAAAGGGTCTTACAGGAAGGCTGGAGAGGGACTTTTCACAAGGGCATGCAGTGATAGGAAAAGGGGGAATGGCTTCCCAGTGATGGAGGCCAGGGTTACATGGGATGTTGGGAAGGAATTGTTCCCTGTGAGGAGGTGATGCCCTGGCACACGTGCCCAGAGCAGCTGTGGCTGCCCCTGGATCCCTGGAAGTGTCCAAGGCCAGGCTGGACAGGGCTTGGAGCAGCCTGGGACAGCGGAAGGTGCCCATGGCAGGGGGTGGAATGAGATGATCTTCCAACCCAAACCATTCCATAACTCCGTGGCTCCTGCTGACTTCAGCTTTTCCCTGAGGTCTGTAACACCCAGCAGCTCTTGCATCATCACAAACCACATGAGCTGCTCTGGTGAAGGCAGAGACCACAACTTACAGTACGGAAAAGATCCTACTCATGGGGCTGCCTGGGCACCCTCTTTTCCACTGCCATCTTTTAACTGCAGAAATAAGAAGCTTCTCCTTTCTCAAAACCTGCAACTAAAACTAATTTAGCACCTCTTTATACAGGCTGTTGCTTTGCAACCAAGGGAAACACAAACCACCTTCCCTGGGGCAGAGGTAGCACTGCTACACTCTTTTTTGTTTTAAGGAATGAGTAAATACACACAGAGCTGTGTACAAGGAACATCAGGGGGGATTTATATCGCATTTATCTTGACAAAGGAGAAGGTTCACACGGGCCTGGTGCACACACACAGGAGTTTCCTGGGCTCCTTCTTTTCCAGCTGGCTGCTGGGTGAAGCACGAGCTGTGTCTGAAATATTTTAAGGGCATTCCCTCCCTTTCAGGTTAGGTGCTATTTCAGAACCATAATGAATAAGAATCCAAGTGGAAGGTGAACATTTGGAAGGTCAGCCAGTGTTCATTAAAGTCAAGCTCTTTTTATAGCAACGGGCAGCACTGCAAATAGAGTTAATGGTGTGAAACCAGTTTTCCGTGTGTGAGAGGTGGCTGCTGAAATTCCCACTTGGCAGAAGCTTGTCAGAAATATCAATTGGAATATCCATTTTTATAATGAAAAAGGTTTAAATTGGATAAGCTGCAGAGGAATTCCACTGATTCCGAAAAGAACTCCTGTTTAGTTTCACACAGTTAATACATACTTTAGCTAAAAATTGTCTGATTATGACGATTTTACATGCAGTTATTTTATATCATGGAGGACTTTTGTATTAAAAAGATTATGTCCTTGTTGCCGTTAATTGGTTTTAAAAACCAACTATAATTCTTTAACAAGCCTTAAAGCATCATATTGTGGTTGCCGAGCAAAACTGCATTGACTTCAACGAAACATTTCAAGTAAAAATTAAAACACTTCTTGGCACTCCAGATGTGGTGCCTGAATTACTAGATGCTCTTCTACCACAGCCCCATTTTCACTCTCTCCTTTCGGGAACGAGAACAGCATCAGTAAAAGAGCACAGGATCTATGACAGGACCGCATCACAAAAGCACACCGTGTCCTACCCTAATTACCAGGTGTTTATAAGCTACTTTGAAGGTATGAGGTGTATCGGAGGGAACTTCTAGTTCCAGTTCCACCCCATGGGGCACACGCCCTCATGAGCCCCAAGGTCGTTCCCAGGTCCATCGGCTCCAGCTGCACTCTGGGGTTGGAAGCCACGCGGACAGTTCCATCCTCCAGCAACATCCATGGAGGCATTTGGGATGCCTTGGATATTTATCAAAAATGAAGCTGCTCAGGATCCTTGACACATTACAAATCTGTGCATTGTGTAAGATGTTGGGGGAAAATCCTTCCCTGTGAGGGTGGAGAGGAGAGGCCCTGGCACATAGATTCCCAGAGAAGCTGTGGCTGCCCCAGGATCCCTGGAGTGTCCAAGGTCAGGTTGGACATCGGGGCTTGGAGCACCCTGGGACAGTGGAAGGTGTCCCTGCCCATGGCAGGGGGTGGCACTGGATGAGTTTTAAGAACACTTCCAACCCAAACAATCAGGGTTTGGTGATGGGCTTGGCAGTGTTGGGTTTATGGTTGGACTCAATAACCGTAGAGGTCTTTTCCAGCCTAAGTAATTCCATGTTTTTCTATCTTCCAGCCTTGGAAAGAGCTCTCATAACTAGAGTTTTATATATATATATATATATATATATATTTATATATATGCACACAACACCATAGTCACTGATAGAGAAGAAGCAGATTTAAGAACTTTTCTGTTTAGGGTAGTAGCTATGAAAGAATCATTTTTCAAAATGCCTGCAACTAGCTAAAAGTGGCCATCCATAAGCTGATCCTCCATAATTAGTTAGATAAAAGTGTAAGCAAAGTTAAAAAAAAAAAAAAGAAGAAGAAGAAGAAGAAGAAGAAAAAAAAAAAAGAGGAAAAAAATCAAAGGGTGGGGGAAGAAGAAGAAAGAAAACTTGCTCCAGGGAAGAAGCAACTGTTCTCTGATGTGCAGCAAGGAATCTAACATCAAAGAACTAATGTAAATGGGGCCCATTTACCTCAAAAAACAACACACCACTCCACATTCTGGAATATTTCTATTTTAAGTTTGACAGCATTATGCTTTGTACCAAAATTCAAGATTGTGTAATTTGATAGATGTCAGAAGAAAATGACCTTCAGAATGGCTAATGGTGGCAATCTTTGTTATTAAGTGCGTTAAAACTCTCTGTACAATATCTGTTTAAACTTCAGAGATCACCAGATCACCTTTAAAGTTCATCTGATTGTACATAAAAATTCCATTTTGACTCAAAGCCTGAAACACGCATTTTCCTTATGTGCCTCTAACACGGACAATGGGTGACTTCCTACACCAAGCTCCTGTTCTTTCTCCTGCTCTCCCCACCAATCAGACCAAAATGAAAGCTGGTTCTCTGTTCAGCAGTGAAAATAGCACATCAGTTCAAATATGTAATCTGAACCACCCAAAAGACCATTAAAAATAGTTGAATATCCAAAATGATGTTAACAGAATAATTAGTCAAGTACCAAATGACTTCAAGGGTTTTGAAAATGAATGATAGAAATCCCAAAATCCTATTAATATTCTATTTTACATTTCACTTTTGGAGGTCTGAAAATCTTTCCCTTTTAATTTTTTTTTTCATTAAACATACATCTTTGGGAGAAAAAACCCTCTCATTCATGTGTGAAGTACTTTTCATTGGGAAAAACCCAAGAATGAATAGAAATGACTTTGACAGTACCTGCACAGAGAATTGCCTTTCTGCAGCACGTTACAGTTCTGTGCCTAATGGGGGCCCACTGAGAACCTGCTTCTGCAAACTGTGACTTAGGAAAACTCCAAATTCCAGACTTTTCATTTAAACCAACAGAGTATTTCTAATAATTCTCAAATTATGCAGAGGAATTAAATACAGGCATTTTAAACTCTCATAGAAAGTCTCCTGTGGGACTCCAGCTGCAGGGTGGCTGATGCCCAGGTTATACCAGCCTTACACCAGGACACAATTATTACCTTCATCTAAATGGATTTACTGAGCATCTAAATATTCCCCAGCATCACTAATGCTGATTTCCAGTCAATATTGCTGTCAGCCAGGCACATTCTTTAAAACAAACCGGCCTAAAACACAAGCCGTGCATACAAGACAAGGATTGAAAACCAGATTAACAGCCTGGGTTTGCCACATGCAATTGTTTAGTGCTTGAACTACCCTTTGCAGAGGACAATACTGGTGAGTGCATCAGGCACTTAAAGGGCTGGCAGAGAATTGTGGGTTAATCTGAAGCTGTTTTGGGACATTTTGCCAAAAGATTGCTGGGTGTGATGAGCTCTGGGCTGGGATCATGGACAGCACAGGCAAAGATGGCTGCTTTTCCTTTGATTTACTCTCATCAATCATCTGTGAGATGGTCATTGGTGAAATCAGTGTGGTGTTCTGTGGTGACAGAGATTCCTGCGAATGAAGAGATTCAAACGATCATCACAGATGTCACTGCTTCACATCTGCCATCCATCACACTGGGCAGCTGGGGTCGGGATTTCTCGTTATCTTCCTATTCACACCAACTTTGGGGTCAGGTTTTATATTATGACACGGTTCTTCCCCCAGCTCCACACTCCAGTGAGATGGAGTAAACCTGGTGAAGATGGGGAGGCTGCAACACTCTCCACTCTAGGGTCCCTAAATCACAAATACATTCCTGGATTACCATTTTAGTATTTCCTGCTTTTCTTCTGTTCCGTCCAACCAAACAAGGATGGTTATTTAAAATGAGTTTAAGACCTTATATCAAAAGTGCTGACATGTTCCTTTCCAGAGCTTTAATAAAGTAAAGGTGCACCCAAGAGGAATTATTTGAACTTTGACAAGATGCCTTTGTCCCTGAGAAATGCAGGCACCTCACTCCTCTCATGAGCTCGGGCTCTCCCCAACTCTCACATAAAGAAGTTTCCAGAATCACCCAGATGTTTCTGGTACCCAGCAAAACCACGAGGGGACAGGCTGGGAAACATCATTGAAGATGCAAGTCAAAGCTAAAGCTTCCTCCACACATAGAAGGCAACAGTCCCAAGGTGTGACACTGATCCATGACTTGACTCAGTTAAAGACTATTTAATCTGAGCTTTACAAAACATGATTCTTTCAGAAATTAGAGATTTCCGAGATCCAGGCACTTTATCATGATTTATCAGCTAAAATCACACGCCTAGATTTTTGCCAAGGAGGGACTTTAAGGCTCCTGAAAGAATTATAAAGGGATAAGAATGAAGTTTTCAGATTCTGCATTGCTGTCTTAAGTTGAATTTTGTGGCAAGGACAAGCATTTATTAAGAAGACAATGAGTAGAAAAACATTCCGTGTATGTATCATTTTAAGACAGAATCTTTGCTATTAAATAGAATAAAAAGTGGGAGCAAAGGACAAACTCTGTACCCCTGAATTAACTTGGTATCACTAAATTAACTCGGCATCACGAAGTTAACTCAGTATTTTGAAGTTACATCATTAGACAAGAGCCCAACAAAAGTTAAGCTTCTACAGTTGGAAAGACAGACACCGAAAACACGACCAAATCCCCCAACAAATCTATGATCTGAAGCCATCAGTGCTCCTTAGCAAGATTATGTTGGATTACTTTTTGTAATTTTAAATACAACAAAGCTTTCCCAACAGAGCGACAACTTCCCGGAGCCAGAGCGCATTACTGAGCTGAGGAGAAACTTCCTGAGTCCAGCAAAGGCCCAATTAAAAAGAATATGGAATATATTGCTCCATCATCAAAGCAATTAAAAACATAAATAAGGCATTGCAAGACTCTTAACATTCCCAATGTTTAATTATTTATCTGTTCTCCATCCTGCAGCTGTAGGTCAGAATTAACTCCTCTGAACTAAATACAGGAGAACTCTTTTGGGGATTTGTACCTTATTCATTTTCAAGCAAACATTCAAATTCATTTCAAATTCACACAAGAACTGCAACAGTTTCACCTAAATCAGATTTTCTACAAGTTAAACACCCCTCCTACACTCAGATGTGATTGTGAAACGACTTTGATCTCTGTTCCCAAATTTATTGCTCGGTGTAATCCATGACAAAATATAATGTGATTTACTGTATCTCTATATGACAGCCCAGCAGCTGACAGAACTTAATAATTTAGCATAAGAAAAAAACCCTTCTGGCACCAAAATACACAAATCATAATTGAGGCACTTTAGTATCACGTTACAATGAAGCACACGCAGACTGATCATAAGAACTTCAAAACAATTAGAATTCTTTCTCACCCATTTAATGAAGGTGGGTTGTACTCCGTGACATGTTCTGCAGCTGTAAGCAAGTCATTTCGGAGCACTTTTCTTTCTTCATATTAATGACTCTGAAGGACTAATAACATTGTTTTACCCCTTCCCTATTTCCCAAACACTCCTTCTCTTCCAAAAAGAAGAAGAAAAAAGCCACCTGCAGCTTCTCTCTATGATAATGAAATGAAGAAAGAGCAAATGAGGCTAAACAATGTCTTCAAATCGTGCCAGTATTTAAATACACAATTATTATGTTTTACTTTAGTTTGGTTTTGATCACTGAGTATTTTTTCTAAATAAAGCTATTTGGAAATCTGTTGGGTTTTTTGTTTGTTTGTTTGTTTGTTTGTTTGTTTGTTTGTTTTTTGTTTTTTTATTGTGCTGACCTAAGCAGGGATGTGATGGACACGTTCCATGGGGCACATTTTGCAGTGGCTTGCGCTGACTCTGGGGTTTGGGGGACACGAGAAAGGCTTTGCGCAAAGGATGCATCACCCCAGAAACTTCCAAGCAGAGTAAGAACGCAGAGCTCATGGATACAGGAGGATTTTCTACTTCTAATTCCAAGGGACAGACACCAGTTACTGTTGTTTGCACAACCAAAACCACGGAGTGAAGCCAGCAGTGACGGCTGCTGGGACTGGGATTCAGGAGCAGGGAATCCTTCCTGCCACACCTGACCAGGAGCCCACTCCTCACCCAAGAATTCTGAAAAAATCTAAGAATGAATTTGCTCTGTTGTTAAAATAAAAAAAAAAAAAAAATCCACCAGTAATCTCACATTACAGTCAGCACCACACTGGAAAACAGCCAATGTTTTCCAAATATTATCCTGAACCCAGGAATGTAAGGATAAGTAAAATTGGTAAATAAGGCAAAACTGGACCTACAGCCTTTTCCAAGACAAGGTATTGGGAAAAATGAGAGAGAGAATGAGGTCATGACTCAACTGGGCTTTCAAAAATATTTAATAAAGCTGAAATAATAAGCAATTGTGTATTACAAGATAAAGTTGGTGTGTTACAGGTTGTTTGGAGAGTGAAGAAAGGCTCGGGAACCGATTGAAAAAATAATTAAAACAGTTGTTCTGCCACTGGCAAAACCTCAGCATTCACCTTATCCACCATCCCCACGACTTTGTGAGTCTTGATCTTATGAATACACTCCAAAGGATAAAACCTGGAAGTTCAGGGATTGAGAAGAGGCAGCGTGTGCCCAGGTGCTGCAGAACGCGGAGGGCTGTTTGGGCACACACTTGAAAAAGAAAGAGGAGACAGAAACCTCAAAAAAACTCTACCTGTGAATGCTCCTTCAACAGTTATTTTAGAGTGATGCCAGTTGGCTAAAAGCACACCAAACCCTAAAAAACCCAGGCAAACTTCTCCAACAACTCCCCAGCTATAACTGATATGACAGGACATGAGTAATGTGTGCTGAAAGATGGGCCACATGATCAAGCTCCAATTTTAGTCATATCAGCCCTTGCCCTGCTGAAAGTCATCTTTTTAATTCCATTTTTTGTCATAATTTATCATTTAGCTCTTGTCTGGTTCTCATTTCTTAACAGCATTGCTTCAATCAATCATTTTCATTTTTAACCCTGTGGTGCTATTTGTGAATGCAAATAATGGTGCTTGATCTCCCTTCAGACATCAATGAAGATATTAAAAAGTGAGCCTGTTGTTCATAGGGGCACATTTTTTTTCCCCACAGTGACAGTTATACCAACTTCTCCTGGCTCCTAACTCTGGAACCACATTTATAAATACAGCTGACGAGCAGAAATGTTGATCTGTTGTTTTCTGGATTGTTTTTTCTGAGGTTTTATTTTTTTTTTTTAAAGGAGATAGGAGCAGAGTAAACTCTGCGAAAATCTGCAGATCTTGCTTTGAAACATCTCCAGTAGGGAGAGTGCCATAAATTCTGTTTAGTCTTATTTGAGTGAAATATCCCTGGGATGATTCTACCATCTTTTTCTTCATGTTTGGCTCTGTTGATTGAAGACTCTTCCAAACGGCTCCCCTGAGGGATGATGCAATTCCTGTGACCATGTTCCTGGTCCACCATCATCCTGCTTTTTCTTTGGAGGGATCAGAAGGAGCAGTGCAAAAAGGGACACACTACAGAGGAAACTGGTTTTAAAAGGATTTGTTGAAAGGTACTATCAAGGCGGATTAAATAATCCGCAATTTTTGTGCTAATATTAGTATTTCCTCTTTGTGAAACACATTTCTTCTTGATCTTTAGGCATCATGTTTTGCTTTTACTTGATCTTTTGGCACCACATTTCTAGTTTTGCTAGATTTTCTCCAACGAAGCCAAATGTACTACACTCATTTTTATTAATATTAGTTGGTGAATCACTATCGCTGCGTCAGAAACGTTCAAGAACCAAATGTAATTTAATATACACAGGCTCTACAAAACAAAAACAATAAAAATATTACTGCTCTGGAACAGAGAGATAATATCAGAGACAATAGTTCTTGGATTATAATGAAAAAAATTAAGAGACTTGGGACACATCCAACTCTTCTTGGTAAGAATTGGAGGCTCTTTAAATTATTCATAGCTGGGGCCTAAGCTAAATAATTGATGTAATAGACTCAAAACAAGTTTAAAAAACGGCACATCTACAACTGGTAGGGATTCTGCCTGCATTCAGCAAGGACACAAACAGGTCTGCATTACAATTAGACACCATTTAATGAGATCATTACACTTGGGAGGAATACACGTCCACATTTTATGGCTGACCTATTTGCCCCCATGTAAATACCCAGGGAATCACCGCAGGGAGTGTGAAAACAGCTCCTCTGAGTGCTCCCACAAACAAAGTTATCTGCAAGTGTGGCTTCAGTCTCCAAGTTAATGAAGTGAAAGGTGTCAGATCAAAGGTTCCATCACATCCAGTTCTCAGAGGGTCTTAGGGACAACGATGGAACCATTTTTGGTGTTAATGAAATGTGGAGTTGGCAGAGAAGAAGCAGAGCTGGAGAGACAGGACTCAGAAATGGGAACTCATGAAAGACACGAGATGCTTGTATTTTAGGAGCAGAAGTAACTGCTTAGGGGAAACTCAATACTTTTAATCAAGTATCTCTTGGAGTATCTTTCATCTCGGAAGATGTCATATTCCTTCCCTTCATCTTCTATGTCTTTGCCAGTGCTGAACAGTGTGACATCATCTGCAACAGTGCCAGAACAGATATTGTGAATCACAGATATTCCTACACATGCAGCATGAAAATATGCCCAGGGAGTGACATCCAACTGGGCTGTTCTCGGGCTGTGCTGGGCGAGGAATTAATCCAGCATCACAGAGCCTGATGCTGAAGGAGGGACTGAAATGTTCTCTAGGGCCACATTATCAGCACCTTATTTCCAAATTATATGCAAGAAGTTGCTCAGAAAGTAAGTATCCATCTATAGGACACTGTCTGAAGAGTTTTGAAAAGGGCCCCATTACAAAAACATTATATCGCACCAAAACTGTTACACTGAATAATTATTCCTAATTAAGGAAGTGGTCACGGACAGAGTGACCCTAACTTTAAGGTCCCCGAGTATCTGAGTTTTTTGTGGACTTCACACCAGATACAGGTGGAGTGACTGTACCAGGTAAAAACTGTCAACATCAGATTTGATTTAAAACCACAGAAATCTCAGAGTACAACTAACAACATCATTCAAGTCTACAAGCAGGATCTGCATGGCTCTGGCCAGGTTTTATGCCACCATGGTGTCCCATCTCTCCAGAGGGAAACACTTCACAGCTCCCTCTCATCAGAACAATTGCATCCCCAAAAATAAAGTGTTTAACCCATTTTTGGAGTTTTTTTGACTACAGCTTTATCCTGTAACCAAATATCGTGTGTGTTCAGTACAGTCAATACACAAAAATGTAAATTACTTCTCCACAAGAAAAGCAGCACTGAAAAAGAATTAGATGTTCCTGGAACCTGCATAAACCTTTAACAGAATGAGTCAAAATATCTACTTAAATATAGAAAAGAAGTCAATAAAAAGCTAAATGTTGAAAATTATTTTGAGAGAAAAAAAAAAAAAAACAACCCATCATCATCTTCTCCCACTCCAGTTTGCTCATGTGTGCTGCTCAAAGGGAGCTTTTTTATGAGATATTTGCAGCGTTCCAAGGTTGCTTCCTTTGAGCATTGTTAGCCTGTCCACTGCTCTGCTCGGGCCGTGCTTGCTGAATGCTCATTTCCTCTGCCAAGAAAATCCCACAGAACGTTACAAACTGCGGCGGCGGCCAAGCCCCACATCTGCACACACTCAGACTTTGTCTCCTGCTTTCAGTCATTCCTGGCAAAGCTGGCACTGCTCCCAGTTTTGTGCACTCCACTGCACCTGGCTGAGGAGAGCCCCTGCCCCGAGTGCTGCCGATGCAACCTGGAACACACCTGGCCCTGCCCAAAGCAGCCATCAGCAGGGCCCGGCCGCAAAGCTGTGTTCCCAAATATCCGACGATCACGGGATGCTCTGGGTTGGAGGGGACCTTAAAGATCATCCAGTGCCACCCCTGTCATGCCCTGGGGACGCCTTCCACTACCCCAGGGTGCTCTAAGCCCCATCCAGCCTGCCCTTGGACACTTCCAGGGATCCAGGGGCAGGCACAGCTTCTCTGGGCACCCTGTGCCTCCCCACCCTCACAGGGCAGGATTCCTTCCTAACAGGGGAAAACACTGCAGAGAAATGATCCTAAAACTTCTGTCAGCTCAACCAGGTATGCACAGAAAATGCTGAAAACACATCAGTATCTTACAGGAGCAAAGCAGGAAAAAAGGGACACAATCCTAACAGTGTCCCAGGAATCTCCAACAGACACCAATCCTGACGAACCCTCGAGTGTTAAGGGAGTGCTCAGGAACTGACACTACAATAAACAATGTCCCTGCCTCAAAGCTGAGATTTTTAAGCAACAGAAAATTAAAGACCTCAGTAAATCACGTGTCCCTAAATATCAAAAAGCTGTCTACAAACACCAACAAATATTTAAATGTTCGGTGTGCCTGCAATGAGGAACTCTTCCTTCCCCTGTCTCTGCTCCTCACTCTTCTCCTCATCCCCACAGCAGCAGGATGATGGGGAGGGCAATGCCAGAAGAATCCTGGATGTTCTTCCTTGTCACTGAGGTATGAATCATTCCTTTTGTATTTCCTCATCTTCACGTTAATAATGACACAAAGCAATCCACACAGAAATTAACATTATTCCCAGAGCAGATCACAGAGGAATGATATCCCTCACTTGAGAATGGACTGACCTTCAGAAAATCTGGCCAGTCAGATGTTCCACGCCGAAACTGTGAAATCCACCTTCCCACTGGATTTTTAAGCAATCTTCACAGAATTGGCACCAAAAATAGGAAATTTAGACAACAAATTTTTCTCCCATTTTGTCCTAAATTTCCAGGTAACAAGATCTGGTAGAAAATATTTTCATAAACAAGGTTCAAGGCTCATGCTGGAATTAAGATGCTTTTTCCACCCTCTTGGATAAAATCATCTTCATAAAGGAAGCATCTAGATTTGAACTAAATTAGCTGAAACTGCTACTTTTGAGCTTTAAATGCAGTTTGCCCCCTAAGCTACTGTGAGTTTTGGATTTTGTGGCCAATTTCCACAGTTCCGCAATTGCAAGACAGAAATGAAACAGAATGGGGAATGGAGATTTGAAGGTAATGCCAGGTGTTTTCACATGTCTGTGAAAGACCTTTTAACAGAGGTACTTTCTTCTTTTCCCCTCCTATCTTTTACTCAACATGTGCTCTTCAGATTAGGGTAAAAATGGGGAAGTAGGTTAATGAAAAAAAAAAATACAATAGCAGTTAATATAGCTTAAAATTAGCAAATTTTTTGAAAAATAGAAAAAAAATCCAACAAATTAAAGAAAACCAGTATTTCTGACAGAAATGACAATTCAAGACTATTGCAGATATTGCCTTATGAAGGATTATTTGTAACTTTAATTTGAGGATGTAAAGAAGTTAACTTTTCTTTTGCTATACTACACATGTAAAAAAAGATCAAAGAAAGAAAAGAATTGAGATTCAAATTCCATTTTTAAGCAAAAATGACAATGTCTTCCTGAGTTAAAATTAATCCTTTAATGATGAATTTCAAAGGTTTAAATACTTTCTGTGACCTTGGCTTTAAATAATTATGCCAAGCGGAGCTTTCCTTACATTCAGAAAAGATTCTGAATTGTTGATCACAGCCATTTTAATGGCTTCAGGCTGGCTGATTTCCAACATAATCCTCCGAATGCTCTTTAAAATTACAGACCAAGAACCTGACGCAGGTAAATGAAATGTCACATGCACAAAGGCTGCTCAAACACTCCATGCAGATTGTTAATTTGTGCCACTGCACATCCCCTTGCAAGAAAACGTGTGATTTAGTGCCTTAATGCAACGTATAAAAGAGACTTCAACAACTATCTGCTTACACATATACAGAGTCTACCATAAATATTAACTAGGGTTTTTTAGTTTGGCTTTTGAAATAAAACTTGCATGTTTTAGCTATCTAAATGGGGGGGGAAATAGTTGAATTTAAGACAGGGGTCCAAGGGATGCTCACCATGCAGGAATGTGGGCAGTGACCCCAAGGAACAGGACAGGAGGGAAGCCTTGATCAATTTGAAACATTAATTTCTATTTTCAAATCTTACCCAGAGTCCTTTCTCGCTTGATGTACACCACAGGCAAAATTAGACCAGCCACGGTGAGCAACCAGACACAATCTCCTTGTACCTTGAGCCTGAGTTCTTCCCTCCTTAAGAGCTCACCCTGTTTTTAAGGGACACAAAGCTTGGCTAGGCAGAACCATCCTTTCCACTGTTTCTATTCCAGCAGAGGAAGATCAGCCTGCTCCTGGCTGCCTTTACCTGTGAAATCACCTGTGTTTTTAAAGTGCTGTTGGCTGCTGAGCACCTCATGGCACCTCACGGCTGCTGCCCAGCCCCAGCGTGTCCAGAGCAAAGGTTTTCCTCACAGAACCCCAGAACGCTCTACACTCGTGTTCTGACTCTGTTTTTTCAACTCAAGTGACCCCTAAACATTTTTCCTTAGGGAAACTTTGCTCAGCTGACCTTTGGGGTAGTCACTCCCCTTTTTCCCCAGGGAGCTGCGCTTTGCAAATCCCTTACCTTGACCAAGGCCACCTCTGTCTCTGCCGTGTGCTTCTCTTTCAGGTCTGAGATCACTTTTTCCATCTCTATCCTCAGACTGTTCAGTGCTGCCTCCTTGTCCTGAGCTGCCTTCAGCTTCTCCTCGTCCCGCTGGAGGCTCAGCTCCAGCAGCTGATGGTTCCGCAGGGCGTTCGCCTGGATCAGCTCTTCCCTCAGCTGGCAGATTTGGTGCTCCAAATCACAGATCACCTGAGGGAAAGAGCAAACAAAATGACCAAACCCAAACCCGCAGCGCAAAACCCACTTGGTTTCCTCCAAGAGGCTGTCAGCTGCGGTAGGAGCAGACTCGGAGGATGCTCTGAGCCTTTTCCAGGCCTTGCTCTTCCTGCACACAGATAAATACAGCTCCCCCTGCCCAAAGCATTGGTAAGATGGACCTTTTTGGAGGAGAAATTGAGCTTGTGGCACATAATCACTACGTATCCTCCCCATGTCTTCTTCTTTTATCCTTAAGAAATGACCTGCTGCCTTCTAATGAGCTACCAGATGTCATCAATCATTTATCAATCACAGCCAGCCCCCGATGAGGGAACACAAAGGGGGAGGGATCGAAGGGACAAGAATAAAGCTGTGCCACTCCTAATTCCACAGAATTCACTCTGCTACCTCACCACAGGAATAGATACACATCTGTTACTTCAGATTACACTCGGATGTAACCCTCACCAGTTATTTTCTAACTCCATTTCCTCTGTGGGTTCTTTGCTGGAGTACAGGAGCATCACATCTGGGACATAAAGCACTGTCCTTGCAGCTAAGTGTGATGGATGACACCGAAAGCACATCTCTGTTTTCATCCATAAATGTAATTCTGAAAACGAGCACTTTCACTACAAAACTCACACAGGATTTCCCCCTCTGTCCTCCCTGTTTCACAAGAAATTTTGCAGTTGCCAGGAATTTTTTCACAGCGGATGTGACAATACTTAGAGCAGAAATTGATGTTCTACCAAGTAAGTGCAGGTGACTCAGCTCAAGCTTATTAAAGGTTTCACAAGAAAATCTGAGGAAAAGCAGTGTATATTTAAAGTTCCCATTGTCCTGGAATGCCAGGTTCCCTCCAACTACTATTTTTCTTCTTCAGACATTTTTAATACACTGTCTGTACTCGGCTAGACCATTTATTTGCAGCCTCTGAGAACCACATTACTACAAAACTTTGAAAAGGAAACATTTGTTTCTGACCAAAGTTGGGACATGAATGACTATCAGATCTATTGCCTTGTACATTAATCTCCCAAGACAGATTCCTATAAATACTGTGATCTGAAAGAGGGGGGGAAAAAAAAAAATCAAGGCTTGAAAGTTTGCCTATTTTTCAAGCTATTTGAACTATACGGTGTAATAAAAGACATCATCTCCCTTCAAACCTTCAGTTTGTCCTTCAGCTATCCCAGCTGTAACATGTATTAAATAATATCAGCCATCTCAGAAACTTATTTTGCTTCCATGCTTTCTTAATTACTCATTGGCATTAGTCCCTACTATGTCAAAGGTAAGAGTGTGTGTATGGTGGAGAAGGAATGAGCACGTCATTTGTATACAGAACTCTACCACAGGCCACATATTTCAGCCCTATCAGCATTATCTCAAACATATGTTTCATATACTGTAATCTGTGCTAGATCCTTTCCTTCCTTTCCTGAGCTTTTCCTCTACACATGTTTAATTTCTTATTAAATCTGTATACAGACTGAAAACGTAAAGTGCGTTTCAGTGTATAATTAAAATCCGCAATGTACTTTTATAATTCTTTCGGAAAATGATTTCATCTCCAGATCACAAGAACATGACAGCCTGCCCGGCTTTTCCTTAACCAAGGCAGCACTAACTCACTGGAGATAAGAGCTGCAATTGCTGATGGGTGATATGGTCTGAGTTCCAAACTGACACACGGAGAATTTGGGGTTTTTAACAGCTGCCCCAGTGCAAGTCCTGCCTGAAATAGCCACAGTTATCTTTTAATCTGTGAGAGCTCTTTTTAAAAGCTCATTCCCCTACTTTCCTTCTTTTTTTTCCCCTCCTTTCTATTTTAAAATAAAAAAAACTTCCTTTAATTACAGCCCCAACACACACAAGTAAGAGAAACTAAGAAATCACATCACTCAGAAGTTCCCTACAAAGTTTGTTAAAATATTTAGGATAAGGAATCAGGGCTAACTTTTTACAATACAAGGAAAATTCATTCACAAATGCCACTACAAGCCAAAATAAAGACTGGGTGAATTCCTGTTACACCTTTTAAGCTTTACTTCCTTCTTTATTCAATGGTTCTTATACAAAGTCATTAGAAAACGAAACACAATCCGGTGTTTTCTGTACGGAGAAAGTAACAGCTCCCAGCCTTCAGAGCCAAAACTGGGGCCAGCTGAGAGTGAGCTGAATGCTATAGGTAAAGCAACAGTAATTAATATGCAAAGGAGCATTAATGTTGGACCTAATAGATGGCAAAAGCAGATTTGGTTCTATTAGGGAAGAAGAAAGACTCTGAAGACGGGGTGATGGCAGCGAAACTAATATGATTAAAAGAGTCCCTTTGGAGCAACTTCACTGCGAGTAAGATGATGTTAAGAGACATCTAATCTCTCCAAAGTGACTGGAAAAAGCTTATATTGGGGATCACAGACACAGTTCTTGTCAATTACTTTCAAATAAGTCCAGTTCTCACAGCCAGATTAGTTTTTCCCATAAACAAAGTCAGTGGCAGAAGCAGCTTACGCCCAACTCAGTGCCTCAGACAACTTTGTGCGACACGGATATCTCCCCAGTGCTGCAGGAAATGAATCCCAAACTTTCCAGCACTAAGACTCTGCTATTCCATATGCCAGGTTTAATAAACTATTATTAGACTTAAATGTAGGCAAATTAGGGGAAAAAAAAAGAAAGCCCCAAGATGACTTAATTCTCAGTTGCGAAAAATCCATGAAATATAAAACTTAAGAGCAACTGTCTTTTCTTAACGATTCTGTGGGAAAATAAAAGCTGCAGTTACGAAATCTCACTTCTCAGGCTCCAGATCCAAAGGCAGGATGGCTTCTTTGTAACACCGAGTCCTCTTTCTCAGTCCTGGTTTCTCAAGTTCTCCTCTGGCTGCCCAAATCTCTGTTTGGGAACCAAATGGTTTGCATGGTCCAAACAACTGCTTTAGTACAAGAGCTGCTGTGAGAAAAACACACCTTAAACACCCCATCGAAGCAAATTATTATTGTGCTGAACGAGGATTAAACATAAGAAATAAAGGCTGACAGTATGTCACGGAGCCAAAAGGTTACTGCCACTTGCTGCCTTTTCTGGATCAAAGTTGTAGTCTCCATTTCGGTGGTGTGGGTACGAGCCCATGAAATAAGAGAGATCTGTATCTATTTTAGAAAGGATGCAGAAGTTTGCAGCAATTCCCAGGACGGCCATGCCACAGGAACAGGCCCCAAACAAGGAAGCATTTAGCAAAATGACCATTAATCCACATACAGGACAACAAACAGAGAGACAACATCAGCTTACACAGTTTCCCAAATGGAACAAAAAAACATAAACTGTGCGACAGAGATTTCATAAAGCTTTATATGACATATTTCTATGTCCCTTAGATGAAGAAACTGCTGGCCAAGGTGGTGATTTCTATTTCTGTTTCAAAGAAATAACTTAGAATTCTAACTAAGAATATCTGTGCTGAAATAGTGTCATAAAAAGGGTGGGTCATAAGCCCACAGCAATTTGCCTGCAGGGAAAAAATAGACTTGAAAGAAAAAGAAGAAGGTTGGTCACTCACTTTGGCCTATTTAAAATGCCAATAAACGTACTGCATGTTATTTGGAAGGAAAACATGTGCTCTTAATTTTAAAAAGTAAATTGCATAAGAAAATATAAAGTTGGCAAAAAGTTTAAATTAAAATCTGTTGCTGATGTCTGAAACTCTGCTCCACTTACAGGCAACAGGGATGAGAAATGGACCGAATGACTACGGCCTAATTAAAAACAATAATAACACAAATTCCCTTTATTTTCCAGGAGCTCCTACTTCACCCCCATGAAGCATTTCCTTGGATCAGTTTCTGAGGAAGAGGCTGGAGCAATGACGGCATCTTCACCCTCTCGAGGATGAACACACGGAGCTCAGCGTCTCCCTTCTCGGCGCATCACACACCAAACCACATCCACCCAGCACATGCTCAGCTCAGTGGCCAGGGCGTTTTAAAGTCACAAAAACAAGGCAGTGGAGAGTGAAGATGAAATGCACTCCTAATTTATTCCCCGAGGCGCAGATCTAGAGCCGCTGAGGTGTTGCCTCAGCAGATTTACAGTAAGTGACGAAGATCTGCCAGCAGATGAAGCTGCAGTAACCTCACTGCTCTCCTTGCTGGAACAGAGCATCGCTGTTAAACACCCCTGTGCTTCTCAAGAGGCTCCCGACAACTCTTCAAACTGAGTTTCACAAGTTTTCTGTGCCGGGTGGACTTGGCTCCAGTCAGAGATGACTGCACAGGGCTCACTCTGCTGTGTTTAATTTTGCCAGCACGTAACATTTTAAAAAACCTACAACAAACCCCCTGAACCTCTGAGCAGTAGCATGGACTAGGCTGGCTGATCCCAAAGATCCTCTCTAGGATAATAACCTCGGAGGTCAGCCTGTAAGTCACAGCCCTGTTTGACCACAGAGAAGCAGCTTGGGCCTCTGTGTGCCAAGACCTTCTCAGCATTTCCTCCTTAGCAGAGCCCAGCAGTGTGTGCTGGGAAACATCAGCTGGGCTCTCCTGAAAGGGACATTTGTCTCCCTGTGCCTCGCCACGCTGCCGTGGCGTGACAGCGATGGACGAGGCATCCACAACGTTTGGTACTGGGCACTGGATTATTTTGGAAAGGAGATCAGTCCAGTCAAGGGAAAGGCAGTCCGTAATATAAACAAATCTCACTTTGATGACGAGGAACTGAAAGGAAATTATGGAACGAAGTAGGAACACCCAGCGATTCAGTGGTGACAATGACTCCCTTTTTACTCCTGGGCAGGGCAGTGTCCCAGAAGAGCGGGATGAAATGTCCTGTCCCAGCCACACAGTGACTGGTGGCACGTTTACTGTCACACACCTGAGAGGGGATTATCTGCTGAAAGTGGGAATCTGAACGACTTCAGCTTTCTTGTGAGTAAACAAAGCTTTATCAAATGCTGGGAAACAGATCATGCAGGTTTCTCTACCATCACAAAAACAACCAATGCCTTTAACATAAAAGAAGTCTGAAAAATAAACAAATATTTGCAGCTCTAAGCTTAGAAAAAAGTGTAGCTGTAAGAACTTCAAATGTGTGTTATGTTGATTCGTGTTTAGAACAAAATTGGTTTATATTAATGTGTTTTTCTACTGCAGCTTCTGCAAGAGACAACAATTCTTCTCTGAACTGATCTTATCCTGGTTTTCAGGAACTTTTCTCATGATTTTTACCCTCTGGACCCTGCCAGCCAAGGGCCAGGCACAGTCCTAATGGCCCTCTGATCCTTCTGTCCACAAATCACGCTACTGAGTCTAACTCACAGGTCCCACTATACCTGCTTTTCTCCATGCCAAAGGAATTCCAGCTGGCCAGTCCAGCCAGCTGGCAGCTATTTGTGGCTCCTTTGTATTGAACTCGATCATGTCCTTTTAAACAACTATATTAAAAGTATTTTCTATACCCCGGCAATTTCAATTAAAATATGTAAAGAATTTATTATCCTTTCTCTCTCATGACTCCTAAAATCAGCAATTTGTCAATATTATGAATACTTTAAAAAATGAGATTTTGTTTGCTAAGAAAACCAGTGGCACATTATCACATGGGTAACGATGTGGCAGAGCACAAATTAGCAGGGATAAGTAATAAACAGCTATTTAGCTTTCACAGCACAATCTATTACACCGTCAAGTTTAAATGCCTTTTGGGTAAGAACACACAGGCCCATAAATGTGGCATTTAAGGGAGCAGATAAATGAAATGGTGTGAAATGAAGTGAAAATGAACAACAGTTCAGTGACCAGCAGGTTGGGCTCAGTTCCTAAGAGCACTGATCGTTCCAAGAGCATGTTCCCCTACCAGGGGAAAACATGGAAATCATACCCCCACCATTATAAATAGTCCTGGACAGTGGTCTAAGACTTCCTGGAAACACTAAAATAACAGCCTCAATACTCAGAGATGCATTTTATTGCATGCTTATATATTATCTTGTGCACACTGACGTGTTCTCGTTCTTGAGGGGAAAAAAATTCTCTCCAGAATGCTGGTTCTATTGCAGAGCTTCTTATAAAGGAGCCCTCCTCATCCTATTTATATATATTTCTCTCTATATATATATCCTATATGTGACTACATTCAGTGATGGGGGGAAGTCATTAATACATTCACAAATGAAATGTCCTTAGTTGATAAATCAGGTTGGATATTATCAAGTTTAGGTCTTGGAGAAAAACTGACACAAACCAAAGCTGCCCAAATCTGCACCTGCACAGCACAGGAGAAGGGGAAGCTCTTCAGGCTCAGGGAGATGAAATGCCCAGTGAAAAACCCTCAGTAAGAGCAGTGCAGGTGACAACTAAGGGTGAAACGTGTGCAGTTCAGCAGGGTCAGATCTCAATCCCCACATTCCAGGATTCATGCAAAGGTCTGTCGACTCCATCCCCACAGCACCTCAACTCCTCTCACCTTTGCACATGTAACTCTGACATCTCTCTAGAAAATATCCCCTGGGATTTGTAAAGGGAGGTGTTGAGCTGCTAACTTACATATTCATTTCATTAATTTTAACAGCATTAAGCTGCTTTTAAAGGTCAAACCTCCTTGGTAAGATTCTTTACTTGGGCTATTCCAGCACTGTGTGTGCTCTGAAAAATGCCTCTAACATTTATGAATCTGATAAAAGTTTATTCCTACTAACCCTGCTTAACTTGTGTCTACCAGGGTCTCACTTTGGCGTGGGGACTGGTTTAACACCACCCCACCTGTACAATGCTGCTGGAGGGAAACACCACTCACCTCTGGCCTCCAAACCATGGCCAACATCCCCCTCGCCACAACTCCTGCGCTGAACATCATCCCAAGGAAGGTCCAGCACCCTTCAAGAAGAGGTTTTATTTTTTCTCAATGTATTTGCTCTGTCTTGTCTAATCCTGCTTAGCATTTCCTGAAACACAGTGGAAGTGTTGACTCACAGAGAACAATAGTTATCTTCTACTCAGCTCCACTTCCAATAAAATTAAGGAAAAATGAGTCTGCCTGTGCCAGTCCTATAAATAAACACGCTTAGGCAACAATTAACAGGTAATTTAACCCCCAAACTGTTCACTGACTCTGCCAGGTATTTCTGAAGGCTGAAAAGGAACAAGCAACACACAGGTAACAAAAAGCCAGTAGGGAAAAGTTACACTGAAAATATTGGCCTCACTCTGGTTTCTACATCTTAGAAAGGGGCAGCACAGTTTTGAGCTCTGCTGTGACACGGCATTAAGCCAAACACAAATTTTGATGATTTATTTTTTCCCCAAAAGAAGTGCACAGAAGTAGATCTGGACTTTTACAGAAGCCAGTCAGCTGCCCAAAATCCCAGTTAATGTAAATGGCACTTAAGCTACAAACTGGGCTTAAAAAAAAAGGGGGGTGGGAGGAGGGAAAGAAAATCAGACATCCATTTGAACAGCTCCACAAAGAGCTTAAAATTAACAGAGCTTATTTCCATTTCTTAATTTACATAAGTACATTTGATTCCAATTTAGTTAACAGCAGCTAGGAAGCAGAACTTCTTCTAGGTTGGTTATTGTCACTGCCTTCCCAACAAAATGAGTTTTAGTCCAAGGGAAGAACCTTGAGCTTACACGTGTAACAAAACAATGCAGAGAACTGCTGAGCCAAAGGATTACTCACTGAGTTGAAACTGAGATAAATGTAAATACATTTTCCATTACACTGTTCTAAGACCTATAACAGACTTGGCCCTCTTGCCTTGGAGACTGATCCAGAGCAGTTTCTCCTTCCCAGATTCACTGCATTTGCTTTGAAACAGATTAGTGAGAGAAAAATTAAAAATTCCGCCTTCTTTCTCCTCTCCTTTTATCTGATGAAAGGAATGTTTACCTTTGTATTCTTCCTTGTACAAACAAAATGATTCGAAAAAAACCTGCTAAGGGACCTGCCAGGAAAGGACTGATTTCCTTCTGTCTTTCTACCCAGAATTTTAATGGAGACACTCAAATGGGTACATAATAACCTACAAAACCACATTAATGGAATTTAAATATGATGGAGATAAGAAAATAAATCAGCCATAAATACCTGTTTAATGCTGTGATTCCCTATAATGACTTGTGACAGCAAAATACAAATAATATGCAGAGTGGTTAAAAAAATAAATTAAAATCTGCATGTTAACACCAGGTTCTCTGCATTGTACAATGCACAACAATCCATCCCTTAATGATGATTGATGCAAATGACACCAAACATCTTCCCTGTATGAAGAACCTGAATTGCTGCATTTCAGGATTTGTAAGGAAAATATTCCCCTCAGATGAATGTTAAAGATATGCTCAGTTCTGAAATAACATTGGAGTAAAGCTTGTTCTGAAAGTGAGGAAAAGCTACTGATATTCAAGAAAGGATAGGAATTTCCTGCAATGGAATCCAGAAACGGAGCCTAAAGATCTCTGCAGCGGCCTGGGAAGAACTACCTGTCAATCTCAGAGCACTTTGTGTCCAGCATCCCCTAAGTCAAAGCTTTTAAAAAACATTTGCATTTAAATTTTCCACATATTAAATTTAAAAGCATTAACATTTCCGGAACAATGTGTAATGCTGATTTAAATGCAGACATGATGTATTGCAGATTTAAGGATTACTACAGGCATTCATCTCTAGGAGGCAGCAAAATTAAATGTATTATAATTCCCAATTTGTCCCCAGAAAAGGAACATGCTGCATTGTCTAGGAGAACGTCTTAACCTGTCAACTATAGAAAAGATTTCACTCTAAGTAAAAGAGCCAAAACAACCCCGTGCCTCAAAAAAAAAAAACAACAAAACCACCACCTAGAAAAGCATCACACACTTTTATTTTGGATGCATTTGTTGCTCAAAACACACAACTTTTGAATATTCCCAAGTTTCACCTCACACATCCCATGCGGGTTTTACACCGACTGTAACGGAAATGGCATCGGACACACAACCTGACAGGCCAAACCAAAGAGCAGATGCAGATGAAAAGCCTCAGTAATCAGCTGTCCATGCATGACACGTATCTGCCACCTCTAATTTCTGAAGTTCATGCCTGTAGAAAAGCCCACTTTGGACAGCAACTCCCTCTCAGGCGTCTGCCAGGATCAGCTCAACAGGCACGTGAGGAACGCTCCCAGCTCACACCTCTGTCCAAGCTCTGCCCTCACTGTGACTGCGGTGAAAAAGAGACAGTTTCCACCACAATCACAGGAAGCCAACTAAGGAACCCAATGCTGTCAATCTCTTGGCCAACAACAGAGGATTTCAATGCACCACCTGCCCGATTCTGCTCTGCTTAAGGCTGCCAAGCAGCAGGAACCTCTCTCAGTTCTGATGTCACACTGCTACAGGGAAGGTGACACTCTTTAAGCAAATGTGAAGTCCTTGTTCTCAGCCTCATGACTGGCACTATGAGTGGGCAGGAATCCTGAAACACAGCAGCTCCAGATATAAAAGTTGTATCACTCGCAGGTTTAGATTTGAGAGAAATAATCAGCCCCTGACTGTACAGATCCCTCATTTCTGCACGGCAGCCACAACAGCCTGCAATATTCCTGTTAGTCACTTGTGGTAAATTCTCATCCTCACATTAGCTGCTTACACTAATAAGATGAAGAATTATGCACACAGGTCCAACTTTTGGCTTTCTCCTTTTCAAATCCATTTCTCATTGGAAGAAGCACATCCTAGCAGTCCATGTCTAGAGACAAACCTGATACAAAACACATAAATGTGTCATCTCCATCTGAGGAGGAAGATCCTAGAGAAGGTGGTCGTTAACCAACCTAGGTGTTAGGCTGGAACTGAGGGCATCAGGTGATGCCACACACATGCAGCTGATGCTGGTTCAAGCCTCCCTCCCTGCACCTTCACCCTCCAGTGCTGGTAGCAGAGTTCCCATCATCTCCACAGTGGCTCTCCTGAGTTCAGAGACCTTTTGGGAGCCTCCTGCTCCACAGCTACCAGTTCAGAAAGATGACATCAATCACAGGATGATCGGCTCAAAATAAATGAGAACAGTGCCTAACATTTCTTCTCTTGAAATCGAGAGGGTTTTTGGCTCAGTATCTTCCTCTGGCACCTTTCTGTTGATCTCTGTCCTTTTCAGCCTTCTCAGTTTGTCCTTGAATTCAGTTGATGCCACTTCGTTTTCTGAATGACAAATAGGCCACTGCATCCTGGGGCAGGAATTTCTTCAGATTTATTTATGCAACTGTTTTGGATCTACTGTACTCTGTATAAATATTAATACACAGTTTAAATATAAAAGTCTAAATCCATACTAAACATGCAGACTCTGTGAAATAGCAGTCAAATAAAAGAACCTATTTATAAAGGCCCATGTTTGTATTTACTACTGTCTCAAAGGAAAAAAAAAAAAAAAAGGCAACCCCGAAACACAACCTCAAAATTGCACGAAGAAATCAGGAAAAGTGTCCTACTCCTAAACTGCATATTCTGGCAGGGATCAGCTATGGGAAGGGTTTGAAGGAGAAACTCTTGACTGGAGGCAGAGCACCAACTGAAGCTGGCTCCTTTCTGTGTATCAGCCTTCTGAGGGGAAAGAATTTGCAGACTTTGGAAACCTGCTGCTTTCCTTCTCTGGAAAGCATCACTGTTTTGAAGGACACAATCTTACTCTGTGAAAATAAATAAGGAATCATGACTTTGCAGCACATTTTTTACTAACACAAGGATCAGGGAACTAGCAGAGAGATTATTTCTTGGATACCTTGAGGTGGTAATTTTGACAAATGGCTTCTGATGCACTTGTGAGACAGAGATTTTGGCTTTCCCCACACACAGGCCTAATTATCACATTAATGAAGGCTATGGCTGTAAAGGAGTAGCAGGGCTGTCTCTGCTCAACCTCCTTGAAACTCAGGCACAGAAAAACAAACATTGCCTTCCATATAAATGGCTGCTTTAGGAGCCATTACTGATTAATCCTGTGTATTCCCTCCAAGCCTCTGATGCCAGAGATGCCAAAGAAACCTTATCACAAGGGTTTGTTTGCACAGCTTCAGCAATGAGAGTAATCCACTAAGTATCCCACACAATACTCAGGTAGAGCAGGTAAGAATTAATTGGTACCTTTCCCACCCACCCCCCCAGAATTTCTGATGCTGAAACTGTTTTTCCCTTCATTGAACCAGCTCGGCCTAGACTGGCTTGTCCCGCAGTGACATGTATATTGAATACAAATCAGACAGCAGAGCTTTAAATCTGTGTTGCAGCTCTCATTTCCAATTCGAGAACTGTACTATAATCATAAGCTTCTGGTGGATGAAAGGAAATCAGCTCTCTGAATATTAGCTAATGCCACATTTGCAAGTCCTGAAGAGATCTGTGCTGTTTAAAAAAAAAAAAAAAAAAATAGATCATTTCTCGTGAACCTATATATATGAATCGCTTTGTACTGCTCGACTGATAGAAGCGATGCCTGTGCTGGGATTAAACCCTTTTCATCATAAAACCTCATCTGGTTCGGAGTCCAAGTCCATCAAACCTTTTCCCTTTAAAGTCCCGCCTTTGATTCTACATCAATTTATTCAAACCGCAGCTGGGTGGCTGAAAACGAAAGGACAGCATCATTTAAACCAACCATGTTCCTAACTTGAAAGAAGGACTATAATTAAAAAAATGGGCATAAAAGAATGGAAATGGGATAATATTTTTTAATGGTAGTTCAAAGGCCGACAGATGTCAGAGCCTTTGAAGATGTCAGTACACTGAGCAAGGAGTTGCCATTAAATAGTTTGCCTGAGAGGTGAAGCAGCTTTTTAATGACTGAAAAAGCCCTTGCAGACACATCCTTGTGTTTTTAATTTGTCAGAGTTTCTGCAGTATTTTCTGATTAATGACACATGATTATAACTGCATAGCACACATATTTTTATACTTTGTTAAATGAATACTTTATTCCACATTCCTCCAGTGCCAGATAAAAACAGGAAAGCTTTACTACAGAGTCCAAAACTATTCAGATTGCTCAAATATTTATGGTAATTTGAGGGGATTGGCCAGATCCAGAGCTTCTATGTGTTGCTACCTTTTGTTCTTTAATGGAGCTATTACTACTGCCACCACAATGTGCATGCATTAAGTGAGCATGTGACCCAGTAATGCATTGTGCCCTTCTTGTGCCCTAAACAATCAGAGCTTTCATAATTCACTGATGAACAAAGTCATCAAATCAAAATAACATTTAGAAAGATCCTAGGGTTGATCCTGAACAATACAAACAATGGCTGCCAACGTATTGTAAGCGAAAAATAACTTTTCCAAGGGAAAAAGCATATTGCTAGGGAACATCATGTTCAGAAGGAAAACACCAATATTTAGAAATGCAGATAAAATCCCCATCTTGGGCTGAGAAGATGCTCCGGCAACATCCTTCATCTCTCTCTTAACATATGCAAATTTTTTCTATTTTCCCCACGACTGGAAAATGTAGTAGCCTGAAACACAGGGACAATTTCTTTTGCTGCCAGGAGAAAGCTCTCCCATGACTACAATAGCCTTTTGTGGATGCCTGCCAAGCTGAGCAGGTACAGCCCAGGGACAGCCCAGCCCTGGGCAGGGACAGGAAAAGCCAGCACTGTGTGCCCTACCTTGTATCACACCTCAGAGCATCACCCACATGAGAACACAGTCATTACAAGGGAATTTGATTAATGTGCTGCTCCTTCTGCTCTTCCAGCCTACATTCAGCTTGTAATTGGATCATAAATAGAAATGTGTTGGACTCAGCTAAAAGCCTGCAGAGATTGCAGGTGCTGTAGCAGAGCTTTGTGAAATGAGTTGCTGTTCTGCCCTGAATATTGACAGGATTTCATAAGTAGGAATACTTGGTTTGCTATAATCCATATCCATCAGGAATCTGGAAACACGCCCCTCAGGAAATTCCTGGAGGGGAGGAGGTGGCTCTGGACACTCACTGCTCCATGGACCTGCAGCGGGAGATGAGGGAAGCCGTGAGCCAGGGGTGCTCTGCTGCGTGTCCCAAACACTGCACACTTACCCTGTTGCAAAAGCAAGCACTGCAAAGCTTGAAAAGGGAAAAGAATGTGGCTGCAGAGAGAAAAAAACATAATTCTGAAATGGAATTCCCCCACATGTATTTATTGAATGGAAACAGAGCCCTGCTAGGAAGAAACATGGAGGGGTAAGGGTTCCACTGTAAAGAACATGGAGAATTGGACAACTCTCAGTACAGACAATTGTAATCCCATTCCCAAATAACCTGCAGCCTTTCCCCTTGAGTCATTCCACAGTTATCTACAAAGATAGTTTTATTTAAAAAGCAAAACAATCCCTAACCTACATCACGAGACCACTTGACCTTATCATGAATCTCATGCAGATTTGAATACTCAGTCTACATTAATGTTAACATTACACCCTTTTGCCACTTTTCCTAGAAAACAAATGACACGTGGGAGCAGGCAGGAAGCTGCTCAGCAGGATGGGGTGGAGCAGCCCCCAGAGAAGAGCTCATTCCCTCTTCCAACCCCATCTCAGGAGTCGGGCAGGTCCTGGATACCCAGGGTGCTCTGCAGGGGCGTTGGGACAGGGACATGCTCTGGATGGAAGAAAGCAAAGGAGCAAGATCTACACATCCAAAAGGGCCTTGATGACATTGCTGTACAGAAATCTGTTCAAAATCCAGTTATTATATTGGCACTGTGGTAAAAATAGCAGAATAAAATGTTGACTTTCAAGCAGTTAGGGCTGAGCTGAAATGAACCTTCAGAGAACAAAGACAAGGCATTTCTCTAAGCTGTGGGGCTTTCTACAGAATTCCAAATTAATTACACAAACTAAAGGAACGTTACTCACAAAAGATGCATCAGAATTCTGAATAAACGTTATAAAGTTCTTCTAAAATGGGAAATATCAGACATCCTGAAAATAATGTTTTGCTACAAGCCCCGTGTAAGCAGACAAAGCTGAGCCATTCAGGCTCTATCCATTAGAGGGCAATAATACATATACACACACTCAGACACACACATATATACACAAACACGCTCCCTCACATATCCCAAACTGATTTTAGCAGGAAAAAGAATCAATATTTTCTATCTAATATTACCCACGGTATATTGACAGCTTGAGTCCTCTTCCCTCCACTCCCCCAAAACAGCACCCAACAGATAAAAGGAACAGTAACAAATTATTCTTTAAATTTGCTTTCCCATGAGGAAATCCATGCAATACACAGCTTCAGGTGGTCTGCAGTCAGTTATTATTAAACTTGAGTAGGTTGAACAACCAGCATGTCTGTAAGCACGGGAATCATTCCAGGGCTTCCCGAACTTTGAACAGACAAAAACGTTCTTCACGTGCTCATCTCCCACCTCAGCCAAACACTTTTCCTTTTCCTTGCAGTGACACAAAAACCTTTGATAGCAGCAGCCACTGCAGACATGGCAAGGGGCCAGCACACTTCAGCTGTCTCTTAGAGCCACAGAGAAATCATGGAAGGGCATTTTTTGATGTTATTAGCGGCACTCAAAGGGGCCAGCTCATGTGCTGTGTCTTCTGCTTCCCAACCCTGCCAACCTACAGAGAAACCAACTGATAAACCTTGTTTATCTCAGGTCCCCAACCTTCTGCTGCCCCCACTTGCAGCATCCCACAAGCACAATTATGATACCAGCTCTCAGGGACAGGAATTGTCTGTTGTTCCATGTTTTCACTAACGCTACATAGACTCAGACCCCGAGAGGATTCCAGCAATACAAATAATTACCAGCAGCCCCTAAACTACTGCTTGTCAACATCTCATTAGTTACAGGACTACTGGAGTACACAGGGACACACACAGGCAGCTGCATCAGTCACTTAATGACCAGTAACTCCAGTGAGCATCCACACTCCATTGATTTGTGTTTGGGGTGGCATTTTTCCTTTCGTTTGTTTGCGGGCTTTTTGCTTGTTTCTGTTTTGTTTGGGTTTTTTAAAAACATATTACTCTGCAATTACCAATCCCTACTCCCTTAAAAACAGCAATTCAGGTAACAATGTCATCTACCAGCTTATTGTTTTCATTCACTGCTGAATAAATATTAATTTTAGATTAAACTAGAGGTTTAATTGAAGATCTGAATTTCACAAGGTCCAAGACGAAGATGTAGAGTAACACACTGGTCCTGTTGCTACCCCAGCCAGGACACGGGTGCCCTCCAACCCAGAAATCCCTAAGGACACCAAATACAGCGGGAGAACATGCAGCTTCCTTCAAATCTTCCAGTGTACTCTGTGTTTGCAGCAGCTGCCTTTCCAAAAATCACATTCTCTGCTGTTTCTCTTTTCTAAATTCAGTTTACAGATGTCAATACAGCAGAAAGCACAGTCTACAAAAGAACTCAAGCTGTCAGAGACAACTTTAGAAGAATTGTATCACCCGTGTGGAAGAGGGAGCTCACTCTTCATGGGATTTTCAGATCTGTTTCAAGTGAAAACACTGTGTCAGAGGGTTTTGTCCCTTTTTTTTTTTTTTCCCCTTTTTTTCCCCCTTAAACTACCTTAGTGATGCTTTTACGAACTCTGAAGAACAACTCTAAAACCTGAAAACGGAATATTCACGATCAGGCCAATATTTCAGGGGTCAAAAGTAAAGTTTTCTTATTTGAGGAGGACTTGCAGACACATGAATACCAATGACTCTGAGATATGTAATTGCAGTTTGAAATATATTGTTTTCTCCATTAAACAGAAATCTACAGCATCCCTGACATCGATTCCTGTCATTTTGTCATGATAAACACTCAGGTATTAAGTACCTTCCGCATCATGCACCCAGGCATGATTCCAATTAGTGCTGAATAGAAGACAAAATGTCAGCTTAATAAGCTTCAATTTGCAGAGTCTTTGAACACTCGATGATATCATCACTTTGCCAATCATTTCTTGTACTTTGGCTGCTTTTTTTCGATCTCATCCTCCCTGTCAAAAGGAAGTCTTTCAAATCCACGGAAAGGGAAGACAAGAACAGCGTCAGTCACTGGTCTGACTGAGCTAAAAGATCCAAAAATGACTCCCCAATACATCAACAGAGAGCTATGATGTGCACAATATTCCCTCAAAGCTAATTTGCTGCCAACATGTAGAGTAATTGGGGGAAAAAAGTCTACTTTAAAGTCATACTGTGAAAAATATTTTCTTGCATGAAATCAACACTAAAGACCTTAAATCACTGTCACAGTCTCAGCCACTCGTTCAAATGAAGAAGCAGTTTTTGTTCGGGTAAGGTGACAATCATTTCTTCAAAGGTGACTGGGCCAAGGAACAGCTCTGCTGTCTGACTCCATACTGAAAATAATCACTGTACTTTAAAGCAATGGATTTTATTTCTAATTTGTTTCTTAAAAAAAAAAAAAAAAAAAAAAAAAAGGTTTTCAAAAAGAAAAAGACAAATTGGAGAGAAGCGAGCATACCTTCTGTGAGCTCAAATGTCTGAGGCCAGCACAAGCCCCCAGCCCCCAGCTGAGGACTCGCAATGTTTTCTCTATCTGGACTATCCCCAAACGCAGAACCTAAAATCCCTGCTCTTATCTGGCTGTGAGGGAAAACAGAAACACCAAAAGGCAGCAGAAAAGACAAGAGATAACGAATCAGGATGGGAAGTGTGGAGCAATACCAAGGACCACGTGGGCTCTGCAGGGCTGTGCCAGGGCAGCTGCTGCCGCCTGAGCGCCCACACTTCACAGTGGGGATGGGAAATGGGCTCTCCTGAGCTGGATCCCTCCTGCAGGAGGTGGTCCCGGAGCTCACAGCCAGCGCCCCACGAGCTGCACCACCCAGCTCCAGCAGATTCCTGGCCCTGCACTGTGCTATCCCATCTCCCTGGCTTGCACACCCCACAGAAGCCAGTGAGGAGCCCTTTGCTGGCACCTCTCTGTTACTCCTCAGGGCTCAGGACCAGCAGGGGACAAAGGCCAGCCCAGCCCGGGTGGGGTGTGCTGTGCCCAGAGTCGGTGCTCGGTGGGAAGGGCTGGAGCACCTCGGAGGGGATGGATCTCATCTCCCTGGAGCTGGGAGCACACAACGGGCATGGCACTGGGGTGGGAGCAGGGCCGAAAGAGTGCACAGCATTTGGCTGCCCCTCCATGGGATGGGACAGCAAATTCCATACTTCTGAGGCAGCAAAGACTTTGAGGAGTTGCTACAGATGCCGGGGTTGGGCCGGTGGGGAAACAGCTGCAGAGATTTTACTGGTGAAATACTCCAGCCTGCGTCCCTGCCAGCAATATCATCCCAGCCCTGCAGAGAAGGCACCGTGGGGGCCTGGGGCTGCTCCCCCTCGCAGCTCCTGCCTGTGGAACACAGGAAAACCAGAGCAGGCTCCCATTTTCCCCCCTGGCTGAAGCAGCATGCGGAGGAACGGGCAGAGCGGCGGTGGGGCACGCAGGGCAGTGCGATTTGCCACAAGCATCTCAGCTGCAATTTGTTACTGGTTTTCCACTTGAAGGTTCCTTTATAATACTTTAATGTGGGAGCGTGCGGAGCTGTATGGATGGGCTCATATTTCTCAGCTGACATATCTTCAGCCAAAGCATGTCAGCTACAGGAGAGGGCAAGGCTCTGCACTGGCTCTGGGATTTCTTCTTCCCCCATCAGAAACCACATAAAAGAAAAACACAAATAAAGCAGCTCTCCAAAATCGCTATTTATTACCTCATCATGAAACCATCTACTGGACCCTGCAGTGGTATTGAGTAATATCATTACTTAAACCATAAAGAGGTTGTATTTATTACTCAAAATTGGGAAAATTAGCATCCATATGGATCTTATTGTTTTACGAGCAGTATTCCTGCCAAAACAAGTGGTGTTAACATTCCAAACTACAGATTGTCACCATTTCTCGCCCAGTGTCTCATTCTTTCACTTGGTATTTAAAATACCTTTGAATTGAGGAACTGAGTAGATCATAGAATCTCTCCTATCAAGATATATATCATTTAACAGCCAGACTACTGTTCAAAACTTGATTTATGGTGGCAGTGAGTGAATGGAATTAACATCTGATGACCTAAGGAAGAGAGACTAAATTGATTTTGGATAATCTTTCTTTAGAAAAGGGATGAGAGAAAAAGCCCACTCTAAGGAATTTAACTACTTCATTTGCAATACACAGCACCTTAGTAGGTAATCACGGACAGGACACACTAACCTCCATCCCTAGAAAAATGATGGCATAAAACTCCATAAAATTAATTTCCAGGCACAGGCAGCATAAAAGGGTCACTGGGAACAGCAAGCTGCACAAACCAGGGCAAGGCAGGCTTGAATAAAGTGATTGTCTTTTGCAGTGAAAGGGGAGAAGTGCCAGTGTCATTTATCTTGATTTTAGCAAGGTTTTGATACAGACTTTGTACACAGTCTGTACAGTCAAACTGAAGGGACGTGGGATGAGCAGAGATCTCTCTCCAGTGTGAGCACAGGACTCACAGGAGGAGTCAAGAGTCAGCCAATGAGTGGCACTTCTCAAAGTTCAGGCGGGGCTGATCCAGCTGATGCTGCTCCAAAGCCCTGGATGACGAGCACAATGACTCTGTGCCATGCTGTGGATGGCATGTCCTGGGTCAGCAGTCAGTGTGGAGAGCAGGCTGCCATCCACAGGGACCTCAAGCACTGCAAGCTGAGCAATGGGCCACCAGGACCTGCAGGGAGCTCACTAAGCCAGGTTTATTCAGCCTGGAGAACTAAACACCAAAGAAAAATCAATTTGCTGTCTTCAACTGAGCCTAAGGAATTGTGGAGAACACAGAGGCAGACTCCTCTTGAAGAAAGGGCAAGAATCTACAGAACTAATTTTTAACAACAGATATTCCAGTTGCATTTCCAGGAAAAGGGATTTCATACTGGATTGGTAAAGCACTGGAGCATATGGCTCAAGAAGGCTGGGAAATCTCCACCAGTGCAGGTTTTTCAAAACTCAGCTGGACTTGGCCCTGAGCAACATGATGTGGTTTTGAAGTCAGACCTGCTTTGAGCAGGAGGTTGGGCACGGTGACCTCCAGAGGTCCTTCCAACCCAAATGATTCTATGATGCTGTGAAAAAACTCCAGAATGAATGCTGGTCTCCCATTAGAGGATGTCCCTTCAGCACTCAGGGGAATGTTTGAAGTGGATGGCACTGCTGTTTTCCAAATTGCTGCACTTGTTCTATGGACTAGGAGAAGTCAACTTCCCTCTATTCAACAACTGTTACAAACACATTACAGGGTAACAGGAAAAGCAATTTTCAAAAGAACTAAAAGCCGTTAATAAAGCTGTGAGCAAGCATTCCCTCCTCTGTGCAGCAGACATTTACTGAATAAGCTTAGTTGTAATATTTGGAGTCATCCAGTATCAGAGAAACTACACTCTGGAGATTTGGACACAATTGGAAGTAATACCAATAAGTAAATCCAGAGTCTGGCTTTGCCATACACTGATCTTCACATAGTAAGCACAAGCTCTTTCAATCAATTCAAGAGATCAAGAGATCAAAAAAATCAAAATCAAGAGATTTTATTGTAAATCGATCATTTCTGCAGACTAACACAGTATTTTTGGCTCTCTGCTTAGAAATCACATTACACCACCTCAAATGCTGCAGTTACTACATGTTTGTACATGCAGCTGTTTGCACTTGATTGTTTCTGACTTCAGGATTCCTTAATGTAACTTTAATGTGAGAAATGATTTCACACCACATACAGTTTATTGTCTATTAGTGTTAATCATTGCTTGCAGCCATCACACACAAACCCTGCCTGCAAAGCCACACCTAGTGGATGTGTTAAAACCTGGCATTAAGATCCTTTACATTTCAATGATGAACAAAACTGATCTCATTTCTATTCAGAGAAATTAATCTATGTTTATTAACATCTATGCAGGAAGTAATCACCTCCTCCTAATCAAGAAGTGCTCATATAAAATAAAATTACTGCCATACGATCTACACCCTGCCCCTAGACAAGTGAAATTATACACTCCACCTTCAGCTGGCAATATTGAAAATGAAACAAAAAAGAATACAAAAACGCTGATTGTAATGTTATAATAAGATACCAGATATATTCAATTTCGTATTATAGAAACAGAAAGTCCATTTTGCTGAAAAGAACTCCATCTCAGATTCAGAGTTCACGTTATGTGATGAGCTAGTTTCTATGGCAACTGCTTTCTCTTTTACATACACTGTAGACAGCACAAAATGTCTGTTGTCTCCTAAGTTAATTTAACATTTTTAATCAGCAGATGACAATTTGTGCACTATTATGTATGCCTTCCAAAAACGTCTTTAAATATTTCAAGTGCTGGGCTGAGTGAAGTATAAAAGGAGAGAGTGAAGTCACACCTCCCGCCCTGAATTCCTCACAATCCAATTTCAGTCCTAATGAAAAGAGTGAGAGTCGAGGAAAAATGTTGGAGACATCAGAGATGATCACCCACTATGGCACAAGGACACTTTGAAGGGTGCTTGAAGCGGCAGATGTTCACAGCTGGATCAACAGGTGTTAGAAAGGTGTCCGAACCCAAGGGAGCAGCTCAGCCGGAGTGGGACACAGGAACACAAATGTGGAAAGGTGGGTTCACCTGAGCAGGGATGGGGATGTGCTCAGGAGACCCTGATGGAGAGAACCCTGAGCCTGCACTGTCTGCTCAGTTCAGAGCAAAGGCTCATTTTTAACTCTTCTCTCAAAGATTATGCCAGTGCTGCAGCCCAAACTCTTCCCACAGCTCCCCTGCATTTACTCAAGTGAAAACCAGCTCTGTGGGTTCACAGTATTTGAGCATTTCCACAAGAAACTGTCGCATTTGACCATTTCACAGCAACGCTCTGAGGGAAAGCCCAGTGTGAACATCGCCATGGGACCCACCACCAGATCCCTGATTTCAGCAGATATTCCCCATCAATGGGATCCACGGCAGCCCTGAGTCAGCAGACTGTGAATAACAACCAAGGAAAACCACACAAGTGCTGCGACAAATATTTGGTACTTTAAACATCAACAGTCATGCTCATTATCCTGGGCTGACTGGTGGTAAATTAAACATGCTGCAATACAGCCAAAAGCTTCTGTTTGGGAAAGGCTAAAGGGGAATGGCTGTCTGTCTACAGGAGTCTGACTGGCAGCCCAAGAGCCACTCTCCAAGCAAAACACAACAAACAAATATTTAGATTGCAACTCCCAGATTCAGACTGGCTGCAGAGAAAGCCTGCACTGCAAGCAGTGCATTTCTTCTCATGCCAAAGACATCTTCTGGTAAGAAAAGGAAAGGATGTAAAAGGAAAAAAATTAGTAATATAATTTATTTGCTCCAAATTGTAAACAGAAGTGACTTCAGAAGCACCGTCAGCATCTGAATGCTTCCCAGGCCACCTCTATCTGTACCCTCCAACTCCCCTCAAGCAATAAGCTTCCACTGACACTGGGAGAATAACCATGTGGGAACTGGTGCCTGGAGATACTAAAACAATTCCATGAAGCAGAAGAGTTGATCAGTGATTTATCTGTAGGCAACAAGAGGTTCTTTCAGATCAAAGTTGAAGAGAGTCTCCTATTCTGAAAAAAATGCTCCCCAAATCCTTCTTATTAACATAGTACTGCAAAGTTACTCTTGCAGCAGTATTTGCATGCAGACAGGAACTGGGCATGAGTTGGATATTTAGTTATCACTAAACAAGTAGGTAATGTCTCTATTGGGGTTTTTTTCTGTATTTTCTCTTGTCGATAGCTGACAGAGCTCTGCAGCAGACACACAGCAGCACAGCCACCCTTCATACATTTATGGAGCCAAAATAAATGTCCTCTGTTTCCCCCACTTGGCTGATACACTGATTATCTACACAGAACCACAAACACACACCAAGAACCTGCTGGAATGAAAATAACTATCATTGCTGGAATGAAAATAGTGATTGCTACTGGTTTTTTATTTTAACTCCACAGGCTCAAATTAATTCAGACAAAACCAGGTGCAAAGAAATAGCTGCAGAAAGACTGTTGATCCCAAGTGCAAAGAAATAAATTTGCGAAGCGTAGAAGGCAGAAAGGAGGTGATGGGATGTGCTGTACATGGGACATCAGGGGAGGAGCCGCTGATTTCTGAGAAGCGAAAGCAAACCAGGATGGTAAAGGCCAAGGGGATTATGGAAAGTTCACAAAGCAAGAGAGGAAAAAGGAAAAGGATCCTTCAGCCACGGGATAACACCTTATTAACTCTTCTTACCACCTCCAGCCTGTTTGTTGGGGTTTCTCATAACAAGCTCCGCTCTCAATGTTTGTGTTCATAGAGCTTCAGAACTACTCAAGGTCTTTCTTTCCCAGCCAATAAGGGTTTCTTGAGAGCCTCAAGACACCCCAAAAGAGCAGTGATCTCTTAGAGTAGCCTCATTTTTGAGAGCACAAACGTTGCCTGTTAAAATTAAACACCGTGACATCAGTGACACCGGCGGGCAGAACGTGCCTGAGCACTCCAGCTGCTCTTGACCCAATTACGACTGGATGAACACAGTGGCCTGGCCAATTATCTCAGAACAGAACCTGGAAAGAGGATTCAGCTTCCTCATGGAAACTTTCTTTCCTCTCCTTTAGTGCCAAGTGCTGTGTTTGATGTTACAGGGGTACATTTTATTTCTTCTTCTTGCCCAAAGGTCAACGGTGGAAGAACGAGCAGGAAAATGATCCAAGTCTGTACAGCAGCTGGAACATGGAAATCTTTGAGCTGCTTGAGGACACTGCTTGGCAGATGCTGGGGAGAGAAGGACATTCAAAGGATAAAGGGGAAATATGAGGGCATAGCTGGCACCACAGACACCTCAGCCCCTCCGCTTCAGTTATTAAAACTTCCTAACTTTCATGACTATTTCATTTCGCCAAGCAAACTGGATATATTCTTTATGACCTGAAGTCTTGTTTCAGAAAATCACTGATTCCGTAGCAAGACTGCTTTTATTAAAACAAAGGAAGGTTTCCATCATGCAAGGAGCTCCCTGTTTTGTGGACTGATGGGCAAACTAAAATTACTGAGGGAGATGCGGAATGAATGAGCAAA